>NC_044044.1:22168224-23368224 GCF_901765095.1 Microcaecilia unicolor | reverse complement strand
AGTCACGTACATTTGTGTCACATTCCAGTTGGTACAAATGGCTATACCTAAAGTTAATGTCTCAAAAATATATATTATGGGGTGCAGCGAAGGACGACTAAAATGATAACGGGGATGGGACGACTTCCCTATGAAGAAAGGCTAAGGAGGCTAGGGCTTTTCAGCTTGGAGAAGAGACGGCTGAGGGGAGACATGATAGAGGTATATAAAATGATGAGTGGAGTGGAACAGGTGGATGTGAAGCGTCTGTTCACGCTTTCCAAAAATACTAGGACTAGGGGGCATGCGATGAAACTACAGTGTAGTAAATTTAAAACAAATAGGAGAAAGGTTTTCTTCACCCAGCGCATAATTAAACCCTAGAATTTGTTGCCAGAGAACATGGTGAAGGCGGTTAGCTTGGCAGAGTTTAAAAAGGGTTTAGACGGTTTCCTAAAGGACAAGTCCATAAACCGCTACTAAATGGACTTGGTGAAAAATCCACAATTCCAGGAATAACATGTATAGAATGTTTGTACGTTTGGGAAGCTCGCCAGGTGCCCTTGGCCTGGATTGGCCGCTGTCGGGGGACAGGATGCTGGGCTCGATGGACCCTTGGTCTTTTCCCAGTGTGGCATTACTTATGTACTTAAAACAAACTGGACTATCATTAATGCTACAAATCACCACTAGTCTATATAATAAGCTTATAGTCTTTCACCGTTATATCAAGAGCTTTTTAATAAATAAACAAAGAAACCTCAAAGCTTCTCAGTGAGGTCGCTCAAGTTTTGGAAGTACTGTATCATTACCGGGTACACCTCAACTGCATGTGGAGCAAGATCATATCATTGGTTGAGATGTATCCGGTACTGGCAAAGTACTTCAAAACATGAGCGACCTCACTGGGAAGCTTTGAGGTTTCTTTTGTTTATTTATTAAAAAGCTCTTGATGCAATGGTAAGAAACTATAAGCTTATTATACAGACTGGTGGTGATTTGCACCTAAAGTTAGGCATGAGTTCCTAGGCATAAGGGCGATTCTATAAACCAAACCTAACTTTAAGCATGACTTATAGAATAGCACTTTTTTTGGTGCTGATTTTTTTTCGGCACCATTTATACAATTCACCCCTAAACGTGCCCTATTGTAGCTACTGAATCAAGGCAGCAATTTATAGAATTCTCTCGATGGTCTTTAAAAATAAGCGCCCTCATTACCACGAAAAACAAATTAGACAGACGTAAGCAAGAAATGAAAATGTCCCTGGTTATTCTCCGAGTTCCTGTATCTGTGATTGCCTTCATTCCCAAACCGTCTTGTCCCAGAAGATTTAATCATCTTTATTATCTGGTTGATACAAAAGCTGCGCCTTTTTGAAAAAAGAAACAACTGTATGCCACACCTTAAAGCCACACACTTAGCTCCATAGCTCAAGGGTTGAGAATGCTTCTATGAAATTAACTGTGATGCATGTCTTGTTAGAGATGAGTACAACATAAATTACATATATATCCAAGTATCATCAGCAGGTAAGTAGGAATATGTGTTCTATGACATATACCAACCCCATAAAAGGCAGAATCACATAGAATATACACTGAGAATATATTTATAAGCTTGATTATCTATTATCAGATATACTGGGTAAATTGTAAAGCATTACAGGGTTCACTGAGAATGAAATGCGAGGACTGTGATTTCAAAATTATTTTTTTTACCATAACATGAAATGCATTTCCGCTATGTAAGAATACATTGTTATGTGTCAGAATGCAAAATGGAAGTTGAAATGAGTGATCAAAATTCTGGTACCTGATGGTAAAATAGCTCACAAATGTATCCATCAGGACCGTGGCTTTTGATTTCTGATTTTTTTTCTGTCCTTCCCTACTTCCGAAGAGTTATCCGTTCCAGTTAGTGTTTGTTTTACTGAGTCATTTCAACATGTTTAACATCAAAATTTGACTCGTTGGATATTTGACAAGATCTGTCTCAGGTTTTTATAACTTAGCAGACATGATTTCACTCATAACTTTCCACAGTAATGGTACAGGAATTGGTCTAAAGAGAATTTCCAGATCATGAACTACTGTTTACTGTTGTGAGATGAATCAAAAAAGATTATCTTGAGCAAGATGTTCAGTGAAACATCGGTTAATTTAATAGAGTAAAACGTTTGAAAGTCTGGTTAAGGCAACTTCTATGCTGTTCACATCTTAAGCATCCTGACTGATTCACAGATCAATTGAGTTAATAGGTAGACATAGACTAATGGTTAGAGTAAGAGGCTGAGAACCATAAGTACATAAGTAATGCCACACTGGGAAAAGACCAAGGGTTCATCGAGCCCAGCATCCTGTCCCCAACCGCGGCCAATCCAGGCCAAGGGCACCTGGCGAGCTTCCCAAAATTTACAAACATTCTATACATGTTATTCCTGGAATTGTGGATTTTTCCCAAGTCCATTTAGTAGTGGTTTATGGACTTGTCCTTTAGGAAACCGTCTAACCCCTTTTAAAACTCTGCCAAGCTAACCACCTTCACCACGTTCTCCGGCAACTAATTCCAGAGTTTAATTATGCGTTGGGTGAAGAAAATGTTTCTCCGATTTGTTTTAAAATTACTACACTGTAGTTTCATCGCATGCCCCCTAGTCCTAGTATTTTTGGAAAGCGTGAACAGACGCTTCACATCCACCTGTGCCACTCAGCTCATTATTTTATATACCTCTATAATGTCTCCCCTCAGCCGTCTCTTCTCCAAACTAAAAAGCCCTAGCCTCCTTAGTCTTTCTTCATAGGGAAGTCGTCACATCCCCGCTATCATTTTCGTCACCCTTCGCTGCACCTTTTCCAATTCCATTATATTTTTCTTGAGATGCGGCGACCAGAATTGAACACAATACTCAAGGTGCGGTCGCACCATGGTGCGATACAACGGCATTATAACATCCTCACACCTGTTCTCCATATCTTTCCTAATAATACCCAACATTCTATTAGCTTTCCTAGCCGCAGCAGCAGCACACTGAGCAGAAGGTTTCAGTGTATTATCAACGACGACACCCGGATCCCTTTCTTGGTCTGTAACTCCTAACGTGGAATCTTGCATGACCCTGCTGCTGTTCCTTGTGGTCTGGGGCAGGTTATTTAGCCCTCTGTTGATTCAGGTGTAAACTGAGTTTGAAAGGCTTCTAGAGTAAGAAAAATACCTTCTGTACCTGAATATACCTTACCTTTACTTACCACTAAAAAAGTGTGAGATAAATCCAATCCAAATGGAATGTAAAGAGGCCAAGAATTTCATGCGGACCCATGGACACATCAGGATAACCTGGGACCATCAGCAAATATCAATACTTTCATGTGATATAAACCTGAAGCTTCAAGTTCATTGGAAGGCCAGGAAGCCATTTTCTGGGATGGGCATGCGTAGAAGCAGGAACGAGTAGGGATGCTCCTGCACCCATTATCCATCCACAAAAAGGTAGGCCCAGGAAGGGGTGCTGCCGAGGAGCTGTATTAGGATGGGGGATATCACAGGCAGATTTGGGAGGGGTACCTGCCCCTGGGGGTTTTTAGGAGGGGAGAGCGTCTGCTGGGAGTGAGGTGGGCTTGGGAGAGTAGCTGCCATGGGGGGCTCAGAAGGAGGGAGATACAGCCAGTGGACCTATCTTCTAGTGGGGGTCTGAGAGTGAAAATGAAGTGGGACAGAACTTTGGTTTCAGCCAAAAACACAATGGCATTTTTGGCCAAAAGCCAAATCTGAATTTTGGGCCAGTTTTGTTGCTGAATCCAAAATCAAAACCGAAATTCAGTCAGCTTCTCATGTGAATCATTATTCTGTGGCCATTGGCGTTTGAACATTCATCAATGTGAAATGGTAGGAACCTGTGAATGTTCCAATGGAATGGATGGCCGTGTTGTAGAATGCACATGTGAAAGGTCTAGTGGGGCAGGAAGACAAGTTGGAAAATGCGTCTTTTTGGCCATATGGAGGAGACATCATGGATCCCAGATGCATCTGATGTTATTTTAAAAATCCTGCTCGATAACACTTTCATGGATACTATAGACAATGACTGTCCTACATCATCTATCTCAGATACCTTCCTGACTTACAGGTGTGACCATATGGGATGTGGAGCTCATGTGGATGACAGTTCCAAGTAGTAACATAGTAGATGACGGCAGAAAAAGACCTGCGCGGTCCACATGTGCTACTTTTCGTGTATACCCTACTTTGATTTGTACCTGTCCTTTTCAGGGCACAGACCATAGAAGTCTGCCCAGCACTATCCCCGCCTCCCAACCACCAGCCCCGCCTCCCACCACCGGCTCTGGCACAGACCATATAAGTCTGCCCAGCACTATCCCCGCCTCCCAATCACCAGTCCCGCCTCCCACCACCAGCTCTGGCACAGACCGTATAAGTCTGCCCAGCACCATCCCCGCCTCCCACCACTGGCTCTGCCACCCAATCTCGGCTAAGCTCCTTAATTTTCATGGGTTTGATGCTTATCATGGTTCATATGACATGACTAATGGGATCAGCTGTGACAGCCTCTTTTGCATTAGGAAAGGGTCTGCCGCCAAAGCCACTGGTATGTATCTTGTCAGGTTAGCAGCTACAAGCTATACCTCCCATAAGCACTGTACTTAGCATCTGCATGTGAACACATCCATCCTAATGGCATGGATCTGAATAACTTGTGCTGATGACTCACCATTGTACAGTCTCTACCCCTGTCAGAAAGGCAAAAGTGATGCTTTTGCAAGGGGTTGATATCACACAGCATGGAGTTCCACAGGGAAACTTGGGAACCATCAGCCATGTTTACAGAACTGCCTTAACACAGCATATTGATGGACATGATGTAAGTATGAGAAGAGAGAGGAGCAATTCCTACCTTACTTGATGATTGACCAGAGAGGGGATGATGTTAAATGTTGTGTAATGATGATATGATGCAATCACTGGTTTATCAAGGTTGGCCCTTCCTTTCCTATACTTTGGCAACATTTCTCTGAGAAAGTACCTGTAACAACCCTATGATTCTCCACAATGTCACATCCATAGTGATAAGAAAGTTGATGAGCCAATCCGTGCCCAATCTGAAAAGCACAGGCTTGTGATGGTCTATTGTAATACTTGTCCAATGTTAGTACCCATCAAAATGGGTTGGCACTAATATTCTGATAACAAATGTATGGATGGACATTGTACATGTCCTTGGTATTTAGTCACAGACGTACCATGGAGGAATTCAATAAATGGCGCCAAAAATGCAGCACCCAAAAAATTGAGTGCTAAGTACTTTTCTACAAAGGGTTCCCGCACATAACTTTTGGGTGCATACTTATGCCTGCTAAAAGCAGGTGTAAATGCCAGCACCCAACTTAGGTGTGCTTTGGGCAAATTATATAATTTTGCATGCAACTTTTTGTAATGCTCCAACTCGCCTCTAGCTATGCCCCCCTTTTCAGGTACATGCTATGAAAGGTTGGGGTGGGAGGGAGGGAGGGATGTCCTTTCTAAAATGCTCAAAACACACTCAAAACATGGCATCCAGGCTTATATTTGGGAAAACGCGATTCGAAAGCGCTAAAACCCTCCGTGAAAAACTGCACTGGCTCCCAATCAAAGAACGTATTGCTTTCAAAATCTGCAGCCTGGTTCATACAATTATCTACGGTGAAGCCCCGGGATACTTGACAGACCTCATCGACCTACCAACCAGAAACACATCCGGATCAACACGAACATATCTAAATCTCCACTACCCAAGCTGCAAAAGGACTCAAATACAAATCAACTTATGCATCCAGTTTTTCCTACATAAGCACACAACTGTGGAACGCATTACCAAAAGCCGTGAAAACAACGTATGACCACCTAAACTTCCGGAAATCACTAAAAACTAACCTGTTCAAAAAGGCATACCCTACTGACCCAACTTAAATGCCTGAACTCTGCAACACAATGAAACCAAAGCACATAATGGACATATAACTCTTCCGCTCTACGATTCCCTAACGTGTCTGTTTCACAAGAACCTTATTCTACCACAACATCACTTTGTATTTGTTCACACCGGAGTTGGCGAACACCTTTCCGGTACTATGTAAGCCACATTGAGCCTGCAAATAGGTGGGAAAATGTGGGATACAAATGTAACAAATAAAATAAATAAATAAATAAAAGTGATAGCCATGGTGACAGATAGGCGACGGCCCTAGTTTGATGTCAGTGTTCAATCATGACGGAAAGTAACCTATGCAGAGAGTGGTGGGTGCTGCTTAACCCACCTTGTTGAATAGATTAGATGGACCATGCAAGTCTTTATCTGCCATCATTTACAGTGTCTCTGTGTGTTTTTAACCACAATTTATGTACCTCATCCCAACTCACTTTCCTCATTATGTATGGATGATTCGCATATGGAATGCACATATCTCAGTTTGATGCTGAATCATGCAAAAATGTACTTTAATTATGGACAGAATGTGTCATTGTTGCATAATGACTAAATCTCCTTATTTTGTGATACAGTTGACTGGGAATACCATCTAATCAGAAATGCTTGCCCCAACCTGCTACCAAGAATTAAATCCAAGTGTTCCGCATGGCTTATTTCATCATACAGGTCTATATTCACTTGAGTTATTTATTTATTTATTGCATTTGTATCCCACATTTTCCCACCTTTTTGCGGGCTCAGTGTGGCTTAGTTAATCTCTTTATAAAGGAGGTTAATAAATTTCAATAAATAAATGAGCTGGCTAATCTGTTTTTGTGCCTAAACAATTTAATGTCCAGCTGAAAGTGATCTGGAGATGTTCCGTGAGTGGGCTTCAATGTAAAAAGATAGCAGCAATCTTCCACAGCTATCTGGTTAACTTTCCAGCTCATTTTCGAAAGAGAAGGGTGCCCATCTTTCGACACAAATCGGGAGATGGGCGTCCTTCTCTCAGGGGCGCCCAAATTGGCATAATCGAAAGCCGATTTGGGGCGTCCCCAACTGCTTTCCGTCGTCGGGATGGCCAAAGTTCCCGGGGGCGTGTCGGAAGGGTAGCGAAGGCGGGACAGGGGAATGCTAGGGCGTGCTTAACAGATGGGTGCCCTTGGCCGATAATGGCAAAAAGAAGGGCATCCCTGGCAAGAATTTGGTCCACTTTATTTGGTCCCTTTTTTTTCAGGTCCAAGTCCCAAAAAAGTGCCCAAACTCACCAGATGATCACCGGAGGGAATCGGGGATCACTTCCCCTGACTCCCCCAATGGTCACTAACCCCCTCCCACCCTCAAAAAATCAACTTATAAACTTTTTTTGCCAGCCTCAAATGTCCTACTCAGGTCCATCGCAGCAGTATACAGGTCCTTAGAGCAGTTTTAGTGGGTGAAGTACACCTCAGGCAGGCGGACCCAGGCCCATCCCCCCCTACCTGTTACACTTGTGGTGGAAAATGGGAGCCCTTCAAAACACACCAGAAACCCACTGTACCCACATGTGAGTGCCCCCCTTCACCCCTTAGGGCTATAGTAGTGGTGTATAGTTGTGGGGAGTGGGGTATGGGGGGGCTCAACACCAAAGGTAAGGGAGCTATGTACCTGGGAGCAATTTGTGAAGTCCACTGCAGTGCGCCCTAGGGTGCCCGGTTGGTGTCCTGGAATGTGAGGGGGACCAGTGCACTACGAATCCTGGCCCCTCCCATGACCAAATGCCTTGGAGTTGTTCGTTTTTGAGATGGGCGCCATTATCGGCGAAAACCGAGGGCGCCCATCTCTAAAGCCGACGTCGACCCAAATGTTGAGATTTGGGCGCCCCCAACCGTATTATTTTGAAAATACGGTCAGCCCCGCCTCTTCACGGCGCCGTCCTCGGAGATGGGCACCCTTAGAGATGGGCGTCCCCGATCGAAAATGCCCCTCCACATCTGTTTAAGTCAGACTCCCTAACTAGCTGTCATAGCATAACAGATATCTTATCCATTTAAGTTTAGGACTGCACATTCAGTGGTACTACCTAATACTGTACGATTATATGGTGGATGACTGGCAAATTATTATTCTTTCTCCCATGTGTTTTTATTTATATAGTTCCTCTGCAATGAATTCCATTGCATCCCATTTCAATTACTTTAATACAAAACTAATCTGACTGTTTTGCCCAAGGATGGATATCTGGGGAGAACAAGGGAGAATTCTGATGACCTCTGCCCAAGTCTTGCCTTGCCCATCATCAGAAACTGAATTACTGCAGCTCTAGGCCCAAACTGAGGTATGTAGAATAAGAAGTGAAAATACATGTGAAATTCTAATGGAAATAGTACTGGATTTTAAGCCATTTGCCACTGTTCTTGTAACTTTGATGTAAATTGAATGACCGTCTTGTTGAAACCATTGAGGGGTTCTTTTACTAAGCTGTGCACCGTTTGGCCCAGGCGATAATTTCATTTTTTTACATGTGTCCACAAAGCGTGCCGGCATCCACTAAGCGTGGTAATCGGCATTGTACATGTATAGACCATTACCGCCCGGTTGACACGTGAGTCCTTATCGCTAGCTCAATGGGTGGCGGTAAGGTCTCAGGCCCCAAATGGATGCACACCAATTTTAAATTTTGCCACACGTCCATTTTCGACCCCCCCCCCCCCCCAAAAAAAAGGCCTTTTTTGCAGGTACGCTGAACAATGGACCTGTGCGTGTCCAACACACGCATCTACGCCAACGCAAGCCATTTTTCAGCACACCTTAGTAAAAGGACCCCTGATAGCCTCATTGGGGGTCACCAGTACATGGCAAAATAGTTACATTCATCTGCAATATTTCTCTTTCTTTGCATATCTACAGATCATGAACACTGCATCAACAGAGAGAGAGAATAAGACATCGGTCGCAGGATTCATCATTCTGGGCTTCTTTAACCAAACTCACCAGCTTGTTTTCATTTATACGATAGTTTTACCAGCCTACTTGATCTCTGTTCTGGGAAACATTGGATTCTTAATATTAATGTTCTCTGACCATCGGCTCCACAAACCCATGTACTTCTTCCTCAGCAACTTGTCCTTCTTAGATATCTGTAACACCACAGTCACTCTGTCTACCATGTTGGAAAGTCTTTTAAAAGGGAACACCTTTATTCCATTTTCTCTCTGTATGACACAGTATTACATGGTAACAATTACTGTAAGTACAGAATTCTGGCTTCTCACAGCTATGGCCTACGACCGTTATGTGGCTATATCCAAACCCCTACATTACCAACTCTTGATGAACAAAAGGAACTGTATTTTACTTGCAGCCACTGCCTGGATAACTGGCTCTCTGGATATGATCCCTTTAGTAGATTTTATGTCCCACTTTTCATTTTGCGGTTCCAAAGAGATTAACCATTTCTTCTGTGATCAGAATGCACTGCTAAAACTCTCCTGCAGTGATACCCAAAACTTTGAAACTCTAGTACTTTCTGAAGGACCATTTGTGGCTGTCATCCCTTTCCTATTAACCCTGTCATCCTATATCTGTATCATCGGAGCCATCTTGAAAATCCGCTCTTCTGAAGGGAAGCGCAAGGCCTTTTCCACCTGCTCCTCCACCTCACTGTTGTTATTCTGTTCTATGCCTGTATTATGTGCATCTACATGAGACCCCATTCAATGCAGTCACCAGAACAAGATAAAATGTTTGCCCTTCTGTACACAGTGTTCATTCCCATGCTAAACCCCTTAATTTATAGCATGAGAAATAAGGAAGTAAAAAATGCCCTGGGAAATCTCATCTTTAAAAAAACAAACAAACAATATGAAAGGAAACAAGGCAGGATCATGACCAATGAAACGTCATCATAAATCAAGACTCTTATTTCCTGGTTTACTCATGTTATTCAGTAAATACTGCTATAACGGGGTCAATATTCAAAGCGATTTATCCGGCCAGAAATGGCTCCTGACTAGTTAAATCGTTTGTTCAGGGCTATCAGCTGATATTAAACAGTATTTATCTGGTTAATACCACTCAATATCACCTCTCAAAGCCAGCTATTTTGTGGGTGGTCCGTGGACGGAGCGACCAGTTATGCGGTTACATGCTGATACTTATTTATTTAATTTATTTATTATGGCATATCTACCCCGCATTTTCCCAAGAAAGCTCAGCTTCAATGTGGCTTACATAACAAATTAAGAAGAAGCATTACAAGACAATTAATATTAATGCAAGAATACAACTAATAGGGAAAAAAATTAATTTAAGAATACATTTTTTCATACTAGCTGAGCACTGATCTAAAGAAGTAGGCTTTAAGTAAACTTCTAAATGACATAATGGACTGAGTGTCTGATGTACTTGGGTAATGAGTTTCAGAGTTTGGTACTTTGGTAAGACAAATTAGCATTATGGATAGTTTGGTAGGTTAAGTTTTTACAACTTGGGAAATGTAATATGAGACAGGGGCGCAGCCATGGGCGGGGCCAGGCCCAGCCACTTTTGCTCCAGGCCCGCCCGCCCTAACTAGCCCCAACCCAACAACATCCCTCGCTGCTTTTGGGTCTGGTCCGGGAGTGTTGCCCTGCCTGAAATTCTTCTCCCCGCAACCTCGCTGCTGCCTCGGTCCCTGCAGCGTTCTTTTTTTCGCCCGTCGCCGGCAGCGCTACGATTCAATCACAGAGGCCGCTCCGCTCCCCCCTGCCACGTCCATCTGGCACTATGAAAACAGGAAGTGCATCAGAGAGGGCCGGATGGACGCGGCAAGGGGGAGCAGAGCAGCCCGTGTGAATCGCAGCGCTGCCGGCGATGGGCGATAAAAAGAATGCTACAGGGACCGAGCAGTGGAAGACACTGAAGCAGAAGTTCTTCGAGGTAGGCACAGGAGATCAAGCTGATGTGATGTTTGTAAAAGGAGAGGGGAGATTCAGACAAAGGATCACAAAAAGAACTGCATGGAGGGGGGGATGAAAGAGGTGCTGCACATGGGGAGGGAAGAGAAAGGGTTAATTTTTTGAGGTGAGGGAGGAAGAGATGCTGCATGGGGTGTAGGTAAGAAAAAATAATTATTTGGGATGGGAGGGAGAGAGAGTTGCTGCACAGGGGGGTAAGGAGTGAGGGAGGAAGTTGGACATGGGATGGGAGGGAGAGATGCTACATGGGTTGGGGAGACAACTGTTGGAGGTGTGGTGGGAGGAAGAGCTGCTGCATGGGATGGAGAGAGAGAGAGGAAGAGATGCTGCACAGGGGGGTAGAGGTGAGAGAGGGAGAAATGGACATGAGGATGGAGGGGGAGGAAGAGATGCATGGAGAGAGAGAGGAAGAAATGCTGGATGTGGAGTGGGAGGGAGGGAGAGATGCAGAAGAAGAGAGAGAGAGAGAAATGTTGGACATAGAAGTAGGAGAGAGGGAGAGATGCTGTATGGGGAAGAAGAAGGAAGAACAAGAGAGATGTTGGACCAAGGGCACAAGGAAGGGAGACAGTGAGAGTGATGTGGACAGAAGGAGAGAGGGAGGAAGAAAGAGAGGTTGAATATGGGGGTGGATGAGAGGGAGGAAGAGATATGCACTGGATGGGGAAGAGAAAAAGAGGGAGAGTGTGGATCCAGGGACAGAAAGGAGTGAGGGAGAGATGCTGGACAGTAGGAGGGAGGGAAAAGAGGAAGAAATGCTGGACCACAAGGGAAGGGGGCCGGAAGATGCTGGGGATGTGTAGAGGGGACAGGGAGATATCAGGCTACAAGGGTGGGGAGGGGAAAGAGGGAGCAGGCACTGGGCTAGAAGCTTTGAGGGAGAAAGATGTTGCAAATGGTGAAACTATTTGGCAGAGGCCAAGGGGGGAGGGTGACAAGGAAACAAATGAGAGGAGGATAGTGATTGGGGGGGGGGGGGTAGAAATATGGTAATGGAGAGTTGATTAAAGATGAAAGGAAATGGAAGGCTGGGGGGGAAGGAGTGAGATGAGGAATGGGACAGCTAGTGGGTGAGAGAAGGAGATGGAAATTAATAGGTAGCTGAAAAGTAAAAAGGAGAAGGATGAGAAAGGGTGAAATTTGAGTAAACAGAGAGGCAATAAAGAAACAAAAGAGAGAGGAAAAAGCTAAAAAGAAAAAGAAAATATCAATATGTAAAAGGTAGGTGTAGTGAAGGAATGGAATAAGACAGGAGAGAGGAGAAAAAGCAATCCTGTGCAGAAGGAATGGATCCTCAGAAGCTTAGCCGAAATTGGGTGGCGGAGCAGGTGGGGGGAAGAGGGGTTGGTGGTTGGGAGGCGAGGATAGTGGAGGGCAGACTTATACGGTCTGTGCCAGAGCCGGTGATGGGAGGCGGGACTGGTGGTTGGGAGGCGGGAAATACTGCTGGGCAGACTTGTACGGTCTGTACCCTGAAAAAGACAGGTACAAATCAAGGTAAGATATACACAAATAGTAGCACATATGAGTTTGTCTTGTTGGGCAGACTGGATGGATCGTGCAGGTCTTTTTCTGCCGTCATCTACTATGTTACTATGTTAGAGGAGAAAATACAAATGGACAGCAGCCGCTTGAAGGAAAATTAGCAGAAGACAGACAGGAAAAGAGATACTGGAACCAACATAATGGAAAAGTAAAATCTCCGGACAACAAAGGTACAAAAAAGCATTTTATTTTGAATCTATTAAATGTAGTATGTTAGCTTTGGGAAATGTGCATAGTGCATATATGTTTTTTGTTTCTCCAGTGTTGCAGTACATGCCAAGTTTAACTTCTTGGGGTTACCAGTTGGGGAGATTGGAGGGCAGGCAGGGATCAGGGGGGCCCCCCTCTTTTATTTGCTGACCTGGGCCCCAGCATGTCTAACTCCAGCTCTGACCCTTGCTATAGCTGGAGGGGAAATTCAAGCATGGCCGGCTGAGGATCCCCTTCAAAGGCAGTCAGAATTCCCTTCTACCAAGCTCTATAGAATGCAGCACCATCCTTGAGTGATTGACGACTACGCATGGGTAGGGTGCCGACATCGGTGGCTCAGGAATGTTGCTGCTGCTTGCCAAACTTGGTAAAATGGAATTCTGGCCACCTTCAGAGGAAGTCTTCCGCCAGCAGAGCTTGGGGATCCTCATGAGCTAAAGTACTTATATTTTGAGTTGTGAGGTGCTGGGGGAGGGGTGAAGTGTGGGGGGTGACATGTGGGAGTAGGACAGGGGCAGAAAAAATGTTGTGCGCCCATCCAATTTGGGCTCAGGCCCACCCAAAGATGGCTGTCTGGCTGCGCCACTGATATGAGATATTCTCTAGACGATAAGGTGACATTTCGTGGTAATAAATTAATGAGATATAAGATGGTGAGATACCATAAAGAATCTGATGAACAAGAACATTCATCACTTAACCACGTAAGCCTAGTAGTCAAATCAGACTGCATAAAAGTCAATCCTATCTTTATCTGGTTAAGTGCTGAATATCGCCGGCCACATAAACCTGGTGCCTAGAAATGACCCAGCGTTGAATATCTGGAAATAACTCCAGCGGCAGTAAGAAAATGGTCACCTCCAATGCAAAACGTTTTTACGGCCATGGTAAAACTTACCTTGGCGCATTGACCCACGTAAAAGGATCCTGCAACTAGCTAAACTTCATGTCTAGACTTGTTGAACAGGTAAATTTATCCCTTCTGACTGATGCTATTTTCAAACTGTTATATTACCAATTATTTCCAGTTCACACTGCCAAATTCCTTACTCTGTTTTTAAAATCAATCAAATCATATACCCAGTGGTGTGCTGGAGCCGGCTCACACCGGCTCGCAAGAGCCGATTGTTAACTTTTCTTCCGACTTGCGAGCCGGTTGTTAAAACGCGCGAGCCGGCTCTCCTCCCTCCCTCCCTCCTCCCCTCCGGATCCCTCACGTCACCGACCTGACTCTTCGAATTCTTCGGGGCAAGCAGTCTTGCCTGCCCGCTGCCAGCGCTGACTCTCCCCGCTGGTGCTGCCGGTTTGCGCTTTAAAAATGGCCGCCGAGACTTCTGCTGAAGTCTTGGAGGCCGCCCTTGTAAGTCTCGGTGGCCATTTTGAAGCGCGAACCGGCAGCGCCAGCGGGGGAGGGAGGAGGGAGGGGGGAGAATTCGCCGAATAACTCGGGAGGGGGTGGCAAGGGGAGAGAAAGGAGTCGCTGGGCATTTGTGGATGAAGGGGAGAGAAGGGTCGCTGGGTATGGGTGCATGCAGGGCAGGGGAGAGGAGGGTCACTGCTGGATATGGGTGGATGGAGGGCAGGGGAAAAGAGGGTCGCTGGATATGGGTGCGTGCAGGGTAGGGGAGAGGAAGGTCGCTTGATATGGGTGCGTGCAGGGCAGGGGAGAGGAGGGTCACTGGATATGGGTGCGTGCAGGGCAGGGAGAGGAGGGTCGCTGGATATGGGTGCAAACAGGGCAGGGGAAAGGAGGGTCACTGCTGGACATGGGTGGATGGAGGGCAGGGGAGAGGAGGGGAGAGAGAAGAAATGTTGGACATGGATGGAGGGTACGGAAGAGTGAGGAAGGAGATGAGATGAGGGAAAAGGAAGAGAGGAGAAAAACTGCACATGAATGAAGAAAACAGGCAGAAGTTGAGGACCAGAAATGAAGAAGAAAGGAGGAAAGGAAAGAAATAAATGGAAAGGAAGCCCTGGAAAAGGAGTTAAGAGGACAGATAGCAGCAGAATCGGATACTGGGCCAGCAAGATCAGAAAAACAGTCACCAGACAACAAAGGTAGAAAAAAATCATTTTATTTTCATTATAGTGTTTGGAATATGTTCACTTTGAGAATCAGGTGCTCAACATTAAAAGTTTATATTTATTTACTTTTTATGGCATTTTATTGCACATTAAACATGAATTAGATTGGAACCTGGGATCATTTAATTTTTTTTCCTGGAGTAATGCATTGCTACCCCCCCCCCCCAGGCTCTCTCCCTGGCTATAGCCAGCTCTGCAATTTGGGGGGGGGCGCAGAGGGGGACGGGGGGGAGAGAGCCTGTTGTTAAACATTTACCAGCACACCACTGCATATACCCGATTGAAACCCAGTTAAAAATCTTAGGAGTAATTTTCAATCAGCATCTGTCATTTGAAAATCAAACACCTGCTGTAATAGCAAAGATGTTTAAGATCTTATGGAAACTAAAAAGGATCAGAGATAATTTCTCTAAACAATCTTTTTTTGGCAATTAGTACAAACATTGGTACTGGTTGACTACTGTAATGTAATATATGTGGGAAGCAAAGAATCTGTGATCAAAATGATGCAGACAACTCAAAACACAGCAGCCCGCTTAATTTTCAGGGTATCAGAGTATGGAAGGGTAACCTCATTACTCCTTCCAACCAAGGTTCAAAGTTCAAGGTTATCTTTATTTGAGAGTAACCACCTAAAGCAAAGCCATCAAGATGGAGTACAATACAGAAAGGAATATATATATATATATATATATATATATATATATATATATATATATATAATGTCAGCCCTTCACCGCTCACCAGAGTTATCAGCTCCCGCTTCCGCACTTGTCCGTGCTGTCTGCTCTCCACAACTGTCCGTGCTGTTTGCGCTCACACACACAGCTCAGCTATCCAGGCTTTTCAACACGATTCAGCTAGCCCGGCTTCTCCACACAGCTCAGCTAGCCAGGTTTTGTAACACAGCTCAGCTAGCCAGGTTTTGTAACACAGTTCAGCTAGCCAGGCTTCGCAACACAGTTCAGCTAGCCAGGTTTCGCAACACAATTCAGCTACTTGGGCTTTCCAACACGGTTCAGCTAGCCCGGCTTCTTCACACAGCTCAGCTAGCCATGCTTTGCAACACAGTTCAGCTAACCCGGCTTCTCCACACAGCTCAGCTAGCCAGGCTTTGTAACACAGTTCAGTTACTCAGGCTTTTCAACACAGTTTAGATAGCCAGGCTTCTCCACCCAGCTCAGCTTTAACCACAGTTCAGCAAATCAGGCTTGCAATAATCCACCACCCACAACTGTCAACAACAAATCTCTTGACATCCACCCACCGGATTCTCCTGACTCCACTGAGTCCTCCTGTGCTTCAATTCCTCAGGAAGTTACTCTCCTCCTTCCACCTGTCCCTCCAAAAACTCCATCATTTCCTCCCCTACTACTTCCTCCTCTGTCTCCTCCCATTCCATCCTCTCATTCTCCACCCCTCCACTCCTATGTTCCACTTCCTCCCCAGCTCATTTCCCAATCAGCCCCATCTCTCTCCTTCTGCCACTCCAGCTCTCCTTTGTCATGACCTCTCTTATCCTTCCCAGCTGTCTGGAATCTGTACTCTCTATGCTCCTGCCTCCTCCTCCTCCCCCCCCCCTCCTGCAATGCATTCTGGGATTTATAGTTTTTCTGCTCTTGTCTTTTCCTTTCCCGTAATGCATTCTGGGATTTATAGTTTTTCTGCTCTTGTCTTTTCCACTCCCGTAATGCATTCTGGGATCTGTGGTTTCTCTCATTCTCACTATATATATATTATATATATATATCTGCATGCTATGATGCACAGGCATCGGGAACGAGGAGCGTACCAGTGGCAAAAATCATACCCCAAAAGCTAAGTGGAAGAGATATGTCTTCAACTGTGTTTTAAAGCAGGAGAGAGAATCCTCTATTCGCAATGCCAATGGAAGGGCATTCCACAGGGATCATCTTCCAATATGTACCTAACTAGCCATTAAGCCTGTTAAATGGGCGAGATTTCCAGCTACCCTCCTCGCCGCCGCTCCCTCCCCCTTCTGTGCCGGGCTCCCTGCACTGACCTGACAGCGCCTCTCACCTCCGTGTGAAAGCGCTGCAGGCAGCAGATCGCTCTGCTGCTGCCTGCAGCGCTTCCACACGGAGGTGAGAAGCGCTGTCAGGTCAGTGCAGAGGGCCCGATACGGAGGGGGGCTGGAGCGGCGGCGGGGATGGGGGGGGAGGGTGGAGGTTGGTGTGCGCGACGTTCGTTTCCAGGCTCCAGCAGCAGAGTCCGACCATCCGACTCCGTTTCCCTCTCTGTTCCGCCCTCTGACGTCATCATCGCCAATGAATGGAAAAAAATAGCCGTTTTTAGCGAGATTTTAGGTCACTTTTTTGGACCCTTTTTTTTCACGAACAAGTCCCAAAAAAGTGCCCTAAATGACCAGATGACCACCGGAGGGAATCGGGGATGACCTCCCCTGACTCCCCCTGTGGTCACTAACCCCCTCCCACCAAAAAAAAAGAAGTTTAACAACTTTTTTTCTCAGCCTGTATGCCAGCCTTAAATGTCATACCCAGCTCCATCACAACAGTATGCAGGTCCCTGGAGCAGTTGTTAGTGGGGGCAGTTGACTTCAGGCAGGCGGACCCAGGCCCATCCCCCCTACCTGTTACACTTGTGCTGGTTAATGCTGAGCCCTCCAAACCCACTGTATCCACATGTAGGTGCCCCCTTTCAACCCTTAGGGCTATGGTAATGGTGTAGACTTGTGGGGCAGTGGGTTTTGGGGGGCTCAGCACACAAGGGAAGGGTGCTATGCACCTGGGAGCTCTTTTACTGTTTTTTGTTAATTTGTAAAAGTGCCCCCTAGGGTGCCCAGTTGGTGTCCTGGCATGTGAGGGGGACCAGAGCACTACGAATCCTGGCCCCTCCCACGACCCAATGCCTGAAAACCGATAGAGCCCAGCTGAAAAAACGGCCAACTCCTAGGCATTTGCCCCGCACAACCCATATTATCGGAAAAAAGATGGGTGCCCATCTTTTTTTGAAAATACGGGTTGTCCCGTTTACGGAAATAGGCGCACACGGATATAGGCGCCCATGGAGATGGGCATTCGTGTTTGATTATGCCCCTCCACGTTGACCAAATAGTGGTGAATTGGCTTTACCTGGACCTGGGGTGACATATTTCATCAAAGCATGGAATGACCTCCTGGTTGAGGAGCTGAAGATGAGGACTGTATCTGAAATCAATAAAGCATATGGGATCTCATAGGGTGATGATATATATGGGCAGACTGGATGGGCCCTATGGCCTTTATCTGTCATCATTTTTCTATCAGTAAATAAAATAAAAGTATGGTTTATGCCATGATGTTGAGGAGATTATGAAAGCACAATGGCAGGAAGTACAATGCACAGGGGAAGGTTCAACCTGTGAGGAAGAAAAAACCTGCATGCTGAGAGAGGAAGGTGGGAAAAGAGGCAGATAGTCAAAGAAAGGAGAACCTTGTGAGAGAATGTATGCTCCTATTAGAATATTGAATGAGTGGGATTGATATTGAAGGAGATTTAAAAAAATGAAAACACACCTTTTCAGTTTGGAGCTTTAGTGCAATAAAACAGACCCAATGTACTGTGTGTTTGTGCTGGAATCAGGGGCGTAGCTACGGGTGGGCCTGGGTGGGTCCAGGCCCACCCAATCTCAGCTTACGTCCACCCAGTTTTCCCTGCTCCGACAATCAGTGCACATAGCCCCGCAGCCGACTGTGCCGACAGGAAAGAGCAGCTCTCCAAGTCCAAAATGCATTCTTCTTTCTTTCCTTCCAGCATCACGGCACCAGGTATCGCCCCCCCCCCCCCCCCCGAGCCTTCCAATCCCCCGATCCGCCGATAGCGTCAGCGGAAAAGCAGTACACACGCTGCTTTAGACCTGCCCCCAGAAGCCTTTCTTTCTCCTTCAACTTCCTGTTCCTGTGCAGGCGGGAAGTTGTAGGAGAGAGAAGGACTTCCAGGCAGGGACAGGTCTAAAGCAGTGTTTGTACTGCTTTCTCGATGAAGCTGCCGGCGACTCGAGGGATTGAAAGACTAGGGGGAGGGGATGATACCGGGCAGCACGGGGCTGGAGGGAGAGCAAGAACTGGAAGACTCCAGTGCTGTGGCGGTGACATTGCTGGAAGGAGAGCGGGAGAGACGGGGGCGAGACCAGCCGGCAAAAGGTTAAAAAAATGAAACCACCATGGGGGGGGGGGGGGGGGGGGGGAAGAGTAAGAGAGAGATGGAAAAGGAGCAGAAGATGGTTGGGACTAGGGGGTGTGAGGGAAGGGAGAGGGAGCAGAAGATGAATGGAACTATGTGGAGGAGAAAGAGGGAGCAGAAGATGGATGAGACTAGAAGGTGTGGGTGGAGGGAGGGAGGGAGGGAGGGAGGGAGGGAGAAGAAGCAGAAGATGGATGTGGCTAGGGGTGTGTGTGTGTGTGTGTGTGTGTGTGTGTAATATTGGTGGTGGGCTCTTCACTGCCTAGAAGAAAAAAGGTATATTTCATCTTTTTCCCCTAGGCAGTGAAGAGCCCACCCCCACCAATAATGTTGGGTTTTTGAGTGGGGGTGGCCTCTGCAGTGCCCAGGGCATTAAAAAAAAGGTTTTATATTTAATGCTGGTGTGCTTCAGGGTGGTGGTGGTGGGGGGGGGGGGGGAGATGCCAGACTATGGGGAGGGGTAGGGCTGATGCATAGCTATGGGATGGATGATGGGGAAGGGAAGGGCTGATGCTGGGCTATGGGTGGGGGGGAGGGGGTAGGGAAGCAAAGTTTGAAGGATATCATTTCTGAAATTATACTGTAGGGTCCTGCCATGTGTGTTGAGATGTTTGCCGTTATAGTAGACTTATGCCTGATCACGTTTAAGATGTGGGATAGCGTAAACTATATATTAAAATATTGGTTTTTCCGAATGTTGATGCTGGGCATACTACTTGGAAATCCATCATCAAGTGCATTGTAATGCATTATTTTGTAGCAAGAAACACTACTCAAACCTATATACACAGTGCCCACCCATATTAGCTCTGGGCCCACCCAAAATGTTAGGTCTGGCTACGCCACTGGAATAGTCTGTGAAGTGAATGTATGCCAGCTCCATTGTCTAGATCTCTCCAATCTTGCTATTAGTTTGAAGTACACTTTGTTACTATGGAACCGGTTTTCGTGCTCTCTCTCTATTGTGCCTTTGTTGGTTCCTGGGGTCCTTTTCCCCCCCATGTTCTTGGTGCTGTACATCAGGGAAAAGATTGCTGCACATCTTAGTTTCAATGACCAACTTTTTATATGCACACATCAAATCATTGGTTATTTTTTTTATGTCTGCATATAATAAGTTTATGTATATTTGTTTGGAAAATGCCTAGGACGTTCATGTTTAGAATCAAACATATAAAACGCAAGTGACTGACTCACCTGCAAATGCGCAGTGGAGACTTCCCTCTCTGTCCCGCCCTTGCGTCAAGACGTGATGATGTCAGAGGGCGGAACAGAGAGGGAAACGGACGCTGCCGGCCTGCCGCTGCTGCTGGAGAGAGGAAGAAAAGGTACATCGCCGCGCATCAACCTCCACAATCACCCCCCCATCCCCGACGTCGTCACCGCCACTCCCTCCCCCTCCATATCGGGCCCCCTGCACTGACATGACAGCGCCTCTCACCTCCGTGTACAATCCGTAGAGTGTACTGATTTTGCCTTCAATCTTAGGAAAGAGAGACAGATCTCTTTGCTGAGGCTCTGTGAATTCTATGTCCTGACCTTCCCAGATACTGTTTAGACAGTGTATAGATGTTTAGTTAGTTTTCTAATTGATCCATTTTTTCAGTTACTTGTTACTGTTTGCTATTTGCACAATTTTTCTCCACTGATCCAAATTCTGAGAATAAAAACAATTGTTTGTTCATTCTGCCTGTCTGGACTGCTAAAGAATCCTGCTGGTTTGTGTGTTGGGTCTGTGAGTGCTTTCTGGGAACTGTGGGAGCACTGGGAGTGTGGCACCAGTAACCTAGAAATCACTGGGAATAATTGGAGAGCTGTCCAGCTCATTTTCGAAAGTGATCGCCAGCCATCTTCTGACATAAATCGGGAGATGGCCGGCGAGCTCTCAAAAGCGGCGAAACCGGTATAATCGAAAGGTGCTTTTTTGACACCTTCGCTGCTTTCCCGTCGCCGAGCCGGCGAAAGTTCAAGGGGGCGTGCTGGCGGCGTAGCGAAGGTGGGAAATGGGCAGGCATAGGCATGGCTACCAAATGGCCGGCTTCAGCGCATAATGGGAAAAAAGCGGTGTTAATGAGTATTTTGCCGGTTTTACTTGGTCCTTTTATTTTCACAACCAAGCCTCAAAAAGGTGCCCCAATTCACCAGATGACCACCGGAGGGAATGGAGGATGACCTCCCCGTACTCCCCCAGTGGTCACCAACCCCCTCCCACACTAAAAAAATAAAAACCTTTTTTGCCAGCCTCAAATATCATACCCAGCTCCCTGACAGCAGTATGCAGGTCCCTGGAACAGTTTTTGTTGGTTGCAGTGGACTTCAGGCAGGCGTACCCAGGCCCATCCCCCCCTACCTGTTACACTTTAGGTGGTAAGTGTTGAGCCCTCCAACCCCCCCCCCCCAAACCCACTCTACCCACATGTAGGTGCCCCCCTTCACCCATAAGGGCTATGGTAGTGGCATAGAGCTGTGAGGAGTGGGTTTTAGGGGGGATTTGGGGGGCTCAGCACCCAAGGTAAGGGAGCTGTGCACCTGGGAGGTATATATATATATATATATATATATATATATATATTTTAGAAGTGCCCCCTAGGGTGCCTGGTTGGTGTCCTGGCATGTCAGGGGGACCAGTGCATTACAAATGCTGGCTCCTCCCACGAGCGGTTGAGATAGCCGCTTTTTGTTTCCATTATCGCTGAAAAACAAAACCGGCCATCTCAAACCCGGCGAATTCTGGCATTTGGCCGTGTCAAACCGTATTATCGAAAGAAAAGATGGCCGGCCATCTTTTTCGATAATACGGTTCGGCCAGCTGTTTGCGGCGCCGCCAAACTAGATTGCCGGCAAATCTATTTCGCCAGCGCCATTCGATTACTCCCCTCTATGAGATCACCCCAATCAATATCTCACCCATCTTGCATGTTCCCTCACACATCATCCTGTAAGATTCTAAACAGGTTTTAGAGCAAAAACATGTTTACAGAGTCAGAGTTATTCTCTTAAGAATTTGCTGAAATTCCAATTACATAGTCTTATCCAAATATCAATTTTATCTCGCATAAAATCTAAATCAATATATTGTTTTCTTCTGCCTATGTTATTTGTGTCTACTCTGCAATTACAGTACGGGTGAGACCAAGGTCAGGGCTACTTATAGCCTCTGTCTGAAAAAGCCGTCTCTTTGGATCAAGAGGTTAATCGCTGAAGTTGCAGGATCCAAATTCATTATTTTCAAGAACATTGCCACTTCTTTTCTGCTCATCACAGGTAATCTGCACCTCTTTCAAGGCAAAAAGAAAACGATGAATCCAAAACAGAGAACAAATAGGGGGTAGTAAGTCTTTTTAAAGAGATCATGATTCCACGTCCCTTGTTTTTGGGACTGAGTGGGACCTTGCTGATAGCTTCTGGTGCACTTATCGGAACTCAGAGACCCAAATCTAGCTGTGTCACAGACGAATTAGGACCCCAAGACCAGTTCAGGAAAGGAGACCTGATCTTTGCTGGGATACTTCAGATGACCACTATTACCAAAGCAATAACTTTCAACTATAAACGATTTCCTTTAACAACTGTGTGTAATGTGTAAGTATTTTTGTAATGCTCTGTTTGTTCTTCGCCTCATGAATGGGTTTATTTCATCCTGAAGTGCATGTACCCTCCTCTTTTTTCAAATTATTGTGGGATGATGAATAAAGTCATATCTAAAGTGACCAAGTTTATTAAAATAAATAAACAGATATTTGCTTTATAAGAAAGTATCCCAGGAACATTTTTCTAAAGTCCTCAATGAAAGGTGCAGAGAAGAGCCTACACATGCATCCATGACAGGAGAGATACTCGGATCCCAGTGAACAGAGGAATTGTATTCATTAATTCATTAATTTGGGGGATTTAGATCATATCGTTTCAGTAGTAGCTCAAGGTGAGTTACTGTACAATCAAGGTACACTGCAAATTAATTCCATGTGAGTTAGCATGTAAAATAACCCACAGAAATACAGGATTTCTACCAAGAAAGTTCAGAATTTCTTCCACGCTGTGTTTTGTCCTGCCTGTAATGTGTTTTTATTTATTTATTGGGGGAGTGGCTTTACTAAATAAAACTAAACTGATATGGTTTGGTTAAAGCCCGATTTGATTCCTGATTCTTTGTCTTTTCATGTTAGTCTTTTACAGGGATTTTTTTTGAGGGGGTACTTGGGGGTATTGAGTACCGGCACCTTTTCCATTGTCTGCTAAAATTGACCCATGGACCCCAAGTTTTAATGAAAGAGCTCAGGCTCTACACCCTGATTCTGCTTTGTTATAGATTCTGTGACTGGTTGCAGGGGGCCTGGCTATTGAGGGATGGGTCCCTTGGTGATCACCCCGCTCTTGAAGGGTGCCCTAGCATTTGAGTACGGGCACATTTTTTGCTAGAAAAAAACACCCTGGTCTTTTATTAGGGTAAATAGGTCCTCTGGAGTACTGGGAATAATCCTGGACTCCTCTTTGAGTATGGAACCCTCAAATGAATTTGCTAATTAAGAAGATTGTTTTCAAACTTAGGGGCTCTTTTACTAAGCCACGTAGGTGCCTACACGCATTCAATGCATGCCAAATTGGAGTAACCACCCGGTTACCGCGTGGTCCTTGCGGTAATTTAAATTTTGGTGCGGGTCCGCTACGCACGTCTGAAAAATATTTTTTTTATTTCCTGATGCACGGCAGCTACGCGCATCAAGTGGAATTTGGTGCACGTAGACCATTACCACCCGGTTACCACGTGAGACCTTACCACTAGGTCAGTGGCTTGCAGTAAGGTCTCAGACCCCAAATGGACGCACAGCAATTTTCATTTTGCCGCACATCCATTTTTGGCAAAAAAAAGGCATTTTTTGTAGGTGTACCATAAAATAATTCTGCGCACACCTTAGTAAAAGGACCCCTTAGGCAGTTCTACTTACTTCGCTCCTGCTTTCAAACCGATCATTTTAGAATTTAGGGTCCATTGCTAGCTCTCTCTCATTTGAATTACTGCACTCTTTGTACCTAGGTATATTGATTATCTGCATTTTTGAAGTCAGAATGATTGAATATTTTAACACCCAACAGAAAGGACTTAACAAGGATCTGGGGTTCCTGGCCCATTATAAACCATAAAGCTGTATGTCTCTGTTGATCACCCTCCCCTCACCTATCCACACCCATCCTGTTAGAATATCAATGATATGCTTTGATGTCCCCATGCATACCTCCGACCCACCCCCCTCCTCCCACCCTGTCAGACTGTCATAGTAATGCTTGAATGTTTTCACTTATATACACTGTCAGCTAGCACATTTGCTTATTTCCGATCTGAGGAAGAAGGGCAACCTTCGAAAGCTAATCAAGAAATGTATTAAGTTATGTCCAATAAAAAAGGTATCATCTTATTTTCTTTTCCATGTTTTATTTTGTTTGATTTCTATTGATAACATGTAGAATCTCAAATAGTAGCAACAGAATCTCCAATAGTAGCAACATTCCATGTAGAATCTCAAGTAATAGCAACATTCCAGAATCTCAAATAGTAACAACATTCCATGTTCCACTGCACTAACCACTAGGCTACTCCTCCACTAGCAACATTCCATGTAGAAGTCGGCCCTTGTAGATCACCAATGTGGCCGCGCAGGCTTCTGCTTCTGTGAGTCTGACGTCCTGCACGTACGTGCAGGATGTCAGACTCACAGAAACAGAAGCCTGCGCAGCCTTCTACATGGAATGTTGCTACTGGAATAGCAACATTCCATGTAGAAGTCGGCCCTTGTAGATCACCAATGTGGCCGCGCAGGCTTCTGCTTCTGTGAGTCTGACGTCCTGCACGTACGTGCAGGATGTCAGACTCACAGAAACAGAAGCCTGCGCAGCCTTCTACATGGAATGTTGCTACTGGAATAGCAACATTCCATGTAGAATCTCCAACAGTATCTATTTTACTGTCATAGTAATGCTTGAATGTTTTCACTTATATACACTGTCAGCTAGCACATTTGCTTATTTCCGATCTGAGGAAGAAGGGCAACCTTCGAAAGCTAATCAAGAAATGTATTAAGTTATGTCCAATAAAAAAGGTATCATCTTATTTTCTTCTCCATGTTTTATTTGGTTTGATTTCTATTGATAACCTTGAAAAAGGTTGAAATCTTATTCACAGGAGCTTTTAATTTATGATAGCTATTTTAACCGTAATTCCTGAAGTTTTTTTAACTGTAATTCCTGAAGTTATTTATTTATTATTTATTTATTTACAGCATTTATATCCCACAATTTCCCACCCATGGGCAGGCCCATTGTGGCTTACAACAATCTACATAAAAACACAGCACGTCAGGGGTCAAACAATTAATGTCCTAGAAGTATAATGGGAAAAGGGCAAAGCGAGGTAAAGTAACAGAGAAAGAGCAGCGGTGAGTAATGTGACACCGGGGTAAGACAGATCAGAAGGTAGAGATGCCTGGCGGGAGTGATGCATACGCCAGTGGCATAGGAAGGGGGGGCGGGAGGGGCGGTCCACCCCGGGTGCACGCGCTCGGGGGGTGCCGGCCCCGCTGGTTCCCTGCTCTCTGAGCCCCAGAACAGGTTACTTCCTGTTCCGGGGCAAGGAGAGCAGGGAACCAGCGGGGCCGACGCAGCTCCGAGTGACGTGCACTTGGGGCAGATCGGCCCTCCTGCAGGTAAGAATGCGGTCCGGGGGGGGGGTTGCGCTCCGGGGGGGGTGCGCCGCAGAGGGGGGGGGGTCGCCCCGTGCTGCACCCGGGGGGAGGGTGCGCAGCGGCGACCTGCCCCGGGTGCCATTAGCTCTCGCTACGGCACTGGCATACGCTTTGCCAAATAGAAAGGTCTTGAGGCGCTTTCTGAAAGTAGGGTGATCAGTAGTAATGTAGTTCTCGAATTGTTACCCACTTTGAACCTATTTTAGAGATTAGGCAGGATACAAGTGTATATATAGCATAACAGAATATATAAAAAGAAAACCTAATTGAAACGTTACACAGGTACGTGGGAAACAGAGACTTCACTATTTTCTACGCAGTACGATCTCACTTACTTTCAAATACTTGAAAGGTATTAATCCGCAAACAAATCTTTTCCGGAGATGGGAAGGCGGTAGAACGAGAGGACATGAAATGAGATTGAAGCGGGGCAGACTCAAAAAAGATGTCAGGAAGTATTTTTTCACGGAGAGGGTGGTGGATGCTTGGAATGCCCTCCCGCGGGAAGTGGTGGAGATGAAAACGGTAACGGAATTCAAACATGCGTGGGATATGCATAAAGGAATCCTGTGCAGTAGGAATGGATCCTCAGACGCTTAGCCGAAATTGGATGGGGGAAGAGGGGTTGGTGGTTGGGAGGCGAGGATAGTGGAGGGCAGACTTATACGGTCTTTGCCAGAGCCGGTGATGGGAGGTGGGACTGGTGGTTGGGAGGCGGGAAATACTACTGGGCAGACTTGTACGGTCTGTACCCTGAAAAAGACAGGTACAAATCAAGGTAAGGTATACACATATGAGTTTATCTTGTTGGGCAGACTGGATGGACCATGCAGGACTTTTTCTGCCGTCATCTACTATGTTACTTGCATAGTATTTCATTGCTAAAATTAATCATTTAAACATATTCAGCCAACCTACATGCACAGCTCTTCATTTTAAGTGCTCAGGTCCTTGCTAAGGGTTTGACAATATATCCTTAAAAATGTAATTATTATGCTGCTGTGGTCTCAACTGTGCAGAATTGCTGCTTTTTATGACAAGGAGAAAAAAACGTAATATCAAGAAAAGTGTTAACACTTCTGACAGCACAGTGTGATACTAAAGTTTTGAAGACATTGGACTTCTGGAGTTCTTGGAACATTTTATCACCTTCCACCCTGTGTTGGTTAATTAAAAATGCACCATTCCCGCATGATTCGCGCATGCACAATTGCACAATCGTGCCAATCGCATTGCGATCATGGTCCAATGTTTTCGAAGACCTACTATGAGTCAAATCAAGTGTTCCCTACACTTATGAAATGAAAACATTGGTGGCACAGTGTTTCCCGAGGTCCGGGGCACCCCACGGGGTTATCAGGACCTTTCACTAAATGTGTATGCGTGCGTGACATCACTGATGACATCACTATGCAGCGTGATCATTGCACTTTGTGGGCCCTACCATATCCTGGGCCTCTTCTCGGAACTCCTGCCTGCTCTCCTTCACTTCAGGGCAGCCCAGAACCCCGACTCCCATGACTTCCCCAGCTCCAGAAACCAGGTAAAATTGAAACTAAATTTTTATTTTCCTTCTGGTTATACTAATAATAATAATGATACATCACCACAACAAATCGTAACATCCTGGTTCAATCACTTCCTTCAGCTCAGGCTGGGGAAGTCCATCCGACCAATGGGCAAAGTCAGGAGCGGTATTACAGGAATTGTTCTCTGACGACTCGTTTTCCTCAGATTGAGACTTTGACTTCCAGAACTTTGCAGCCTAGTTAAATAATGGTGTTTCTTTGTTGATTCACATCCTACCTGTCTGGGTCAGTCAGCAGAGACCCAGACAGACATGCTTTGCTTCAGTGGAGTTCCTAGGGTGGTTAACACCTGGGGTGGGTCGCCGATGCGCCCCCCCCCCCCCGGTGAAAGGACACCCCCCCCTGGGTGCAGCGTGATCCCCCCGGCAAAAGGCACCCAATGGGTGCAGCGCGATCGTCCCCGGCAAAAGGACACCCCCCCGGGTGCGTTTTTACCTGCTGGGGAGGGGGGTGCCGCGTGCCTGTTGGCTTCGTTCGTTCCATGCTCCCTCTGCCCCAGAACAGGAAGTAACCTGTTCCGGGGCAGAGGGAGCACAGAACAAGCAAAGCTGGCAGGCGTGCGGCACCCCCCCCCCCCCCAGCGATGTGCACCCGGGGCGGACCGCCCCCACCGCCCCCCCTTGGTACGCCACTGCTTTGCTTAATTCTTTTATGGGTTTTCCTTTCTGTGAGCATATGCATGATATAAACAAAACAACTTTTACAATATAAAGCAACAGAGCATGCGAAAAATAATACGGCCAATTATAGGACAGCAGATGTTCTAAGATTCAGCTGACCTGTTTACATAGTGTAAGCCAGAGGGCAATGGACAATAGTCTAAACTATTACCCACTGTCTGGATTTGCAGAATTCTAAGAAGTAAATTTGTGTACCACGTTTGAACAGAAGAATGTAAATACATACAGTACAAAATATATATTTGTTTTATTACAGATTGAATCTCCGTTACTATCGGCATCTCTTGGTTTTTTATTTTGCAATTCAAGAGATCAACCACAATGTTATGCTTTTACCCAACATCACTCTAGGCTTCCATATCTATGACTCCTGTTCTGATGCTGGTATTTCACTGTGTGGTGCTCTGAACATCTTGTCCGGAGACGAGGAACCAGTTCCTGGATATAGATGTCACCAGCAGGGCCAAGTGGTTGGTTTCATTGGAAGCCTTTCTTCATTGGAAACAAGTGCAATTGCCAGACTTACATCAATCTATAGATACCCACAGGTAAAGTCTCTAGTTCTGTCTTCCGTTATTAGTCTAGTACAGTTCCTGTGATTTCTTGGTTTGATACCTGTTGCCCTCAGGTTCAGGGCTATCATGAATCCCCATACAACACTCAAAGAAAATGCTAAGATTCAACAAAATCTGGGATGAATTAGGTAGAAATAACCCACATGGGCAGAACTAGAGTAGACAAGTAGCGGTTTATGGACTTGTCCTTTAGGTTAGACTGTTTCCTAAAGGGCAAGTCCATAAACCGCTACTAAATGGACTTGGGAAAAATCCACAATTCCGGGAATAACATGTATAGAATGTTTGTACGTTTGGGAAGCTCGCCGGGTGCCCTTGGCCTGGATTGGCCGCTGTCGTGGACGGGATGCTGGGCTCGATGGACCCTTGGTCTTTACCCAGTGTGGCATTACTTATGTACTTATGTCCTCTACTTGGCTCACTTTTATTACATAGAGCAGTGATTTAACCTATTGTGATGTCATAGTGGCTCATTCCACCAATAAGAGCCAACCTCATTAGTGATGTCACAATGGCTTGATTGTTTAGAATGTTTGTACGTTTGGGAAGCTCGCCAGGTGCCCTTGGCCTGGATTGGCCGCTGTCGTGGACAGGATGCTGGGCTCGATGGACCCTTGGTCTTTTCCCAGTGTGGCATTATTTATGTACTTAACTATAGGAATTATTGTGTCACTTTTATCTCGAACAGCATAATGTAAAAGGAGAATGCTCCTTTGTTTCAATGAAAAGAATAGCTTTAACCGGATAACACTTCCACACCCATTCTCACCCCATGACACACTCCACCCAAAAACTAAATAGCTAATGTGCAAGTTAAAATATTGGAGACCTGAGCCCACTAGGTGGACAGCAGCTGTTCCCCACACTGTAAATTTCTTTAATGTGCTTTTTGTTAATCTGTTTTCCATGTCCTTAATGTGCATTAGAACTGTAATGCCTTTTAATAAAAGGGTCCCTAAAAAATTTCCATTTTTTAGAATGAATAATTGGGATCAAGAAATCATAGCGTTCTCCTTGAGATATGCATGCTGTAATTTCTTGGTTGTATAATTCGTATGATTCTTGTTCCTATGTTTACATTAATGGATAAAAACAGAAGTATAGAAACAGAATTTGAAGCCAGATTAAAACCATATGGCCTTTCCCCTCTGCAATCTACACAGCTGCCCTGCTGTACAATTCTTTTCTCTTCCTCAGAGGTTGTCTATGCTCGGTCTGGATTTACGTAAATGCAGACATAGTGCTCATTTCCTGCAACTCCACTGAGAGACTGTTCCACTCACCCACCATCCTTTCTGTAATACCTACTTAGAATACTCCTTAGTCTATCCCTTTTTGACCTCATCCTGTGGCTCTGACCCCTCATTTCAGAGCACGTATGGTGTATAATCTATCGGGTGACCTGCTCGTTCCCTTCCTGACTCCCCATGCCTATTTACCTTCTCTTTCTTGACCTTCCCCAATCATCAGTGTGGGGAGTTGTTTTTTCTTTCCTATCTGATTTTGTAGTTCCTTTTTTTCCTCTTCGGTGTTATTTTTTTGATTTCAGTCAATTTGTAAACCACTTTGATCAGCTAACAAAAAACGCTCACCATCGTAGGCTGAATATTGACTCCTTCAGAAGTGTGCACTTATATACAGAGGCAATGCCACTTCCTTTTTTCTGTCTGAAATTGCACTCCCTAGGCACCCAAGCAACGTTTTGACTTTTGACATCACCTTCTCTACCGGTTTGGTGACCTTAACATTATCAGACATAATCATACCTTCTTCTTACATGTATAGAAAAAGTTCAAACTCCTCAACCCAAACCACTTAATTAGGCTTTTCAACAGCTCAAATATGTGTCCCTGACTTGTTTAACATTAAGTATTTGATGCCAGACTCCAGACCATTCCACAAGCTTCATAAGCTTCCTCCTCATATTATCTACACCTTTCAGGATGTTTATGTTATTTCAGTTTACAGTATCATCATAAAAGAGGGAGTGGCCTAGTGGTTAGAGTGGTGGACTTTGGTCCTGGGGAACTGGGTTCGATTCCCACTGCAGGCACAGGCAGCTCCTTGTGACTCTGGGCAAGTCACTTAACCCTCCATTGCCCCATGTAAGCTGCATTGAGCCTGCCATGAGTGGGAAAGCGCAGGGTACAAATGTAAATAAAATAGATACTATTGGAGATTCTATGTGGAATGTTGCTACTATTGGAGATTCTACATGGAATGTTGCTACTATTGGAGATTCTATATGGAATGTTGCTATTCCACTAGCAACATTCCATGTAGAAGGCTGCTCAGGCTTCTGTTTCTGTGAGTCTGACGTCCTGCACCGTCAGACTCACAGAAGCAGAAGCCTGCGCGGCCACATTGGTGATCTGCAAGGGCCGACTTCTACATAGAATGTTGCTAGTGGAGGAGTGGCCTAGTGGTTAGGGTGGTGGACTTTGGTCCTGAGGAACTGAGTTCGATTCCCACTGCAGGCACAGGCAGCTCCTTGTGACTCTGGGCAAGTCACTTAACCCTCCATTGCCCCATGTAAGCCGCATTGAGCCTGCCATGAGTGGGAAAGCGCAGGGTACAAATGTAAATAAAATAGATACTATTGGAGATTCTACATGGAATGTTGCTACTATTGGAAATTCTATATGGAATGTTGCTATTCCACTAGCAACATTCCATGTAGAAGGCTGCTCAGGCTTCTGTTTCTGTGAGTCTGACGTCCTGCACGTACGTGCAGGACGTCAGACTCACAGAAGCAGAAGCCTGCGCGGCCACATTGGTGATCTGCAAGGGCCGACTTCTACATGGAATGTTGCTAGTGGAGGAGTGGCCTAGTGGTTAGGGTGGTGGACATTGGTCCTGGGGGACTGAGGAACTGAGTTCGATTCCCGGCATAGGCAGCTCCTTGTGACTCTGGGCAAGTCACTTAACCCTCCATTGCCCCAGGTACAAATAAGTACCTAAGCCGCATTGAGCCTGCCATGAGTGGGAAAGCGCAGGGTACAAATTAAAAAAAAAACAACAACCCTTCTACATTATTTCATACAAAAATGTTGAAAATAACTTGAGCAAGGACAAATGCATGCTGCATAACACTGGTAATGCCAAATCCTCAGAGTGAACTCCACTCATCACTAACAATTGTTGCTTTCACTCCACCAGTTTCTAACCCAGGGGTCCTTTTACTAAGGTGCACTGAAAAATAGCCTGTGCTCGTATAGACATGTGTATCGGATGCGCACAGGTTCATTTTTCAGCGCACCTTCAAAACAGGCCTTTTTTTGGGGGGGGGGGCGAAAATAGACGTGTAGCAAAACTTTGGACCTGAGACCTTACTGCCACCCATTGACTTAGCGGTAAGATCTCACGCGTTAACTGGGCGGTAATCGTCAGTGTGCATACAATGCCGATTACTGCCTGGTTAGCGCTGGATGCGCATAAAAAATGAAATTACCGCCCAGGCCACATAGTTCAAAATTGGCGCACGTAGGACGTGCAGACACGTCTATGTGGTTTAGTAAAAGGGCCCCTTAGTCTTTAACTTTATGGCCTATACCAACTGTGCTCTGTTATTTTACATGTAACTTAAGCAGAACCTGCCAACGTTTGCTGAAATATAAATGTATAACACTTTCTACTCTCTCATGACCCTCTGTCAAAGAAATTGATCAGTTACATTGATAGCTTTGTTAAAACTGCGATGTCTTAGACATCATAATATACAGGAGTCCAGACCATAGGAGCCAACTTTTCAAAATTATTGGGGGTGCTCAGCCCAATGGAAATGACCCCTCCCTGGACACATACAAGGAATTTTCTCAATATTGGGGGTGCACAAGCACCCACAGCACTCACAGAGTCGGCTCCAATGGTCCAGACAGGGGCAGTGGAACACCTTTTTGGAGGGGCCAAACAAGCCAATCCACAGCCCTTTTCTTAGCTCTCTATGTATTGATACTCTGTTGTTACCCCATTCTGCTATCCTGAGAGTTCACTATCCTCTGTTTTAGCAGTGATTTTTTTTTTTTAATTTCTAGCCAGATTATTGACTAATTTCATTCATTTATTCACCACTGAGGTCAGACTAACAGGCTTCTAATTCCAGGATCCTGCTTACTTTTGTATGTGTGAATAGGATTACCATCCACTCATCAGAGCATCCACCATCCCTTCGTCTACCTTAGAGGTGCTATGTACTTTCCTTAAGTTTTCGTGAGTTCACATTGAGTCTTCATCTCCACCTCCTCCACTGGGGGGGGGGGGGGGGGCTGATCTACAAATTCTCCCTCCTTTCGATGTTAAAATATTTCCTTAGGGTACTTATGCAAAATGTTTCAGATTTAAAAAAAAAAGAAAAACAAGAAAGCCTTAAAGAGAACAAATCTGTTTCTTCTAATTACAGATAAGCTATGGATCTATGGATCCACAATTCAATGACCGGACCGAATTCCCATTCTTTTACCGCACTGTCCCAAGTGATCGTTCTCAGTTCAGCGGTATGATTCACCTTCTGAATCGCTTCAGATGGAACTGGGTGGGGATTCTCACGTCAAATGATGAGGGTGATCAGAGAAGCAGTGAAGAACTAAAGAAAGAGATTATCAGGAGTGGCAGCTGTGTGGCTTTTTTGGAAGCGATACCTTTGGAAGTACCCCTTAAAGCTCAACAGATTGCAAGATTTCTCTGGATTTTTGATACCATCCAGAAGTCACTGGCCAATGTAGTTATTATGCACAGCACTTCCAATTACCTGACACATTTCATATGCAATAACGGGTGGTACAAACTTCCTAGAAAACAGTGGGTCCTCTCTACTGCCATGTCTTCCCTTAATGAATTAAACAGCTGTTATATCTCAGTACGTGACATATTCAATGGTTCTCTAGTGTTTGCCATCCCTAAAGGAGAGATTCTAGGTTTCAAGGATTTCCTTTACAACATCAGTCCATCTACATTCCCAGATCCCTCTATTTTACAGTCATTATGGAGAAAGGCTTTCTGGTGCGAGTTGCCATACAGGCCGCAACCCTTCGGTTATTACAACTGCACAGGAAAAAAGGCATTGTCTGACCTTCCTGTTTCAGAGTTTGATGTGGATAATTTCCGGCTCACTTACAGTCTTTATCTCTCAGTCTATGCAATGGCTCATGCTTTGAACAACATGTTCACTGCCAAGCCTCAACTTTTGGAGCATCTTAGAATGGAATTTTTGCCGTGGCAGGTAAATTATTTCTAATTAATTATTGTCTGATATGTATAATGCTTTACTTTCTTCTGAAATATTCTTTGCTGCTAACATGAAAGTGTCTGCAAACAAGGGCAATGTAAATTATGCCCTTCTGCCCCTTTTCCCACCACCCTTATCACTGTTTCCTCTACCCACTGACCCAAAATTTGACAGCCTCCAGTTCCATAAATTTAGCAATGTTTGCACTAGGACACTTGTAATCTGTTTTTGACCAAATATGGTACTGTAATATATGTATATGAAATTCAAAAACACAGTTTCACACTCCCTGTGTAAGTTTTATATTGAAATACAGAGCTTAATGATCTGCTACTTTATTTTGACAAAAACACTAAATAATGTGGAGAAAAACGGGGGAATTCAGTCACGCCACCCAGCCAGCCCGAAAAACAACAGGCTATAAGGCTAAAGCTCGGCAAAGCATCATACGGCCCCCGAAAAAACACACACACATTGAAAGGTCCAATAATATCAACTCCACACAGTTAAATGTCCAAAAATATTTAAATATCCACAAATATCAAAATATCGGTATATCTAATCCAAATGGACATACAGCAGATCATTGCCTGTTTCAAAAAAAGAGATACAGAGAATATTTGTCTCAGAAAAATATACTGCTTTACAAAATGTTACTGTGCTCTGTTGAGTTACTGGTTACTTATCTTGACTCCTGCCACAATGGTGTCTCTTGCTCCATCAGTAGCTCAAACAACAGTTTAATCAAAACCCAACAATGAAATCCCCCTTTCGCCGACCTTAGAGATGGGCGATCTCGGTTTTTGCCAATAATGGAAACCGATGTCGCCCATCTCAGAAACGACCAAATGCAAGCCATTTGGTCACGGGAGGAGCCAGCATTCGTAGTTCACTGGTCCCCCTCACATGCCAGGACACCACCCGGGCACCCTAGGGGGCACTGCAGTGGACTTCATAAATTGCTCCCAAGTCCATAGCTCCCATACCTTGGGTGTTGAGCCCCCCCCCCCCAAAAAAAAACCCACTGCCCACAACTGTACATCACTACCATAGCCCTTATGGGTGAAGGGGGGCATCTACATGTGGGTACAGTAGGTTTCGGATGGGTTTGAAGGGCTCACATTTACCACCACAAGTGTAACAGGTAGGGGGGATGGGCCTGGGTCTGCCTACCTGAGGTGCACTGCACCCACTAATTTCTCCAGGGACCTGCATACTGCTGCGATGGACCTAAGTATGACATTTGAGGCTGGCATAGAGGCTGGCAAAAAAGTTTTTAAAGTTGTTTTTTTGAGGGTGGGAAGGGGTTAGTGACCACTGGGGGAGTCAGGGGAGGTGATCCCCGATTCCCTCCGGTGGTCATCTGGTCAGGTCAGGCACCTTTTTGAGGCTTGGTTGTGAAAAAAAGAGACCAAGTAAAGTCAACCAAATGCTCGGCCGGGATGCCCTTCTTTTTTCCATTATCGGCCGAGGACGCCCATCTCTTAAGCACGCCCCTGTCCCGCCTTCGCTACACTGCCAACATGCCCCTGGAAACTTTGGTCATCCCTGCGATGGCCTGCAGTTGAAGGCGCCCAAAATCAGCTTTTGATTATGCCGATGTGGGCAACCCTGAGAGACGGGCACCCATCTCCCGATTTGTGTGGAAGATGGGCGCCCTTCTCTTTTGAAAATAAGTCTGAAAGTCAATCATACTCTTTCTTCATGTGTACTTATAGCTTTGCTACCATTATGTAGAAGGAAGCTTTCAGGCTTATTTTCGAAAGAGAAGGGCGCCCATCTTTCAACACAAATCAGGACATGGGCGTCCTCCCAGGGTCGCCCAAATTGGCATAGTCTTTTGGGCGTCATCAACTGCTTTCCTTCACGGGGATGACCAAAGTTCCCAGGGGCATGTTGGAGGTGTAGTGAAGGTGGGTCTGGGGCATGCCTAAAAGATGGGCGTCCTCAACTAATAATGGAAAAAAGAAGGGCATACCTGATGAGCACTTGGCCGACTTTACTTGGTCCCTTTTTTTCTTACGGCCAAGCTTCAAAAAGGTGCCCAAACTGACCAGATGACCACTGGAGGGAATCGGGGATGACCTCCACTTACTCCCCCAGTGGTCACTAACCCCCTCCCATCCTCAAAAAACACCTTTAAAAATATTGATTGCTAGCCTCAAATGTCATACTCAGGTCCATCGCAGTGGTATGCAGGTCCCTGGAACAGTTTTAGTGGGTGTATTGCACTTCAGGCAGGTGGACCCAGGCCCATCCCCCCTACCTGTTACACTTGTGGTGGTAAATGTGAGCCCTCCAAAACCCACCAGAAACCCACTGTACCCACATCTAGGTGTCCCTTTTCACCCATAAGGGCTATGGTAGTGGTGTACAGTTGTGGGGAGTGGGTTTTGAGGGGGTTGGGGGGCTCATCACACAAGGTATGGGAGCTATTCACTTGGGAGCAATTTGTGAAGTCCACTGCAGTGCCCCCTAGGGTGCCTGGTTGATGTTCTGGCATGTCAGGGGGATCAGTCCATTATGAATACTGGCTCCTCTCAGGACCAAATGGCTTGGATTTGGTCGTTTCTGAGATGGGCGTCCTCAGTTTCCATTATCGCCGAAAATCAGAAATGACCAAGTCTAAGGACGACCATCTCTAAGGTCGACCTAAATTTCAAGCGTTGGGCGTCCCCGACTGTATAATCGAAACGTAAAATGGACGCCCATCTTGTTTCGATAATATGGGTTTCCCTACCCCTTCACGGAGCTGTCCTGCGAGGACGTCTCCAGGAAATCTTGGGCATCCCTTTTGATTATGCCCCTTCATGTCTACCCTGTTTCATCTACTATTTATTCTAGATATATTACATATCTATACCAGCAATCTTGTACCACCATTCAGAGCAGAATTTTTTGTGAATTACAAATAAAAGATTGCACATGAAGATCAGTATGAAACTCAATCATACAACAGATGAGCCATAAATTATCAAAGAAAAAGTTCAAAGTTGTATCACAAAAAATGTCTGGAAAAGTATGGTAGAATTGTCTTAGTAATGACCAATGTTATAACAGCAACTCATATCTACACTATGTTTAAAATTATACTCATTGCAGGAAATATATATATTTTCCAAAACATGAGACCACAGAATATATATATATAACTACTCAGAATTAATATTGTATAGGTGGTGACTGCCTAAAGATATCCAGATACCTTAAGCGTACAGCCACCTTGTCTATCCATTTAAGTCAAACTACTGAATATGTAGTTCTACACTTAAAAATATAAGTTATCTGTTTAAATGTGATACTGCTATTTCTGTGGTCCACCTAAGTTATCTAGATAGAACTAAATGTTGCTGTTATTTGTATAACTTTTTAATCCAGCCCCTGGAGCCCTCCTGTACTAAAATAGATACATGCTGCATTATAACAACTCATCCAGGCAAAATCTATCCATTTACTGATGAGAATCTACTTTTAAAAAGCACTTATATGTTCACTAAGATGCTTTTGAATATCCTTGCATGAAGTTACACCTGCTCCAAGGCAGGAGTAATTTTGTATGTGAATGTATTTTTAAGAATCAGTGCATATGTATTTATTTCATATGACGCACTCATCTAATCTAACCTAATCTAATATATAGTAGAAAGATGGGAGGAGCTAAGAAAATTTGAAGGCTTTAAGTGCTCTCATGTTAACACAGCATTAACCAGTTAGCACACGGTAATCCTAACACACCAGCTGGTTAACACTTCCACGATCATTCTCCACCCATGACACATCCTCAGGAAAAATATGCTTTAAAATAAACCTATAAATGCATTACCACACTCAAACAGGCAAAATACTTCAAAATGTTATGAAGTTGTCTCTTTTTTCCCCACTCTAAACATGCATTAGGGCTTAACACCCTTTAGCAAAATATCCCCTAATAGTTATGCAATTTGATGCCTCAAATATGAGTTCAATAGAGACATTTTGGCTCAAACCCTTTCCTATTTCTTTCTATGCTCCTTCTTTTCTCCAAGCTTTTCCAGGGACCTGACATTTTTCTTAGGTTTAATTCATCCAGTCTAACTCAAAGTACATTCACTGGTCTAACTCACCATTTTATACCACAAAAAAAAAATCTAATCATTTGTTTTCATTTTAGCTCAACCAATATATTAAGGAGGTTCACTTTAAAACCCCATATGGACATGAGATCTTCTTTGATGCAATGGGAGATGTGCCAACTAGCTATGACATTATAAACTTGATCATGCTTTCCGATAAGACTTACACGAGCATCAATGTTGGAAGTTTCAACCCCTTGGCTCCTAAGAATCAGCAGCTCACAGTGAACCAAAGTTCCATCTCGTGGAATCCACGCTTTGACCAGGCTTGGCATTATTTATTTACATAGAAAAAGTCTGCATCTGTAAAAGCAACTCGACATTGGAAGAGGTTGGGAAGAGAAGGGGCATAAAATAACTCCGTTTCTTTCTTTTCCTCCTTTCCTCAGCCTCCTCGTTCTGCGTGTTCAGAAAGCTGTGCTCCTGGATACAGGAAAGTTTTTGATAAACAGAAGTCAGTGTGCTGCTTTGACTGCTTCCCTTGTGTTGAAGGAGAATATTCTAACAGAACAGGTAGGCAAAATATCAAACCATGTAGGATGAATGTAATGCCTGCTGATATCGTGAGACAAATGCAGATGCACACAAGTATACCGCGCACAATTCCATAAAGAAAACCCTAACATTATATGAAAAATACTTATAAAAATACTATCAAATTGCTTTTTTTGTCAGTATTGTTTGCAGTATTTTTTGGGGGGGTGGTTTTCCACTCTGGATAAGGGCAGATTATAAATAATAAATCTAAATCTCCAGCTAGACACGATTCTGTAAATATGCCCATATTTTTTATAGCACATATTTTGCAGATGGGTGTTCACATGGGCACAGTCTGGTTGGAGCACTGGTGGATCACAAGCTTAAACGTGGAAATTCTAGAAGTCTTTAAGTTATGCGCATATCTCCTGAGCTGAGTCATGAAAAGTTACACCAGCTCTATGACTTATGTAAATCATGGGAGGTAGCCAGACTGCCTCTCTCAGCACTAAGCCAAGCTATTCAATGTTGGGCTGTTTCCAGTGACTGGCATTGAATATCCAATGTAGTTTTGGTCGGTTCCAACTTAATTGGCAAAGTCAGTTTTCAGCACTGACTGGCTAAATTAAAACCGGCCAAAGATATACCTGTTATTGATGCAGACAGATGTGGCCACCAAACTTAGGGGGTCCTTTTACAAAGGCATGCTGAAAAATGGCCTGTGCAGGTGTTGGCGCGTGTTTTGGAGGCGTGCAGGTCTATTTTTCAGGGTGCCTTGAAAAAAAGTCCTATTTTTTTGTGTCTGAAAATGGACGTGTGGCAAAATGTAAATGAGCACGCGTCCATTTTCAGCCTGAGACCTTACCACCACCCACTGACTTGGTGGGAGGGTCTTGCGCGCTATCTGGGCAGTAAGCGTCAGTGTGAATATACTGCTGATTACTGCCCGGTTAGCACCACGAGGTAGAAAATAGAAAATATTTTCTACCGCAAATTTTGGACACACATAAAAAATGGAATTACCACCCGGGCCACGCGGAACTTGGGTGCATGTTCTAATTTGACGCATATTGGACATGTGTAGGCACATATACGCCTTCGTAAAAGGGCCCCTTAGCTGGCAATGAGCTGAAAATCAATGGATAGCCGGTTATATCACATAATATAATCAGCTATCCACTAAGCTGGCTACCTCCTGCTGAATGTCACTGGATAGTCAGCTAAGTGCCATTTAACCTGCCAGGTGCAGTTCCTGGCCAGTTAAATGGTTTTGGATATCAGGTTGATGGGATAATTCAAAAGGATGCCTGAAGTCAGGCACTGGGATAACACGTTAAGTCCTAATTCAATATTCATTATAGAAGACTAGCGTAATGTCTGCCCTGAGCCTGGATATTCAATGCTGGGATGTTTACGATGACCATGCATATGAATATCTGGTTTATTTTTGGCCAATTAAAACTTCACTGGCCAAGTCGATATTCAGCACTGGCTGGTTAACTTGGAACCAGTCAAAGATATTCCATCTATTGACGTGGCCATATATGGCTGCCAAACTTAGCCGGTGATGTGCCAAATATCAGTGGTTAGCCAGTTATATCGTGCGATATAACTGGCTATCTGCTAGGCTCTAACCAGTGATATTCAGTGGGAGACAGCTGGCTATCTCCTACTGAATATCACCGGATAGCTGAATAAGTACCATTTAACTGGCCAGGTGCTGCTCCTTGCCTGTTAAATGGTTTTGAAAATTGGGGAGAATGAAAATTGGTTCCATAAAGTACGCAACATTCACTGTATGGTATATAGGAGTCCACATCCTACATTTCTACTACAGTGAGGAAAGCAATTTCTGGAGGACTCTTGGGGTTCATGTTTGATCGAAACCATGATGTTGCTTCATTAATCAGAACTAGCAGGATCATCGATGCTGGAATGCTGCTGAAAGTAGGAACATTAAAATTATGTTTCAATTTTTCTTGAATTTCTATTTGACTACAGGATTTTATTATTTATTTATTTATTTTTACAGTGCTTATATCCCACAGTTTCCCACCTCTGGCAGGCTCAATGTGGCTTACAACATTTGAATAACAAATAGACAGGGTACAATATTTGGAAAGGGGCAAGTAGGGTAGAGAGGTAAAGATAAATAGATGGGCCAGTCCATAATAGCAGTGTCAGTCCATACTGGTGGCTTCCTGACATTAATGAGGATGGACATGATCTTTGGGGTAGGCTTGCTCAAATAAGCAGGTCTTAACGATCTCCTAAAAGTCAGATGATCCTGTACCGTTTTCACTGATTTTGGTAGGGTATTCCACAAGTGAGTGTTGACGTAGGTAAAGGTAGAAGCATACATGGGCTTATACTTCAGCCTAGAACAGCCTAAAAATAGCAAAACAATGTATATAAGAATGTATTCAACAGTAAAACATAAGATATGTTATGTTTCACAGATGCGGAGAATTGCCTGAGGTGCCCTGAAGATCAATGGCCTAATGAGAAGAAAGATGGGTGTATCAAAAGACTAACAGAATTCTTGTCCTATGCTGATCCCTTGGGTGCAATTTTCACTTCCATTGCAATTGTCTTCTCCATTGTCAATGCTCTAGTGTTAAGAATCTTTATGAAATACCGAGACACACCTCTGGTGAAAGCTAATAATCGGGAACTCAGCTATATCCTACTTGTCTTTCTCATGCTGTCCTTCCTCTGCTCTTTGATGTTTATTGGCCGTCCTGGAAAAGTAACCTGCCTGCTCCAACAAGTAGCTTTTGGCATCATTTTCACCATTGTTGTCTCTTCTGTCCTGGCAAAAACCATCACCGTCCTCATTGCTTTTAATGCCACTAAGCCCAAAAGCAAGTTGAGCAAGTGGGTTGGGGCAAGATTCTCCAGCTATTTAGTCCTCCTCTGCTCCTCAGGTGAAGTTATAATATGCATTGTATGGCTACTCATCTCTCCTCCATTCCCAGAATATGACACACAGTCTGTAACTGGGAAGATGATTCTACGGTGTAATGAAGGATCCAGCATCGCATTTTATAGTGTGATTGGGTACATTGGTTTTCTGGCTTTTCTAAGTTTCATTGTGGCTTTCCTAGTAAGGAAGTTACCTGACAGTTTCAATGAGGCTCAGCATATCACTTTCAGCATGCTGGTGTTCTGCAGTGTCTGGGTGTCCTTCATCCCAGCCTACCTGAGCACCAAAGGCAAATACACGGTGGCTGTGGAGATATTTGCCATCTTGGCTTCTAGTGTTGGACTTCTGGGCTGTATATTCATCCCCAAGTGCTACATTATTCTGTTCAGGCCTGACCTGAATACAAGGGGACATTTAATTGGAAAGGAATATTTGAATAAACCAAAATGAAGAAGGGTTTCTTCATTAACATTTCCTTGGTATTCATATTTTTCAAGAAAAAGGAGTAGAAATATCTATTTGTCTGCACACACTGAAGTAGAGCTTTTAGTGATGGATCAAGACATTCTTTTGAAAGTCTGATATTCAACAATTGCATTTTCATTATTTCAAAACAAGATAACACGTATATCTCCCGCATGTAACTTAATTAATTAGCTGCAATTTGTGTCATCAATGGTCAGCTATCATATTTGTTAATTAGTGCTAATTAACACTAGTTAGCACGTAACTACCATTAGTCAATATTCTTCAAAATATGCACAAAAAATCCATTGTGAACTGCAAGGGAGCATGAATCTGAGGGGGGGGGGGGGGGGCATGAGTAGGTCAGTACCGTACCTAGCACATACACACTTTCTAGAATATTAACATTTACACACCGAACTGCTTACAATTAGGCATGTGCATTACACCAGCCATTGAGCTATGCATCCTATTCTATAGCATAAGTGCCTAACTTTCATAGTGTGCAACTCAAAAGGGTTTTTGGCCATGGGTGAGGCATATGCAGGTCAGAGGTGTTCCCGAAGATTAGGTGCAATGTTCTAGAACACTTGAATCGGTGCACCCAACTACCATCAGTTGTGTGTGAAGATTTATACCAGGTTTCAGCCTGGACCCGCATTAAGCGCTATTCTGAAATATTTGGCCGCATCAAACCCTGCAATATCTTTGGCCAGTTTGAAGATAATCGGCCATGTCGAAATAGCAACATAACCGGTTAGCTTCAAACTGGTCAAAAATAAACCGGATGTTCAATTCTGGTCACTGGAAACAGGCCGACGTTGAATATTGAGGCTTAGCGCCAACCATGGAAGTTGGCTGGTCAAACTCCCACAGTCTCAATATTGGCCCCTATATGTCAAAAGTTCCCCTTTAGTGCTGTTCTGTAAATGTGAGCACATTTTGCATAACGTGTATTTTGCACATAGGTAGAGTGTGAGATGGACTCAAACTTATACACATAACTTACAGAATATTGAAACTTGTTAATGCATTACCCGCAATTAGGTGCCTTCACTCTATGTCTGGCATAAGTGTAAGCAAGAGATTCATGCCTACCCGTTCCACTCCACTCATTATTTTATAGACCTCTATCATACGTCCCCTCAGTCTTCTTTTTTCCAAGCTGAAGAGCCCAAGCCGTTTCAGCCTTTCCTCATAGGAAAGTCATCCCATGCCCTTTACCATTTTTGTCGCCCATCTCTGTACTTTTTCTAATTCCACTATATCTGTTTTGAGATGTGGTGGTGACCAGAATTGCACACAGTATTCAAGGTGCAGTCGCACCATGGAGCAATACAAAGGCATTATAACATCCTCGTTTTTATTTTCCATTCTTTTCTTAATAATACCGAACATTCTAATTGCTTTCTTTGCTGCTGCAACAAACTAAGTGGAGAGTTTCAAAGTATCATCAACGATGACTCCTAGATCCTTTCCCTGGTCAGTGACTCCTAATGTGGAACCTTGCATCATGTAGCTATAATTCGAGTTCCTCTTTCCCACTTGCATCACTTTGCACTTGTTCACATTAAACATCATATGCCATTTGGATGCCCAGTCTCCCAGTCTCATAAGGTTGTCTTCTAATTTTTCCACAATCCTCTTGCGACTTAACTTTGGGGCACAATTCAGCCTACAATATTCCTATCCATTTTCTTACTTATTCGATCTTGTAAAAATGTGAGTCTGCCTGGCAGTTTTATAATCTCACTTCTAAATATGCTCAACAAACCCCACCACCATCCCACACCTCCCCCCCAAAAAAAACTTTCTTTGCAAGAAAATTCAATCGTACCTGCTGCAGCATCACATCAAGTGTTGCTCTTGACCTAATGATGAATTAATGCAGAAATGATCTACATCCAGTAGGAGTGGTTAGAGCACCAGTCTTGTAATCTAGAGGTGGCCAGTTCAAATCCCACTGCTGATCCTTGTGATCTTGGGCAAGTCACTTAACGTATGTGCAGGACATCAGACTCACAGAAACAGAAGCCTGTGCGGCCACGTTGCTGATCTGCAAGGGCAGGCTTCTACATGGAATGTTGCTAATGGAGGAGTAGCCTAGTGGTTAGTGCAGTGGAACATGGAATGTTGCTACTATTTGCGATTCTACACGGAATGTTGCTATAGTGGAGAAGTGGCCTAGTGGTTAGAGCACCGGTCTTGCAATCTAGAGGTGGCCGGTTCAAATCCCACTGCTGCTCCCTATGATCTTGGGCAAGTCACGTAACCCTCCATTGCCTCAGGTACAAACTTAGATTGTGAGCTCTCCTGGGACAGAGAAATATCCAGCGTACCTGAATGTAACTCACCTTGAGCTACTACTGAATAAGGTGTGAGCAAAATCAAAATCAAAATAAATAAATAATAAATAGGTTATCATCCAGCCTTACGTCATACCAAAGAAAAACAGAGCAAGTACATTGACCAATCCAGCATTCGCAATCTGTGTTCAAGTGTACAGCACTGCGTACATCTAGTAGCGCTATAGAAATGATAAATAGTAGGAGGAGGAGGAGGAATTATCACACTGAGGAATATCAACACAAGATCCAATCATTTAATTTCCCGAACAAGGATTTCTGCATCTGTACAAGAATATCCTGATGAGCTGTGGGTCATCACACTCTGAGACAGGTCTATTGGGATCTGGTCCCTGGGCAGATAAACTACAAAATAATTTTCAGAATGTTAAAAATTATAACATGCTATTTTTCTGGTAAATAAATACATTCTAATAAAATAATAAATTATAATATCCCTCTGACTCTTGTAAAGTTCATTAAATTTTATTACCCATTAAGTACCTAATTTATGTTTGACTAGAACTGATATGTTGTTGTAATGTTTATCACTGGTATAAAACAAAATACCTGTGGAAATAAGTAAAGAACTACCAAATAATTTCAAAATCAAAAGTTATAAACTGATCTATATATATATATATATCCATGACAACTAATGAGACTTGTATCTCAATTGCCATTTAACGAGCTTAATAGGGGTGAAAACAGCCACAGCACAAAGTTACACCACACTTTCTACAGTAAAATGTTGATCTGCCAGAAAAATTAGTAGTATGCCATCTGTATAAATAAAAAAAAAATCTTTATATTAAAGTCCTGAATTAGGGTTGCCAAGGGACTGAGAAGTATATTAAAAAGAGTGGAGTGGAGGAGTGGCCTAGTGGTTAGGGTGGTGGACTTTGGTCCTGGGGAACTGAGGAACTGAGTTTGATTCCCACTTCAGGCACAGGCAGCTCCTTGTGACTCTGGGCAAGTCACTTAACCCTCCATTGGCCCGTGTAAGCCGCATTGAGCCTGCCATGAGTGGGAAAGCGCGGAGTACAAATGTAACAAAAATAAAATAGATACTATTGGAGATTCTACATGGAATGTTGCTACTATTGGAGATTCTACATGGAATGTTGCTACTATTGAGATTCTGTTGCTACTATTGGAGATTCTACATGGAATGTTGCTACTATTGGAGATTCTACATGGAATGTTGCTATTCCACTAGCAACATTCCATGTAGAAGGCTGCGCAGGTTTCTGTTTCTGTGAGTCTGACGTCCTGCACATAGGTGCAGGACGTCAGACTCACAGAAGCAGAAGCCTGCGCGGCCACTTTGGTGATCTGCAAGGGCCGACTTCTACATGGAATGTTGCTAGTGGGACTTTGGGCAAGTCACTTAACCCTCCATTGCCCCATGTAAGCCGCATTGAGCCTGCCATGAGTGGGAAAGCGCAGGGTACAAATGTAACAAAAATAAAATAGATACTACTGGAGATTCTACATGGAATGTTGCTTCTATTGGAGATTCTACATGGAATGTTGCTACTATTGGAGATTCTACATGGAATGTTGCTATTCCACTAGCAACATTCCATGTAGAAGGCTGCGCAGGCTTCTTTTCTGTGAGTCTGATGTCCTGCACGTCAGACTCACAGAAGCAGAAGCCTGCGCGGCCACATTGGTGATCTGCAAGGGCCGACTTCTAGTGGAATAGCAACATTCCATGTAGAATCTCAAATAGTAGCAACAGTGGAGGAGTGGCCCAGTGGTTAGGGTGGTGGACTTTGGTCCTGGAGAACTGAGGAACTGAGTACGATTCCCACTTCAGGCACAGGCAGCTCCTTGTGACTCTGGGCAAGTCACTTAACCCTCCATTGCCCCATGTAAGCCGCATTGAGCCTGCCATGAGTGGGAAAGTGCGGAGTACAAATGTAACAAAAAAAAAAAAAAAAGAAGTAGACAAAAGACCAAACTCTGCATTATGCCACATTGAAGAGGAATTGCAGCAGATGAGGTAGTAGGACAAGAAACAGTATAGCAATGAACAATAAAATAGGAAGAAAACCAAGATGACACTGTACCCACAAGACCTAGGGCCTTCAGTCTTGAATGTAAAGGAGCATGTTAGACAAGGTCAAATGCTGAAGACAGGTACAAAAGACCAGGAGGATGATGAGACCTGCATACAACGAAGTGTATAGTTCACCTGGGAGAGCTGTAATAGTGGATTCTGTACGACGTGTTCTAAAACCAGTTTGACTAGGATGAAGTACATAAAGCTGGGTGACACGGAGCAGGAGCTGATAAATGATACACACTGATAGATCCCAGGAAAAGAGGGTCCAAAGTAGGTTTTTTTTAAAAGAGGCCTAACCAATGCCTATTTCCATGAAGAAGGAACACTGTCCACAGAAAGACTTTGATGAATCATATGTAGAAGCAAAGGGGCAAGGCCGTGACTGGGAAAGTGGAGCTAACTGGAAGGTAAAGAATCTAGCTTGCAAGTAGTAAGCCGCATAGAGGACATAATCTGAGATAGCTTAGTTAAAGATGGAAACGTGAACAATGACCAAGTGGAGGAGAGGATTGGCTGAATGGGCAAAAGGGAAGAAAGGGAAGGACCATAGGCGCCCGGTATAAGAGGCTTGGTCAGGCTAAGCCTCCCCTGCTGTGCTCTGAGGGGTTTAAATTGTTGATTTACCTTCATCCTCACAGCAGGAGCTGCAGTGAAAGCCCTCTAGCCTTTTGTAAGCAGTTGTAGAAATTGGTTTATGGTTTGTTTACCTTACTGCTGGGAGAGCGGGGGAGGGGGGGGTTGGCTGGAGGTGTCCTGGGTTGCCAGGGAGATATTTAAGGAGGATGACTTCCTGACCTGCACTGAGGACAGATAGCAGCAGAACGGATACTGGGCCAGCATGATCAGAAAAAGTCACCAGACAACAAAGGTAGAAAATATCATTTTATTTTCATTATAGTGTTTGGAATATGTCCACTTTAAGAATCAGGTGCTCAACATTAAAAGTTTATATTTATTTACTTATTTATGGCATTTTATTCCACATTAAACATGAATTAGGGTGTTTTGTGGCTCTACATGAGAATTGTGATGATATGATCCCTTGTTTCATATTGTTGATGGTCTGCATTTTCCGTATGGGTGGTATATTGGTGTATTAGGTTCTGCCCAGTGTAATATTTATGGTACAGTAAGGTTCTGAGTGTGTTTTTGCACAAAGTTGTGCATAGTGTTTTGCAGTTGAGCGATTGTGCTTAGAATATGCTTTGAGCAACCACTTTATTCTTTGACATATGATACATATCTAATATCTAAATTTAATAAAAGGTATTAATTGTGACTTTTATTTTTATTTATTTACTTTTTCTGTGTATTATCAGACAATTATGGATTTAAGCTCCACCCCTGGCCCCACCACTAACCCCGCCCCCTTTAGCCTCCCCAAACAGTTGGGCCACCAACTGCCTATGGGAAGGACAAGAGGAGTTTGAAACAGACAGAGTACCTCATAGTAGGTCTACTTTCTTAAAGAAAAAAGAAGTTAATGTGTGTACTGAGGGAGTTGCAACTTCCTAATGTGAAGAAGGACAACCTGTTAAATAGGCAACTATTTGAAATAGTTTTTGTGAAGGGCACTGAAAGGATAAGATGTGTGTAGTGTACAGGCGGATGGAACAAAAGAGGATAGGTTAGTGGACTCCCCTGTTCCCTTTCAGTGTATCCTGATCAATATTCAGGCAGGACTATGTGGGAAATTCCTGAAAATCTTCCAGGACCTGAATAAGTGCCAGCAGGCACCATATGCCCAGTCATGCCAAAACCCTTCAATGCTGGTACTACTACTACTACTACTTAACATTTCTAGAGCGCTACTAGGGTTACGCAGCGCTGTACAATTTAACAAAGAGAGACAGTCCCTGCTCAAAGAGCTTACAATCTAATAGATAAGAGTGAGACAAATATAGGACAATCAAGCCATTGTGACATCATTGATGAGGTTGGCTCTTAGGCATTGGTGGAATGAGGCATTATGACATCACAATCTCAGCTCTGGTTAAATCACTGCTATATGTAATACTACTACTACTACTTAACATTTCTAGAGCGCTACTAGGGTTACGCAGCGCTGTACAATTTAACAAAGAGAGACAGTCCCTGCTCAAAGAGCTTACAATCTAATAGATAAGAGTGAGACAAATATAGGACAATTAAGCCATTGTGACATCACTGATGAGGTTGGCTCTTAGGCATTGGTGGAATGAGGCATTATGACATCACAATCTCAGCTCTGGTTAAATCACTGCTATATGTAATACTACTACTTAACTTTTCTAGAGCGCTACTAGGGTTACGCGGCGCTGTACAATTTAACAAAGAGAGACAGTCCCTGCTCAAAGAGCTTACAATCTAATAGATAAGAGTGAGACAAATATAGGACAATCAAGCCATTGTGACATCACTGATGAGGTTGGCTCTTAGGCATTGGTGGAATGAGGCATTATGACATCACAATCTCAGCTCTGGTTAAATCACTGCTATATGTAATACTACTACTACTACTTAACATTTCTAGAGCGCTACTAGGGTTACGCAGTGCTGTACAATTTAACAAAGAAGGACAGTCCCTGCTCGAAGGAGCTTACAATCTAAAGGACGAAATGTCAAGTTGGGGCAGTCAAGATTTCCTGAATAGAGGTGTAGTGGTTAGGTGCAGCAGCTTCTGGGAGAGGGGGGTAGCAAACAGTGGCTGCAAAGCAAAACAATGGATCTGACAGCCACCCAAACTTAAAGAAGCATCAAGTTCATATACACACACAAAGTTTAGCATTTAAAAGCATGATGCATCTGGGCGGGGGCAAATTAGGGCCCTGAAGTTTAACTGACGGGAGGGGCAGTGTAAAGCTGAAGGCATATGAGTTACATTGTTGGGCAGACTGGCTGGACCGTGCAGGTCTTTTTCTGCCGTCATCTACTATGTTACTATGTATGTATGTTACTATGTTTGCGTAGGTGGCATACTGGCTTTTATATGAGTAAATACAATTTATAGAACTGCATGTTCGAGTGAGTGGAGAAAATTCTTACTAAGACTTTGGCAACACATCATTGCCTGACAGGATTCACATGGTGGAAGGATTGTTTGTACAAATGCATCCAATACCTGGGATTTGAAGTATGTTTCCTGCGGTGTAGAGAGCACATCTGCAGAGGCGATATCTAAGTGCAGCAGAATCTGACGGAAGGACGGTCGGTTCCGAGGTTTGCTGTTCCAGCACTGGCGGAGACAGTACTCAGTACTGGCGGAGACACTGGTACTCAGACAGGGGCCAGCATTGGATATCTGGGTCTAATTCAGCCAGCAGTAAAAAAACAAAAAATGCTGACTACCACTGGTCGAATATTGACCAGTATATTTCTAAGTGAGGTTAGTCACAGAATGCACCAAGTCCACCCCTCCTCCCGCGTTTTAGATGAATAACTGGAGGTTTATAATGGAATGCATTCAAAATTCTATGTTCAAATGCAAAGAATTTTAATATTTCACTTATGTGATAAGAGCGATTGATGACTAAGTAGGTGTGTTTCAAAATTGATCCCTTGTGTCTTCCTGATCAATAAGTATAGTAGAAGCAGGGTTGGAGGCATTCCTTGGTATGCATGGTATGGCTATAAACGTAGGCTGTTCAAAGTGAAGGCTGTCCTAACTTAAATGGCAGACTACCCCGAATAAGCTATGCACATAACTCTATCTGGTTAACTTCTGCTCTTACCAGGTTTTTGATTATTGGTGCCAAGCTATTTGCATATAAAATCAGACATTTATGTAGTAGTAGTAATATAAGAATGTATATGAATTCCTGCATTTTCAATAGAATGATGTAGATAATGCAAGTTAAAAGCATGGTTTCAGTGTGGGGACTTTTGGGCAGCTAAAATTCAACTGAAGTTGGCAGATTAATGTTCTTCTGAAATATGGAAAAATACAAGCATTTAAAAGGTTACTGAGAAACAGAGCTCTTCATAAAAGTGAGATGTGACTGAATGTGTATGAAGGAGAGAAGAAAGTGAGCAAAGAAGTGAATGAAAGGAAAATTAATCTGAATATTTCTCTCTCTTGGAGAACCCTTTCAAGGAAGTCATTGGTACAAAGCTATGATGACATTTTCTGGGAGTTGTTTTCCTCAACTTTCCTGGTCACAGTGTCATTCTTCACTTAATCAGAGCTATGGGAACACAGGATCAATAACATGTTTATAAGCTCATGTTTCCCTCCATTGAATTTGCTAAAATGGAAAATTATATTAGTCTATCATAAACCAGTTCACAGGAGACCTAGACCAATGTATCATCATAGCTGTCTATATTATTTCCATGTCGCCTTCAATTAGAGTGCAGCATGGGCCAAGGACAGAGGCACTAATAGCAGTTTCTCGAAATAGATGTCCGTTCGGATCAAGCAACAAATCTCTGGAGTCAAGAGAGACAACAGAAGAGAACATTATTTTAGGGCAAAGCTCTTTATTCCTTCTGCCTTCATAGAAGGATGACTGTGTCCATGTTAAGGCAAAGTTATAATAACACTACAGCTGGTAAAGGAGATTTTCGATTGAGAATAATGATTTTAAGTTCCTTATTTCTAGGATTGAGTGAATTCTTGCAAATGGTTAATGCGGTAATTAGCCGATGCCAGACAACTTTCCGTGGTGCAGACCATTATATCGAAAAGAGCTTTTTCAGTGAAGGTGACCTGATCTTGGGAGGGATAATTACAATCAGTTACCCTACAGGGGACACATCCTTAACTTTTACGAACACCAATGAATCTGAATACTGCAGTGAGTAAGTATGAATTTACTTATTATGTTTTAGTACAGACTTCTAAACCATCGATCAACTCATCTAAAACTAATACAAACTTTCGCAAGTATATATGACAAACACACAAATCTACCTAGAGAATGCATTTCACAAAATAGATTCCTAATAAGTCCCAAGTCATCAGACCTATGTTAACTGGACTGTTCATTAAAAGTTGCCTTAACCTTCTGAATTAAAAGATCTTGGTGATGCTAGAATTACTCAACGGTGTAGAAATAAAATGTTCCTACGTAGTCACTTGAGTACTGATGTAGTATTTTTTTAACAACATCTCTCACTTTACTGTTGCCTCTCCTCCATATTTATGGGCTTAGACTTTGTGGCTCTAGTGTGGATTGTTTGCTATATGGTACATTCTTATTTTCCTTTCCTATTATTTGCTTCAGCCACATAACTTTATTCTAACAAAGTCTTATTTTTATTATATTATTTGAAAATCATATCAAAAATGTTGACTTAAAGAGCCGCATTTTAATATTTTATAAATAAACAAATAATATAACATTTCCTAGAACTTCTTGTGGTCTGGCTCCTGCCTAGTAAGATGCCGACTCAATGGCCTTGACAATTTGTAGGCAATATAGAAAATGCTTCTGATGGTGACTGTGGTCCCCTAACAGCCTCTTCAACCAGTAGGGGTCAGAAGTATGTTCGTTTTAGTTATAGTCCACTCCCTCACTTGTAAGACACATGCATAGATAAATAAACCCTACATATTTCTCCAAAAGATATTCCAAAATAACAATCAAAAATAACCAGATCTGACCCAGTTTATGCAAGTCCAGATAATTCTAACACAAAACAACATCTGCTGGGAGGTAATTCTGCAAGGTGGGAGATGCCTCAGAAATGCATCTTAGTTGAACCTGATTGAACTATTCAATTTCTCTTTTTCTGAATCACTGATTAGTAATTAATAACAGAAGTATATCAACTGGCCAAAAACAGTTAAAGCAAGAAACAAGATGTCAAAAGACCTGGATGAAAAGTAAAAAAAAAACATTGTATTAATTGTTATAGGAAATTATTGACATTTACTATCCTTGCCTCAATTTATGGAAGACCTCATATGGTATAATCAGGAGATGGACATGGTCTGTACTAAAGATATTATAGCATAGATCCACTTATTGAATTGTTTTGTCAGTTATTTGCTGTTCATTATTTAATAAAAGCCAGAAGAGCTGAACAAGAAGGATAATTTGCCCTTTTAAGTATCTATTTTGCTTGCTAAAGTTGCCTGAATGAAATCTATCTCCGTAGCAGCTAAAGGTTTTTCCAACTTCCATGAGGCAGAAATTTCACCTATGGTGGAGTTGTAAACATTTACAGCTGCTTGAGTAAATGTCTGTCCCTAGAATATTTTAAGTACACACATAGCATATTTTAAAATCTACATGTCTACGTGCAAAGTCTGACCACACTCTTCAAAAACTCCACTTGTATATTCATCTACTAGAAAGGGACAAGCCATCATGTCAATGCACCTTCCTTTACTCTTGTCAGGACACTAGAGTATGCCATTTATACACATCTGTTGTCAAATGACAGAAAAAAAATTGATCCCTAAATATCTGTACCCCATATTGCATACCTGATTTCTGAAGTCTTTACAAACTATTGTCCTCTCTATATTTCCCAGAGTACTGTGCTTTGCATAGCTCCATCCTCTTTCAATTATAGTGGAACAATCATGCTGATCCACCCCCCCCCCACCCCCCGATATTTAGCTTTATTTAATTGGTCAGAAAGGATGCTGACCGATTAGAAAGTGCTTAACTGGCTATCCACCAATATTCAGCACTTAACCGGCTATCTCCCAAGACTTCTAACTTGTATAATCTACCTCATTGTGTTGAATATGCAGGAATTCATTTGCATTCTTATTTCAACATAAATGTCTGATATTCTTATCTTCTTTGGTTATCTCCAGTTCTGTGCTCTCATGGTTTTCTTCTTTTCTTTCAGATCGCTATTTCCAGGTTTCTTTTGCTTCATCTGTTCTTCCCCATATCCTTTGTTTTACAGGGTCCCCCAGGGGTCAGTACTTTCACCACTCCTTTTCAACCTATTCTTGAGTCTTCTTGTATCCTTGATTCAAACCACTGATGTAGCTTTTCATTTCTATGCAGATGACAACTTCTCTTTCTTACTCATTCATATAATCCTGTTCTTACTCCACTTCAAAATTGTCTTTTCCTTATTTCCAGCTGGGTATAGAATCATAATTTGGTACTGAACAAAAAAAAAACCTGTTGCTTGTAGGTTTAGCCATTCGTCGATTACAATCCATTTGTAGATATTTTGATCAATTAACATTTCAGTCCTTGGTTTTGGCTCTTCTTACAACTCAATTCGACTACTGTAATAGCTTGTATTTAGGCTGTCCATGTTCCACTTATCTGTCACACAAGTCCGATCATAATTCTCATCAGTGCAAAAATTCCATTGGCTCCCCATAGAACAGCACATAATCTTCAAGTTATTTACCCTTACCTTCAAAGCACATAAAATAGGTCTTTACTGACTCTTCCTTATTCTTCCACCCATCTGCTTCACTCAATAAATAACCACAGATTAGTTCTTCCGAACCCTAAATCAGCTCAGTTTGAATTCACCCATCATCACGCTTTCTTTTTTTGCATCCTCTTTCTTTTGGAACTCTTTTCCCCCTGCATTCGGGCTGACATCTTTTAAGAAGTTTAAATCTGGTATAACACTTGGCTTTTTCAATACACTTTTCCATCAATATCTTAATTTTCTAGGAGCTGGTGTTCACTTTATTGTCACCTATGGGTCTTCCTCTCCCCCTTCCCCCCCTTACTTCCCTTTACAGTCCCTTGCTTAGGTATGTGTGACCTTGTTTGAATGACTCTCTTTTTTCCAATCGTATATTGTAGTTCCTTTTTCATTTAATGTTTAAGTTTTTATTAGATTGTAAACTACCCAGTTCTGTGAGTCAGCTTGGGCAGTAATGCAAGTTTTAATAAACTATAAATGATTTATATACAAATATTTTGGCATCAATGATCAAAAACATGGTAAGAGCAGAAGTTAGCTAGATAGAGTCAGTGGGACTTAGTACATAAGTACATAAGTAATGCCATACTGGGAAAAGACCAAGGGTCCATTGAGCCCAGCATCTTGTCCACGACAGCGGCCAATCCAGGCCAAGGGCACCTGGCAAGCTTCCCAAACGTACAAACATTCTATACATGTTATTCCTAGGATTTTGGATTTTTCCAAGTCCGTTTAGTAGCGGTTTATGGACTTGTCCTTTAGGAAACCGTCCAACCCCTTTTTAAACTGTGCTAAGCTAACCGCCTTCACCACATTTTCCGGCAATGAATTCCAGAGTTTAATTACACATTGGGTGAAGAAAGATTTTCTCCGATTTGTTTTAAATTTACTACACTGTAGTTTCATTGCATGCCCCCTAGTCCTAGTATTTTTGGAAAGCGTGAACAGACGCTTCACATCCACCTGTTCCACTCCACTCATTATTTTATATACCTCTATCATGTCTCCCCTCAGCCGTCTCTTCTCCAAACTGAATAGCCCTAGCCTCCTTAGTCTTTCTTCATAGGGAAATCGTCCCATCCCCGCTATCATTTTAGTCGCCCTTCACTGCACCTTTTCCAATTCTACTATATCTTTCTTGAGATGCGGTGACCAGAATTGAACACAATACTCAAGGTGCGGTCGTACCATGAAGCGATACAACGGCATTATAACATCCTCACACCTGTTTTCCATACCTTTCCTAATAATACCCAACATTCTATTCGCTTTCCTAGCCGCAGCAGCACACTGAGCAGAAGGTTTCAGTGTGTTATCGACGACGACACCCAGATCCCTTTCTTGGTCCATAACTCCTAACGTGGAACCTTGCATGACGTAGCTATAATTCGGGTTCTTTTTTCCCACATGCATCACCTTGCACTTGCTCACATTAAACATCATCTGCCATTTAGCCGCCCAGTCTCCCAGTCTCGTAAGGTCCTCTTGTAATTTTTCACAATCCTGTCACGAGTTAACGACTTTGAATAACTTTGTGTCATCAGCAAATTTAATTACCTCGCTAGTTACTCCCATCTCTAAATCATTTATAAATATATTAAAAAGCAGCGGTCCTATCACAGACCCCTGAGGAACCCCACTGCATCGTGGTCTGCCATTTAACTTAGGACAGCCTTCACCCTGAATGGCCTTATTCACAAACGTTTATAACCATTCCAAATGTTTTAACTGCATTTGGTAGCCAAATTTGACTGTGTCATACCCTAGTATATGTTTAGCCAGTTTAATGAGAACCAGTCATGTCTGAATATCAACATAGCCGGTTATCTTCAAACCGGCCACTCCCCCCCCCCCCCCCCCCCCCCACCACCAGTTATTCAATGCCAGTCACCGGAAATGGCTTTTGGCATAGAATATCTGTGTTCAGTGAGGACCATGGGAGACAGCCCAGCTATCTCATGAAGTCTGTGTATTGGGGCTTTTGACTTTAAACTTTCCTGAGATCCAGTCCTGCTTCTAAACCCCAGGTCCCTAAACCGACTGATGTCTGATATCATACTGAAGGCAATGGAGCATTGAGTGGTAAAAAAATGACTGACTTAATGTCTTTAAAGGCAAGAACAAGCATTACTGCAAGTTAGGATTGAACGTCTGCTTGCATATAAGTTATAATAAGGAAAATATTTAGAGGTTAAACATTTCAAGATTAATATATTTTAGCAGGTCTTCGGGGGGATCTCAGTATCACACAAACATAAGGTCTTGCAGAGTTTAGCTAAGATTAAGTGGCAGAATTGATGGATATATTTTGGTATTGGAGAAGGAGGGGTTCCTGCAAATCATGATTATAGTGAATTAGTATAAAGTTATGTGATTAACATAGTAGATGACAGCAGATAAAGACCTGTATGGTCCATCCAGTCTTCTCGACAAGATAAACTCATAGCATAAGGTTTGATACAAGACCACTGTTGTACAGTTTATGTATAGTTTATGCTTCTAAAGATGTGTTTGATTGCTCACAGAAACCATGACGTTGGTCGCTTGGATCATCTCATAACCTTTTATTTTGCTATTAAGGAGATCAACCAAAATGCAGAAATCTTACCCAATACTACTCTGGGCTACTATATCATTGACTCCTGCTCTGATCCTTTGTTTTCTCTGCGTGGCATTCTGAGAATATTATCAGGAAAAGAAAACCCAGTTCCTGGCTATACATGTTATCCAAAGAGCCAGGTTGCAGGTTTCATTGGAAGCCTCCCTTCATTGGCATCACAGACAATTGCCAGACTCATCGGAATCTATAGATACCCACAGGTATAGAATCAACCAGACTCAATTTATAATCTCTAAAATTTTGCTGTTACTTTCTCTTTTCCCCTGTCCATCTTTTGTTGGCCTTGATTATTGATGGTGGTTTCTTGGTTTGATTTCTTACTGGGATATAACAACTATTGCAATAATTCACCACTTATTTTTCAAATACTCATGAATCTCTGAACGGGGTTCACAGGAAAAGTATGCCTTGCATAAGTCAAAATGCTTTGCAAGAACTGGCAGGAATATCCTAAGTTTGTTTTCAACGTGTAGACTAGTCATTGCCAATATAAAGTTGTATTACAGCTAAAGTGAATTTTTCTTATTACTTCAAACCTCTCTTAATAACACAGAGAAATATACAGTACTTGTATCTTTGCTTATCATCTGTTGTTGTCATACTTATAGATTCCAAAGGGAATTAAGACAGTCAAATATTGGATTAATAGTTGAGTCAATTTATTGTGAGATTTGTTCATGTAGACTATATTATGGGTTATATATATATATATATATTTTTTTTTTAGTTACATTTGTACCCCGTGCTTTCCCACTCTTGGCAGGCTCAATGCAGCTTACAGGTACTTATTTGTACCTGGGGCAATAGAGGGTTAAGTGACTTACCCAGAGTCACAAGGAGCTGTGCCTGAAGTAGGAATCAAACTCAGCTCCTCAGTTCCCCAGGACCAGAGTCCACCACCCTAACCACTAGGCCACTCCTCCACTGTAGATGGTGTCAAAAAATCGGCACTGACTATATTATGGGTTATATTCTGTATATGGTGTCAAAAAAATTGGCACTGAAAAAACTTAGCACAGAATGGTATTGTATAAAGACACGTATGTATGGGCATCCTTGATAGCATAGCAAACAGTGCCAGAATCCATGGCCCAATTTAGGCACAAGGATTTACACCAGCTGACACCAGGTATGAATCCCAGCGTGAAAGCTGGGCATAGATTCCCCTAATTCTATAACACTGTGTATATTTTAAGGGAACACCCCTAACTTGCCCATGTCTCTCCCATCGTTACATCCCCTTTTCAGATATGCATGGAACCTCTTAGGTGCTATTATATAACTGATCGTGTAAGTGTAGTTCCACATGGATCTACCATATTGGGCACCTTGTTTCTGATCTAATGTTTTCTGTGCCAGAAATAACGCTTAATGGGGCCCTTTTACAAAGCGGGCTTACTGCTCACACTTTCGGGACTGCCGCCAGCCCAACACAGCCGCGGGCAGTAGTCCCACCCTGAGCATGCGCCATTTCCGGAGGAAAAACAAAACCTCTAGAAATGGCTTGCACGGCGGTAACTCGGCGGTAATCAGGCATCGTTATGTGCTGCCTGGTTACCGCAGGGTTAGTACGGGAGCCCTTATCGTCATGTCAATGGGTGGCAGTAAGGGCTCCCCTTCACATGGCCAAGCGGTAAGTGTTCTCTTAGATACCATAGACAAGAGATTCTAGTATTATCATGAAGAACAAAACAAGCCATTGTATTAAAACCCGATGTGGCCATGTTTCATCCTCATGCTGTGTCAGAGAGAGAAGAATGCCCTCACTTATATTTACAAACGTGGGATGAAATATAACAATTCTACAGCAAAATCAATGAAAGAAATAAATGTTCAACACCTAAATGTGGCACTGTGGCTTGTAACTTATAGTATTCTGTAAGTTAAATATGTAAATGTTATATCTACCCAAGGTGAAGCATGAGGGTGTTATGTATTCTGTGTGACATTTCATTAGATTATCTGATTGATTCACTGCACAAATAAGTGTTAATATCTGAAAAGATGAAATCCTTTGACCTTTTCCATCCTAGATCACTTTTGGATTGACAGAAACATCACTGAATGAACAAGTTGAGTTCCCATACGTTTATCACAGTTATCCAAATGATTATTCTCATTTCCATGGTTTGACTCCACTTCTGAGACTCTTTGGATGGAGTTTTGTTGGGATTCTCACCTCAACTGATGAGAGTGATATATTGTACTGTGAGGAACTGAAGAAGGAGATTATCAGGAGTGGGGGCTGTGTAGATTTTTTTGCGATTCTCTCTCCCGATGAAGGAATGGAAAGAACTTTTCAGGTGTTTCAGAAGATGTACAAATCAAAGAGCAATGTTTGTATTATCCATGCTTCCAATATACTCACAGTAGAAATATTCTGTGTGAAATTATCAGATATTATTGATAGCAAACTGTATATCTTCTCTGCGGAAACCTCGTCTCTTAAGAGTGTGTTTAAATATACCGAACCTGCAAAATGTACTGCATTGAATGGCTCCCTAAGGCTTACTATCCCAGAAGGAGATATTCCAGGTTTGAAACATTTCCTCCAAAATATACACGCCTCTGTGGGGACAACATTATTTGAATGTGATTTACCCAATAACAATAGCAACTGCACAAGTTCAGTGATGCTGCCTAAGATTGATGGTTCACCAATTCCTTTCCAGTTCTCTTACAGTCTTTATAACATGATTTATGCCCTGGCTCATGCTTTACACAAATTGTACTCAACCAAATTTCAACTTGAAAATAGTCTTAAAATGGAATTTAAGCCATGGCAGGTAAAATCTGCAGATTCACCTTTTCTAGCAAGTGTAATGTTTTTTTTTTCCTTACAGTAAAATTCATTTTTTGCTAACCCTCAGATTCTATATACGGCTCCCAAAATTGCACAAGCAATTGGCATTCATTTAAATTTTCACATGTAACTTTCGGTGCGAGGATCAGCACATTCATTGAACGCATAGATTCAAAAAGGGGGTGTGGCCATGCAAGGGCAACGGGTGGACCAGGGGCTTTCATCCAATTTGCACGGATCCTGGTGTGAAGTGCTTTCTGTAAACGGCAGTAATACAACTTTGAGTATTAAATGTTATCAGTGCTGATATTTTGGTGCCATATATACAATTTTGTCGTAAATATTGTAGATTATTAATGTACATAATATAAAGCAATATATAAGATTCATATAAATCCATATGGAAAATTGCAGTTAAATATTTTAGCTTGGCTATAAATGAAGACCAAAAAAGAATCTTTCTAAAGGTTGAATAAGGGATGAAATTCAAATATAGAACCTGCAAATAATCCTAGGGATTAGAGAAGAAACCATATGTAGCCTAGAGCTGTTTCTCTGTTCATTTTCATTGGAGGAAAGGGAAGGGGGAAATGCTCTGGAGAGCACAGCTGCCTTTTTAACCTCACTATCCAGTAGATACAAGGAGCCATGAGAAATTGAGGGACTGAGCTGTGGGAAGATTAAGATGGTGAAGCACATATATGAGTAGGAGTGGCCTAGTGATTAGGGTGGTGGACTCTGGTCCTGGGGAACTGAGTTCGATTCCCGCTTCAGGCACAGGCAGCTCCTTGTGATTCTGGGCAAGTCACTTAACCCTCCATTGCCCCATGTAAGCCGCATTGAGCCTGCCATGAGTGGGAAAGCGCAGGGTACAAATGTAACAAAAATAAAATAGATACTATTGGAGATTCTACATGGAATGTTGCTACTGTTGGAGATTCTACATGGAATGTTGCTATTTCACTAGCAACATTCCATGTAGAAGGCTGTACAGGCTTCTGTTTCTGTGAGTCTGACGTCCTGCACATACGTGCAGGACGTCAGACTCACAGAAGCAGAAGGCTGCGCGGCCACATTGGTGATCTGCAAGGGCCGACTTCTACATGGAGAATAGCAACATTCCATGTAGAATCTCAAATAGTAGCAACAGTGGAGGAGTGGCCCAGTGGTTAGGGTGGTGGACTCTGGTCCTGGGCAACTGAGACACTGAGTTCGATTCCCACTTCAGGCACAGCTCCTTGTGACTCTGGGCAAGTCACTTAACCCTCCATTGCTCCAGGTACAAATAAGTACCTGTATATGTAAGCAGCATTGAGCCTACCATGAGTGGGAAAGCATGGGGTACAAATGTAACTAAAATAAAATGTATGAATGAGTGTATAGATGTACATATATACTCAGATATAAACACATTTTTGGCATAAATAAACTGCCAAAAATTGTATCACAGTTTATATTCAAGTCTTCCCCCATGGTGTCTGGCATTTTTTCCACTGGTGGTCATAGCAACCATTTTGGGATTGGAGTCAGCACAGACAAGACATTCCTTCCTGTGCCAGCTCCAATCTCAAAATGGCAGCCACCAAATTCTGCAGTAATATTGTGAGTCTGCTGCTGGAAGTCAAGGCAGTCATTTTGACAGAGGAAGACAGCATGGGCAGGAGTCAGTTGGATCACCCTTGCCCATGACTATCTACTAGACCACCAGGACAATATGGTAGACCTGGGGATGGGTCTAAGGGTGGGTCTGGGAGGGGAGAGAGAAAGTGGGAGCTCTTTTGGTTTGATGGGGCCAGCAGAGGCTGGGCAACACAGGGGAGGGAGGGAAGTTAAAAGAAATGGAGGTGAGGAATGCTAGACACCATGGGGGAGGGAAGGAAGAGAGGAATACGTGAATATAAACTCTCAGTTTTATTTGAGTTAACATTCCCCCCTCCCATGTTTTAGGAGGCCAATGTAATTTCTGTTTTTCAATATTAACCTTCCCATTGTTTTTTAATATTTGTTATCATCAATAATGTGCATTATTTCTCCATAGTAGAATAGAATATTTTAAATTAGTGTTCATTCTTTTGAAATAGCTCTTAGTTTTGCAAAACACTGTTAATGACATCGCCCAATGATAGGGAAATGACTTGCATAGCAGAAAGTTCAGCCTTCGAGGAAGACAAGAACTGCCTTTTCAGAGATGCAGGAGGGGAAAGAGGCAAACAGCTAAGAAACCAAGTGGAGAATCCCTTGGAAGTCCAAACAAAGGAGAGGGGTCAGGAGAACTCTTTTAAGAGAATAGATGATTCTTCAGAATATTGAAGAAATGCCCAGAACAAAAAAATAGTTTTTGATTTGTTAAAGTGCTGAATTTTGTTCATTAATCTTATAAGATTTGGGACTAAAATCTAGATGCCATAAAACGCAATGCTTAACAACTATTCTAATCACAAACTAACCAGAAAGGGTATACAGAAAGTAAACAAACTCCTGTTGTCTCAGTCTTGAAGGCCCAGTGTGAAATGTGCAAGATGTATAGGTCCGATACCTCAGTAAGTGAAGAAAACCTTCAAACCCAAACGATTCTGTCGAAACAGACAGCCGCGATGTAGGAAATAAGCTCCTGTATTAAAATTGTCTTTAAAAAAAATATTAAAGACAAGGTTATTACAGAATCGCTTGGTTTTGAAGGTTTTCTTCACTTATTGAGGCATTGGACCTATACATCTTGCACATTTCACAATCAAACCCTAAGCCCTGAGGCAGGCGTTGTTTAACTCCGAAACACTGCCCGTGTCGGGTCATCTGTCAATAAAAGACTCCTGTTGTCTCGGTCTTGAAGGCCCAATGTTGCTTTTTTTTGTTTGTAACAACTATTCTATAAATCGCTTATAAAATACAAATGTAAATCTTCTTACTGTGTTGAAATTTAGGTGAGATTTCTTATTGAAATTTCAAAGGAGGGCACTTCTATGCACGCAATGCTCTATGCACAACTGACAGATCTGTATAATTAGATTAGTGCAATTCACTAGGCAACACGCTCATGACGTACCCAAGCTCCACCAGTGTGAATGCCCCCATTGCAGTTACAAAGGCACAGGATGTCTAACGTGTGGGTTGCATGCACCCAATTGGCACTACTGTTGGGGTAGTATGTGCGACCGGTGGTAATTCCAATTTTGGCATGTACCGAATCCAGTGGTATTCGAATTTCATTTTCTATTTTTTACCACAGGGGCTTTCCTGGCCGTAATCGGCAGCATGCCCATGTTAGCACCTTACCGCTAGGTCAGTGGGGTAAGGACTCAGTCCGTAAATATTCACATGCTAGTTTTAATATTAGCACAGGCACATTTCCCGGCCCATTAAAAAATAGCCTTTTTCCAGATGCAGTAAAAAAAATGGCCCGGGCCACTTTTTACCACAGCTTTGTAAAAGGACCTCTTAAACAGGCAGTACTGCTCAATATCAGCCGTGACCACCAACTCACTATCTGGTTAGTGACAGAGAAGGAATCAGGTCAGAGCAAGGGCTCATTTATTTTCTGGTGATTTTCAGTCCACTAACTAGTTACACTCGTAGAAAAAGTTAGATTAGAAAAGCTTAGGTGCCATCATGAATGATAGAGACTTACAATTTCCCCCACCAGACAGAAAACCCATTCAATCGGAATACTGGTTGATGGGCATGAAAGAGAATGCTGGCAAACTATTGGCTCTGAAAAATAGGGCCTGACCATCCCTTCCACAGCTGTCTCTTCTGGCACGTCTGGATGTTTGCTTGTGCTACCAACTGTAAAAGCTATGGCATTTGTCCAAATTTTTTGTCCTGTGGTTAAAAAAAAAAAGGAACGGTACAGTATATGGGATAAAGTGCATCTGTGTACGAAAGAAGAGCAAGACTTGGGGGTGACTGTGTCCAAAGACCTTAAGGTGACCTACCAGGTAGAAAAGGCGATGGTCAAAGCCAGAAGGATGCATGGGTGCATAAGGAGAGGGATGACCAGCAGGAAAAAAGAGGTGATAGTGTCTCTGTTGAGGCCTCATTTGGAGTATTGTGTGCAATTCTGGAGACCGCATCTACGGAAATATAGAAACAGGATAGATTAGGTCCACAGGGTGGCAACCAAATTGGTAATGGTCTATGTCATAAAACATATAGGGACAGGCTTATGGACCTCAACATGTATACACTGGAAGAAATGAGGGAGAGAGCAGATATGATAGAGACATTTAAATACCTCAGAGGTGTTAATGTACAGGAGGTGAGCCTTTTCCAAATGAAGCAAAACTGTGAAATGAGAGAGCATAGGATGAAGTTAAGAGGAAATAGACTTAGGAGGAATCTAAGAAAATTCTATTTCATGGAAAGATTGGTGGATTCATGGAATGACATCTCAGTGGAGGTCGTGGAGATGAGGACTGTGTTGCAATTTTAAAAAGAGTGGGACAGGCACATGGGATCAGTTAGGAAAAGAGGAGCTAGTAGTTATTGAGGAAGGGCAGACTGGATGGGCCATTTGGCCCTTATCTGCTGTGATGATTCTATGTTTCTATTCTAAATTGATCATAAAAAATAATTAATTAGTGACACTAAAATCTAGAGTTTTCAATAGCATTGTTCACTCCTAGAGATCTCTCCGGTCCCATGTACATTATGGAAGACAGTAAGGAGTTTTGTGTGTCTGTGTCTGTGTGTTTCTGTGTTTTGAGGCAGGAGTGAGAGTGAATTCAGAGTCACTTCTTCTGTGGCTTATACAACTACTTGAGAAATAAGGTAGCAAACATGCAAAGGGGTAGAATTAGTACAAGTCTTAATCTCACATGTTTTAGGATAAAATATGAAGGATTTATATCTAAGTAAACAAGAAAAAAATATTCTAGCTTTGCATTATCTTTCTAGCTCAACCAGTACCTTAAAGAGGTCCATTTTAAAGCCCCAGATGGACATGAGATCTTCTTCGATGAGAAAGGACATGCTCCAACTCATTATGACATCATACAGATTTTTCAGTTCCCAAATTTGACAACCATCTGGAGCCATGTTGGAAGCTTCCAGCCCTCAGCTCCCAAGGACAAGCAACTCTTTGTGAACCAAACTGCCATCAGATGGGAAACTCCCTCTAACCAGGCCTGACACTCTCTCTTTTGTTTATAATCTGGTTAATAACATGAAAACAGAACAGACGAAGAAAAGGACTTGAAAATGTTTGCAATCACATGTTTTTGTAATTGCAGAATAAATATTCCTGCCCTTTGTTGAAAACCTTCCCAGTATAAAATCTGTCTTTAAATTAGTTCTCATGTAGCTACTATGTGATGGCTCAGAAATGCTCTATTTACTGGGGAAATTTACCATGTTGTCATTAGTACATCAGAAGTAATGGAAGCAGATGTAGCAGACAATCTCTCTTATAGAGAGAGGCAACTGCTGATTGAGGAATACGACTCTATTTCTGTATTTCTTCGTCTCCTCAGGTCCTCCGCTCTGTGTGCACTGAGAGCTGTACACATGGATACAGGAAAGTTATTGATCGTGAGAAGCCGGTCTGCTGCTTTGACTGTGTCCCCTGTTCTGAAGGGGAGTATTCTAATACCACAGGTAGACAAAACACATCATGGTGGTTTATATATGTATATATGAAATGCCTTTAGTTAATGCAAACCAGATATACACCTATGGGTACTGGATACATAAATATAGCAAGATGAACACTTCCTGCATCCTATATCATAGTTAATGATTCAAGTTTATGCAATAAATGGAGCTTCCTGGCTACGACCACTTAGCTTGTGAAACAATGTAGTGTTCTCCGTAGTAACACTTAGAGGGGCATAATCGAACCCAAACGCCCATCTCCATGGGCGTCTATCTCCGAGAACGGGTCCGCAAAGGGGCGGGACAGACCGTATTATCTAAAAAAGATGGACATCCATCTTTAGTTTCGATAATACGGTTTGTGCCAGGCAAATGCCTTGGAGTTGTTCATTTTTGAGCTGGGCGGTTTCGTTTTTAAACGATATTGGAAACCGAAGCGGCCCAGCTCAAAAATGAACAACTCCAAGGCATTTGGTCGTGGGAGGGGTCAGGATTCGTAGTGCACTGGTCCCCCTCACATGCTAGGACACCAACCGGCCACCCTAGGGGGCACTGCAGTGGACTTCACAAATTGCTCCCAGGTGCACAGCTCCCTTACTTTCAGTGCTGAGCCCCCCAACCCCCCCCCCCACCCTCCACTCCCCACAACTGTACACCACTACCATAGCCCTAAGGGGTGAAGGGAGCACCAAGATGTGGGTACAGTGGGTTTCGGGTGGGTTTTGAAGGGCTCACATTTACCAGCACAAGTGTAACAGGTGGGGGGGGGGGGGGCCTGGGCCCGCCTACCTGAAGTGCACTATACCCACTAAAACTGCTCCAGGGACCTGCAGACAGCTGTCATGGAGCTGAGTATGACATTTGAGGCTGGCAAAAAAAATAATTTTTTTTAGGGTTGGGGGGTTGACCACTGTGGGAGAAAGGGGAGGTCATCCCTAATTCCCTCCGGTGGTCATTTGGTCAGTTCGGGCACCTTTTTGAGGATTGGATGTGAAAAAAAATGGACCAAGTAAAGTCGACCAAATGCTTGTCAGGGGCGCCCTTCTTTTTTCCATTATCGGCCGAGGATACCCATCTCTTAAGCACGCCCCAGTCCCGCCTTCGCTATGCCTCCGACAAGCCCCCGTGAACTTTGGTCTTCCCCGTGACGGACTGCAGTAGAGGGCGTCCAAAATCGGCTTTCGATTATGCCATTTTGGGCAACCCTGAGAGAAGGATGCCCATCTCCCAATTTGTGTCAGAAGATGGGCGCCCTTCTTTTTCGAAAATGCCCCTGATAACCTGTCTGTTAGGCCTATATATGTGAACTATTGTTTCCTTCTTCTTAAAAAAATTTGATTTGTTGGTAATGAAATGTTTACAAATGAATCCTTAAGAAATCTTATGTTCCATAGATGCAGAGATCTGCATGAAGTGTCCAGAAGATCAGTGGCCCAGTGAGAAGAAGGATGAGTGTCTGCCGAGAGTCATTGATTTCCTGTCCTACGATGATCCCTTGGGTGTAACTTTGTCTTCAATTTCTATTCTCTTATTCATTATCACTGCCCTAGTGCTGGGAGTCTTTGTTAAATATCGGGACACACCAGTAGTGAAAGCCAATAACCGAAATCTCAGCTACATCCTCCTCATCTCCCTCATGTTGTCTTTCCTCTGCACCTTGGTATTCATTGGTCAGCCTGGATCAGTGACTTGTCTTCTCAGGCAATCTGCTTTTGGGATGATTTTTACCATTGCTGTTTCTTCTGTGCTGGCAAAAACTGTCACAGTTGTCATTGCCTTCAGAGCCAACAAGCCCAGCAGCAAGTTAAGAAAGTGGGTTGGGACAAGGGTCTCCAGCTATCTAGTCCTTCTCTGCATCTCTGGTGAAATTGTCATATGCACCGTATGGCTGCTCATCTCTCCTCCATTCCCTGAATATGACACACAGTCTGTAACTGGGACGATGATTCTACAGTGCAATGAGGGGTCCACTATTGCATTTTATAGTGTGATCGGGTACATGGGTATTTTGGCTCTTCTAAGTTTTACTGTGGCTTTCCTAGTAAGGAAGGTTCCGGATAGTTTTAATGAGGCTCAGTTTATCACTTTCAGTATGCTGGTGTTCTGCAGTGTTTGGGTGTCCTTTATCCCATCATACCTGAGCACCAAAGGCAAATATATGGTGGCTGTGGAGATATTTGCCATCCTGGCTTCCAGTGCTGGACTTCTGGGCTGTATATTCACCCCCAAGTGCTACATTATTCTGCTCAGACCTGACCTGAACATGAGGGAGTATTTAATAGGAAAGAAATCCTAAAAATGTCACATGAAAGAGAATTTCTTTAGCATGATATTGTGTTCCTGCCCAATGAGGAAAGTTGAGAACTGCTCAATATTTTTGAAAGTGATTGAAAAATGAAATATGAATGCCTTCTTTATAGCCCGAAAACAGTAAGGCAAATTTTCAAAGGAAGGTAAATATTTACTGGCTGCTCTTAAACTTACGGCTTCCTTATTCCTTCTTTTATCGTCCTCACTTTAATATTCCCTTATCTCTTGTTTGTCCTGTTTGTCTGTCCCAATTAGATTGTAAGCTCTGTCGAGCAGGGACTGCCTCTTCATCTTCAAGTGTACATCGCTGCGTACGTCTAGTAGCGCTTTAGAAATGATAAGTAGTAATTTTCATCCCCTCTACAGATAGTACCAGGCTCTCAAACAGTCTAACTGGCCCATGATTTATTTCTTTTATTTTATTTCACACTTTTTATACCACACTATCCTAGATATGCAAATATACCAAATTATAATCTATTTAGGAAGGATAGAGATAGTTGAAGAGGTGGAAGAGTAGCTCTCTATGTGAGAAACAATATCACAGTGACATGAAATGCAGGTGGACTAGGGAAAAGAAGAAGTGATTTGGATCACCTTTAAAAGAGAAGATCTCTGTCCACATGGGTGGTGTCTACAGACCTCCAAAGCAGTCAGAGGAACTGGATCAAGGATGCACGCTAGATATAATCTACTTAGATTTCAGCAAAGCCTTTGACACATTTCCCCATCAGAGACTCTTGAATAAACTTGACAGGCTGAAGTTAGGTCCCAAAGTGGTGAATTAGATTAGGAACTGGTTGACAGACAGATGCCAGAGGGTTGGGGTTAATGGAATTCATTCAGAGGAAGGAAATGCGAGTAGTGGAGTACCTTAAGGATCGGTGCTGGGGCCGATTCTATTCAATATATTTGTGAATGGCATTGTCAAAGGGTTAGAAGGTAAGGTTTTCCTTTTTTGCTGATAATTCCAAGATTTGTAACAGAGTGGACACCCGGGAGGGAATGAAAAATATGAAAAAGGATCTGCAAAAGTTAGAAGAATGATCTAATGTTTGGTAATTAAAATTAAATCCAAAAAAGTGCAGAGTGATGCAATTAGGGAGTAGAAATCCAAGAGACATGTAGTTGTTAGGTGGTAAGAAGCTGATACGCACGGATAGGGAGAGGGACCTTGGGGTAATGAAACAGTATGACAAAAGGGTGGCCATAGCCAGAAGTATGCTAGACTGTAGAGAGAGAAATGTAACCCGCAGAATAAAGGAGGTGTTGATGCTCCTGTACAAGTCGTTGGTGAGGCTAAGCATATGTTCAGTTTTGGAGGCCATACCTTGCTACAGATGTAAGAAGACTTTAAGCGGTCCAGCGGAAGGCAACAAAAATGGTATGAGGCTTGCACCAAAAGACATATGAAAAGATACTGGAGAACCTAGAGGAGATGAGGGACAGATGTCTAAATACTTGAAAAGTATTAATAAATAAACAAATATTTTCTAGAGAAGGGAAAATGGTAAAACTAGAGGACATGAATTGAGGTCGTAGGGTGGTAGTCTTAGGAGTAATGTCAGAAAATAATTTTTCTGACATTACTCCTAAGTCTACCACCACGCGACCTCAATTCATGCCCTCTAATGGTTGATGTCTGAGTGAGAGTTCTCCATCTACAGTCCTGCCAGTGGTGAGTGCTTTTCCACTATCATATTTTCAATGGTGAAGGACAGGCAAGTTCTGCAGGAGTCGAAATGAACCTGTCTTCCCCTAGCAATTGAAAACACAATATTAAAGTTCCACCCCCTACTAGCAGCATTGCATTCGGAGGACACCCACTCAGCTTAGAGGGAACATTAGTTTGGGGGCGGGGGGAAGGTCAGGGTATAGTCTTAAGAGGGACTTGTTGGTGGGTTGCCTATTGCCTATTTTGACCATGGCAACTTAATCAGTCAAGCCAATATTTAGTGCTACCCTTTTAAGAGCTTAATGGTTAAAGACAGGCCACCTGTTTATGCGGCCTAATTTAACCACTAAACATGGCTGGTTTGGCATTGAATATCTGTGCCTCACTGGCTATGTCATGAGATGTGGAGGGGCATAATCGAAAGGGGCACCCAAGTTTTCCTGAGGATGTCCTCACAGGACGTTCCAGCGAAGGGGCGGGGAAACCCGTATTATCAAAGCAAGATGGGCGTCCATCTTTCGTTTTCATAATACGGTTGGGGACGCCCAAATCTTGACATTTAGATCATCCCTAGAGATGGTCGTCCTTAGACTTGGGTCATTCTGATTTTCGGCGATAATGACCTCATGTACAACTTTCTTTAAATTAAATCCCTTATTTTCTAACTCTTCTTACTTTCTTATCTATCTATATGTTCCATATTTGCTGATACCCTATGATGTCTATTAAAATGTTTTATTATGTATTGTGTTGATATTGTAATTAGTACACTATGCCATACTTTGTACTGTTATTTGAATATTTTACTGCTGTAATTGTCTATTGCTTATGTTTGAGCTATTCTTACTGTAAACTGCCTTGAGTGAATTCCTTCAAAAAGAAGGTAAATAAATCCTAATAAATAAATAATAATGAAATGCTATTTAGTTAACTCTTGGCCAGTAAAATAGTTTTGAATATTGGTCAATTAATGAACAAAGAGAAGAACAAAGATGCAGAAGCAGAGGCAACAAACCCACAATGGAGAGAGTGATGGGCTAGACTTGGGTAGTTTCTCTCCAGTCACTAATCAGTTGGCAAAGATCAACATTTACTCTGAATATTGTGACCTCAACTTGAGTACTGCATTCAGTTCTGGTCGCTGTATCTCCAAAAAGGTATAGCAGAATTAGAAAAGGTTTGAAGAAGAGCAACCAAATTGATGAACGAGGTGGAACTCCTCTCATATGAGGAAAAGCTAAAGTGGTTAGGGCTCTTCAGCTTGGAAAAGAGACGGCTGAGGGGAGATATGATTGAGGTCTACAAAAATCCTAGGTAGTGTTGAGGACTACAAAATCCTGAGTGGTGTAGAGCAAGTAGAAGTGAATCGATTTTTCACTGTTTGAAAAAGTACAAAGACTAAGGGACACTCAAATAAGTTACATGGAAACACTTTTAAAACAAACAGGAGGAACTATTGTTTCACTCAATGAACAGTTAAATTCTGGAGCTCATTGCTGGAGGAAGTAGTAACAGTGCATATAATTTCTAAATTTTAAAAGCTTTGGACAAATTCATGGAGGAAAAGTCCATAGCCTGATATTGAACTAGACATAGGAAAGCCACTGCTTGCCCTTCGGTTGATAGCATGGAATGCTACTACTATTTGGACTTGTGACCTGGATTGGCCACTGTTGGAAGCAGGATACTGGGCTAGATGGACCATTGGTCTCACCCAGTTTGGCTATTCTTATATAGCTCCATTCAGCAGTTGTATCCATTTGTATACCAACACTACCTATACTTGCACATTCCAAATTACACATTTTGAGGCAGATTCAGTAAATGGCACCAAAGGTTAGGTACAGGGATGATCCTCACTAAGTGCTAATTCTATAAAGGTCGCTCAGCAATGAGTGATCCACTCATGTTCCTGCCCTGACCAGCAATCATACCATCGAGGGATGATCACAGCCAGCTGAGGTCTTTTTCCTCCATTTCAAAATGTGGTTTTTTTGGTCCTTATACACATATATAATTTGAGTGTAAGAAGACGTGAGGTATTGGTTCCACTCTTTGTTACTATTTGTTCTCTGCAGTGCTACAAGAAGCATTAAGAAGAGTGCATACCTAAAGCGGACCAGGTTCAAGGAGTTGCAAGTGCAGAAATTTCTCCCACTTTCAGAGGTGATGAATCATGAAGAGATGGAGACTCCTGAAGAAGGCGCGAGCTAGCACTGAAACACAGCTGTGTTAAGTCGTTGTCACTTCGCTTGCAATAAAGAATTGTTTCTTTATAGACATCTCCTCTAGCTTTTAGAAGAGCCTATCTTTCCTACTTCTTGCTCCTGCCCTGACCATGCCCCCTTTTCATGTATGAGCTAGAAAATTTAGGCACCGGTGTTACTTAATAGCACATAGGCAGATCTGTGTGTAAGTCCTAATTAATGCCAATTAACATCAATACTTGATGATTTCCCTAGCTCTTCTTTTCCTGCATTCAAATGGGGATACTGAGGTGATGGGGATCAGAATGCAGTGGTCGAATGGGATCAGAAATTGGGGAGGGATCAGAACAAGGGGGGTCACGCATCAGGAGGGTTTCACGGTTAAGCAGGGGATCACATGGGGATGTGCTCAGGTGCATGGTATTAGAATGGGGGCTAATAACCAGGGAGGATAGATCAAAGAGGGTAGGTTAGTGGTCTCCCCTGATCCCTTCCAGTGTATCTTGATCAATATTTAGGCAGGACTAAATGGGAAATGCCTGAAAATCGTCCAGGACCCGAATAAGTGCCAGCAGGCATCACATGCCCAGTCATGTCAAAAATCTTGAATGCCGGTACTCAGACAGAGGCCAGCATTGGATATCTGGGTCTAATTCAGCCAGCAGTAAAAACAAAATTCCGACTACCACTGGTCGAATATTGACCAGTATATTTCTAAGTGAGGTTAGTCACAGAATGCACAAAGTCCACCCCTCCTCCCGCTGTTTAGATGAATAACTGGAGGTTTATAATGGAATGCATTCAAAATTCTATGTTCAAATGCAAAGAATTTTAATATTTTACTTATGTGATAAGAGCGAATGATGGCCAAAGAGGTGTATTTTAAAATTGATCCCTTGTTTCTTCCTGATCAATAAATTTAGTAGAAGCAGGGTTAGAGGCATTCCTTGGTATGGTCATAGACATTTGTGCATAAGTCTTTTCAAGGTGAAGGCTGTCCTAACTTAAGTTGAAGGCTGTCCTAACTTAAGTGGCAGACTAAGATGCATAAGTCCAGCTGACTACCCTGAATAACCTATGCACATAACTCTATCTGGTCAACTTCTACTCTTACCAGGATTTGATTATTGGTGCCAAGCTATTTGCATATAAAATCAGACATTTATGTTGATATAAGAATGCTTATGAATTCCTGCATTTTCAATAGAACGATGTAGATAATGCAAGTTAGAAGCATGCTTTCAGTGTGGGGAATTTTGGGCAGCTAAAATTTAACTTATTTAGATATGGCTGAAGTTGGCAGATTAATGTTCTTTTGAAATATGGAAAAATACAAGTGTTTAAAAGGTTAGTGAGAAATGGACCTCTTTGTAAAGTGAGATGTGACCAGTGCTTTTTTTGAGGGGGTACTTGGGGGGTACTGAGTACCGGCACCTTTTCCATTGTCTGCTAAAATTGACCCATGGTCCCTAAGTTTTAATGAAGGAACTCAGGCTCAACACACCAATTCTGCCTTGTCATAGATTCTATGACTAGTTGCAGGGGGCCTGGCTCTTGTGGGGTGGGTCCCTCAGTGATCAACCCATTCCTGAGGGGTGGCCTGGTTTTGAGTACCGGCACCTTTTTCGCTAGAAAAATCGCACTGGATGTGACTGAATGTATATGAGGGAGAGGAGAAGGTGAGCTAAGTGAATGAAAATAAATTTAATCAGAATATTTCTCTCTCTTGGAGAACCCTTTCAAGTAAGTCATTGGTAAAAAGGTATGATGGCATTTTCTGGGAGTTGTTTTCCTCAACTTTCCTGGTCACAGTGTCATTCTTCACTTAATCAGAGCTATGGGAACACAGGATCAATAACATGTTTATAAGCTCATGTTTTCCTCCATTGAATTTGCTGCGATGGAAAATTATATTAGTCTATCATAAACCAGTTCTCAGGAGACCTAGATCAATGTATCATCATAGCTGTCTATATTATTTACATGTGGCCTTCAATTAGAGGGCGGCATGGGCCAAGGACAGAGGCACTAATAGCAGTTTCCCGAAATAGATGTCCGTTCGGATCAAGCAACAAATCTCTGGAGTCAAGAGAAACAACAGAAGAGCACATTATTTTAAGGCGAAGCTCTGTATTCCTTCTGCCTTCATAGAAGGATGACTGTGTCCATGTTAAGGCAAAGTTATAATAACACTACAGCTGGTAAAGGAGATCTTCGATTGAGAAAATGATTTTATGTTCCTTATTTCTAGGATTGAGTGAGTTCTTGCAAATGGTTAATGCGGTAATTAGCCGATGCCAGACAACTTTCCGTGGTGCAGACCATTATATGAAAAAGAGATTTTTCAAGGAAGGTGATCTGATCTTGGGAGGGATAATTACAATCAGTTATCCTACATGGGACACATACTTAGACTTTACAAACACCAATCAATCTGGATATTGCAGTGAGTAAGTATGAATTTACTTATTATGTTTTAGTACAGACTTCTAAACCATCGATCAACTCATCTAAAGCTAATACAAACTTTCGCAAGTATATATGACAAACACACAAATCTACCTAGAGAATACACACTTCACAAAATAGATTCCTAAAAAGTCCCAAGTCATCAGACCTATGTTAACTGGACTGTTCATTAAAAGTTGCCTTAACCTTCTGAATTATAAGATCTTGGTGATGCTAGAATTAATCAACGGTGTAGAAATACAATGTTCCTACGTAGTCGCTTTAGTACTGGTGTAGTATTTTGTTAAGAACATCTTTCACTTTACTGTTGCCTCTCCTCCATATTTATGGGCTTAGACTTTGTGGCTCAAGTATAGATTGTTTGCTATATGGTACATTCTTATTTTCCTTTCCTGTTATTTGCTTCAGCTTCATAATTGTTCCTCTAACAAAGTCTTATTTTTGTTATATTATTTGAAAATCATATAAAAAATGTTGCCTTAAAGAGCAGCATTTTAATATTTTATAAATAAACATCCAGATCATTTTCGAAAGTGATCGCGGGCCATCTTCCGACACAAATTGGGAGATGGCCGGCGATCTCCTGAAACTGGCCAAATCGGTATAATCGAAAGCCGATTTTGGCCGGATTCAACTGCTTTCCGTCGCGGAGCCGGCAAAATATCAAGGGAGCGTGTCCATTGAGTAGTGAAGGCAGGACAGGGATGGGATGGGGGCATGCTCACGAGATGGCCGGCTTCGCCCGATAATGAAAAAAAAAAAACCAGGCTTGACGAGCATTTCGCCGGCTTTACTTGGTCCCTTTTTTTTCATGACCAAGCTTCAAAAAGGAGCCCCAATTGACCAAATGAACACCGGAGGGAATCGGGGATCACTACTATTACTACTATTTAGCATTTCTATAGCGCTACAAGGCATACGCACCTCCCCCCTCCCACCCAAAACAAAACCTCCCAAAAAAACCTTTTTTGCCAGCCTCTATGCCAACCTCAAATGTCATACCCAGCTCCCTGACAGCAGTAGGCAAGTCCCTGGAGCAGTTTTTAGTGGGTACAGTGCACTTCAGGCAGGTGGACCCAGGCCCATCCCCCCCCCTACCTGTTACACTTGTGATGGTAAATGGGAGCCCTCCACAACCCACCCAAAACCCACATGTAGGTGCCCCCCTTCACCCCTTAGGGCTATGGTAATGGTGTAGAGTTGTGGGGAGTGGGTTTGGGGGGGATTTGGGGGGCTCAGCAACCAAGGTAAGGGAGCTATGCACCTTGGAGCTATTTTTATTTTATTAAACATTTTTTAGAAGTGCCCCCTAGGGTGCCCAGTTGTAACACCTCACCACTTCAACTTACTCTGAATGACGCTGCTCTATAATTGTCTGCTTAATTCTTCTTTGTTATCCTTCATCTTTTTGTAATTCCAACTGTATTTCTCTATCCTGGCATGGCGCTGCCATTACAGGGCTTTGCAAGCCACATTGAGCCTGCAAACAGGTGGGAAAATGTGGGATACAAGGGCAATAAATAAATAAACATTTACGGCTGCGTGAGTAAATGTCTGTCCCTAGAATATTTTAAGTACACACATAGCATATTTTAAAATCTACATGTCTATTTGAAAAGTCCGACGACACTCTTCATAAACTCCACTTGTGTATTCATCTAGCTTTAGTTAACTGATCAGAAGGGATGCTTGATTCAAACCACTGGTGTATCTTTTCATTTCAATGCAGATGACATCTTCTCTTTCTTTCTTTCTTTCTTTCTCATTCGTATAATCCTGTTCTTACTCCACTTCAAGATTGTCTCTTCCTTATTTCTAACTGGCCATAGAATCATAATTTGGTACTGAGCAAAGAAAACAATGTTGCCTGTAGGCTTAGCCGTTCGTCGATTACAATCCACCTCTAGTTATTTTGATCAATTAACATTTCAGTCCTTGGTTTTGGCTCTTCTTACAACTCAATTTGACTACTGTAATAGCTTATATTTAGGCTGTCCATGGTGCGACCGCACCTTGAGTATTGTGTTCAATTCTGGTCGCCGCATCTCAAGAAAGATATAATGGAATTGGAAAAGGTGCAGCGAAGGGCGACTAAAATGATAGCGGGGATGGGACGACTTCCCTATGAAGAAAGACTAAGGAGGCTAGGGCTTTTCAGCTTGGAGAAGAGAAGGCTGAGGGGAGACATAATAGAGGTATATAAAATAATGAGTGGAGTGGAACAGGTGGATGTGAAGCGTCTGTTCACGCTTTCCAAAAATACTAGGACTAGGGGGCATGCGATGAAACTACAGTGTAGTAAATTTAAAACAAATTGGAGAAAATGTTTCTTCACCCAATGCATAAACTCTGGAATTCATTGCCGTAGGCAGTTAGCTTGGCACAGTTTAAAAACGGGTTAGACGGTTTCCTAAAGGACAAGTCCATAAACCACTACTAAATGGACTTGGGAAAAATCCACAATTCCAGGAATAACATGTATAGAATGTTTATACATTTGGGAAGCTCGCCAGGTGCCCTTGGCCTGGATTGGCCACTGTCATGGACAGGATGCTGGGCTCGATGGACCCTTGGTCTTTTCCCAGTGTGGCATTACTTATGTACTTATGTCCATGTTCCATTTATCTGTCACACACACAGGTCCGATCATATTTCTCATCAGTGCAAAAATTTCATTGGCTCCCCATAGAACAGCACATAATCTTCAAGTTATTTACCCTTACCTTCAAAGCACATAAAGTAGGTCTTTATTCTTCCACCCATCTGCTTCACTCAATAAATAACCACAGATTAGTTCTTCCGAACCCTAAATCAGCTCAGTTTGAATTCACCCATCATCACGCTTTCTTTTTTTGCATCCTCTTTCTTTTGGAACTCTTTTCCCCCTGCATTCGGGCTGAGACATCTTTTAAGAAGTTTAAATCTGGTATAAAACTTGGCTTTTTAATTGGGTTTTTCCATCTATATTTTAATTTTCTAAGAGCTGGTGTTCACTTTATTGTCACCTATGGGTTCTTCCTCTCCCCCTTTCCCCCCCTTACCTCCCTTTACTGTCCCCTGCTTAGGTATGTGTGACCTTGTTTGAATGACTCTCTTCTTTCCAATCGTATATTGTAGTTCCTTTTTCATTTAATGTTTTAACTTTTTATTAGATTGTAAACAACCCAGTTCTGTGAGTCAGCTTGGGCAGTAATGCAAGTTTTAATAAACTATAAATGATTTATATACAAATATTTTGGCATCAATAATCAAAAACACCGTAAGAGCAGACGTTAGCCAGATCGAGTCAGTGGGACTTCTGCATCGTGGTCTGCCATTTAACTTAGGACAGCCTTCACCCTGAATGGCCTTATGCACAAACTTTTATAATCATTACACATTTTTAACTGCATTTGATAACCAAATTTGACTGTGCCATACCCTAGTATATGTTTAGCCAGTGTAATGATAACCAGATATTCAATGCCAGTCACTGGAAATGGCTTTTGGCATTGAATATCTGTTCAGTGAGGACCATGGGAGACAGCCCAGCTATCTCATGAAGTCTGAGTATTTGGGGCTTTTGACTTTAAACTTTCCTGAGATCCATTCCTGCTTCTAAACCCCAGGTCCCTAAACAGCCTGATGCCTGGTGTCATACTGAAGGCAATGGAGCATTGAGTGGTAAAAACAACTGACAATGGGGCTTTGAAAACACTCCTAAATGTCTTTCAAGGAAAGAACAAGCATTACTGCAAGTTAGGATTGAGTGTGTGCTTGCATATGAGTTATAATAAGAAAATATTCAGGGGTTAAACATTTCAGGATTAATATATTTAAGCAGATCTTTGGGGGATCTCAGTATCACACAATCATAAGGTCTTGCAGAGTTTAGCTAAGATTAAGTGGCAGAATTGATGGATATATTTTGGTATTGGAGAAGGAGGGGTTCCTGCAAACCATGATTATAGTGAATTAGTATAAACAATTATGTGATTAACATAGTAGATGACAGCAGATAAAGATGTATATGGTCTATCCGGTCTTCTCAACAAAATAAACTGATAGCATAAGGTTTGATACAATACCACTGTTGTATAGTTTATGCTTCTAAAGATGTGTTTCATTGCTCGCAGAAATCACAACTTTGGTCACTTGGAGCATTTCTTAACCTTTTCTTATGCTATTGAGGAGATCAACCAAAATGCAGAAATCTTACCCAATACTACTCTGGGCTACTTTATCATTGACTCCTGCTCTGATGCTTGGTTTTCACTGTGTGGTGTTCTGAAAATATTATCAGGAAAAGAAAACCCAGTTCCTGGCTATACATGTTATCCGAAGAGTCAGGTTGCAGGTTTCATTGGAAGCCTCCCTTCATTGGCATCACAGACAATTGCCAGGCTCATCGGAATCTATAGATACCCACAGGTATAGAATCAACCAGACTCAATTTATAATATGTAAAATTTTGCTCTGTTGCTTTCTCTTTTCCCCTGTCCATCTTTTGTTGGTCTTGATTATTGATGGTGGTTTCTTGCTTTGATTTCTTACTGGGATATAACAACAATTGCAATAATTCACCACTTATTTTTCAAATACTCATGAATCTCTGAACGGGGTTCAAAGGAAATTTCTTACAGAAAAGAATGCCTTGCTTAAGTCAAAATGCTTCACAAGAACTGGCAGGAATATCCTAAGTATGTTTTCAGTGTGTAGACTAGTCATTGCCAATATATAGTTGTATTACAGCTATTGTGAATTTTTCTTAATACTTCAAACTTTTCTTAATAACATAGAGAAATATACAGTACTTGTATATTTGCTTATCATCTGTTGTTGTAACACTTATAGATTCCAAAGGGAATTAAGACAACCAAAGACGGGATTAATAGTTGAGTCAATTTCTTGTGATATATGTTCATGTAGACTATATTATATGTTAGATTCTGTATATGGTGTCAAAAAAAATTGGCACTGAAAAAATTAGCACTAAACAGTATTGTATAAAGACAGGTAAGTATGGGCATCCTTGATAGCATAGCAAACAGTGCCAGAATCCATGGCCCAATTTAGGCACCAGCTGACACCAGGTATGAATCCTAGCGTGAAAACTGGGCATAGATTCCCCTAATTCTATAACACTGTGCATATTTTAATGGAACATCCCTATCCTGCCCATATCTCTCCCATCGTTACATCCCCTTTTCAGATATTCATGGAAACTCTTAGGTGCTATTATATAACTGATCGTGTAAGTGTAGTTCCACACGGATCTACCATATTGGGCACCTTGTTTCTGATCTAATGTTTTCCGTGCCAAAACCTTATGCTGAAATAACGCTTAATGGGGCCCTTTTACAATGCGGGCTTACTGCTCACATTTACTGCTGGCAGTAGTCCCACCCTGAGCATGAGCCACTTCCGGGGGAAAAACAAAACTTCTGGAAATGGCTTGCAGGGTGGTAAATCGGAGGTAATCAGGCATCGTCGTGTGCTGCCCGGTTACCGCAGGGTTAGTATAGGAGCCCTTATCGCCATGTCAATGGGTGGCAGTAAGGGCTCCCCTTCACATGGCCAAGCGGTAAGTGTTCTCTTAGATACCATAGACAAGAGATTATAGTATTATCATGAAGAACAAAACAAGCCATTTTATTAAAACCCAATGTGGCCATGTTTCATCCTCATGCTGTGTCAGAGGTACAGAGAGAGAAGAATGCCCTCACTTATATTTACAAACTTGGGATGAAATATAACAATTCTACAGCAATATCAATGAAAGAAGTAAATGTTCAACACCTAAATATGGCACTGTGGCTTGTAACTTATAGTATTCTGTAAGTTAAATATGTAAATGTTATATCTACCCATACCACCCAACTTTAAATGTCCCCTTTCATTTATGCGTTATACGAGCTCTGTGCATAAACTTATATCCTGCTATTTAGCATTCAATTAGCAGTTCTTACACTCATAAATCCAGTATTCTATAAACAGAGATTAATATGGGCACCAAGGTGAAGAATGAGGGTGTTATGTATTCTGTGTGACATTTCATTAGATTATCTGATTGATTCACTGCACAAATAAGTGTTAATGTCTGAAAAAATGAAATCCTTTGACCTTTTCCATCCTAGATCACTTTTGGATTGACAGAAACATCACTAAATGAACAACTTGAGCTCCCATACTTTTATCACAGTTATCCAAATGATTATTCTCATTTCCATGGTTTGACTCCACTTCTGAGACTCTTTGGATGGAGTTGGGTTGGGATTCTCAGCTCAACTGATGAGAGTGATATAATGTACTGTGAGGAACTGAAGAGGGAGATTATCAGGAATGGGGGCTGTGTAGATTTTTTGGAATCAATTCCAAATCTTAGGATTCTCTCTTTCAAAGAAAGAAGGAAAAGAACTCTTCAGATTTTTAACAAGTTCTACAAATCAAAGAGCAATGTTTTTATAATCCATGCTACCAATATACTCACAGTAGAAGTATTCTGTATGATTTCCTCAAATATTAATAACAAACTGTATATCTTCTCTGCGGAGACCTCGTCTCTTAAAAGTACGTCTACATATACTGAACTTGCAAGATGTACTGCATTGAATGGCTCCCTAAGGTTTACTATCCCAGAAGGAGATATTCCAGGTTTGAAACATTTCCTCCAAAATATACACGCCTCTGTGGGGACAACATTATTTGAATGTGATTTACCCAATAACAATAGCAACTGCACAAGTTCAGTGATGCTGCCTAAGATTGATGGTTCACCATTTCCTTTCCAGTTCTCTTACACTCTTTATAACATGATCTATGCCCTGGCTCATGCTTTACACAAATTGTACTCAACCAAATTTCAACTTGAAAATAGTCTTAAAATGGAATTTAAGCCATGGCAGGTAAAATCTGCAGATTCACCTTTTCTAGCAAATGTAATGGGGTTTTTTTTTTCCTTACAGTAAAATTCATTTTTGCTAATCCTCAGATTCTATATATGGCTCACAAAATTGCACAAGCAATTGGCATTAATTTAAATTTTCACATGTAACTTTGTCCTGTGGTTAAAAAAAAGAGAGAGAATGGTACAATATAGGGGATAAAGTGCTTCTGTGTATGAAAGAAGAGCAAGACTTGGGGGTGACTGTGTCCAAAGACCTTAAGGTGACCTACCAGGTAGAAAAGGCGATGGTCAAAGCCAGAAGGATGCATGGGTGCATAAGGAGAGGGATGACCAGCAGGAAAAAAGAGGTGATAGTGTCTCTGTTGAGGCCTCATTTGGAGTATTGTGTGCAATTCTGGAGACCGCATCTACGGAAATATAGAAACAGGATAGATTAGGTCCACAGGGTGGCAACCAAATTGGTAAAAGGTCTATGTCATAAAACATATAGGGACAGGCTTATGGACCTCAACATGTATACACTGAAAGAAATGTGGGAGAGAGCAGATATGATAGAGACATTTAAATACCTCAGAGGTGTTAATGTACAGGAGGTGAGCCTTTTCCAAATGAAGCAAAACTGTGAAATGAGAGAGCATAGGATGAAGTTAAGAGGAAATAGACAGGAGGAATCTAAGAAAATCCTATTTCATGGAAATGTTGGTGGATTCACGGAATGGCATCTCAGTGGAGGTCGTGGAGATGAGGACTGTGTTGCAATTTTGAAAAAGAGTGGGACAGGCACATGGGATCAGTTAGGAAAATAGGAGCTAGTAGTTTCTCAGGAAGGGCAGACTAGATGGGCCATTTGGCCCTTATCTGCTGTGATGATTCTATGTTTCTATTCTAAATTGATCATAAAAAATAATTAATTAGTAACACTAAAATCTAGAGTTTTCAATAGCATTGTTCACTCCTAGAGGTCTCTCCGGTCCCATGTACATTATGGTAGACAGTAAGGAGTTTTGTGTGTCTGTGTGTTTCTGTGTTTTGAGGCAGGAGTGAGAGTGAATTCAGAGTCACTTCTTCTGTGGCTTATACAACTACTTGAGAAATAAGGTAGCAAACATGCAAAGGGGTAGACTTAGTACAAGTCTTAATCTCACATGTTTTAGGATAAAATATCAAGGATTTATACCTAAGCAAACAAGAAAAAATATTCTAACTTTGCATTATCTTTCTAGCTCAACCAGTACCTTAAAGAGGTCCATTTTAAAGCCCCAGATGGACATGAGATCTTCTTTGATGAGAAAGGACATGCTCCAACTCATTATGACATCATACAGATTTTTCAGTTCCCAAATTTGACAACCATCTGGAGCCATGTTGGAAGCTTCCAGCCCTCAGCTCCCAAGGACAAGCAACTCTTTGTGAACCAAACTGCCATCAGATGGGAAACTCCCTCTAACCAGGCCTGACACTCTCTCTTTTGTTTATAATCTGGTTAATAACATGAAAACAGAACAGACGAAGAAAAGGACTTGAAAATGTTTGCAATCACATGTTTTTGTAATTGCAGAATAAATATTCCTGCCCTTTGTTGAAAACCTTCCCAGTATAAAATCTGTCTTTAAATTAGTTCTCATGTAGCTACTGTGTGACGGCTCAGAAATGCTCTATTTACTGGGGGAAATTTTAGCATGCTATGATTAGTACATCGAAGCCATGGTAGAAGACATGGAGGGGCATAATCGAACGAAAACGTCTATCTCCAGGGGCGTTTATCTCCGAGAACGGGTCCGTGAAGGGGCGGAACGAACCGTATTTTCGCAAAAAATAGACGTCCATGTTTTATTCGACAATTTGTGGGCTGGGCGTTTTTGTTTTTCAGCGATAATGGAAAATGAAAGCGCCCAGCTCAAAAACGAATAAATCCAAGGCATTTGTTCGTGGGAGGGGCCAGGATTCATAGTGCACTGGTCCCCCTCACATGCCAGGACACCAACCGGGCAAACTAGGGGGCATTTTTACAAAAACAAAAAAAGGTAAAAGAGCTCCCAGGTGCATAGCACCCTTCCCTTGTGTGTTGAGCCCCCAAATCCCCCTCAAAACCCACTGCCCACAAATCTACACCATTATTATAGCCCTAAGGGGTGAAGGGGGGACCTACATGTGGGTACACTGGGTTTGGGGGGGTTGGACGACTAAGCATTAAGCAGCACAATTGTAACAGGTAGGGGGGGATGGGCCTGGGTCCACCTGCCTGAAGTCCACTGCACCCCCTAACAACTGCTCCAGGGACCTGCATACTGCTGCCAGGGAGGTGGGTATGACATTTGAGGGTGAAAATAAACAGTTGTGAAACATCATTTTTTTGTGGTGGGAGGGGGTTAGTGACCACTGGGGGAGTCAGGGGAGGTCATCCCCGATTCCCTCTGGGGGTAATCTGGTCATTTAGGGCACTTTTTGGGGCCTTATTCGGAAAAAACAGGGTCCAGGAAAAGTGCCCTAAATTCTAGCTACAAACGCATACTTTTTTTCCATTATCGGCGAAAGGCGCCCATCTCTGTTCGGGTGATAACCATGCCCCAGTCCCGCCTTCACCACGCCCCCGTCAACTTTGTACGCTTCCGCGATGGAGTGCAGTTGAAAACGTCCAAGTTCGGCTTTCGATTATACCGCGTTATTCGTTTTTGTGAGATAAACGTCCATCTCCCGATTTAGGTCGGAACTTGGGCGTTTTTCTCGTTCGATTATAAGCAGAATAGCAGACCAGCTCTCTTATAGAAAGAGGCAACTGTTGATTTGGGAATATGATTCTATTTCTCTGTTTCTTCCTCTCCTCAGGTCCTCCGCTCTGTGTGCTCTGAGAGCTGTACACATGGATACAGGAAAGTTATTGACCGTGAGAAGCCGGTCTGCTGCTTTGACTGTGTCCCCTGCTCTGAAGGGGAGTATTCTAATACCACAGGTAGACAAAACACATCATGGCGGTTTATATATGTATATATGAAATGCCTTTAGTTAATGCAAACCAGATATACACCTATGGGTTCTGGATACATCAATATAGCAAGATGAACACTTCCTGCATCCTATATCATAGTTAATGATTCAAGTTTATGCAATAAATGGAGCTTCCTGGCTACGACCACTTAGCTTGTGAAACAATGTAGTGTTCTCTGTAGTAACACTTAGAGGGGCATAATCGAACCCAAACGCCCATCTCCATGGGCCTCTATCTCCGAGAACGAGTCCGCAAAGGAGCGGGACAGACCGTATTATCTAAAAAAGATGGACGTCCATCTTTAGTTTCGGTAATACGGTTTGTGCCAGGCAAATGCCTTGGAGTTGTTCGTGTTTGAGCTGGGTGGTTTCGTTTTTCAACGATATTGGAAACCGAAGCGGCCCAGCTCAAAAACGAACAACTCCAAGGCATTTGGTCTTGGGAGGGGTCAAGATTCATAGTGCACTGGTTCCCCTCACATGCTAGGACACCAACCGGCCACCCTAGGGGGCACTGCAGTGGACTTCACAAATTGCTCCGAGGTGCACAGCTCCCTTACTTTCGGTGCTGAGCCCCCCAACCCCCCCCCACTCCCCACAACTGTACACCACTACCATAGCCCTAAGGGGTGAAGGGTGCACCAAGATGTGGGTACAGTAGGTTTCGGGTGGGTTTTGAAGGGCACACATTTACCAGCACAAGTGTAACAGGTGGGGGGGTGCACCTGGGCCTGCCTGCCTGAAGTGCACTATACCCACTAAAACTGCTCCAGGGACCTGCGGACAGCTGTCATGGAGCTGAGTATGACATTTAAGGCTGGCAAAAAAATATATATTTTTTTAGGGTTGGGGGGGTTGACCACTGGGGGAGAAAGGGGAAGTCATCCCTAATTCCCTCCGGTGGTCATCTGGTCAGTTCAGGCACCTTTTTGAGGATTGGATGTGAAAAAAAAGGACCAAGTAAAGTCGACCAAATGCTTGTCAGGGGCGCCCTTCTTTTTTCCATTATCGGCCGAGGACGCCCATCTCTTAAGCATGCCCCAGTCCCGCCTTCGCTACGCCTCCGACAAGCCCCTGTGAACTTTGGTCTTCCCCGTGACAGACTGCAGTTGAGGGCGTCCAAAATCGGCCCATCTCCCGATTTGTGTCAGAAGATGGGCGCCCTTCTTTATCGAAAATGCCCCTGATAACCTGTCTGTTAGGCCTATATATGTGAACTATTGTTTCCTTCTTCTTAAAAAATTTGATTTGTTGGTAATGAAATGTTTACAAATGAATCCTTAAGAAATCTTATGTTCCATAGATGCAGAGATCTGCATGAAGTGTCCAGAAGATCAGTGGCCCAGTGAGAAGAAGGATGAGTGTCTGCCGAGAGTCATTGATTTCCTGTCCTACGATGATCCCTTGGGTGTAACTTTGTCTTCAATTTCTATTCTCTTATTCATTATCACTGCCCTAGTGCTGGGAGTCTTTGTTAAATATCAGGACACACCAGTAGTGAAAGCCAATAACCGAAATCTCAGCTACATCCTCCTCATCTCCCTCATGTTGTCTTTCCTCTGCACCTTGGTATTCATTGGTCAGCCTGGATCAGTGACTTGTCTTCTCAGGCAATCTGCTTTTGGGATGATTTTTACCATTGCTGTTTCTTCTGTGCTGGCAAAAACTGTCACAGTTGTCATTGCCTTCAGAGCCAACAAGCCCAGCAGCAAGTTAAGAAAGTGGGTTGGGACAAGGGTCTCCAGCTATCTAGTCCTTCTCTGCATCTCTGGTGAAATTGTCATATGCACTGTATGGCTGATCATCTCTCCTCCATTCCCTGAATATGACTCACAGTCTGTAACTGGGAAGATGATTCTACAGTGCAATGAGGGGTCCACTATTGCATTTTATAGTGTGATTGGGTACATGGGTTTTTTGGCTCTTCTAAGTTTCACTGTGGCTTTCCTAGTAAGGAAGGTTCCGGATAGTTTTAATGAGGCTCAGTTTATCACTTTCAGTATGCTGGTGTTCTGCAGTGTTTGGGTGTCCTTTATCCCATCATACCTGAGCACCAAAGGCAAATACATGGTGGCTGTGGAGATATTTGCCATCCTGGCTTCCAGTGCTGGACTTCTGGGCTGTATATTCACCCCCAAGTGCTACATTATTCTGCTCAGACCTGACCTGAACATGAGGGAGTATTTAATAGGAAAGAAATCCTAAAAATGCCAGATGAAAGAGAATTTCTTTAGCATGATATTGTGTTCCTGCCCAATGAGGAAAGTTGAGAACTGCTCAATATTTTTGAAAGTGATTGAAAAATGAAATACGAATGCCTTCTTTATAGCCTGAAAACAGTAAGGCAAATTTTCAAAGGAAGGTAAATATTTACTGGCTGCTCTTAAACTTACGACTTCCTTATTCCTTATTTTATCGTCCTCACTTTAATATTCCCTTATCTCTTGTTTGTCCTGTTTCTCTGCCCTAATTAGATTGTAAGCTCTGTTGAGCAGGGATTGTCTCTTCATGTACGTCTAAGTAGCGCTTTAGAAATGATAAGTAGTAGTAGTAGTAGTAGTAATTTTCATCCCCTCTACAGATAGTACCAGGCTCTAAAACAGTCTAACTGGCCCATGATTTATTTCACACTTTCTATACCACACTATCCTAGATATGCAAATATACCAGACTATAATCTATTTAGGAAGATGGTTGGAGGAGTAGCGGTCTATGTGAGAAACAATATCACAGTGACACGAAACGCAATAAAAATGGTATGAGGCTTGCACCACGCGACCTCAATTCATGCCCTCTAGTGGTTGATGTCTGAGTGAGAGTTCAGGCAAGTTCTGCAGGACTCGAAAGGAACCTGTCTTCTCCTACCAATTGAAAACACAATATTAAAGTTCCACCCCCTACTAGCAGCATTGCATTCGGAGGACACCCACTCAGCTTAGAGGGAACAGTAGTTTTGGGGCGGGTGGAAGGTCAGGGTATAGTCTTAAGAGGGACTTGTTGGTGGGTTGCCTATTGGGAGTTGCTTGTTGAACGAAATGCTAGAAAGGAGATCTGAATTGGGGGACATTTCTTTAGGGGACTGGAGTGGTGCTCATCTGTTGAGGGTCTGGATCAGGGAGTTTCACACTACTGGAGTGCTGGTAGCATGACTGTACCTATTCAGCACTAAAGTGGGCAGTATCACTCACCGCTGTCAATAAAGAGGGTTTGGTCGGGGCAGTGCAGCAGTGGTATTAGAGAGGGGCCTGAGATTATAAGGGGTGCCGGTATTATTCAGTGTCAGCACCCACATGGTTAACCAGCCAAATTTAGGACATCAGGGCTATAGGAAGGCACGGGGAGGGCCTGCTTGGATGGCTGAGGTGGCAGGGAGCCTTCCGGAGGGGTTCTTGCTGTTGCTCGGGAGGAGAGTAGAAGGAAAGAGGGCCATTGTCGAGGGGGCAGGAGGGGGTACAAGAGCTTTTATTTTCACAAAAAGAAAAACCCTAAAAAAATCAAACGTTATGCAGGCTCCAGCATAACCAAAAGGGTACATATTCCATGGGTTGAGAAATCCTGCCCTAAGGTTTGGCCATTGTTGTTCATAGCTGGCAGGAATTCTCCAAATATATAAAATGTTATTTTTTTGTACTATTGGTCCTTTTTATGCACTATACATTAGATATATTTTTGTGAATTTTGCAGGCTGGCAGCAGCAACAGCGGGAAGAACACTTATGTGGTGATTGCCTGATGCTGGTGCTCAGACCATATATGTAATGCCGGCCCATATCCGGCGACCAGCATTGAGTACCTGGTTTCACTTTTGACCGTGGCAACTTAATCAGTCAAGCCAATATTTAGTGCTACCCTTTTAAGAGCTTAATGGTTAAACACAGGCCACCTGTTTATGCGGCCTAATTTAACCACTAAACATGGCTGGTTTGGCATTGAATATCTGCGCCTAACTGGCTATGTCATGAGATGTGGAGGGGCATAATCGAAAGGGGGGGCCAAGTTTTCCTGAGGATGTCCTCACAGGACGTTCCAGCGAAGGGGCAGGGAAACCTGTATTATCAAAGCAAGATGGGCGTCCATCTTTCGTTTTCATAATACAGTTGGGGACGCCCAAATCTTTACATTTAGATCATCCCTAGAGATGGTCGTCCTTAGACTCGGTCATTTCTGATTTTCGGCGATAATGGAAACTAAGGTCGCCCATTTCAGAAACAACCAAATGCAAGCACTTTGTCATGGAAGGAGCCAGCATTCGTAGTGCACTGGTCTCCCTGACATGCCAGGACACCAACCGGACTCCATAGGGGGCACTGCAATGGACTTCAGAAAAAGCTTCCAGGTACATAGCTCCCTTACCTTGTGTGCTGAGCCCCCCAAAACCCACTACCCCCAATTGTACAACACTACCATAGCCTTTATGGGTGAAGGGGGCACCTAGATATGTGTACAGTGGGTTTCTGGTGGGTTTTGGAGGGCTCACATTTACCACCACAAGTGTAACAGGTAGGGGGGGATAGGCCTGGATTCACCTGCCTGAAGTGCACTGCACTCACTAAAACTGTTCCAGGGACCTACATACTGCTGCGATGTACCTGAGTATGACATTTGAGGCTGGCATAGAGGCTGGCACAAAATATTTTTAAAGTTCTTTTTTGAGGATGGGAGGGGGTTAGTGACCACTGGGGGAGAAAGGGGAGGTCATCCCCGATTCCCTTCGCTGGTCATCTGGTCAGTTCTGGCACCTTTTTGTGCCTTGGTCATAAGAAAAACTGGACTAGGTAAAGTCGTCCAAATGCTCATCAGGGACGCCCTTTTTTCCATTATGGGTCGAGGACGCCCATGTGTTAGGCACGCCCAAGTCCCACCTTTGCTACGCCTCCGACATGCCCCCAGGAACTTTGGTCATCCCCACGACGGAAGCAGTTGGGGACGCCCAAAATCGGCTTTCGATTATGCCAATTTGGGCAACCCTGTGAGAAGGACGCCCATCTTGCGATTTGTGTCGAAAGATGGGTGTCCTTCTCTTTTGAAAATAAGCCTCCTAGTCAATGTTCAGCGGAGATAAACAGTTATCTCTCACTGAGTATTTGAAGTTAGGTTAGAGGCCTTGGACTATCCACATGTGAATGAAAAGACTAGTACAGTGAAAGAAGAGGTTGACATTTGGAATACACACCTAGCCAAGACCTTAGAGAAAATGGCACCACTAAAAATGCTCATATGCCCCACTCACAAATACTCACCTTGGTTTTTTCCAGAACTTCAGATCCTTAAACACAATCAATCCCTACTCCCCTCATTTACAGCAGAACTTAAGACATTCCTTTTCACAGATGCATACTTTTAACTTCTCCATTTTATCTCATGATGGCTGAACTGGATAGGCTGCACAGTACTGAAGCACTACCCACTCCTTTTCCCTTCCCCCCAATCTATCTACATTGTCGTTCTACCCTACTTCCCCTTTGGTCATGTCCTGTCATTGTCTAAATTTTATATTTATTTTCTTGATTTTATTCCATTCTATGTACTTTTAGCATGTAAGTCACCTAGACATTCATTTGATGAGTGGGGTAGACAATTCTTAATAAACTTGAAACTAGAAACACGAAGGACAGAAACTGGAAAGGAGATGGCGTAAATCTTGCTTGGATGAAGACAGGTTAAAATGTAGGAAACACATGACAAAGTATCGCCAAGTCTTAACACTATTTTAATGCATTGCACAGGCTGCCAATTCAACCAAGTAGCTGTTCATTATAGTAAGCAGCCTTCTACAACCCCCACAACAGAACCAGCCTGTCCAGTCAAAACTGAACTGCAATGATTTTGCAGAATTTACAGGCATTCCAACCTAGTCTCCATTTTGATAACAAGGAGCGCACAAACTCACCCCCTCCTGACTCTCATAAATGGGACACTTTTAACCCCAAAACAGAGGAGAACCTTGACAAAATCCTAAGAGATCTTTGACCAACTACCTGCTCCCTCGACCTCTGCCCATCAAAGATAGTGCAGCAGGCATGTATGGGCCTTATAGAAGGTACCACAAAAATTGTGAATTCCTCTCTATCTATTGTTCAACCGCCAACATCATTAAAAAGGGCAGTGGTGCATCTTTTGCTAAAGAAAAAAAACCTTTAATGGAAGAAGCAACAAACTTGTTAGTCACACACACACAAAGAGTAATGCAGTAGGACATGTTTCTCCACTTCAACCCTTGCTGAGATAATAGTTAATCACCTCTCTGACCTCATGTACAACTTTCTTTAAATTAGATCCCTTATTTTCTAACTCTTCTTACTTTCTTATCTATCTATATGTTCCATATTTGCTGATACCCTATGATGTATAATAAAATGTTTTATTATGTATTGTGTTGATACTGTAATTAGTATACTATGCCATACTTTGTACTGTTATTTGAATATTTTACTGCTGTAATTGTCTATTGCTTATGTTTAAGCTATTCTTACTGTAAACTGCCTTGAGTGAATTCCTTCAAAAAGAAGGTAAATAAATCCTAATACATAAATAAATATATTGGTCAATTAATGAACAAAGAGAAGAACAAAGATGCAGAAGCAGAGGCAACAAACCCACAATGGAGAGAGTGATGGGCTAGACTTGGGTAGTTTCTCTCCAGTCACTAATCAGTTGGCAAAGATCAACATTTACTCTGAATATTGCGACCTCAACTTGAGTACTGCATTCAGTTCTGGTCGCTGTATCTCAAAAAAGATATAGCATAATTAGAAAAGGTTTGAAGAAGAGCAACCAAAATGATGAAGGAGGTGGAACTCCTCTCATATGAGGAGAAGCTAAAGAGGTTAGGGCTCTTCAGCTTAGAAAAGAGACGACTGAAGGGAGATATGATTGAGGTCTACAAAAATCCTAGGTAATGTTGAGGACTACAAAATCCTGAGTGGTGTAGAGCAAGTAGAAGTGAATCGATTTTTCACTGTTTAAAAATGTACAAAGACTAAGGGACACTCAAAGAAGTTACATGGAAACAATTTTAAAACAAATAGGAGGAACTATTGTTTCACTCAACGAATAGTTAAATTCTGGAACTCATTGCTGGAGGAAGTAGTAACAGTGCATAGAATTTCTAAATTTTAAAAGCTTTGGACAAATTCATGGAGGAAACGTCCATAGCCTGCTATTGAACTAGACATAGGAAAGCCACTGCTTGCCCTTCGGTTGATAGCATGGAATGCTACTACTATTTGGACTTGTGACCTGGACTGGCCACTGTTGGAAGCAGGATACTGGGCTAGATGGACCATTGGTCTCACCCAGTTTGGCTATTCTTATATAGCTCCATTCAGCAGTTTTATCCATTTGTATACCAACACTACCTATACTTTCACATTCCAAATTACACATTTTGAGGCAGATTCAGTAAATGGCACCAAAGGTTAGGTACAAGGATGATCCTCACTAAGTGCTAATTCTACAAAGGTCGCTCAGCAATGAGTGATCCACTCATGTTCCTGCCCTGACCAGCAATCATACCATCGAGGGATGATCACAGCCAGCTGAGGTCTTTTTCCTCCATTTCAAAATGTGTTTTTTTTTGGTCCTTATACACATATATAATTTGAGTGTAAGAAGATGTGAGGTATTGGTTCCACTCTTTGTTACTATTTGTTCTCTGCAGTGCTACAAGAAGCATTAAGAAGAGTGTATACCTAAAGCGGAGCAGGTTCAAGGAGTTGCAAGTGCAGAAATTTCTCCCACTTTCAGAGGTGATGAATCATGAAGAGATGGAGACTCATGAAGAAGGCGCGAGCTAGCACTGAAACACAGCTGTGTTAAGTCGTCACTTCGCTTGCAATAAAGAATTGTTTCTTTATCGACGTCTCCTCTGGTTTTTAGAAGCGCCTACCTTTCGTACTTCTTACTCCTGCCCTGACCATGCCCCCTTTTCATGTAAGAGCTAGAAAATGTAGGCAGCAATGTTACTTCATAGCTCAAAGGCAGATCTGTGCATAAGTCCTAATTAATGCCAATTAACATCAATACTTAATGATTTCCTTGCTTCTTTTTTTTCCTGCTTTCAAATGGGGAAGCTGAGGTGATGGGGATCAGAATGCAGTGGTCGAGTGGGATCAGAAATTGGGGAGGGATCAGAACAAGGGGGGTCACACATCAGGAGGGTTTCACGGTTAAGCAGGGGATCACATGGGGATGTGCTCAGGTGCATGGTATTAGAATGGGGGCTAATAACCAGGGAGGATAGATCAAAGAGGGTAGGTTAGTGGTCTCCCCTGATCCCTTCCAGTGTATCTTGATCAATATTTAGGCAGGACTATATGGGAAATGCCTGAAAATCTTCCAGGACCCGAATGAGTGCCAGCGGGCATCACATGCCCAGTCATGCCAAAAATCTTGAATGCCGGTACTCAGACAGAGGCCAGCATTGGATATCTGGGTCTAATTCAGCCAGCGGTAAAAACAAAATTCCGACTACCACTGGTCGAATATTGACCAATATATTTCTAAGTGAGGTTAGTCACAGAATGCACAAAGTCCACCCCTCCTCCCGCTGTTTAGATGAATAACTGGAGGTTTATAATGGAATGCATTCAAAATTCTATGTTCAAATGCAAAGAATTTTAATATTTTACTTATGTGATAAGAGTGAATGATGGCCAAAGAGGTGTGTTTTAAAATGGATCCCTTGTTTCTTCCTGATCAATAAATTTAGTAGAAGCAGGGTTAGAGGCATTCCTTGGTATGGTTATAGACTTTTGTGCATAAGTCTGTTCAAGGTGAAGGCTGTCCTAACATAAGTGGCAGACTAAGATGCATAAGTCCAGCTGACTACCCTGAATAAGCTATGCACATAACTCTATCTGGTTAACTTCTGCTCTTACCAGAATTTGATTATTGGTGCCAAGCTATTTGCATATAAAATCAGACATTTATGTTGATATAAGAATGCATATGAATTTCTGTATTTTCAATAGAAGGATGTAGATAATGCAAGTTAGAAGCATGCTTTCAGTTTGGGAATTTTGGGAGCCGGTTGATATTGTATATCTGGATTTTCAGAAGGCGTTTGACAAAGTGCCGCACGAAAGACTCCTGAAGAAATTGCAGAGTCATGGAATCGGAGGTAGGGTATTATTATGGATTAAGAACTGGTTGAAAGATAGGAAGCAGAGAGTAGGATTGCGTGGCCAGTATTCTCAGTGGAGGAGGGTAGTTAGTGGGGTCCCGCAGGGGTCTGTGCTGGGTCCGTTGCTTTTTAATGTATTTATAAATGACCTAGAGATGGGAATAACTAGTGAGGTAATTAAATTCGCCGATGACACAAAATTATTCAGGGTCGTCAAGTCGCAGGAGGAATGTGAACGATTACAGGAGGACCTCGCGAGACTGGGAGAATGGGCGTGCAAGTGACAGATGAAGTTCAATGTTGACAAGTGCAAAGTGATGCATGTGGGTAAGAGGAACCCGAATTATAGCTACGTCTTGCAAGGTTCCGCGTTAGGAGTTACGGATCAAGAAAGGGATCTGGGTGTCGTCGTCGATGATACGCTGAAACCTTCTGCTCAGTGTGCTGCTGCGGCTAGGAAAGCGAATAGAATGTTGGGTGTTATTAGGAAGGGTATGGAGTCCAGGTGTGCGGATGTTATAATGCCGTTGTATCGCTCCATGGTGCGACCGCACCTGGAGTATTGTGTTCAGTACTGGTCTCCGTATCTCAAAAAAGATATAGTAGAATTGGAAAAGGTACAGCGAAGGGCGACGAAAATGATAGTGGGGATGGGACGACTTTCCTATGAAGAGAGGCTGAGAAGGCTAGGGCTTTTCAGCTTGGAGAAGAGATGGCTGAGGGGAGATATGATAGAAGTGTATAAAATAATGAGTGGAATGGATCGGGTGGATGTGAAGCGACTGTTCACGCTATCCAAAAATACTAGGACTAGAGGGCATGAGTTGAAGCTACAGTGTGGTAAATTTAAAACGAATCGGAGAAAATGTTTCTTCACCCAACGTGTAATTAGACTCTGGAATTCATTGCCGGAGAACGTGGTATGGGCGGTTAGCTTGACGGAGTTTAAAAAGGGGTTAGATAGATTCCTAAAGGACAAGTCCATAGACCGCTATTAAATGGACTTGGAAAAATTCCGCATTTTTAGGTATAACTTGTCTGGAATGTTTTTACGTTTGGGGAGCGTGCCAGGTGCCCTTGACCTGGATTGGCCACTGTCGGTGACAGGATGCTGGGCTAGATGGACCTTTGGTCTTTCCCAGTATGGCACTACTTATGTACTTATGTACTAATATTTAACTTATTTAGATATGGCTGAAGTTGGCAGATTAATGTTCTTTTGAAATATGGAAAAATACAAATGTTTAAAAAGTTAGTGAGAAATAGACCTCTTTGTAAAAGTGAGATGTGACCAGTGCTTTTTTTGAGGGGGTACTTGGGGGTACTGAGTACCGGCACCTTTTCCATTGTCTGCTAAAATTGACCCATGGTCCCTAAGTTTTAATGAAGGAACTCAGGCTCAACACACCAATTCTGCCTTGTCATAGATTCTATGACTAGTTGCAGGGGGCCTGGCTCTTGTGGGGTGGGTCCCTCAGTGATCAACCCATTCCTGAAGAGTGGCCTGGCTTTTGTGTACCGGCACCTTTTTCGCTAGAAAAATCGCACTGGATGTGACTGAATGTATATGAGGGAGAGGAGAAGGTGAGCAAAGTGAATGAAAATAAATTTAATCAGAATATTTCTCTCTCTTGGAGAACCCTTTCAAGTAAGTCATTGGTACAAAGGTATGATGACATTTTCTGGGAGTTGTTTTCCTCAACTTTCCTGGTCACAGTGTCATTCTTCACTTAATCAGAGCTATGGGAACACAGGATCAATAACATGTTTATAAGCTCATGTTTTCCTCCATTGAATTTGCTGCCATGGAAAATTATATTAGTTTATCATAAATCAGATCACAGGAGACCTAGACCAATGTATCATTACAGCTGTCTATATTATTTACATGTGGCCTTCAATTAGAGGGCGGCATGGGCCAAGGACAGAGGCACTAATAGCAGTTTCCCAAAATAGATGTCCGTTCGGATCAAGCAACAAATCTCTGGAGTCAAGAGAGACAACAGAAGAGAACATTATTTTAAGGCGAAGCTCTGTATTCCTTCTGCCTTCATAGAAGGATGACTGTGTCCATGTTAAGGCAAAGTTATAATAACACTACAGCTGGTAAAGGAGATTTTCGATTGAGAATAATGATTTTATGTTCCTTATTTCTAGGATTGAGTGAGTTCTTGCAAATGGTTAATGCAGTAATTAGCCAATGCCAGACAACTTTCCGTGATGCAGAGAGTTATGTAAAGGAAAGATTTTTCAAGGAAGGTGACCAGATCTTGGGAGGGATAATTACAATCAGTTACTCTATATGGGACACATCCTTAAACTTTACAAACCCCAATGAATCTGAATACTGCAGTAAGTAAGTATGAATTTACTTATTATGTTTTAGTACAGACTTCTAAACCATCGATCAAATCATCTAAAGCTAATACAAACTTTCGCAAGTATATATGACAACACACACAAATCTACCTCGAGAATACACACTTCACAAAATAGATTCCTAAAAAGTCCCAAGTCATCAGACCTATGTTAACTGGTCTGTTCATTAAAAGTTGCCTTCACTTTTTGAATTATAAGATCTTGGTGGTGCTAGAATTACTCAACAGTGTAGAAATATAATGTTTCTACGTAGTCGCTTTAGTACTGGTGTAGTATTTTGTTAACAACATCTCTCACTTTACTGTTGCCTCTCCTCCATATTTATGGGCTTAGACTTTGTGGCTCAAGTGTGGATTGTTTGCTATACCAAGGAACATATTGCCTTCAAGGTTTGCATCCTGGTCCACAGGGTTATTTATGGCGAAGTTCCTGGATACATGTTGAACCTTATAAATCTACCACACAAACAGCAGCAGTCTATCCCGAACTTACTTAAATTTGCATTATCCAGACTGCAATGGACTTAGATACAAATCAATTGATGCATCCAGCTTTTCTTACATAAGTACACAACTGTGGAACACTTTGCCCCAAACCGTGAAATCTATCCACAACCACCTTAACTTCAGGAAGTCACTGAAAACCAACTTGTTTAAGAAGGCCTACCCCCCCCCCCCCCCCGACCCAAATCAACTTTCTACTTCCTGCGACACAGCAAAACTTTGGACCGTATTGGACTTTTATCACCACCCCCTCTTTATTTCTTTGTTGCTTTTATTTATGTTTCTTATATGCCTACTACTACATTGTGTATTTGTATTTTATTGACCGAAGCCTGCCTCTACGGTATTGTGTAAGCCACATTGAGCCTGCAACTAAGTGGGAAAATGTGGGGTATAAATGTGTTAAATAAATAAATATGGTACATTCTTCTTTTCCTTTCCTGTTATTTGCTTCAGCTTCATAATTTTATTTATTTATTTGTTGCATTTGTATCCCACATTTTCCCACCTATTTGCAGCTCGATGTGGCTTACAATTTTCTGTCATGACTTAAGTCATTTCAGAATACATATACAATTAGTAATATATGTAGAACATGAACGCTAAATAAACAGTCGGGCAAAAAAGGAGAAATATACAAATGGTATCACATATTGAACATGGATTGCATATTAAAATCAGGGCTTTTTTGAGGGGGCACTCGGGGGTACTGAGTACCGGCACCTTTTCCAATGTCTGCTAAACTTGACCCATGGTCCCCAAGTTTTAATGAAAAAGCTCAGGCTCTACACAACAATCCTACCTTGTCATAGATTCTGTGACTGGTTGCAGGGGGCCTGGCTATTGTGGGGTGGGGTCCCTCAGTGATCACCCCACCCCTGAAGGGTGGCCTGGCATTTGAGTACCGGCACCTTTTTTGCTAGAAAAACTGCACTGATTAAAATTAAACAATACGATATAGGGAGAAAGCAATCCGATTGTTAAGTAAATGATGGTGAATTACAGTTCCAATTATAAGTCATTATGGTATGTCGTGTTAAAGAGATGTGTCTTCAGTGCCTTACGGAAGTTAATTAGGTTGTAAATTATTTTCAGGTCCAATGGTAGAGCATTCCACATTTGTGGACTCAAGTATGGAAAGCTGGATGCATGTATTAATTTATATTTTAGACCTTTACAGCTGGGGAAGTGAAGATTTAGGAATTTTCCATTAACAAAGTCTTATTTTTGTTATATTATTTGAAAATCATATCAGAAATGTTGTCTTAAAGAGCAGCATTTTAATATTTTATAAATAAACATGTCATCTAACATTTCCTTGAACTTCTTGGGGTCTGGCTCCTGCCTATTAAGATGCCGACTCAATGGCCTTGACCATTTGTGGGCAATATAGAAAGTGCTTCTGATAGTGACTGTGGTCCCCTATTATTATTATTAACATTTGTATAGAGCTATCAGACGCCCGCAGCACTGAACATCTGACATAGAGCGATAGCCTCTTCAATCAGTAGGGGTCAGATGTATGTTCATTTTAGTTATAGTCCACTCCCCCACTTGTAAGACACATGCATAGATAAATAAACCCTACATATTTCTCCAAAAGATATTCCAAAATAACAATCAAAAATAACCAGATCTGACCCAGTTTATGCAAGTCCAGATAATTCTAACACAAAACAACATCTGCTGGGAGGTAATTCTGCAAGGTGGGAGATGCCTCAGAAATGAATCTTACTTGAGCCTGACTGGACTATTCAATTTCTCTTTCTCTGAAACACTGATATACACACTCCAGATTGTAGTGGCCTTAAATACAAATCTACCTACGCCTCCAACTTTTCCTTCATTGGTACACAACTGTGGAATGCTCTCCCCAAATCAACAAAATCCACTCAAAACTATGTAAATTTTAGAAAAATTATTGAAGACCATTCTGTTCAAAAAGGCCTACTCTCCAGACTCTACATAACTGACCTATTCCTGGCGTCAACAAGATTCTTGGACTCTATTTCTTTGTATTACCTTTGCAATCTTGGTCTTTAAATGATACCTATTTGTTTACTATCTTACTTTGCATCGTTTAATTGTACGTTTTGTATTGTAGCCTTCCCTACCGTTATATATGTAAGCCACATTGAGCCTACAACTAGTGGGAAAATGTGGGGTATAAATGTATTAAATAAATAAATAATAACAGCAGTATATCAACTGGCAAAAAACAGTTAAAGCAAGAAACAAGATGTCAAAAGACCTGGATGAAAAGTAAAAAAGAACATTGTATAAATTGTTATAGGAAATTATTGACATTTGCTATCCTTGCCTCAATTTATGGACGACCTCATATGGTATAATCAGGAGATGGACATGGTCTGTACTAAAGGTATTATAGCATAGAGCCACTTATTGAATTGTTTTGTCAGTTATTTGCTGTTCATTATTTAATAAAAGCCAGAAGAGCTGTACAAGGATAATTTGCCCTTTTAAGTATCTAATTTGCTTGCTAAAGTTGCCTGAATGAAAATTTATTTCCGTAGCAGCTGAAGGTTTATCAGACTTCCATGAGGCAGAAATTTCACCTACGGTGGAGTTGTAAACATTTACAGCTGCTTGAGTAAATGTCTGTCCCTAGAATATTTTAAGTACACACATATTTTAAAATCTACATGTCTGCTTGCAAAGTCTGACCACACTCTTCATAAACTCCACTTGTGTATTCATCTACTAGAAAGGGACAAGCCATCATGTCAATGCACCTTGCTTTACTCTTGTCAGGACACTAGAGTATGCCATTTATACACATCTGTTGTCAAATGACAGAAAAAAAATGGATCCCTAAATATCTGTACCCCATATTGCATACCTGATTTCTGAAGTCTTTACAAACTATTGTCCTCTCTATATTTCCCAGAGTACTGTGCTTTGCATAGCTCCATCCTCTTTCAATTATAGTGGAACAATCATGCTGATAACCGCCCCCCCCCCCCCCCGATATTTAGCTTTATTTAATTGGTCAGAAAGGATGCTGACTGATTAGAAAGCGTGTAACTGGCTATCCATCGACGTTCAGCACTTAACCGGCTATCTACCAAGACTTCTAACTTGTATGATCTACCTCATTGTGTTGAATATGCAGGAATTCATTTGCATTCTTATTTCAACATAAATGTCTGATATTCTTATCTTCTTTGGTTATCTCCAGTTCTGTGCTCTCACGGTTTTCTTCTTTTCTTTCAGATCGTTCTTTCCAGGTTTCTTTTGCTTCATCTGTTGCTTCCCCATATCCTTTGTTTTACGGGGTCCCCCAGGGGTCAGTACTTTCACCACTCCTTTTCAACCTATTCTTGAGTCTTCTTGTATCCTTGATTCAAACCACTGGTGTATCTTTTCATTTCTATGTAGATGACATCTTCTGTTTCTTACTCATTCGTATAATCCTGTTCTTACTCCACTTCAAGATTGTCTTTTCCTTATTTCCAGCTGGGTATAGAATCATAATTTGGTACTGAACAAAAAAAAACCTGTTGCTTGTAGGCTTAGCTGTTCGTCGATTACAATCCATTTGTAGATATTTTGATCAATTAACATTTCAGTCCTTGGCTTTGGCTCTTCTTACAACTCAATTCGACTACTGTAATAGCTTGTATTTAGGCTGTCCATGTTCCACTTATCTGTCACACACACAAGTCCGATCATATATCTCAGCAGTGCAAAAATTTCATTGGCTCCCCATAGAACAGCACATAATCTTTAAGTTATTTACCCTTACCATCAAAGCACATAAAGTAGGTCTTTATTCTTCCACCCATCTGCTTCACTCAATAGATAACCACAGATTAGTTCTTCCCAACCCTAAATCAGCTCAGTTTGAATTCACCCATCATCATGCTTTCTTTTTTTGCATCCTCTTTCTTTTGGAACTCTTTTCCCCCTGCATTTGGGCTGAGACATCTTTTAAGAAGTTTAAATCTGGTATAACACTTGGCTTTTTCAATAGACTTTTCCATTTATATCTTAATTTTCTAAGAGCTGGTGTTCACTTTATTGTCACCTATGGGTTATTCCTCTCCCCCTTTCCCCCCCCCCCCTTACCTCCCTTTACTGCCCCCTGCTTAAGTATGTGTGACCTTGTTTGAATGACTTTCTTCTTTCCAATCGTATATTGTAGTTCCTTTTTCATTTAATGTTTTAAGTTTTTATTAGATTGTAAACTACCCAGTTCTGTGAGTCAGCTTGGGCAGTAATGCAAGTTTTAATAAACTATAAATGATTTATATACAAATATTTTGGCATCAATGATCAAAAACATGGTAAGAGCAGAGGTTAGCTAGATAGAGTCAGTGGGACTTATGCATCATGGTCTGCCATTTAACTTAGGACAGCCTTCACCCTGAACGTCCTTATGCACAAACGTTTATAACCATTCCGAATTTTTTAACTGCATTTGGTAGCCAAATTTGACTGTGTCATACCCTAGTATATGTTTAGCCAGTTTAATGATAACCAGTCATGTCTGAATATCAACATAACTGGTTATCTTCAAACTGGCAACCCCCCCACCCCCCCCCAGATATTCAATGCCAGTCACCAGAAATTGATTTTGGCATTGAATATTTGTGTTCAGTGAGGACCATGGGAGACAGCCTGGCTATCTCACAAGGTCTGATTATTGAAGCGTTTGACTTTAAGCTTTCCTGAGACCCAGTCCTGCTTCTAAACCCCAGGTCCCCAAACAGCCTGATGTCTGGTGTCATACTGAAGGCAATGGAGCACTGACTTAATGTATTTCAAGGAAAGACCAAGCATTACTGCAAGTTAGGATTGAGTGTGTGCTTGCATATGAGTTATAATAAGAAAATATTTAGGGGTTAAACATTTCAAGATTAATATATATCAGCAGGTCTTCGGGGGATCTTAGTATCACACAAACATAAGGTCTTGCAGGGTTTAGCTAAGATTAAGTGGCAGAATTGATGGATATATTTTGGTATCGGGGAAGGAGGGGTTCCTGCAAATCATGATTATAGTGAATTAGTATAAAATTATGTGAATAACATAGTAGATGACAGCAGATAAAGACCTGTATGGCCCAACCAGTCTTCTCAACAAGATAAACTCATAGCATAAGGTTTGATACAAGACCACTGTTGTATAGTTTATGTATAGTTTATGCTTCTAAAGATGTGTTTGATTGCTTGCAGAAACCATGACGTTGGTCGCTTGGATCATCTCTTAACCTTTTATTTTGCTATTGAGGAGATCAACCGAAATGCAGAAATCTTACCCAATACTACTCTGGGCTACTATATCATTGATTCCTGCTCTGATGCTTGGTTTTCACTGCGTGGCATTCTGAGAATATTATCAGGAAAAGAAAACCCAGTTCCTGGCTATACATGTTATCCGAAGAGCCAGGTTGCAGGTTTCATTGGAAGCCTCCCTTCATTGGCATCACAGACAATTGCCAGACTCATCGGAATCTATAGATACCCACAGGTATAGAATCAACCAGATTCAATTTATAATCTCTAAACTTTCGCTGTTACTTTCTCTTTTCCCCTGTCCATCTTTTGTTCGCCTTGATTATTGATGGTGGTTTCTTGGTTTGCAATAATTCACCACTTATTTTTCAAATACTCATGAATCTCTGAACGGGGTTCACAGGAAATTCCTTACAGAAAAGTATGCCTTGCTTAAGTCAAAATGCTTCACATGAACTGGCAGGAATATCCTAAGTTTGTTTTCAGGGTGTAGACTAGTCATCAGTGGCGTAGCTAGGTAGTTGACACCCGGGGCCGGTCATTTTTTACCCCCCCCCCCCCCCAAATCCAGTACTAGGCATACCGAGAATACAAAACACTCAGGACCTATAGAGCAATTCTACCATACCATAAGCAGTCATTTCTACAAGTCACACAAGGAAAAGGAAAGCATCTTACACACTACAGTGAGCACTAGAACATCAATTCACCTATTGTAAAACGTAACCTGACAGAATAGTACAGATCGTCGATCCTGCACAGTCAATGCCAACTGAAAGCCATGTCTTTTTCACAAACACAGAAACACCCTAATCCACTATAGAATAAGTAATCATAAACTTTCTACTTAGACAAAAATTAAACTGAACCCCCAAGGTGCCAGATTCTGCTTACAATGCAACACCACAGAAACAGAAAATGTCCCATAGTACTGTGCAAAATATAAAGACAGCAGATGTAAATTTGAACCAATCACCACTTTACAAATTAACAAATAGAAATAAAACAAATATAGAAAATAAAATAATACCATTTATTGGACTAATACATTTAGCTTTCAGAGGCCAAAACACCCTTCCTCAGGTCAATACAGTATAGTGCTTACAGTATCCTATCCTGACCTGAGGAAGGGGGTTTTGTTCTCCGAAAGTTAGCCAAAATGTATTAAAATTAGTCCAATAAAAAGATTACCTTGTTTACATGTTCTATTATAAACATTTATTAACACAGCTACAATACTACTTTATCCTAAAGCAAAAAAATAAAAATATATATTTTATTTACAGTTTGTCGTCTCTGGTTTCTGCTTTCCACTGTCTTCCTTCCATCCAGCATCTGTCTTTGTTCTCTCTCTGCCATCCAGTGGCTGCCCTCTCTGCTGTCCCCTCCATCCAATGTCTGCCCTCTATCCCTGCCCCTTCCATCTACATCTGCCCTCTATCTCTGCCCCTTCCATCCACCATCTGCCCCTGTCTGCCCTCTCTCTCTCCCCCTTCCATTCACTGTCTGCCCTTTCTCTCTGCCCCTTCAATCCACCATTTGCCCTCCATCTCCCATCCATCCAGGGTCTGCCCTCCCTCTCACTCCCCCTTCCATCCAGGATCTGTCGCCTCTCTCTGCCCCTTTTTTTCAGCCCCCAGTTTCAGTCCCACTATCCCACCAGTCCCGAGCTTCAGCCCCCAGCCACTTCTCCCTGTCCCCTTTTCAGCCCCCTAGTTTCAACCCCAGCCCTTTTATCTCACCAGTCCTGAGCTTCAGCCCCAGCCACTTCTCCCTGCCTCCTTTTCAGCCCCCAATCCCCACGGTTTCAGCCCCTGCCCATTTTCAGCCCCCAGTCCCACTACAAGCCCCCTTATCCCACCTACCCTCCTTTTCAGCCCCCTTCATCCACATGCTTTGCATTAGGACCCCCTTTTCAGCCCCAGAACCATTCTCCCACCTGACCCAGGCATGCCCCATTTCCCCAGCAGCTCCAGGCATGGCCTCTTCTCAGACCCCAGTTCCAGCCTCCTTCTCCCATCTGAGAATCCCCTCGCCTCCCCACCCCATTTCCCATCTGAGAATCCCCTCACCTCCCCACCCCATCTCCCATCTGGGAACCCCCCATCTGGGCTCCCCTTCTCCCATCTGGGCTCCCCACCCCATCCCTTCTCCCATCTGGGCACCCCACCCTTCCCCTTCTCACATCTGGGCTCCCCTTCTCTCATCTGGGCACTCCACCCATCCCCTTCTCCCATCTGGGCTCCTCTTCTTCCATCTGGGCACCTCACCCATCCCCTTCTCCCATCTGGGCTCCCCTTCTCCCATCTGGGCTCCCCACCCATCCCCTCCCATCTGGGCTCCCCTTCTCCCATCTGGGCTCCCCACCCAACCCCTTCTCCCATCTGGGCTCCCCTTCTCCCATCTGGGCTCCCCACCCATCCCCTTCTCCCATCTGGGCTCTGGGCACCCCTTCTCCCAACCCCTTCTCCCATCTGGGCTCCTCACCCATCCTGTTCTCCTTTCTGGGCTCTGGGCACCCCTTCTCCCAACCCCTTCTCCCATCTGGGCTCCCCACCCATCCCCTTCTCCCTTCTGGGCTCTGGGCACCCCTTCTCCCAACCCCTTCTCCCATCTGGGCTCCCCACTCATCCCCTTCTCCCTTCTGGGCTCCCCTTCTCCCATCCCCTTCTCCCTTCTGGGCTCCCCAGTCCCCACCCATCCCCTTCTCCCATCTGGGCACCCCCCACCCAACCCGACCTGCCTACCAGCTTCTCCTGCTTCCACCCTGCCTTTAAAAAAAAATTTGTAACGCGGAGTTGCAGGCAGGCAGCGCCTCGCGTCTGCCCTGCTTGTAAAAGAAGAAGTAAATCCATTCTCCTCGTCGTATTGTCGAGCCTTCCTTCACTGAGTCCCGCCCTCCTCTGAGGTAACTTCCTATTTCCGCGAGGGCGGGGCAGGACTCAGTGAAGGAAGGCTCGACGATACGACGAGGAGAATGGATTTACTTCTTCTTTTACAAGCAGGGCAGACGCGAGGCGCTGCCTGCCTGCAACTCTGCGTTACAAAATTTGTTTTTAAAGAAAAGGGGAGCAGTGGGAGCGGAGCACCCCCCACCCGCTGACACCCGGGGCGGACCGCCCCCATCACGCCACTGCTAGTCATTGCCAATATATAGTTGTATTACAGCTATAGTGAATTTTTCTTATTACTTCAAACCTCTCTTAATATACAGTACTTGTATCTTTGCTTATCATCTGTTGTTGTAACACTTATAGATTCCAAAGGGAATTAAGACAATCAAAGACAGGATTAATAGTTGAGTCAATTTATTGTGAGATATGTTCATGTAGACTATGTTATGGGTTATATTCTGATATGGTGTCAAAAAATTCAGCACTGAAAAAACTTAGCATAGAATGGTATTGTATAAAGACACGTAAGTATGGGCATCCTTGATAGCATAGCAAACAGAGCCAGAATCCATGGCGCCATTTAGGCACCAGCTGACACCAGGTATGAATCCCAGCGTGAAAACTGGGCATAGATTCCCCTAATTCTATAACACTGTGCATATTTTAAGGGAATGCCACTATCTTGCCCATGTCTCTCCCATCGTTACATCCCCTTTTCAGATATGCATGGAAACTCTTAGGTGCTATTTTATAACTGATCGTGTAAGTGTAGTTCCACACGGATCTACCATATTGGGCACCTTGTTTCTGATCTAATGTTTTCCATGCCGAAAACTTGTGCTGAAATAACGCTTAATGGGCTGTTTTACAATGCGGGCTTACTGCTCACACATTCGGGACTGCCGCCGGCCCGACACAGCCATGGGCAGTAGTCCCACCCTGAGCATGTGCCACTTCCGGGGGGAAAAACAAAACCTCTGGAAATGGCTTGCACGGCGGTAATCAGGCAACGTCGTGTGCTGCCCGGTTACCGCAGGGTTAGTACGGGAGCCCTTATCATCATGTCAATGGGTGGCAGTAAGGGCTCCCCTTCACATGGCCAAGCGGTAAGTGTTCTCTTAGATACCATAGACAAGAGATTCTAGTATTATCATGAAGAACAAAACAAGCCATTTTATTAAAACCCAATGTGGCCATGTTTCATCCTCAAGCTGTGTCAGAGAGAGAAGAATGCCCTCACTTATATTTACAAACGTGGGATGAAATATAACAATTCTACAGCAAAATCAATGAAAGAAATAAATGTTCAACACCTAAATGTGGCACTGTGGCTTGTAACTTATAGTATTCTGTAAGTTAAATATGTAAATGTTATATCTACCCAAGGTGAAGCATGAGGGTGTTATGTATTCTGTGTGACATTTCATTAGATTATCTGATTGATTCACTGCACAAATAAGTGTTAATGTCTGAAAAGATGAAATCCTTTGGCCTTTTCCATCCTAGATCACTTTTGGATTGACCGAAACATCACTGAATGAACAAGTTGAGTTCCCATACTTTTATCACAGTTATCCAAATGATTATTCTCATTTCCATGGTTTGACTCCACTTCTGAGACTCTTTGGATGGAGTTTTGTTGGGATTCTCACCTCAACTGATGAGAGTGATATATTGTACTGTGAGGAACTGAAGAAGGAGATTATCAGGAGTGGGGGCTGTGTAGATTTTTTGGAATCAATTCCAAATCTTGCGATTCTCTCTCCCGATGAAGGAATGAAAAGAACTTTTCAGGTGTTTCAGAAGATGTACAAATCAAAGAGCAATGTTTGTATTATCCATGCTTCCAATATACTCACAGTAGAAATATTCTGTGTGAAATTATCAGATATTATTGATAGCAAACTGTATATCTTCTCTGCGGAGACCTCGTCTCTTAAGAGTAAGTCTAAGTATACCAATCCTGCAAGATGTACTGCATTGAATGGCTCCCTAAGGCTTACTATCCGAGAAGGAAATATTCCAGGTTTGAAACACTTGCTCCAAAATCTACATGCCTCTAGGAAGACTGCATTATTTGAATGTGATTTACGCAATAACAATAAAAACTGCACAAGTTCAGAGATACTACCTAAGATTGATGGTTCACCAATTCCTTTCCAGTTCTCTTACAGTCTTTATAACATGATTTATGCCATGGCTCATGCTTTACACAAATTGTACACAACCAAATTTCAACTTGAAAATAGTCTTAAAATGGAATTTAAGCCATGGCAGGTAAAATCTACAGATTCACCTTTTCTAGCAAGTGTAATGGGTTTTTTTTTCCTTACAGTAAAATTCATTTTTGCTAATCCTCAGATTCTATATACGGCTCCCAAAATTGCACAAGCAATTGGCATTCATTTAAATGTTCACATGTAACTTTCGGTGCCAGGATCAGCACATACATTGAACGCACAGATCCAAAAAGGGGGTGTGGCCATGCAAGGGCTATGGGTTGACCAGGGGCTTTCATCCAATTTGCACGCAGTAATACAGGAGTGGCACGGATCCTGGTGTGAAGTGATTTTTGTAAACGGCAGTAATACAAATTTGAGCATAACATTTTATCAGTGCTGATATTTTGGTGCCATTTTGGTGTGGAGGAGTGGCCTAGTGGTTAGGGTGGTGGACTTTGGTCCTGGGGAACTGAGGAACTGAGTTCGATTCCCGGCACAGGCAGCTCCTTGTGACTCTGGGCAAGTCACTTAACCCTCCATTGCCTGCCGCATTGAGCCTGCCATGAGTGGGAAAGCGCGGGGTACAAATGTAACTAAAATAAATATATACAATTTTGTCGTAAATAGTGTAGATTATTGGTGTACATAATATAAAGCAATATATAAGATTCATATAAATCCATATGGAAAATTGCAGTTAAATATTTTAGCTTGGCTATAAATGAAGACCAAAAAAGAATCTTTCTAAAGGTTGAATAAGGGATGAAATTCAAATATAGAACCTGCAAATAATCCTAGGGATTAGAGAAGAAACCATATGTAGCCTAGAGCTGTTTCTCTGTTCATTTTCATTGGAGGAAAGGGAAGGGGGAAATGCTCTGGAGAGCATAGCTGCCTTTTTAACCTCACTATCCAGTAGATACAAGGAGCCATGAGAAATTGAGGGACTGGGCTGTGGGAAGATTAAGATGGTGAAGCACATATATGAGTAGGAGTGGCCTAGTGGTTAGGGTGGTGGACTCTGGTCCTGGGGAACTGAGACACTGAGTTCAATTCCCACTTCAGGCACAGCTCCTTGTGACTCTGGGCAAGTCATTTAACCCTCCATTGCTCCAGGTACAAATAAGTACCTGTATATGGAAGCAGCTTTTGAACCTACCATGAGTGGGAAAGCATGGGGTACAAATGTAACTAAAATAAGATGTATGAATGAGTGTATAGATGTACATATATACTCAGATATAAACACATTTTTGGCATAAATAAACTGCCAAAAATTGTATCACAGTTTATATTCAAGTCTTCCCCCATGGTGTCTGGCATTTCTTCCACTGGTGGTCGTAGCAACCATCTTGGGATTGGAACCTGCACAGGCAAGATATTCCTTCCTGTGCCAGCTCCAATCTCAAAATGGCAGCCACCAACTTCTGCAGCAATATTGTGAGTCTGCTGCTGGAAGTCACGGAAGCCATTTTGACAGAGGAAGACAGCATGGGCAGGAGTCAGTTGGATCACCCTTGCCCATGACTATCTACTAGACCACCAGGACAATATGGTAGACCTGGGGATGGGTCTAAGGGTGGGTCTGGGAGGGGACAGAGAAAGTGGGAGCTCTTTTGGTTTGATGGGGCCAGCAGAGGCTGGGCAACACAGGGGAGGGAGGGAAGTTAAAAGAAATGGAGGTGAGGAATGCTAGACACCATGGGGGAGGGAGGGAAGAGAGGAATATGTGAATATAAACTTTCAGTTTTATTTGAGTTAACATTCCCCCCTCCCATGTTTTAGGAGGCCAATGTAATTTCTGTTTTTCAATATTAACCTTCCCATTGTTTTTTAATATTTGTTATCATCAATAATGTGCATTATTTCTCCATAGTAGAATAGAATATTTTAAATTAGTGTTCATTCTTTTGAAATAGCTCTTAGTTTTGCAAAACACTGTTAATGACATCGCCCAATGATAGGGAAATGACTTGCATAGCAGAAAGTTCAGCCTTCGAGGAAGACAAGAACTGCCTTTTCAGAGATGCAGGAGGGGAAAGAGGCAAACAGCTAAGAAACCAAGTGGAGAATCCCTTGGAAGTCCAAACAAAGGAGAGGGGTCAGGAGAACTCTTTAAGAGAATAGATGATTCTTCAGAATATTGAAGAAATGCCCAGAACAAAAAAATAGTTTTTGATTTGTTAAAGTGCTGAATTTTGTTCATTAATCTTATAAGATTTGGGACTAAAATCTAGATGCCATAAAACGCAATGCTTAACAACTATTCTAATCACAAACTAACCAGAAAGGGTATACAGAAAGTAAACAAACTCCTGTTGTCTCAGTCTTGAAGGCCCAGTGTGAAATGTGCAAGATGTATAGGTCCGATACCTCAATAAGTGAAGAAAACCTTCAAACCCAAACGATTCTGTCGAAACAGACAGCCGCGATGTAGGAAATAAGCTTGGCTTTGTTTAACGCCGAAACACGGCCCGTGTCGGGTCATCTGTCAATAAAAGACTCCTGTTGTCTCAGTCTTGAAGGCCCAGTGTTGCTTTTTATTGTTTGTAACAACTATTCTCTAAATCGCTTATAAAATACAAATGTAAATCTTCTTTCCGTGTTGGAATTTAGGTGAGATTTCTTATTGAAATTTCAAAGGAGGGCACTTCTATGCACGCAATGCTCTATGCACAACTGACAGAGCTGTATAATTAGTGCACTTCACTAGGCAACACGCTCATGACGTACCCAAGCTCCACCAGTGTGAATGCCCCCATTGCAGTTACAAAGGCACAGGATGTCTAACGTGTGGGTTGCATGCACCCAATTGGCACTACTGTTCGGGTAGTATGTGCGACCGGCGGTAATTCCAATTTTGGCACGTACCGAATCCCATGGTATTCAAATTTTATTTTCTATTTTTTACCGTGGGGACTTTCCTGGCCGTAATCGGCAGCATGCCCATGTTAGCACCTTACCGCTAGGTCAGTGGGGTAAGGACTCAGTCCGTAAATATTCACATGCTAGTTTTAATATTAGCACAGGCACATTTCCCGGCCCATGAAAAAATAGCCTTTTTCCAGATGCGGTAAAAAATGGACCAGGGCACGTTTTACCGCAGCTTTGTAGAAGGACCCCTTAAGCAGGCAGTACTGTTCAATATCAGCCGTGACCACCAAATCACTATCTGGTTAGTGACAGGGAAGGAGTCAGGTCAGAGCAAGGACTCACTTATTTTCTGGTGATTTTCAGTCCACTAACTAGTTACACTCGTAGAAAAAGTTAGATTAGAAAAGCTTAGGTGCCATCATGAACGATAGAGACTTACGATTTCCCCCACCAGACAGAAAACCCATTCAATTGGAATATTGATTGATGGGCATGAAAGCAAATGCTGGAAAACTATTAGCTCTGAAAAATAGGGCCTAACCATCCCTTCCACAGCTGTCTCTTCTGGCAAGTCTAGATGTTGGCTTGTGCTATCAACTGTAAAAGCTATGACATTTGTCCAAATTTTTTGTCCTGTGGTTAAAAAAAAGAGAGAGAATGGTACAATATAGGGGATAAAGTGCTTCTGTGTATGAAAGAAGAGCAAGACTTGGGAGTGACTGTGTCCAAAGACCTTAAGGTGACCAAGCAGGTAGAAAAGACGATGGTCAAAGCCAGAAGGATGCATGGGTGCATAAGGAGAGGGATGACCAGCAGGAAAAAAGAGGTGGAGTATTGTGTGCAATTCTAGAGACCGCATCTACGGAAATATAGAAACAGGATGGATTAGGTCCACAGGGTGGCAACCAAATTAGTAAAAGCTCTATGTCATAAAACATATAGGGACAGGCTTATGGACCTCAACATGTATACACTGGAAGAGGTGTTAATGTACATGAGGTGAGCCTTTTCCAAATGAAGCAAAACTGTGGAATGAGAGAGCATAGGAAGAAGTTAAGAGGAAATAGTCTTAGCAAGAATCTAAGAAAATTCTATTTCATGGAAAGGTTGGTGGATTCATGGAATTGCATCTCAGTGGAGGTCATGGAGATGAGGTCTGTGTTGCAATTTTAAAAAGAGTGGGACAGGCACATGGGATCAGTTAGGAAAAGGAGGAGCTAGAAGTTATTGAGGAAGGGCAGACTGGATGGGCCATTTGGCCCTTATCTGCTGTGATGATTCTATGTTTCTATTCTAAATTGATCATAAAAAATTAATTAATGAATAACACTAAAATCTAGAGTTTTCAATAGCATTTTTCACTCCTAGAGGTCTCTCCGGTCCCATGAACATTATGGTAGATGATGTTGAATATTTCCCTTGGATTGGAAAAGCAATTCCAAAACAGTAAGGGTTTTTGTGTGTCTGTGTTTTGAGGCAGGAGTGAGAGTGAATTCAGAGTCACTTCTTCTGTAGCTTATACAACTACTTGAGAAATAAGGTATCAAACATGCAAAGGGGTAGACTTAGTACAAGTCTTAATCTCGCATGTTTTAGGATAAAATATCAAGGATTTATACCTAAGCAAACAAGAAAAAAATATTCTAACTTTGCATTATCTTTCTAGCTCAACCAGTACCTTAAAGAGGTCCATTTTAAAGCCCCAGATGGACATGAGATCTTCTTCGATGAGAAAGGACATGCTCCAACTCATTATGACATCATACAGATTTTTCAGTTCCCAAATTTGACAACCATCTGGAGCCATGTTGGAAGCTTCCAGCCCTCAGCTCCCAAGGACAAGCAACTCTTTGTGAACCAAACTGCCATCAGATGGAAAACTCCCTCTAACCAGGCCTGACACTCTCTCTTTTGTTTATAATCTGGTTAATAACATGAAAACAGAACAGAAGAAGAAAAGGACTTGAACATGTTTGCAATCACATGTTTTTGTAATTGCAGAATAAATATTCCTGCCCTTTGTTGAAAACCTTCCCAGTATAAAATCTGTCTTTAAATTAGTTCTCATGTAGCTACTGTCTGACGGCTCAGAAATGCTCTATTTACTGGGGGAAATTTTAGCATGCTATGATTAGTACATCGAAGCCATGGTAGAAGACATGGAGGGGCATAATCGAACGAAAACGTCTATCTCCATGGGCGTTTATCTCCGAGAACGGGTCCGTGAAGGGGCGGAACGAACCGTATTTTCGCAAAAAATAGACGTCCATGTTTTATTCGACAATTTGTGAGCTGGGCATTTTTGTTTTTCAGCGATAATGGAAAATGAAAGCGCCCAGCTCAAAAACGAATAAATCCAAGGCATTTGTTCGTGGGAGGGGCCAGGATTCGTAGTGCACTGGTCCCCCTCACATGCCAGGACACAAACCGGGCACCCTAGGGGGCACTTTTACAAAAACAAAAAAAAAGGTAAAAGAGCTCCAAGGTGCATAGCACCCTTCCCTTGTGTGTTGAGCCCCCCAAATCCCCCTCAAAACCCACTGCCCACAAGTCTACACCATTACTATAGCCCTAAGGGGTGAAGGGGGGCACCTACATGTGGGTACAGTGGGTTTGGGGGGGGGTTGGACGACTAAGCATTAAGCAGCACAATTGTAACAGGTGGGGGGGATGGGCCTGGGTCCACCTGCCTGAAGTCCACTGCACCCCCTAACAACTGCTCCAGGGACCTGCATACTGCTGCCAGGGAGGTGGGTATGACATTTGAGGGTGAAAATAAACAGTTGTGAAACATCATTTTTTTGTGGTGGGAGGGGGTTAGTGACCACTGGGGGAGTCAGGGGAGGTCATCCCCGATTCCCTCTGGTGGTAATCTGGTAATTTAGGGCACTTTTTGGGGCATTATTCGTGAAAAAACAGGGTCCAGGAAAAATGCCCTAAATTCTAGCTACAAACGCATACTTTTTTTCCATTATCGGCGAAAGGCGCCCATCTCTGTTCGGGTGATAACCATGCCCCAGTCCCGCCTTCACCACGCCTCCGACACGCCCCCGTCAACTTTGTACGCTTCCGCAATGGAGTGCAGTTGAAAACGTCCAAGTTCGGCTTTCGATTATACCGCGTTATTCGTTTTTGTGAGATAAACGTCCATCTTCCGATTTAGGTCGGAACTTGGGCGTTTTTCTCGTTCGATTATAAGCAGGATAGCAGACCAGCTCTCTTATAGAAAGAGGCAACTGTTGATTGGGGAATATGATTCTATTTCTCTGTTTCTTCCTCTCCTCAGGTCCTCCGCTCTGTGTGCTCTGAGAGCTGTACACATGGATACAGGAAAGTTATTGACCGTGAGAAGCCGGTCTGCTGCTTTGACTGTGTCCCCTGCTCTGAAGGGGAGTATTCTAATACCACAGGTAGACAAAACACATCATGGCGGTTTATATATGTATATATGAAATGCCTTTAGTTAATGCAAACCAGATATACACCTATGGGTACTGGATACATAAATATAGCAAGATGAACACTTCCTGCATCCTATATCATAGTTAATGATTCAAGTTTATGCAATAAATGGAGCTTCCTGGCTACGACCACTTAGCTTGTGAAACAATGTAGTGTTCTCCGTAGTAACACTTATTGGGGCATAATCGAACCCAAACGTCCATCTCCATGGGCGTCTATCTCCGAGAACGGGTCCGCAAAGGGGCGGGACAGACCGTATTATCTAAAAAAGATGGACGTCCATCTTTAGTTTCGATAATACGGTTTGTGCCAGGCAAATGCCTTGGAGTTGTTCGTTTTTGAGCTGGGCGGTTTCGTTTTTCAACGATATTGGAAACCGAAGCGGCCCAGCTCAAAAACGAACAACTCCAAGGCATTTGGTCGTGGGAGGGGTCAGGATTCGTAGTGCACTGGTCCCCCTCACATGCTAGGACACCAACTAGCCCCCCAACTCCCCCCCCCACTCCCCACAACTGTACACCACTACCATAGCCCTAAGGGGTGAAGGGAGCACCAAGATGTGGGTACAGTGGGTTTCGGGTGGGTTTTGAAGGGCTCACATTTACCAGCACAAGTGTAACAGGTGGGGGGGGGGGGGTGGGCCTGGGCCCGCCTGCCTGAAGTGCACTATACCCACTAAAACTGCTCCAGGGGCCTGCAGACAGCTGTCATGGAGCTGAGTATGACATTTGAGGCTGGCAAAAAAATATATATTTATTTAGGGTTGGGGGGGTTGACCACTGGGGGAGAAAGGGGAGGTCGTCCCTAATTCCCTCCGGTGGTCATCTGGTCAGTTCGGGCACCTTTTTGAGGATTGGATGTGAAAAAAAATAAAACAAGTAAAGTCGACCAAATGCTTGTCAGGGGCGCCCTTCTTTTTTCCATTATCGGCCGAGGATGCCCATCTCTTAAGCATGCCCCAGTCCCGCCTTCACTACGCCTCCGACAAGCCCCCGTGAACTTTGGTCTTCCCTGCGACGGACTGCAGTTGAGGGCGTCCAAAATCGGCTTTCGATTATGCCATTTTGGGCGACCCTGAGAGAAGGATGCCCATCTCCCAATTTGTGTCAGAAGATGGGCGCCCTTCTTTTTCGAAAATGCCCCTGATAACCTGTCTGTTAGGCCTATATATGTGAACTATTGTTTCCTTCTTCTTAAAAAATTTGACTTGTTGGTAATGAAATGTTTACAAATGAATCCTTAAGAAATCTTATGTTCCATAGATGCAGAGATCTGCATGAAGTGTCCAGAAGATCAGTGGCCCAGTGAGAAGAAGGATGAGTGTCTACCGAGAGTCATTGATTTCCTGTCCTATGATGATCCCTTGGGTGTAACTTTGTCTTCAATTTCTATTCTCTTATTCATTATCACTGCCCTAGTGCTGGGAATCTTTATTAAATATCGGGACACACCAGTAGTGAAAGCCAATAACCAAAATCTCAGCTACATCCTCCTCATCTCCCTCATGTTGTCTTTCCTCTGCACCTTGGTATTCATTGGTCAGCCTGGATCAGTGACTTGTCTTCTCAGGCAATCTGCTTTTGGGATGATTTTTACCATTGCTGTTTCTTCTGTGCTGGCAAAAACTGTCACAGTTGTCATTGCCTTCAGAGCCAACAAGCCCAGCAGCAAGTTAAGAAAGTGGGTTGGGACAAGGGTCTCCAGCTATCTAGTCCTTCTCTGCATCTCTGGTGAAATTGTCATATGCACCGTATGGCTGCTCATCTCTCCTCCATTCCCTGAATATGACTCACAGTCTGTAACTGGGAAGATGATTCTACAGTGCAATGAGGGGTCCACTATTGCATTTTATAGTGTGATTGGGTACATGGGTTTTTTGGCTCTTCTAAGTTTCACTGTGGCTTTCCTAGTAAGGAAGGTTCCGGATAGTTTTAATGAGGCTCAGTTTATCACTTTCAGTATGCTGGTGTTCTGCAGTGTTTGGGTATCCTTTATCCCATCATACCTGAGCACCAAAGGCAAATACATGGTGGCTGTGGAGATATTTGCCATCCTGGCTTCCAGTGCTGGACTTCTGGGCTGTATATTCACCCCCAAGTGCTACATTATTCTGCTCAGACCTGACCTGAACATGAGGGAGTATTTAATAGGAAAGAAATCCTAAAAATGTCACATGAAAGAGAATTTCTTTAGCATGATATTGTGTTCCTGCCCAATGAGGAAAGTTGAGAACTGCTCAATATTTTTGAAAGTGATTGAAAAATGAAATACGAATGCCTTCTTTATAGCCTGAAAACAGTAAGGCAAATTTTCAAAGGAAGGTAAATATTTACTGGCTGCTCTTAAACTTACGACTTCCTTATTCCTTATTTTATCGTCCTCACTTTAATATTCCCTTGTCTCTTGTTTGTCCTGTTTCTCTGCCCTAATTAGATTGTAAGCTCTGTTGAGCAGGGACTGTCTCTTCATGTACGTCTAAGTAGCGCTTTAGAAATGATAAGTAGTAGTAGTAGTAGTAGTAATTTTCATCCCCTCTACAGATAGTACCAGGCTCTAAAACAGTCTAACTGGCCCATGATTTATTTCACACTTTCTATACCACACTATCCTAGATATGCAAATATACCAGACTATAATCTATTTAGGAAGATGGTTGGAGGAGTAGCGCTCTATGTGAGAAACAATATCACAGTGACACGAAACGCAATAAAAATGGTATGAGGCTTGCACCACGCGACCTCAATTCATGCCCTCTAGTGGTTGATGTCTGAGTGAGAGTTCTCCATCTACAGTCCTGCCAGTGGTGAGGGCTTTTCCACTATCATATTTTCAAGGGTGAAGGACAGGCAAGTTCTGCAGGACTCGAAAGGAACCTGTCTTCTCCTACCAATTGAAAACACAATATTAAAGTTCCACCCCCTACTAGCAGCATTGCATTCGGAGGACACCCACTCAGCTTAGAGGGAACAGTAGTTTTGGGGCGGGTGGAAGGTCAGGGTATAGTCTTAAGAGGGACTTGTTGGTGGGTTGCCTATTGGGAGTTGCTTGTTGAACGAAATGCTAGAAAGGAGATCTGAATTGGGGGACATTTCTTTAGGGGACTGGAGTGGTGCTCATCTGTTGAGGGTCTGGATCAGGGAGTTTCACACTACTGGAGTGCTGGTAGCATGACTGTACCTATTCAGCACTAAAGTGGGCAGTATCACTCACCGCTGTCAATAAAGAGGGTTTGGTCGGGGCAGTGCAGCAGTGGTATTAGAGAGGGGCCTGAGATTATAAGGGGTACCGGTATTATTCAGTGTCAGCACCCACATAGTTAACCAGCCAAATTTAGGACATCAGGGCTATAGGAAGGCACGGGGAGGGCCTGCTTGGATGGCTGAGGTGGCAGGGAGCCTTCCGGAGGGGTTCTTGCTGTTGCTCGGGAGGAGAGTAGAAGGAAAGAGGGCCATTGTCGAGGGGGCAGGAGGGGGTACAAGAGCTTTTATTTTCACAAAAAGAAAAACCCTAAAAATCAAACGTTATGCAGGCTCCACCATAACCAAAAGGGTACATATTCCATGGGTTGAGAAATCCTGCCCTAAGGTTTGGCCATTGTTGTTCATAGCTGGCAGGAATTCTCCAAATATATAAAATGTTATTTTTTTGTACTATTGGTCCTTTTTATGCACTATACATTAGATATATTTTTGTGAATTTTGCAGGCTGGCAGCAGCAACAGCGGGAAGAACACTTATGTGGTGATTGCCTGATGCTGGTGCTCATACCATGTATGTAATGCCGGCCCATATCCGGCGACCAGCATTGAATACCTGGTTTCACTTTTGACTGTGGCAACTTAATCAGTCAAGCCAATATTTAGTGCTACCCTTTTAAGAGCTTAATGGTTAAAGACAGGCCACCTGTTTATGCGGCCTAATTTAACCACTAAACATGGCTGATTTGGCATTGAATATCTGCGCCTAACTGGCTATGTCATGAGATGTGGAGGGGCATAATCGAAAGGGGGGCCAAGTTTTCCTGAGGATGTCCTCACAGGACGTTCCAGTGAAGGGGTGGGGAAACCTGTATTATCAAAGCAAGATGGGCGTCCATCTTTAGTTTTCATAATACAGTTGGGGATGCCCAAATCTTGACATTTAGATCATCCCTAGAGATGGTTGTCCTTAGACTTGGTCATTTCTGATTTTCGGCGATAATGGAAACTAAGGACGCCCATTTCAGAAACAACCAAATGCAAGCACTTTGTCATGGAAGGAGCCAGCATTCGTAGTGCACTGGTCTCCTTGACATGCCAGGACACCAACCGGGCTCCATAGGGGGCACTGCAATGGACTTCAGAAAAAGCTCCCAGGTACATAGCTCCCTTACCTTGTGTGCTGAGCCTCCCAAAACCCACTACCCCTAACTGTACAACACTACCATAGCCCTTATGGGTGAAGGGGGCACCTAGATATGGGTACAGTGGGTTTCTGGTGGGTTTTGGAGGGCTCACATTTACCACCACAAGTGTAACAGGTAGGGGGGGATAGGCCTGGGTTCACCTGCCTGAAGTGCACTGCACTCACTAAAACTATTCCAGGGACCTACATACTGCTGCGATGTACCTGAGTATGACATTTGAGGCTGGCATAGAGGCTGGCACAAAATATTTTTAAAGTTCTTTTTTGAGTTCTTTGTTTGTGCAGCGCTGCGTATGCCTTGTAGCGCTATAGAAATGCTAAATAGTAGTAGTAGTAGTAGTTGTAGGATGGGAGGGGGTTAGTGACCACTGGGGGAGAAAGGGGAGGTCATCCCCGATTCCCTTCGCTGGTCATCTGGTCAGTTTGGGCACCTTTTTGTGCCTTGGTCATAAGAAAAACTGGACTAGGTAAAGTCGTCCAAATGCTCGTCAGGGACGCCCTTTTTTCCATTATGGGTCCAGGACGCCCATGTGTTAGGCACGCCCAAGTCCCACCTTTGCTACGCCTCCGACATGCCCCCAGGAACTTTGGTCATCCCCACGACGGAAGCAGTTGGGGACGCCCAAAATCGGCTTTCGATTATGCCGATTTGGGCAACCCTGTGAGGAGGATGCCCATCTTGCGATTTGTGTCGAAAGATGGGTGTCCTTCTCTTTTGAAAATAAGCCTCATAGTCAGTTAGCAGCTAGCCGCTAACAGCAAATGTTCAGCGGAGATAAACAGTTATCTCTTACTGAGTATTTGAAGTTAGGTTAGAGGCCTTGGACTATCCACATGTGAATGAAAAGACTAGTACAGTGAAAGAAGAGGTTGACATTTGGAATACACACCTAGCCAAGACCTTAGAGAAAATGGCACCACTAAAAATGCTCATATGCCCCACTCACAAATGCTCACCTTGGTTTTGTCCAGAACTTCAGATCCTTAAACACAATCAATCCCTACTCCCCTCATTTACAGCAGAACTTAAGACATTCCTTTTCACAGATGCATACTTTTAACTTCTCCATTTTATCTCATGATGGCTGAACTGGATAGGCTGCACAGTACTGAAGCACTACCCACTCCTTTTCCCTTCCCCCCAATCTATCTACATTGTCGTTCTACCCTACTTCCCCTTTGGTCATGTCCTGTCATTGTCTAAATTTTATATTTATTTTCTTGATTTTATTCCATTCTATGTACTTTTAGCATGTAAGTCACCTAGACATTCATTTGATGAGTGGGGTAGACAATTCTTAATAAACTTGAAACTAGAAACACGAAGGACAGAAACTGGAAAGGAGATGGCGTAAATCTTGCTTGGATGAAGACAGGTTAAAATGTAGGAAACACATGACAAAGTATCGCCAAGTCTTAACACTATTTTAATGCATTGCACAGGCTGCCAATTCAACCAAGTAGCTGTTCATTATAGTAAGCAGCCTTCTACAACCCCCACAACAGAACCAGCCTGTCCAGTCAAAACTGAACTGCAATGATTTTGCAGAATTTACAGGCATTCCAACCTAGTCTCCATTTTGATAACAAGGAGCGCACAAACTCACCCCCTCCTGACTCTCATAAATGGGACACTTTTAACCCCAAAACAGAGGAGAACCTTGACAAAATCCTAAGAGATCTTTGACCAACTACCTGCTCCCTCGACGTCTGCCCATCAAAGATAGTGCAGCAGGCATGTATGGGCCTTATAGAAGGCACCACAAAAATTGTGAATTCCTCTCTATCTATTGTTCAACCGCCAACATCATTAAAAAGGGCAGTGGTGCATCTTTTGCTAAAGAAAAAAAACCTTTAATGGAAGAAGCAACAAACTTGTTAGTCACACACACACAAAGAGTAATGCAGTAGGACATGTTTCTCCACTTCAACCCTTGCTGAGATAATAGTTAATCACCTCTCTGACCTCATGTACAACTTTCTTTAAATTAGATCCCTTATTTTCTAACTCTTCTTACTTTCTTATCTATCTATATGTTCCATATTTGCTGATACCCTATGATGTATAATAAAATGTTTTATTATGTATTGTGTTGATACTGTAATTAGTATACTATGCCATACTTTGTACTGTTATTTGAATATTTTACTGCTGTAATTGTCTATTGCTTATGTTTAAGCTATTCTTACTGTAAACTGCCTTGAGTGAATTCCTTCAAAAAGAAGGTAAATAAATCCTAATAAATAAATAAATAAATAAATAAATAATAATAAAATGCTATTTAGTTAACTCTTGGCCAGTAAAATAGTTTTGAATATTGGTCAATTAATGAACAAAGAGAAGAACAAAGATGCAGAAGCAGAGGCAACAAACCCAAAATGGAGAGAGTGATGGGCTAGACTTGGGTAGTTTCTCTCCAGTCACTAATCAGTTGGCAAAGATCAACATTTACACTGAATATTGTGACCTCAACTTGAGTACTGCATTCAGTTCTGGTCACTGTATCTCAAAAAAGGTATAGCAGAATTAGAAAAGGTTTGAAGAAGAGCAACCAAATTGATGAGGAAAAGCTAAAGTGGTTAGGGCTCTTCAGCTTGGAAAAGAGACGACTGAAGGGAGATATGATTGAGGTCTACAAAAATCCTAGGTAGTGTTGAGGACTACAAAATCCTGAGTGGTGTAGAGCAAGTAGAAGTGAATCGATTTTTCACTGTTTGAAAAAGTACAAAGACTAAGGGACACTCAAAGAAGTTACATGGAAACACTTTTAAAACAAACAGGAGGAACTATTGTTTCACTCAATGAACAGTTAAATTCTGGAGCTCATTGCTGGAGGAAGTAGTAACAGTGCATAGAATTTCTAAATTTTAAAAGCTTTGGACAAATTCATGGAGGAAAAAGTCCATAGCCTGATATTGAACTAGACATAGGAAAGCCACTGCTTGCCCTTCGGTTGATAGCATGGAATGCTACTACTATTTGGACTTGTGACCTGGATTGTCCACTGTTGGAAGCAGGATACTGGGCTAGATGGACCATTGGTCACACCCAGTTTGGCTATTTTTATATAGCTCCATTCAGCAGTTGTATCCATTTGTATACCAACACTACCTATACTTGCACATTCCAAATTACACATTTTGAGGCAGATTCAGTAAATGGCACCAAAGGTTAGGTACAGGGATAATCCTGCACTAAGTGCTAATTCTACAAAGGTCACTCAGCAATGAGTGATCCACTCATGTTCCTGCCCTGACCAGCAATCATACCATCGAGGGATGATCACAGCCAGCTGAGGTCTTTTTCCTCCATTTCAAAATGTGGTTTTTTGTGGTCCTTATACACATATATAATTTGAGTGTAAGAAGACGTGAGGTATTGGTTCCACTCTTTGTTATTATTTGTTCTCTGCAGTGCTACAAGAAGCATTAAGAAGAGTGTATACCTAAAGCGGAGCAGGTTCAAGGAGTTGCAAGTGCAGAAATTTCTCCCACTTTCAGAGGTGATGAATCATGAAGAGATGGAGACTCATGAAGAAGGCGCGAGCTAGCACTGAAACACAGCTGTGTTAAGTCGTTGTCACTTCGCTTGCAATAAAGAATTGTTTCTTTATCGACGTCTCCTCTTGTTTTTAGAAGCGCCTACCTTTCGTACTTCTTACTCCTGCCCTGACCATGCCCCCTTTTCATGTATGAGCTAGAAAATGTAGGCACCAATGTTACTTCATAGCTCAAAGGCAGATCTGTGCATAAATCCTAATTAATGCCAATTAACATCAATACTTAATGATTTCCTTGCTTCTTTTTTTTCCTGCTTTCAAATGGGGAAGCTGAGGTGATGGGGATCAGAATGCAGTGGTAAGGTGGGATCAGAAATTGGGGAGGGATCAGAGCAAGGGGGGTCACACATCAGGAGGGTTTCACGGTTAAGCAGGGGATCACATGGGGATGTGCTCAGGTGCATGGTATTAGAATGGGGGCTAATAACCAGGGAGGATAGATCAAAGAGGGTAGGTTAGTGGTCTCCCCTGATCCCTTCCAGTGTATCTTGATCAATATTTAGGCAGGACTATATGGGAAATGCCTGAAAATCTTCCAGGACCCGAATAAGTGCCAGCAGGCATCACATGCCCAGTCATGTCAAAAATCTTGAATGCCGGTACTCAGACAGAGGCCAGCATTGGATATCTGGGTCTAATTCAGCCAGCAGTAAAAACAAAATTCCGACTACCACTGGTCGAATATTGACCAGTATATTTCTAAGTGAGGTTAGTCACAGAATGCACAAAGTCCACCCCTCCTCCCGCTGTTTAGATGTATAACTGGAGGTTTATAATGGAATGCATTCAAAATTCTATGTTCAAATGCAAAGAATTTTAATATTTTACTTATGTGATAAGAGTGAATGATGGCCAAAGAGGTGTGTTTTAAAATGGATCCCTTGTTTCTTCCTGATCAATAAATTTAGTAGAAGCAGGGTTAGAGGCATTCCTTGGTATGGTTATAGACTTTTGTGCATAAGTCTGTTCAAGGTGAAGGCTGTCCTAACTTAAGTGGCAGACTAAGATGCATAAGTCCAGCTGACTACCCTGAATAAGCTATGCACACAACTCTATCTGGTCAACTTCTGCTCTTACCAGGATTTGATTATTGGTGCCAAGCTATTTGCATATAAAAACATACATATATGTTGATATAGGAATGCATATAAATTCCTGCATTTGCAATAGAACGATCTAGATAATGCAAAATAGAAGCATGTTTTCAGTGTGGGGAATTTGGGGCAGCTAAAATTCAATTTATTTAGATATGGCTGAAGTTGGCAGATTAATGTTCTTTTGAAATATGGAAAAATACAAGTGTGAGAAACGGACCTCTTTGTAAAAGTGAGATGTGACTGAATGTATATGAGGGAGAGGAGAAGGTGAGCAAAGTGAATGAAAATAAATTTAATCAGAATATTTCTCTCACTTGGAGAACCCTTTCAAGTAATTCATTGGTACAAAGGTATGATGACATTTTCTGGGAGTTGTTTTCCTCTACTTTCCTGGTCACAGTGTCATTCTTCACTTAAAAACAGAGCTATGGGAACACAGGATCAATAACATGTTTATAATCTGATGTTTTCCTCCATTGAATTTGCTAAAATGGAAAATTATATTAGTCTATCATAAACCAGTTCACAGGAGACCTAGACCAATGTATCATCATAGCTGTCTATATTATTTACATGTGGCCTTCAATTAGAGGGCGGCATGGGCCAAGGACAGAGGCACTAATAGCAGTTTCCCGAAATAGATGTCCGTTCGGATCAAGCAACAAATCTCTGGAGTCAAGAGAGACAACAGAAGAGAACATTATTTTAAGGCGAAGCTCTGTATTCCTTCTGCCTTCATAGAAGGATGACTGTGTCCATGTTAAGGCAAAGTTATAATAACACTACAGCTGGTAAAGGAGATCTTCGATTGAGAAAATGATTTTATGTTCCTTATTTCTAGGATTGAGTGGGTTCTTGCAAATGGTTAATGCGGTAATTAGCCGATGCCAGACAACTTCCCGTGGTGCAGACTATTATATTGACAAGAGATTCTTCAAGGAAGGTGACTTGATCTTGGGAGGGATAATTACAATCAGTTATCCTACAGGAGACAAATCCTTTAGCTTTACAAACACCAATGAATCGGAATACTGCCGTGAGTAAGTATTAACTTTTTATTTTTTAGTATAGACTTCTAAACCACTAATCAAATCATCTAAAACTAAAACAAATTTTCACAATTATACATGACAACACACAAAAATCTACCTAGAGAATACACACTTCACAAAATAGATTCCTAAAAAGACCCAAGTCATCAAATCACTGATATTCACCAGACCTATGTTAACTGTTCTCTTCATTAAAAGTTGTCTTAACCTAAGTCTTCTGAATGATAAGATCTTGGTGATGCTAGAATTACTTAATGGTATAGCATTATAGTGTCCCTAAATAGTCTCTTTCCTTTTATTTTTTTGCTGTAGTACTGGTGTATTATTATTTTTAACAACGTCTCTCATCAACTGTTCAAGGACGTTATTGAAAACGTTCTTATTCGAAAAAGCTTATTCCACCTGGCTCTTCGTCGGCTGTTTCACCCTTGTTATGCATCCCGGTGTCACTTCCCATGCCCCTTTCCCTACCTTTGTGCATCCTGTAACTGTACCATCCATGTATTGTAATTTTATTTCAATTAATGTAAGCCACATTGCGCCTGCACTTGTGGGGAAATGTGGGTTAAAAATGCACCAAAAATGACAAAATAAAAAAATGTTACTGTTGCCTCTCCTCCATATTTATGGGCTTAGACTTTGTAGCTCAAGCATGGATTGTTTGCTATATGGTAAGTTCTTAGTTTCCTTTCCTGTTATTTGCTTCAACTTCATAATTTTCCTTTAACAGACTTATTTTTGTTATATTATTTGAAAATCATGTTACCTTAAGGAGCAGCATTGTAATCTTTTATAAATAAACATATCACTAGTGATAAGTCACCTGGACTATTGCAATGCTCTCTATGTAGGATGTAAAGAACAGACCATTAAAAAACTCCAAACAGCCCAGAACACCGCAGCCCGTCTCATTTTTGGAAAACCCAAATACGAAAGCGCAAAACACCTAAGAGAGAAACTACACTGGCTCCCGCTCAAGGAACGAGTTGAGTTCAAGATCTGCACGACCGTATACAAAATCATTCACGCAGAGGCCCCAATCTACATGCTGAACCTAATAGACTTACCACCCAGAAATGCCAGAAGATCAGCCTGTAAGTTCCTCAACTTGAACTTACCCAGCTGTAAAGGAACCAAATACAAACAGGCATACGCTACTACCTTTGAATACAAAAGCACACAGATATGGAACGCACTACCCAAGACCCTGAAAACCACGGACAACTTAACCAACTTTCGCAAATCTTTGAAGACATTTCTCTTCAACAAAGCCTACAAAAATAATCCTTGATGAATCAAACTACAAATCTTTGAAGACATTTCTCGTCAACATAGCCTACAAAAACAATCCTTGATGAATCATACTACTCCGTACATCACCCAAACGCTCTAAAACACTTCGACACGACCTTAACCATTACCTTCTAATTAATTCCTCTTGTACTTCAAATTTATTACTGACTGTATCTAATACTATGTAATGATCATACCAAATTAACACCCTGTAAGCCACATTGAGCCTGCAAAGAGGTGGGATAATGTGGGGTACAAATGCAATAAATAAATAAATAAATCTAACATTTCCTGTAATGTCTTGTTGTAAACTATTCAACAGAGTAGGGTCTAGCTCCTGCCTCATAAGTTGCCGACTCCCTTGCCTTGACCATTTGTAGGCAATATAAAAAAAATTCAACTTCTGATAGTGACTGTGGTCTCTTAACAGCCTCTTCAATCAGTAGGGGTCAGAAGTATATTTGTTTTAGCTTATAGCCCACTCCCCCACTTGTAAGACACATACAAAGATAAATAAACCCTGCATATTTCTCCAAAAGATATTCCAAAATAACAATCCAAAATAAGTAGATCAGAACCAGTTTATGAAGGCCCAGATCATTCTAACACAAAACAGCATCTGCTGGGAAGTAATTCTGCAAGGTGGGAGCTGCCTCAGTAATAAATCTGCCATGAGTCTGACTGGACTATTCAATTTCTCTTTTTGTGACTTGCCGATTAGTAATTAATAACAGCAGGATATCAACTGGCCAAAAACAGTTAAAGTAAGAAGCAAGATGTCATAAGAACTAGGTGAAAAGTAAATAGCCATTGTTTAGATCGTTATAGGAAAACATTGACCTTGACTTTCCTTGCCCCAAGGTATGGAAGACCTTATACGGTATAACCAGGATATGGGTATAGTCTAAACTAAAGATATTATGGCACAAATCTATTTATTGCATTGCTTTGTCTGTTATTTGGTGTTCATTACTTAATGAAAGCCAGAAAACCTGTATAGAATCATTTCAAGCCATATACCCTTTTAAGTATGCATTTACCTTGCTAAAGTTGCCTGAATGAAAATCTATCTCCATAGCAGCTTCAGGTTTATCAGACTTCCATGAGGCAGAAATTTCACCTACGTTGAAGATGTAGACATTTACAGCTGCTTGAGTGCTGGAGTAAATGTCTGTCCCTAGAATATTTAAGTACACACATAGCATTTTTTAAACCTTCATGTCTACTTGCAAAGTATGACCACATTCTTCAAAAACTCCACTCATATATTCATCTACTTGAAAGGGACAAGCCATCATGTCAATGCACATCCCTTTATTCCTGTCAGGACATTGCAGCATACCATTTATACACATATGTTGTCAAATTGACTTTATAAAATTAATCTCTAAATATCAGTACCCCATGTTTCATACCTGATCTCTGAAGTCTTTGTAAACTATTATGCTCTCTATATTTCCAATCATACTGACTCCCCCCCCCCCCCCCCCCCCGATATTTAGAATTATTTAATGGGTCAGAAAGGATGCTGACCATTTAAATAGCATTTTAACAGGCTATCCATCAATAGTCATCACTTAACCGGCTATCTAAATATCTTCGGTTATCAGGCTTTTAACTTTCATTATCTTCATCATTGTGTTGCATATGCAGGAATCCATGTCCATTCTTATATCAACATAAGTGTCTGATATTCTTATCTTCGTTGGATATCTCCAGTTCTGTGCTCTCATGGTTTTCTTCTTTTCTTTCAGATCGCTCTTTCCAGATTTCTTTTGTTTCATCTGTTGCTTCCCCATCTCCTTTGTTTTACGGGTTCCCCCACAGGTCAGTACTTTCACCACTCCATTTCAATCTATTCTTGAGTCTTCTTGTATGCTTGATTCAAACCACTGGTGTATCCTCTCATTTCTATGTTGATGGCATCTTCTTTATCCTACTCATTCGTACATTCCTGTTTCTACTCCACTTCAAGACTGTCTCTTCCTTATTTCTAACTGGCTATATAGTCATAATTTGGTACTGAGCAAAGAAAAAACTGTTCCTTGTAGGTTTAGCTCAGGCATGTCTATCCCAGTTTCTGCTCTTGATAGTATTGGAATTAGTATGTGTCCTGCTGAATCTTTTTTGCTATTTGGGAATTACCCTTGATTCTCATCTCTCCTTCATGCCTCAAGTTTCTGTAAATCTAGCTTTTTTGTCCTTCATTAATTATAATCCATCTGTAGTTATTTTGATCAATCAACATTTCATTCCTTGGATTTGGCTCTTCTTACAACTCGATTGGACTATTGTAATATCTCATATCTAGGCTGTCCATGTTCCACTCTGAAAAAAACTCAGTCCAGAAAACAGCTATTAACATCTGTCACACATACAAGTCTGATCATGTTTCTCCCCAGTGCAAAAATTTCATTGGCTGCCCATAGAAGAGCACATTATCTTCATGTTACTTACCCTTACCTTCCACATTACCTTGCTTCACTGACACTTCCTTAGTTTCCCACCGGTCTGCTTCACTCAATAAATGACTATAGGTTAGTTCTTCCTAACCCAAAATAAGCCCAGCTAGAATTCATCTATCATCATGCTTTTTTTTTTTTTTGCATTCCCTTTCTTTTGGAACTCTCTTCCCCCTCCCTTCAGACTGAGACATCTTTTAAGAAATTTAAATCTGGTATAAAACTTGGCTCTTTATATAAGCTTTTCTATCTATATCTTAATTTTCTAAGAGTTGGTGTTCACTGTTATTGTCACTCACTTGTTCTTCGTCTCCCCTTTTTTCCCCTCTTACCTCCCTCCCTCTACCATCCCCTGCTTAGGTATGTGCGATTTGATTTGAATGGCTCTCCTCTTTCATTTAATGTTTTAAGTTTTTATTAGATTGTAAACCACCCAGTTCTGTGAGTCAACTTGGGCAGTATAGCAAACCTTATGCACAAAAGTTTATAACCATACCAAAATTTTTTTAACTGCATTTGGCAGCCAAATTTGACCATGTCAAACCCTAGGATCTCTTTGGCCGGTTTAAAGATAACCAGTCATGTCCGAACATCAACATAGCCGGTTTTCTTAAAATGGACAAAAAAAAACCTTGGCTATTCAATGCCGGTCACCAGAAATGGCTTGGCATTGAAAATCTGTGTTCATTGTGAACCATGGGAGACAACCCGGCTATCTCATGAAGTCTGAGTATTGGGGCTTTTGACTTTAAGCTTTTCTGAGATCCTGTCCTGCTTCTAAACCCCAGGTCCTTAAACAGCCTGATGTCATACTGAAGGCAATGGAGCGTTGAGTGGTAAAAAAAGACTGGTTTAAGGTGTGTGCTTGCATATGAGTTATAATAAGGAAATATTCAGGGGTTAACCAGTTCAATATGAATATGTTTTAGCAGATGTTTGGGGGATCTCAGTACCACACATAAGGCCTTGCAGGGTTTAGCTAAGATTCAGTGGCAGAATTGAGGTATATCTTTGGTAGTGCAGAAGGATGGGTTCCTGCAAATCATGATTATATTATGTAACATAGTAGATGACAGTAGATAAAGACCTGTATAGTCCATCCAGTCTTCTCAACAAGATAAACTCATAGCATAAATTATGAAACGATACCACTGTTGTCTAGTTTATGCTAAGATATGTTTGCTTGCTCACAGAAACCACGCCTTCAATCAGTTGCAGCATCTCTTAACCTTTCATTTTGCCATTGAGAAGATCAACCAAAATGCAGAAATCTTACCTAATATTACTCTGGGCTACCATATCATTGATTCCTGCTCTGATGCTTGGTTTTCATTGTGTGGCATTCTGAGAATATTATCAGGAAAAGAAAACCCAGTTCCTGGCTATACATGTTATCCGAAGAGCCACGTTGTGGGTTTCATTGGAAACCTCCCTTCATTGGCATCACAGGCAATTGCCAGACTCATCGGAATCTATAGATACCCCCAGGTATAGAATCAACCAGACACAATTTATAATCTCTAAAATTTTGCTCTGTTACTTTCTCTTTTCCCCTGTCCATCTTTTGTTGGCCTTGACTATTGATGGTGGTTTCTTGGTTTGATTTCTTACTGGGATATAACAACTATTGCAATAATTCACCACTTATTTTTCAAATACTCATGAATCTCTGAATGGTCACTGCCTGGTTACTGCCGGGATAAGGCTGTAGCCCTTACTACCTCTAGGAAATGGCCTAGTACCAATGCTTTTGCTTAGCGTATGGCCTTTATCTTCCCTTGAACTGGAAAACTCATTTTATCCTGGTGGTAAAAGGTGGCCTCAGCACATGACAAAACCATTCTCTGACACCACTTTAAGGCCCTTTTAACTGCCTCTTGGTAAAAGGAGCCCTATACTTCGAAAATGGTACAAAGAGAGAAGGCAATACAGAAGCCATTGACAAGAGACTCTAGTATTATCATAAAGAAGAAAGTGGCCATGTTTCATCTTCAAGCTGTGTCGGGGGTTCAGAGAAAGCAGAATGCCCTCACTTATATTATATTTACAAACTTGGGGTGAAATATAACAATTCTATGGCAAAATCAATGTTCAACACCTAAATGTGGCACTGTGGCTTGTAACTTATAGTATTCTGTAAGTTAAATATGCAAATGTTATTTCTACCCATACCTTGCATCTTTAAATGCCCTCTTTCATTTATTCATTATGCGAGCTGTGTGCATAAAATTATATCATGCTACTTAGCATTCAACTGGCAGTTCTTACACACATAAATCTACTATTCTATAAATTGTGCAGATATAAATTCAGGTATCAAGCTGAAGAATGAGTTATGTATTCTGTGTGACATTTCATTAGATTATCTGATTGATTCCCTGCACAAATAAGTGTTAATATCTGAAAAGATGAAATCCTTTGACCTTTTCCATCCTAGATCACTTTTGGATTGACAGAAACATCACTGAACGAACAAGTTGAGCTCCCATACTTTTATCACAGTTATCCAAATGATTATTCTCATTTCCATGGTCTGACACCACTTCTGAGACTCTTTGGATGGAGTTGGGTTGGGATTCTCAGCTCAACTGATGAGAGTGATATAATGTACTGTGAGGAACTGAAGAGGGAGATTATCAGGAGTGGGGGCTGTGTAGATTTTTTGGAACCAATTCCAAATCTTGTGATTCTCTCTTCCGAAGAAAGAATGAAAACAACTCTTCAGATTTTTGACAAGCTCTACAAATCAAAGGGCAATGTTTTTATTATCCACTCTACCAATATACTCACAATAGAAGTATTCTGTATGATTTCCTCAAATATTATTGATAGCAAACTGTATATCTTCTCTGCGGAGACCTCGTCTCTTAAGAGTACGTCTAAATATACCGAACCTGCAAAATGTACTGCATTGAATGGCTCCCTAAGGCTTACTATCCCAGAAGGAGATATTCCAGGTTTGAAACATTTCCTCCAATGTTGCCACACCTCTACACCTATATTTCGATGTGATTTACCCAATGACAATGAAAACTGCACAGGATCGGGGAACCTGTCTAACATGGATGAAATTGATTTGGATCATTTCCAGTTCTCTTACAGTCTTTATAACATGATCTATGCCCTGGCTCATGCTTTACACAACTTGTACACAGCAAAGTCCCAACTTGGACATAGTCTTAAAATGGAATTTAAGCCATGGCAGGTAAAATCGGCAGATTCACCTTTTCTAGCAAGTGTAATTTTTTTTTCCTTTTAGTGAAATTCATTTTCGCTAACCCCAGATTCTATATATGGCTCCAAAATTGCACAAGCAATAGGCATTAATTTAAATTTTCACATGCATCTTTGGGTGTGACCATGGGATGGCTATGGGTGGACCTTCAATTTGCACACACTGTAAAACAGAATTGGCATGAATCCCGGTGCTAAGTGCTATTCTATAAACAGCAGCAATTCAACTTCGAGCACAAAATTATATCAGTGCCAATTTTTCGTTGCCATATCTAGAATTTTGGCCTAAATATTGTAGATTATTGATGTAAATAATATAATATTCATATAAAGGTGATCTTCTCAAAAATTACATACAGCTTGTCTTATTTGTAGATCTCCTCGCTTCACTAAAGCCACTCCTCTATTATATGAGCTACCAATAACAGATAGGATATCTTTCAAATTATGCATTTTCATTCACCAAATCCTGTTTGGTCAAGCCCCATCATATATGAATAATCTTATTGAATTACCCCCTCGTAATGCTGTTTCATCATCTAGAGAATATCTTGTCTTGCATTTCCATATCTGTAAGAATGCAATATATAAAACAATTCACTCTGCTAATTTCTCCTATCAAGGCACCACAATTAGGAATTCTCTTCTTAAATCAATCGAGCTTACAGATGATTACCTTACTTTTAGAAGTCTTCCAAAAACACATTTCTTCAGTGTGGCCTTTCTGAATACAAAGAACATTTGGGGGTCTTTTACAAATGTACGCTAGCGTTTTAGCATGCGCTAATGATCAGTGTGTGCTAAACACTAGAGACACCTATAGAAATATATAGCTCACACTAAAAACGCTAGTGTTCCTTTGTGAAAAGACCCCTCTATTTGAATTTTACCCACACCCTTTTTTTAATCTCATTTCCCATCTAATCCTGCCTAATTATGCTCTCGCCTATCCACCTTAATTATCTGTTTGTCCTTGAGATAGTCTAAATCCATGGTTACTTACTGCACATGTATTAATTTGCTTCTTGAAGTTATTGTAATTTCTGTTATATTCTGTACATTATTATGAATAAATATTTTGTCCCGTGATAAATTGATCATAATAAATTATTTAATAGATAAAATTAAAATCTAGAGTTTTCAACAGCATTGATGTGAGTGTGTGTTTCTTTGTTCTGGGGGAGGGGTGAGAGTGAATTCAGAGTGATTTCTTCTATGGCTTATACAAGTACTTGAGAAATACGGTAGCAAACATGCAAAGGGGTGGAATTAGTATAAGTCTAAATCTCACATGTTTTAGGACAAAATATCAAGGATTTAAACCTAAGCAAACAAAGAAAAACAATATTCTAACTATGAATTATCTTTCTAGCTCAACCAGTACCTTAAAGAGGTCCACTTTAAAGCCCCAGATGGACATGAGATCTTCTTCGATGAGAAAGGACATGCTCCAACTCATTATGACATCATACAGATTTTTCAGTTCTCAAATTTTACAACCATCCGGAGCCATGTTGGAAGCTTCAACCCCTCAGCTCCCAAGGACAAGCAACTCTTTGTGAACCAAACTGCCATCAGATGGAAAACTCCCTCTAACCAGGCCTGACACTGTCTGTTCTGTTTATAGTAGAGGGATAATGTGAAAACAGGACAGAGGAAGAAAAGAAGTTGGAAAAGTTTGCAATTAAAGGGTTTTTTTTTAAATTATACAATAAATATTCTTGCCCCTTTGTTGAATACATTCCCAGTATAAAATCTGTCTTTAAATTAGCTCTTAGGTAACTGAGGTGGAAATTTACCATGTTGTCATTAGTACATCAGAAGTAATGGAAGCGGATGTAGCAGACAATCCCTCTTATAGAGAGAGGCAACTGCTGATTGAGGAATATGACTCTATTTCTCTGTTTCTTCCTCTCCTCAGGTCCTCCGCTCTGTGTGCTCTGAGAGCTGTGAACCTGGATACAGGAAAGTTATTGATCGTAAGAAGCCGGTCTGCTGCTTTGACTGTGTCCCCTGCTCTGAAGGGGAGTATTCTAATACCACAGGTAGACAAAACTCATCACCGTGGTTTATATATGTATGTATGGAATACCAGTAGTTAATGTGAACCAGATATACACCTATCAGTACTGGAAACATAGATATAGCAAGACGCTGAACACTTCCTGCATCCTACATCATAGTTAATGATCCAAGTTCGTGAACTAAAAGGAGCTTCCTGGCTACGACCACTTAGCTTGTGAATCAATGTAGCGTTCTTTGTACTAACACTTATTGGACTAGATTCAGTGAATGGTGCCCACATTTGAAGCTGGAAAATTGAGCACTGAGCACTATTCTCGAGATGGAGCTCTGAGTTGGGTGCCATTTATACGTGTAGCGCTGGGATCCATGCCCAAATTTGGGTGTGAAGATTTGTAGACATCTATAGTGAATGCCCCTGAGTCACCTATATCACTTCCATGGCCATACCTACTTTTCAGCAGCGGATGCAAATTTTAAGGTCACAAGTACTGGCAGTAACCCAAATGGTGGCAACATTCCTTGTAGAACCCCCAAGAATAGCAAGATTCTGCAATCCTAAAGAGTGACAATATTCCATGCAGAATCTCAGAGTAGCAACATTCCATGTAGAACCCGAAAGAATATCAAGATTCTGGAATCCTAAAGAGTGACAAGATTCCAAGCAGAATCTCAAAGAGTAGCAACATTCCATGCTACCAATCCCAGGGCAAGCAGTGGCTTTCCCAAGTCTGTCTCAATAGTAGACTATGGACGTTTCCTCCAGAAACTTGTCTAAACATTTTTAAAGTGAAAAATCCACAGATCAGATTCACTGTAAAAAAATGTGAAAACCACAAAAGGATACTGTGAATCAAAATATTAGTATCAGGTAACTATAATTTGGATTATTCTTTCCAATGTGTATCACTTTGCATTTTTCTTTATTAATTTTATCTGCCATTTGGATGCCCAGTCTTCCAATTTCCTAAGGTCTTTCTGCAATTTTGCACAGTCAGCATATGTGTTAACAATCTTGAATATTTTTGTGTCATCTGCAAATTTAATCACGTCACTCAGCCTGAATCATTTTCTCCACATGCTATAGGACTCCACATGCAGACTATTAAAAAAAAATCCCACTGAACCTCCTCCATTTCAAGGCTTTATTAAACAAATCTTTAAGAGGACCTGCCAAAACCTCTCTGAGTGCCCTCAATATCCTGGGATGGATACTGTCCGGTCCCATGACTTTGTTGACCTTCAAATTTTCAAGTTGTTCTTAACATTTTTTTTCTATCAACGGTGCTATATCCGCTCCATTATCATATGTACTTTTGCCAGTCAATTGCGGTCCTTCTCCAGGATTTTCTTCCATGAACACAAAGTAGAATTATTTTTGGGCCTATTTCCTTTATCCTCATCATTCTCCACATATCAGTCAACTGCATCTTTCAGTCTCACAATTTCATTTTTAATCTTCCTCCTTTCAATAATACACCTGAAAAATTGTCGCCCCTCCTTACACATCTAACCATTTGTTCCTCTTGCGCTTTTGCCAGATGTATATCTCTCTTGGCTTCTTTCAGTTTCATCCAATATTTCTCTCTGTTTAACTCTTCTTGAGTGTTTAGGTATTTCATGATGTCCCCATGCATACCTCCTACCCACCCCCATCCTCCCACCCTGTCAGACTGTCATAGTAATGCTTGAATGTTTTCACTTATATACACTGTCAGCTAGCACATTTGCTTATTTCCGATCTGAGGAAGAAGGGCAACCTTCGAAAGCTAATCAAGAAATGTATTAAGTTATGTCCAATAAAAAAGGTATCATCTTATTTTCTTTTCCATGTTTTATTTTGTTTGATTTCTATTGATAACTTTAGGATTCCAGAATCTTGCTATTCTTTGGGGTTCTACATGGAATGTTGCTACTCTTTGAGATTCTGCATGGAATCTTTTCACTCTTTAGGATTCCAGAATCTTGCTGTTCTTTGGGGTTCTACATGGAATGTTGCTACTCTGAGATTCTGCATGGAATCTTGTCATTCTTTAGGATACCTCCGACCCACCCCCATCCTCCCACCCTGTCAGACTGTCACAGTAATGCTTGAATGTTTTCACTTATATACACTGTCAGCTAGCACATTTGCTTATTTCCGATCTGAGGAAGAAGGGCAACCTTCGAAAGCTAATCAAGAAATGTATTAAGTTATGTCCAATAAAAAAGGTATCATCTTATTTTCTTTTCCATGTTTTATTTTGTTTGATTTCTATTGATAACCTAGGTATTTCAGGAATGTCAACTTTTAAGCGTAGCCCTCTTTCAAATCTACGTGCTATACTTGCATACGCAGTTCATAGAGTAGAGACTATCAGCAGTTGTATGAATAACTGTAAATTAGCACCAATTAACACCAAAAATACTCTATTATTTTCCATTAATGCCAGTTGTCAGATAATTAATAATTTATATGCACAAATGCCATTATTCTGTACAACTTATGTAAATTTGCGTGGACTATTTTATAGACTTAGGGAATAGGAGGGAAAATGTGGGATACAAATGCAATAAAAATAAATAAATGCAATAAATAAATAAATAAATAAATGGTACATACAGCCTGTCTGTTAGACCCATCTATGTGAACTATTGTTTCCTTCCTCATAAAAACTCTGTTTTGTTGGTAATGAAATGTTTACAAATGAATCCATAAGAAATCTTATGTTCCATAGATGCAGAGATCTGCATGAAGTGTCCAGAAGATCAGTGGCCCAGTGAGAAGAAGGATGAGTGTCTACCAAGAGTCATTGATTTCCTGTCCTATGATGATCCCTTGGGTGCAGCTTTGTCTTCTATTTCTATTCTCTTATTCATTATCACTGTCCTAGTGCTGGGAATCTTTATTAAATATCGGAACACAGCTGTGGTTAAAGCCAATAACAGGAATCTCAGCTACATCCTCCTCATCTCCCTCATGTTGTCTTTTCTCTGCACCTTGGTATTCATCGGTCAGCCTGGGACATTGACCTGTCTTCTCAGGCAATCTGCTTTTGGGATGATATTTACCATTGCTGTTTCTTCTGTGCTGGCAAAAACTGTCACAGTTGTCATTGCCTTCAGAGCCAACAAGCCCAACAGCAAGTTAAGAAAGTGGGTTGGGACAAGAGTGTCCAGCAATCTAGTCCTTCTTTGCGTGTCTGGTGAGATTGTCGTATGCACTCTATGGCTGATCATCTCTCCTCCATTCCCTGAATATGACACACAGTCTGTAACTGGGAAGATGATTCTACAGTGCAATGAGGGGTCCACTGTTGCATTTTATAGTGTGATTGGGTACATGGGTTTTTTGGCTCTTCTAAGTTTCATTGTGGCTTTCCTAGTAAGGAAGGTTCCGGATAGTTTTAATGAGGCTCAGTTTATCACTTTCAGCATGCTGGTGTTCTGCAGTGTTTGGGTGTCCTTCATCCCATCATACCTGAGCACCAAAGGCAAATACATGGTGGCTGTGGAGATATTTGCTATCCTGGCTTCCAGTGCTGGACTTCTGGGCTGTATATTCACCCCCAAGTGCTACATTATTCTACTCAGAACTGACCTGAACACGAGGGAGCATTTAATTGGAAAACAACATCCTAAAAAGGTCAAATGAAACAGAATTTCGTTTGCATGATCTTGTATTCCTGTTCCATGAGGAATGATGAAAACTGCTCAATATTGTTGAAACTGATTAAATTTTGAAATCTAAATGCCTTCATTACAGCATGAAAATATTGAGGCAATTTAATTAATGTGTTTATGTGTTTTGCATTGTTTTATATATTTTTTTTTATTTGTTTTGCTCTTTTGAATGTTATGTTTATGATTTGCTTAGAATTGTATAGATCATGTGGAATGCAATTGCTTTTTGAATTAAATGAAAATTTCAAAGGAAGGTAAATGTTTACTGGCTGCTGTTAAACCTATGACTTCAGTATTCATGAATTTTCATCGTCCTATACAGATAGTACAAGGCTCCAAAACAGTCTAACTAGCCCAATGTTTATTTCTTTTATTTCATAGTTTCTATACCTCACTATCCTAGATACTATACGGTTTACATCATTAACCCCTACCTCCTGGATTGTATATAACGTGACTAGATTTCTGTGCCAAAATGCAGTCAATTTGTATAGCAATGCGCTTAACTTAATTGGTTTAACAATGTAATTAGCATTGATAACAGCACTTAACAATCAATAATGAGCACTACCAACCAACCTACCAACAAAGCATGACTATGATCGAACAGGACAACACGCAATCTTCATCCATTCTGACCCTCCACTTATACCTCATACGATCATTATACAACTTTGTATTTGTTATCCACCGACTGGGCAAACTGTACTATGTAAGCCACATTGAGCCTGCAAATAGGTGGGAAAATGTGGGGTACAAATGCAATAAATAAATAAATAATGAACACTAATTGGCAATAGTTAGAGTTTACGCTCACAAATCGCTAAGCATATTCTGTAACTCACTGCACCACTTATAGATCAGCTCAAACATATCTTAATCTCCACTATCCATACAACAAAGGACTCAAATACAAAACAACATATGCATCCAGCTTCTCCTATTTAAGCACACAACTATGGATCGCACTGCCAAAAACAGTAAAAACAACGTACGACCACCTAAAGTTCCGGAAAAAACTAAAGACGAACCTGTTCCAAAAGGCATACCCCACCGACCCAACATAAGAACCAGAGTACCTGTTACATAACAACACCAAGAATGTAATGGACTCACCCCAACTCTCCCTCTTCCTACCTAATGTTTCCCCAATGTATCTACCATATATGAACCATATACTACCACAATCACACCTTGTACTTGTACACACTTTGTATTTGTTCAGACCGGAACCGGCGAACGCTGCTATGGTACTATGTAAGCCACATTGAGCCTGCAAATAGGTGGGAAAATGTGGGATACAAATGTATCAAATAAATAGAATACACCTAGGTGGAAATATTTACCATGCAGTGTTTTAGGTGTCATTTAAAAAAATCTGGCCCATAATAATTGGCCAGATCACTATCCAACCAAGGCCTAAACCCGTACATTTACGCCGATGATATTACGATATACATTCCATTTAAGAACAACGTATCAGAAATTTCAGATAAACTTAATACTATCTTCCAAATAATGAACTCATGGGCGGATGCATTCCTGCTCAAGCTTAACGCAGAAAAGACACAATGTCTTATCCTATCATCGCAGTTTAACAAGACTAATTACACCAATATAAATTCACCAAGCCACACTCTCCCTGTTGCGGATACCCTGAAACTCCTGGGTGTTACTATTGACTGAAATCGTACCCTAGATTGCCATGCGAAGAATGTTACAAAGAAAATGTTTCTTGCAATATGGAAGCTTAAAAGAGTGAAACCTTTTTTTCCCAAGGGAGGTATTCCGCAAGCTGGTGCAATCACTAGTACTGAGCCATCTGGATTACTGCAATTCCATTTACGCAGGATGCAAAGCAAAAACCATTAAGAAACACCAGACTGCCCAGAACACCGCAGCCAGACTCATATTCGGAAAGGTGAAATATGAGAGCGCCAAATCCCTCAGAGAAAAATTACATTGGCTTCCATTAAAAGATCGAATTGCATTCAAAATCTGCACCTTAACTCATAAAATCATCCATGGAGAGGCCCCATCATACATGTCAGACCTAATTGACTTATTAGCACGAAATACCAAAAGTTCATCACGTACCTTCCTAAACCTTCACTACCCCAATTGCAAAGGACTTAAATACAAATCAATACACGCATCTACCTTCACATACCTCTGTACACAATCATAGAATAAAATACCGAATACTATAAAAACAGCACACGACTTGACAACCTTCCGGAAGTTACTGAAGACATAAGTAATGCCATACTGGGAAAAGACCAAGGGTCCATCGAGCCCAGCATCCTGTCCAAGACAGCGGGCAATCCAGGCCAAGGGCATCTGGCAAGCTTGAAGGGGGCGTGTCAGAGGCGTGGTGAAGGCGGGACTTGGGCATGGTTATCACCTGAACAGAGATGGGCGCCTTTCGCTGATAATGGAAAAAAAGTATGCGTTTGTAGCTAGAATTTAGGCCACTTTTCCTGGACCCTGTTTTTTCACAAATAAGGCCCCAAAAAGTGCTCTAAATGACCAGATTACCCCCAGAGGGAATCGGGGATGACCTCCCCTGACTCCCCCCGGGGTCACTAACCCCCTCCCACCACAAAAAATGATGTTTCACAACTTTTTATTTTCACCCTCAAATGTCATACCCACCTCCCTGGCAGCAGTATGCAGGTCCTTGGAGCAGTTGTTAGGGGGTGCAGTGGACTTCAGGCAGGTGGACCCAGGCCCATCCCCCCCTACCTGTTACAATTGTGCTGCTTAATGCTTAGTCGTCCAACCCCCCCCCCAAACCCACTGTACCCACATGTAGGTGCCCCCCTTCACCCCTTAGGGCTATAATAATGGTGTAGACTTGTGGGCAGTGGGTTTTGAGGGGGATTTGGGGGGCTCAACACACAAGGGAAGGGTGCTATGCACCTGGGAGCTTTTACCTTTTTTTTTTTTGTAAAAGTGCCCCCTAGGGTGGTCGGTTGGTGTCCTGGCATGTGAGGGGGACCAGTGCACTATGAATCCTGGCCCCTCCCACGAACAAATGCCTTGGATTTATTCGTTTTTGAGCTAGGCGCTTTCATTTTCCATTATCGCTGAAAAACAAAAACGCCCAGCTCACAAATTGTCGAATAAAACATGGACATCTATTTTTTTCGAAAATATGGTTTGGTCCGCCCCTTCACGGACCCGTTCTCAGAGATAAACGCCCATGGAGATAGACGTTTTCGTTCGATTATGCCCCTCTGTGTAAGCTCTGCGTAAATGATGTTACAATAATCCATTCTAGAGATAATAAAGGCGTGATAAAGCGTAAGGAGTGTTTCTGACGCAAGGAATGGCCGTACAATATGCAGCTGATGGAGCGCTAAAAACATGGATCTAACCACTGCAGAAATCTGTTCCTGAAAAGTAAGATGAGAGTCAGTAATGACCCCAAATATTTAAAAGAACCCACAGGCTGCTGTGGGATACCAAACAGGATAGGTATAATAGAAGGTGATGGCAAAGGATTTGAAATCCAGCAGGTAGTAGTTTTGTCTATGTTAAGAGCTAATTGATTGCCTTTTAACCATTTTTCTAGTACAAAGAGACAGGACTGAAGAGGCTGTAAATCAGAATGCACACCACCTATATGGTAGACCAAAAAAAAATATCCGCTTATATATAAAAAGTGTAGAATTATGAACACAGTCATGCACTATGGAATGGGCCAGAGATTGATATTTCTGTGTGACTCTGGAATCTATCAGAGATTGACGAGCCTGCATGACTCTGGAATTTATGATCTCTGGAATTTATGGTCTGTTATGATGCCCTTACGGATAAGCAGGCTTGGGAAAGAAACTAGTGTAAACAAAAGAGAGAATGAAGTTTAAACATGTTTCGAAAAGCAGATGGTGAGAACCAGATAATAATCTATGAGAAAGATGATTTGCAGAAAAATTCATGTAAATCATTGTCTGAAACAAACGATATAAACAGCTGAATCAGAACAGTATTTCAGAGAACCAGTCATAGTGAACAGCTTTTTATGTAGTTGTACTGATCTCTCATGAGAAACTGTAATTGTATCTGTACTTGGTAAGTAAATAAAATTGACTTTCTCATATGCACGTAGCCTTGGTTTCTTTTATCCTCCCAAATTGTGGATGGCGGGTACATGCTAATATTTGGGAAAGGGTACAAGGAGCCCAAAAACAAAAGACACATTGAAAGTTTGGATGAGGGCAGCTAAAGAACTCAGAAAAATATTAAAAAGTAAAGGAGATAAAATAGAACTTTGATGAATACCATAAACTAAAGGGAAAAACTGAAGATGTAGAATCTGCAAAGATAAGTGTCTTGAAGAAAAGAAATAAACCAAGCCAAGACTTTTCCCACTAACCCCAAAGAAGCAAGTCTCTGCAGAAGTAAAAAATGATTAATCAAATCAAAAGCTTCTGATAGGTCCAAAGAGACCAGCAGGGTCACTGCACCCCTACCCAACCTACCGTGCAGCTCACTCATTAAAGAAGCCAGGAAGGTCTCAGTACTGTATCCCATGTGGAAGCCAGACTGCCTAGGATGTAGGACATGGGTGGCCTTCACATGTGTAAAACCTGCTAAAAAAATTCATTTCTCTGTGACTTTGGAGAGAAATTAATAGTCAAAACAGGCAGATAATTAACTGATAGAGATGGATCCAATGTAGATTTTTTTCAGAATTTGATGAACTACATTTTTTTCCAGGCTAATGAAAGAGAACCTGTCAATAAACTCTGAGTAACAATTTGCTGTACTCCAGAGATTGAAACTTTAACCAGTAACCAACTAGGTGTTATTGGAACTAGACGTGAAGGGGCAGGGTTCATAGGCATGTTCGTCTGCTATAAAAGCCTGTTGAAAGAAGAAATGTTTCAACTGTTTTGGAAACTGTAGATAATTATTCATTCTATGCAATTGTACTTGAAGCATATTTCATAATTGGGCACCCTCTATGTAAAACATTCTCTGCCTGTAATCATCTAGTCTGATATGTCTAAAAGATGGAACATCTAGTAAACGTTTCTCTGCAGAGCACAATGCTTGGGATGGACAATACACCCTCAACATTGTTGCCAATGACACGGGGACTTCATCATTCATTTCTTTGAAAATAAAGACCATCACTTTAAAATGTATACGTGAGTCAACAGGCAACCAATGAAATCTTTGTAGCAATGAGGGAAAATGTTCAAATCTCAAGGTATTTGACAGAAGTCTAGCTATAGCATTTTGTGCTAGCTGTAAAGGTTTCAGAAAATTGGCTGTAACCCCTAGAAGTAAAGAATTGCAGTAGTCATATAATCAAAAATCAAAAAATACTGAAGAGCAAAAATATAATATGAAACCAATACTGTTTGATTTGCCCTCAACGTTAACCAATGACATTGCCTGTAAATCACTTATTAAAGAAAGGAAACCTCAACTGCCAGGGATGCCTACAAAAATGGCCTTCCCTTAAACTGCTTTTATCATGGTTCATCAATCCCCTGAAACAAGCCACAATAGAAAACAACTCGAACTCAGAGAATAAAACTATCATAGCCAAAATACATTAGAATAATATTCCATAAGGTTAATGTCATCTCGAAATACTGAAAAAATACCAATGCACAGAAGAAAATACTACTTAGCTTATCCGCCTTTCTTCTTCATTTCTTGTCCTACATCCATAAGAAAAAGCTGGGTCCTCCGCAGACTTCACTGTCCAGTGGATCCAGCTTCTGCCTATTTTCTTCATCCATGTGCAGATTTTCTCCTCATCTCATCTCTCATTCTTCCCTCTCCTCCATCCAGCATTTCTTCTCTCTCCCTTCCCTCTCCTCCATCCATGTCCTGCAACCCTCCTCTCACCTGCCCCCCCCCACCATCCACCCATGTCCAGTGATTCCCTTGGCTCCCCTGCCCCCCTCCAGCCATCCATACCCACCCAGCAATTCCCTTGGCTCCCCTGTCCCCCCCTCCAGCGATCCATACCCACCCAGCGATTCCCCTGTCCCCCCCTCCAGCCAACCATACCCACCCAGCGATTTCCTTGGCTCCCCTGCCCCCCCTCCAGCCATCCATACCCACCCAGCGATTCCCTTGGCTCCCCTGCCCCCCCTTCCAGCGATCCATACCCACCCTGCAATTGCCTTGGCTCCCCTGCCCCCCTCCAGCCATCCATACCCACCCAGCGAATCCCATGGCTCCCATGGCTCCCCTGCCCCCCTCCAGCCATCTATACCCACCCAGTGATTCCCTTGGCTCCCCTGCCCCTCTCCAGCCATCCATACCCACCCAGCGATTCCCTTCGCTCCCCTGCCCCCCCTCTCCAGCCAAACATACCCACCCAGCAATTCCCTTGGCTCCCCAGCCCCCCCTCCAGCCAGCCATACCCACCCAGTGAATCCTATGGCTCCCCTGCCCCCCTCCAGGCATCCATCCCCACCCCGCGATTCCATTCGCTCCCCTGCCCGGCATCCATACTTGACCTTGCGATTCGCCTTGCTCCCCTGCCTCCGTCGCAGCTACCACAGACTCAGTGAAAGGCCGTCAGCCTTCCCTTCGTTTCCTGTCAGTGTCCCGCCTTCTTCTGACGTCATTGCGCGAGGGCGGGACACGACAGGAAACGAAGGGCTGACGGCCTTTCACTGAGTCTGCGGCAGCTGCGACAGAGGCAGGGGAGCATCACAAGGTCAAGTATGGATGCCGGGCAAAGGAGCGAAGGGAATCGCGGGGTGGGGATGGATGCCTGGAGGGGGGCAGGGGAGCGAAGGGAATCGCAGGGTGGGGATAGATGCCTGGAGGGGGGGGGGGGCAAAAAAAGGTGCCGGTACGCCGTACCATTGCGTACCGGCACAAAGAAAGCACTGCATATTTTTAACTGTGCAAAGTAACGCATCCTGTCTGAATTACTAACAAAATATATCACTGTTATAAATGAAGATACAAAGTTCTAAAGATGTTCTTCTTATAATCCTACTGACCAGTATAGCTCAGCAGTGAAATGGACAGTCAAAGAATACATTCAGGTATTTCTAAGACCAACCCTTCAAGAATGTGGCATGAGGTTTGCCTGTGGAGAATTAACCAGCATAATCAGGCAATGAAGAACCTTTGTTTTTAATTAACAGATAGTTTACTTGCAAATTTAACTGAGGCCTTGAATGCACTGTATTTCAAGATGTTAATAAATGAATATCTACATTTCTAGAAGTAATGAGTTCACAAAATTCTAGTAATAATTTGCTGAATGGCAATTCGCAGACAGTCACATAGCAAACCTAGTAAAGGACTATTTTGCGACAGTGGCTATTTTGTCCGAGCTGTTTTGTCCATGTTAAAGTGTTGGAGTGCCCATAAATACCAATTAAAATAAAGATTACAAAATTATAATGTCTCTATGAGTCTTCTAGAGTTAAATAAGTTTTATTAACCCATGGTCAGGGCAAGATACATTGGTGTTCATTGCGTCTTCATGATGGCTTTTTTCAGGGCCACTTTTAACTCTTTGCTTCTCAAGCTATAAATTAAAGGGTTTAGGAGTGGGAGAGTGACTATATACATTGCAATAGGCAACTTGTTTGGATCTGCAGAATCCATTGACCCAGGGTTCATATACACTCCTATGATAGTTCCATATGCCAAAAGAATGACTGTAAGGTGAGATGAACAGGTGGAGAAGGCCTTGTTTTTGCCCTTTGAAGAGCGGATTTTCAGGATGGTGGAAATGATAAACATGTAGGATGTCAGGGTTAGGAGGAATGGAATGAAGACTACAAATAAGCCTAGTATATAATTCATAGTTTGCATTATTGAGGTATCTGAGCAAGAAAGCTTCACCATTGCTGCAATTTCACAGAAGAAGTGATTTATTACATTAGAGTCACAAAAGGGAAACTGGGATACAATAATATTGTGTGGCAAAGGTTCTAATAAACCTGCTACCCACGAGGCAGCTGCCAGAACAGCACACGCCCTCTTATTCATTATGATGAGATAACGCAAGGGGTTGCATATTGCAATGTAACGGTCATATGACATGGCAGTGAGAAGAGCAAATTCTGTAGATAAAGATATCGAATAGCAGTACATCTGTAGAATGCATCCCCAAAAAGATATATTATAGTCCTTTGCTAGCAGAATTGTCAGCATTTTGGGCACAATGGAAGTCAAAGAGCAGATATCTAAGGCAGACAGGTTGGCCAGGAAGAAATACATGGGGATGTGGAGGTGTCGATCAGCACATACTATGTAGATAACAAGGAGGTTCCCCAGCATAGCCATCAGGTAGAGGAATGAGAAGAGAATGAAGAGGGGGAGCTGCAGCTCAGGAAACTCTGGGAACCCAAGAATCAGGAATTCTGTCACTCTGGTATGATTTTCCATTTCACTGCTTTAAAGCTTCAAGGAAGAAGAGACAGAATGAAGGGAAATTAGGAAACAATGTGACCAAACATAACACAAAAGACTCCCAAAACACTGATGCAGTAAATCAGATCAACCAAGAACAAACGCAAGAAAAACATGTCTTTTATACTTCTACAGAGATCAGCTTTAGTGTCACCGAGCTGGCTGGGTTGTGAATGAACATGAATACAGGCTTCAGTCTTGTTACTTTGCCATACCATCTAGTTTTAAACCACCAATTATCCAGCAGACTGAGCACTGTCTTCCTGATCTCTCCTCATGGCCATCAATACTTAAAGCGACTAGTTACTCAGCGGGCAAATCTTTAAGGGAGCATCTCTATTCCGGTGCCCCAATTCCATTCAGTGACTATCTATTCTACAAATAGATTCCATTGTATAATACTAGGATAACCCAGTATCAACATGCCTTACATGTTTGTGTCCACAGTAACACCAGCATTAGATTTGGCAGAACTGTGATGGTTTGAATCTGGTAAGGACGTGTGTAAGTACAGGAGTAATTTTATAACTTGGCCCTATAAGTTATGCATTCTAGTGATATACACTGTGATCCAATACTGTACTGGGATCTTGGTGCCAAAAAGTCCTTATAGTTGGGTAATACACAATTGTCATGCCAAATATAGTTGGAAATTTTGGACTTGATTCTACTTATGGTGTTTGAAATATCATCACCAGAATACAATTTCCACGTAGGCGTAATCTATAAACCGCACCTAGATTTAGGCATGGTTTATTAAATACACCTAAGCTGGTTTACAGAATATGCCAGCATTTAACTCATTCATTCATTCATTTACATCAAGGAAAACTTGGTGTAAATATTGGTTTCTAAGTTAGGTACCAAGTCAGTGTATTCTTTAACCCTACGCATAAGTTTTTGGAGCTCCCATGAAGAGCCTACTCCATGCCCATGGCCATGCCCCCTTTTTGGTTGCACATATTAGAATTTACACGTACCACTTTCCAGAATAGGCTTAGCAAGTTGTAAGCATAATTTCAAATTAATGCCAATTAGTGCTGATAATTGGTTAACATCTAATTATCAACACTGATTAGCTAGTTAATAAATTAGGTTATGCGCATATTTATGGAATGTGCTTGGATTTTGACATGGAAAACCTAGCATGATATATATGGGATCTGGGAGTTTTTGTGTAGTTTACCCCATAATAAATAGACTGACCACACTCCAACCTTGCCAATGCCCCCTTGCACTTATACACGATACCACTTACACAAGAGATTTAATAATGCATAGAAATGTGTAATACACTTCTATGCATTAGCTTTACTTTTCTCAGCATTAATGCATATAAATAGTGTGTTAGTCCTAATGTCTTGTTATAAAATATTACAGAATTACCTCCTATATGCATAAGTAGGAGACATGTCAATGTCCCACCTGTGCAATCTTGCATTATTCCAGTTATGCACTCTGTTACAGAATAGCATTTAGGTACCCTACTGGCTCTTTCCAGTGCTAGAATTTTGCAAATTTGCATGCAAAAGACTCTGTAAAGGTGGGCTTTCAGTTACAAAATGGCCCTGTATGTTTTAGATAGCATTGCACCATTATTACTCTGAGTGCCTGGATATTTAGTTCTGTTATGGAGATAAATGCTAGCAGTAAACTTCTGGGTATGTCAGCCTTAAAAATTCCCACGTATTTTCTTACTTATTCAGTCCTATCACCATATGCCAAACAACCTCACCACCATCCAACTCACCCACCCACCCACCCCCCAAAAAAAACTCTCTTTGCAAGAAAATTCAGGCTTACCTCCTGCACCCTCACATAAAGTGTAGTTTTTCAGATAATGACGGGGTAGTGCGGAAATGAGCTCCATCCAGCAGGTTATTTAACCTTCAGCCTTACGTCATACCAAAGAATGATGGAGCAAGTATATTGACCATCAGAGCATTTGCAATCTGTGTCTGAGGAATTATCACACTGAGGAATATCAACACAAGTTCCAATCATTGACTTTCCTGAACAAGGGTTTCTGCAGCTGTGCAAGAATATCCTGATGAGCTGTGAGTCATCACACTCTGAGACAGGTCTATTGGGATCTGGTTCCTGGGCAGATACACTATAAAATATGTTTCAAAATCTTAAAAAACTATAATATATTATTATTCTGTTAAAATAAATAAATAAGTAAAAATAAAGGTAACAAATTGTAACGTCCATCTGAGTCTTGTAGAATTCATAAAGCTTTATAACACATTAATAACCAAATTAATGTGTGGCTAAAACTGAAATGTTTTTTGTAATGTATCACTGGAACACAACAAAATAACAGTGGAAACAAATACAGAACATTCAAATGATTTCAAACTCAAAAGTTATAAACTGACCTGTATATAGATCAGTGGCAACTGAGTTTTGTATCTCAATTGCCATTAAATGAGAGTGATAGGGCACCAATTTACATCTTACATCACACTTTACACAATAAAACATTAGTCTGCCAGGAAAATGAGTAGTATGTCATCTGCATAAATAATAAAACAACTTTATATTAAAGTCCTAAATTAGTGTGGCCAAGCAGTTGAGAAATGTATTGAAAAGAAATGCACACAAGACCAAACCCTACAGCATGCCACACTGAAGAGGAATTGCATCAGATGAGGTAGTAGGTGATCAACAAGATAGGAAGAAAACCAAGACGACGCTGTGCCCACAAGACCTAGGGCCTTCAGAATTCAGAGTAAGAGAGCATGTTAGACAAATGAAATGCTGAGGACAGGTCCAAAGGGAGCTGGAGGGTGATGAGACCTGCATCCAAAGAAGAGTGTAGTTCACCTAGGAGAATTGCTATAGTGGGCTCAGTACTATGATGTGTTCTAAAACTAGTTTGACAAGGATGACGTGCAGAAAGCTGGGTGACACGGTGCAGAAGCTACTGAGACAGACATGGGAAGCAATTGCTTGCCCTAGGATTTGTACTATGGAATGTTGCTACTCTGAGATTGTGCATGGAATCTTGTAACTCTTTAGGATTCCAGAATCTTGTATTCTTTGGGGTTCTACGTGGAATGTTGCCACGATTTGGGTTTCTGCCAGGTACTTGTGACATGTATTGGCCACTGTTGGAAATAGGATACTGGGCTAGATAGACCATTACTCTGACCCAGTATGGCTATTCCTATGTTCATATGTAAAAACTATTCCCTCAGCTATCTTAGAAATGATACACAGATATGATACCAGATGGTAGTACCCAGAAAGAGAGGAATCCATAGTAAGTTTTTTCAAAAGTGGCCTAATCAATGCCTGTTTCTATCAAAAATGACTTTGATGAATCATATGTAAAAGCAAAGAGGTGAGGCCATGTCTGGGAATGCGGAGTCAACTGGAAGGTAAAGGATCCATCTTGCAAGTAGGAAACCACATAGAGGATATAATCTGAGATATTTGAGTTAAAGATGGAAGTGTGAATGATGACCAAAGGAGGGGACTAGCTCCATGGGCAAAAGGGAAGAAGGGAAGGGATAAGAGACATTTGAAACAGACAGAGTACTGCTGCTGAATGCTGAGATGACCATTCTATTCCTAAGGGTATCTTAGCATGATTTTTCTCATGAGCTAAAAACGCTAGCCCACCTTAGCAAAATACCTCTTAGGTGTTCTTGTCTATGTTGCTGCTGTCAATTTGCAAGATGCATAGAAATGAATTTAATAAAGTGACAAATAGTACAAGACACAATGCACAAAAATAACATTTATATTTGGAGAATTCCTACCAGCTGTGAACACCAATGGCCAAACCTTAGGGCAGTACACAGGAAGAAGTTTTGCAAATTTTTTTGTGTCTTGCTGAGGGACAGGAAGCCACAATCAGGTGCAAAAGCTGCAAGGAGAAGGTAGAAGGCACATGCAAAGGAAACTGTTTAGCACTTTCGCTGGCTCCTTCTTGGGCAGTAAATATTTCTCCTTCAATTACCACTGCCGCAGCTTCTGCTCCTGGACTCAGGCACCCTCAGGAATTAATCTGATATGTTTCTGTCAATGCAGCCTTGACTCTGCTTCATGAGCTGATCATGATGTATTTGTGGGATTGGGTGATATTAAGTTGGGGCTGCTGGGACCTTGTTCTTTTTGTGAGAGGTAGGAGATGTGTGTTGGATTCTCCCATCTCCCATAAAAACACCATCACTTGTAGTGGTGTTTTGGGGGAAGATAGGGGATGTTATGCTGGGGTCACCAAGCCTCTGGTACAACTGTAGGTAGAGAAACTGCTGCTCTGCATAGAAGGGACAGTGCCTGTCAGCTACCACTCTCTCCCCTCTGTATCCACAACCACCATACAGACATCACAGGAAGGGCTTTCCTCACACAGAAAAGGAAGGAAAGAGTCTCTTTTTATCTATATAACTTTAAACTGTAGCATATGGACATATATACATATATGTGTACACATTTGTGTGCATAAGCAAGTATTTTAAACATTTATACACCCCCTAATTCTACATGTTATGTACCAATCGAGTGCCTTACCTTAGGTACTAAAATGGGAGTAAGCAACAGTTCTTTTAGTAGTTAATCTATAGTGCCTACAATCTTTAGAATGCAACTGAAAGGGTATGTGCCTATCGGTGGGGCATGTATGGGGTATGGGAGGGGTATAGGAGTGGCATGGGAGGGGCATGGGTGGGTTATAACTAGGACATGAGAAGGACATGGATGGGTTCTAGATGGAGTATAGGAAAGGAATGTGTGGGGTATGAGAGGGGAATGGATGGGTGAGTTATGGGTGGGGCATGAAAGGGGCTTAGATGGATTATAAGTGGGGCATTAGAGGGACATGTGATGTTTTGCAGATAGGGCATGGATGGGGTAAGGGAGGGGCATGTAAGGGGCATGGGTGGGGTATGGGAGGGACATGGGTGGGTGACACACAGGTACAATTTATAGAATGTGGTATGTTGTTTGTCTATGTAACATTTAGGCATGAAAATTAACAACTACCTTTTAACTTGGGGTAAATGTGGGTGACGTTGGACCCATATATATTGACATCTAAACTTGCAGCCAAAATGTCAATTTAATCTATATTCTATTACAGAATTTGGGTGCCCAGATGCCTTTATAGAATACTGTATTAGTGCACAGGTTTTGAGTATCTACCTGCTAATTTTCAGCACTGTTTAACTGGACAGCAACAGCTCTGGAAGGTTATAGCATTAAGCCAGCTAAACACTAATATACCCGCTTAGCGCACAGCATATAATCATCTATATCACAGGATATAGCCAGCAAGACACAAATATTCAGCACTTTGACGGCTAAGTTCAGGAGACAAATTCTGCCAGTCACCAGAAATGGCCAAGCATTGAGGGGCTCATCTACAGAGCATGGGTAAGTCTAACATGGGCTTACCGATTTCTAAATCGGGACTACCGCAGGCCCAGAGCTGCTACTGGTGGTAGTTCAACCCCGAGCAAGTACCATTTCCAGGGGAAAAAGTAAAACCCAGGAAATTGCTTGCCTGGTGGTAACTTGGCGGTAATCGGTCATCGCCGCATGCTGCCTGGTTACCGCCAGGTTACCATGGAAACCCTTGTCGCCAACACAATGGGTGGAGAAAAGGGCTCTCCACCACGAGGCCATGAAGTAAGAGTTTACCTGCTGCAGTAAAAAGGGCTCTGGAACACAGGAAAAATGTCACCAACAGCTAGCTCAGGGCCCTTTTTCCTGAATATCCAGGCTAAGTGTCAACCATGGGACTAAACCAGCCTGCCTACTGTACAATGAACATTGGCCTCCTAATTTTTAAAGCCCTTTATAAAATTGTCTCCATAATGCATGTGTAATTAGTATGTATTACTATATATTAATTTTAGTATATATGGTGGTAATTATGTAAAGTATATACTTAAACGTATGCACGTATGCACTGATTACTCATATAAATCATTAGACTATTAGCCTAATCACCTTTTTATACCACCATTGATGCTACTTTGCTTCACTCTCAGTGCCTTTGAAACAAGTATTCAGCTCCAGGGTGTAGCTCCGCTCAGCAGCCCCATCCCTTTGTATGGCAACACTACCTATACTTGCACTGTCCAAGTTACACATTTTGGGGCATATTCAGTAAATACTGCAAATAAATTAGAATATGCTTAGGTGTAATTGCCTAAAGAGTGTTAATATTAGGCCACATATTTTACAACGCTCGCTCAGCACTGAGTTACCTTTACAGCATAATCCTTAGCGTGGATTACCACAGTAAACTAAGTGCAAGGATTTATGCCCACATCCAAACTAAAAAATGTTAGGTGTGAAACGCTGCACATACATTTCGGCAACACCCCTAACCCACCCATGCTCCTGCCCCGGCCATGCCTCCTTTTGAGTTGTGTGCTAGACATATGAAAAAAATAAATGATTAAATTGTTACTGAGAAATGGAGCTATTTGTAAAAGTAGAAGTGTCAGATGTGACTGACTGTAAATGAGGGAGGGGAGAAGGAGAGCAAAGACATGTTTAGAAGTTGATGTTTCCCTCTATCCAATTTGCTAAAATGGAAAATTATATCAGTCTATCTTAAACCAGTCCACAGGAGAGAAGGATCAAAGTGTCATCATCGCTATCTCTATTATTTCTATGTGGCCTGCAATTAAAGTGCAGCACGAATCAAGGACAAAACACTAATAGCAGTTTCCAGAAATAGATGTCCGTTCGGATCAAGCAACAAATCCCTTGAGTCAAGGGAGACAGCAGAAGAGCACAGTATTTTAAGGCGAAGCTCTGTATTCCTTCTGTCCTCACTATAGGATGACTGTGTGTCAAGGCAAAGCTATGACGAAACTGTGATACAGGTAAAACTAGAGCTGGTACAGAAGACTTTTTATAGAGAGAATGATTTTATTTCCCTTATTTCTAGGATTGAATGAGGTCTTGATAATGGCTTATGCATTAGTTAGCCGATGCCAGACAACCTACAGTGTCATAAGTTATGGTATGGGAAACACCAAGAAAGCTGATCTGATCTTGGGTGGAATAATTTCAACCACTTACCCTGTACTGGAAGAACCCTTAAGCTTTACAAATATCAATACAACTGAATCCTGCATACTGTAAGTACAAACTTTCACAATTATACATGACAACACACACAAATCTACCTAGACAACACACACAAATCTACCTAGACAATATACACTTCACAAAGTGTCATCGGATCACCAATATTCAGCAGACCTAAGTTAACTGTTCTCTTCATTAAAAGGTGCTTTAAAGAACAGCATTTTAATCTTTTATTAATAAGCATATCTTCTAACATTATCCAAATTATATATTTCTAACAGAAGACAGCATCTGCTGGGAGAAAGGTGTGGTAGATCTGATATGGTAAAACCAGGACATGGGTGTAGTCTGTACTAAAGATATTAAAACAAAAATCCATATATCACATTGCTTTGTCAGCTATTTCATGTTCTTTACTTAATGATAGCCAGAAGAGCTGCAGAGAAAGGATAATTGTTAGTCATTTACCCTTTTAAGAATGTATTTACCTTGCTAAATACCTGAATGAAAATCTGTCTCTAAAGCAGCTAAAGGTTTATCAGACTCTCATTGGGCAGAAATCTCACCTGTGTTGAGTGCTGGAGCAAATGTCTGTCTCTAGAATGTTTTAAACATACATATATCATTTTTAAAAATCTTGAAAACTCTGGCTACACTCTTCCAAAATTCCACTTGTGTATTAATCTACCAGAAAGGGACAAGCATAAGTACATAAGTACATAAGTAGTGCCATACTGGGAAAGACCAAAGGTCCATCTAGCCCAGCATCCTGTCACCGACAGTGGCCAATCCAGGTCAAGGGCACCTGGCACGCTCCCCAAACGTAAAAACATTCCAGACAAGTTATACCTAAAAATGAGGAATTTTTCCAGTCCATTTAATAGCGGTCTATGGACTTGTCCTTTAGGAATCTATCTAACCCCTTTTTAAACTCCGTCAAGCTAACCGCCCGTACCACGTTCTCCGGCAATGAATTCCAGAGTCTAATTACACGTTGGGTGAAGAAAAATTTTCTCCGATTCGTTTTAAATTTACCACACTGTAGCTTCAACTCATGCCCTCTAGTCCTAGTATTTTTGGATAGCGTGAACAGTCGCTTCACATCCACCCGATCCATTCCACTCATTATTTTATACACTTCTATCATATCTCCCCTCAGCCGTCTCTTCTCCAAGCTGAAAAGCCCTAGCCTTCTCAGCCTCTCTTCATAGGAAAGTCGTCCCATCCCCACGATCATTTTCGTCGCCCTTCGCTGTACCTTTTCCAATTCTACTATATCTTTTTTGAGATACGGAGACCAGTACTGAACACAATACTCCAGGTGCGGTCGCACCATGGAGCGATACAACGGCATTATAACATCCGCACACCTGGACTCCATACCCTTCCTAATAACACCCAACATTCTATTCGCTTTCCTAGCCGCAGCAGCACACTGAGCAGAAGGTTTCAGCGTATCATCGACGACGACACCCAGATCCCTTTCTTGATCCGTAACTCCTAACGCGGAACCTTGCAAGACGTAGCTATAATTCGGGTTCCTCTTACCCACATGCATCACTTTGCACTTGTCAACATTGAACTTCATCTGCCACTTGCACGCCCATTCTCCCAGTCTCGCAAGGTCCTCCTGTAATCGTTCACATTCCTCCTGCGACTTGACGACCCTGAATAATTTTGTGTCATCGGCGAATTTAATTACCTCACTAGTTATTCCCATCTCTAGGTCATTTATAAATACATTAAAAAGCAACGGACCCAGCACAGACCCCTGCGGGACCCCACTAACTACCCTCCTCCACTGAGAATACTGGCCACGCAATCCTACTCTCTGCTTCCTATCTTTCAACCAGTTCTTAATCCATAATAATACCCTACCTCCGATTCCATGACTCTGCAATTTCTTCAGGAGTCTTTCGTGCGGCACTTTGTCAAACGCCTTCTGAAAATCCAGATATATAATATCAACCGGCTCCCCATTGTCCACATGTTTGCTTACCTCCTCAAAAAAATGCATTAGATTGGTGAGGCAAGACTTCCCTTCACTAAATCCGTGCTGACTTTGTCTCATCAGTCCATGTATTTGTATATGCTCTGCAATTTTATTCTTAATAATAGCCTCCACCATCTTGCCCGTCAGTGCACATTCCTTTACTCCTGTCACGACATTGCAACATTCCATTCATGCACAGATGTTGCCCAACTACTGAAAAATGACTTTATAAAATTGATTCCTAAATCTCTACCTCATGTTTCATACCTGGTCTCTCAAGTCATTGTAAACCATTGGTTTTCCTATATTTCATAATCAGATCATTCTGCTAGGTATAGTTGCATCCTTTTCAATCACATTGGAATACATGGGCTGATTCTGAGTTTAAACTTCCATGAGATGCAGGCCTGCTACTAAACCCCAAGTCCCAAAACTGCCTGATACCTGATATCATGCTGATGGCAATGGAGCAGCGAGTGGTCAAACAAAACCTAGATTATAGCCCTTCATGGAAATAAAAAGCAAGTTAGGATTGAATGTATGCTTGCATTTGAGATATAATAATAAAAAAATATCCAGTGGTTAAGCACTTCAGAATTTTTTTTTTAATTTTTGTTACATATGTACCCCACGCTTTCCCACTCATGGCAGGCTCAATGCAGCTTACATGGGGCAATGGGAGGGTTAAGTGACTTGCCCAGAGTCACAAGGAGCTGCCTGTGCCTGAAGTGGGTATCGAACCCAGTTCCCCAGAACCAAAGTCCACCACCCTAACCACTAGAATTAATATGTTTCAGCAGATCTGTGGAGAATCTCAGTTCCATGCATAAGGTCTTCCAGGGTTTAGCTAAGATTCAGTGGTAGAATTGCTGGGTATAATTTGGTAGTTGAAAAGTAGGAGTTGGATTAGGGTGAATTAGTATAAAGTTGCATAGTACCATAGTAGATGGCGGCAGATAAAGATCTATATTGTCCATCCAGTCTTCTCAACAAGACATGATCTCTTAGAATAGTTTATGCATCTAAAGATGTGTTTTGATTGCTCACAGGGAGGAATTTTACCAATACATTCAACATTCCTCGACCTTTCATTTTGCAATTGAGGAGATCAACCAAAATGCAGAAATCTTACCCAATATCACCCTGGGTTTCCAAGTCATTGACTCCTGCTCTGATGCTTCGCTTTCACTGTGTGGTGTTCTAAGCATATTATCAGGAAAAGAAGAAATAGTGCCTGGCTATACATGTTATCCGAAGAGCCACGTTGCAGGTTTCATTGAAAGACTCCCTTCATTGGCATCACATGCAATTGCCAGACTCACCGGGATCTATAGATACCCACAGGTACAGAAAAAATCAGTCTCAATTTATAATCTCTGAAATTTTGCTGTGATAGTTTCTCTTTTCCCTCACCCATCTTTTATTGGTCTGCATTATTGATGGTGGTTCCTTGGTTTGATATCTTACCGGCATATTACAATCATTGTATTAATTTGCCACTTATTTTTCAAATACTCATGAATCTCTGAACAGGGTTCACAGGAAATGTATTACAGAGAAGTATGCCTTCCATAACTCAAAATGATTTCCAAGAACTGGCAGGAATAACCTAAATTTGTTTTCAGTGTGTAGACTAGTCATTTCCAATATATAGTTGTAATACAGCTATAGTGAAGTTTTCTTATTAAGTGTACTTCAAACGTTTCTTATAACACAGAGAAATGTACAATACTTGTATCTCTGCTTATCATCTATTGTTGTAACACTTATAGATCCCAAAGGAGCGCCCAAGTTTACATGAGGACGTCCTCACAGAACATCCCAGCGAAGGGGCGGGGAAACCTGTATTATTGAAAAAAAAGATGGGCATCCATCTTTCAGTTTGATAATATGGTCGGGGACACCCAAATCTTGAAATTTAGGTCGTCCCCAGAGATGGTTGTCCTTATACTTGGCCGTTACTGATTTTCGGCGATAATGGAAACTAAGGATGCCTATCTCAGAAACGACCAAAAGCAAGCCCTTTGGTCATGGGAGGAGCCAGCATTCATAGTGCACTGGTCCCCCTCACATGCCAGGACATTAACTGAGCACCCTAGGGGGCACTGCAGTGGACTTCAGAAAAAGCTCCCAGGTACATAGCTCCCTTACCTTGTGTGCTGAGTCCCCAACCCCCCCTTCAAAAAAAAAAACCCACTCCCCAAAACTGTACACCACTACCATAGCCCTTATGGGTTAAGGGGGCACCTAGATATGGGTACAGTGGGTTTCTTGTGGGTTTTGAAGAGCTCACACTTACCAACACAATTGTAACAGGAAGGGGGGGATGGGCCTGAGTCCGCCTTCCTGAAGTGCACTGCACACATTAAAACTGCTCCAGGGACCTGCGTACTGCTGTCATGGAGCTGGGTATGATATCTGAGGCTGGCATAGAGGCTGGCAATAAATATTTTATAAAACCTTTTGAGGGTGGGAGGGGGTTAGTGACCACTCTGGGAGTAAGGGTTCATACGGTCAGTTAGAGCATCTTTTTGTGGCTTGGTCATAAGAAAAAAACGACCAGGTAAAGTTGTCCAAGTGTTCGTCAGGGATGCCCTTTATTAAAAGCAGGAAGCCGGCAAAAGAATCGGTTGTACTGCTAGATGACCGAGGAGTAAAAGGGGCGATCAGGGAAGACAAAGCTGTAGCGGAGAGATTAAATGAATTCTTTGCTTCTGTCTTCACCAAGGAAAATTTGGGTGGGATACCGGTGCCGGAAATGGTATTCGAAGTTGACGAGTCGGAGAAACTTAATGAATTCTCTGTATACCTGGAGGATGTAATGGGGTAGTTCTACAAACTGAAGAGTAGCAAATCTCCTGAACCGGATGGTATTCATCCCAGAGAACTGATAGAACTGAAAAATAAACTATTTTTTAGAAATATGTAATCTATCCTTAAAATCGGGTGTGGTACCGGAAGATTGGAGGGTGGCCAATATAATGCCGTTTTTAAAAAAAGGTTCCAGAGGGGATCCGGGAAATTATAGACCGGTGAGTCTGACGTCGGTGCCGGGCAAAATGGTAGAGACTATTATTAAGAACAAAATTACAGAGCATATTCAAAAGCATGAATTAATGAGACACAGTCAGCGTGGATTAAGTGAAGGGAAATCTTGCCTCACCAATCTACTACATTTTTTGAAGGGGTGAACAAACATGTGGATAAAGGTTAGCTGGTTGATATTGTGTATCTGAATTTTCAGAAGGCGTTTGACAAAGTACCTCATGAAAGACTCCAGAGGAAATTGGAGAGTCATGGGAAAGGAGGTAGTGTTCTATTGTGGATTAAAAACTGGTTAAAAGATAGAAAACAGAGAGTAGGGTTAAATGGTTAGTATTCTCAATGGAGAAGGGTAGTTAGTGGGGTTCCCCAGGGGTCTGTGCTGGGACCGCTGCTTTTTAACATATTTATAAATGACCTAGAGATGGGAGTAACTAGTGAGGTAATTAAATTTGCTGATGACACAAAGTTATTCAAAGTTGTTAAATCGCGGGTGGATTGTGAAAAATTACAAAAGGACCTTACGAGACTGGGAGACTCGGTGTCTAAATGGCAGATGACGTTTAATGTGAGCAAGTTCAAAGTGATGCATGTGGGAAAGAGGAACCCGAATTATAGCTACATCATGCAAGGTTCCACGTTAGGAGTCACGGACCAAGAAAGGGATCTAGGTGTCGTCATTGATGATACGTTGAAACCTTCTGCTCAGTGGGCTGCTGCGGCTAAGAAAGCAAAAAGAATGCTAGGTATTATTAGGAAAGGAATGGAAAACAAAAATGAGGATGTTATAATGCCCTTGTATTGCTCCATGGTGTGACCGCACCTCGAATATTGTGTTCAATTCTGGTCGCCGCATCTCAAAAAAGATGTGGAGGGGCTTAATCGAACGTGAACGCCTATCTCCATGGGCGTCTATGTCCAAAAACGGGTACGTGAAGAGGCGGGACAGACCGTATTTTCGAAAAAAATGGACGTCCATCTTTCGTTTCGAAAATACGGTTTGTACGGACCAAATGCCATGGATTTTAGTCATTTCTGAGCTGGCATGTTTAGTTTCCCTTATCGCTAAAAAGAACCCCGCCCAGCTCAGAAATGTCCTAATCTAAGCCATTTGGTCATGGGAGGGACCAGGATTCGTAGTACACTGGCCCCCCTGACATGCCAGGAAACCAACTGGGCACCCTAAAGGTCAGTGCGGTGGACTTCAGAAACACCTCCCACATGCATAGCTCCCTTACCACGGGTGCTGAGCCCCCAACCCCCCTCCCCCAAAACCCACTACCCACAAATGTACAACACTACCATAGCTCTTAGGGGTGAAGGGGGCACGTACATATGGGTACAGTGGGTTTTGGAGGCCTCCCATTTACCAGCACAAGTGTTACAGGTAGGGGGGATGGGCCTGGGTCCGCCTGCCTGAAGTGCACTGCGGTACCCACTAAAAGTGCTCCAGGGACCTGCATACACGCAGGCCTCTACGACTTGTTGCTGCTGTATAACCTTGGCACACACGTTGACACCTGAAGACTAATCTCTCCGAAAATGTCCTTTATTGGAATAAGCCCGTTTACTCACAGTTAACTGCAGATCCGAGGTTGTGCCCCACTGGCAACGAGTCTCCCTGGTACTGAGATTAGCAGTAGGTCAGAGCTGGCAGAATGCTGTACAATGCCCTCTTTCAGCAACATTCAAGGTAAGAACTAAGTTCTGTAACGTGGCTAACACATGAAAGAGAGCTAAAAGTGTCTTACAAAAATGGCCACTACCTCATGGACTACCGGAAACAGAACAGGGCACACTCTGACCCAGTGAGCAGGGAGAAAAGCACCATGGGAGTAAAGCCTACCAACTACCAACATCGTGAGCGTTTACCACAAGCTAGTGGAATCATGGAGCCCAATACCCTACACCCACCACAATGCATTGCTGATGTGACTCTGCAGTGGGTACAACAGAAAAGGTATCACACTCACCTGAGAGCCACATCAGAACCAGGGAAAGGCTGTCAGAGGATATAACACATTCTGCTGTCATGGAGGTGGGTACGGCATTTGAGGCTGGCATAGAGGCTGGATAAAAAGTTTTTAAAGTGGGGTTTTTTTGGTGGGAGGGGGTTAGTGACCACTGGGGGAGTCCGGGGAGGTGATCCCCGATTCCCTCTAGTGGTCATCTGGGCAGTTGGGACACCTTTGTGGGACTTGTTCGTGAAAAAAAAGGGTCCAAAAAAAGTGACCCAAAATCGCAGTAAAAGCGCCTTTTTTTCGATTATCGGCTGAAGACATCCATCTCTCTTCAGCAGATAACCACGCCCCAGTCCTGCCTTCACCACGCCTCGGACACCACCCCCCCCCCCCCCGTCAACTTTGTTTGTTCCCGCAACGGAGTGCAGTTGAAGACGACCAAAATCGGCTTTCAATTATACCGATTTGGTCGCCCACGGGAGAAACATGCCCATCTCTCGATTTGGGTCAAAATATGGGCGTCTTTCACTTTCGATTATGAAGTGGATAGTGGAATTAGAAAAGGTACAGAGAAGGGCGACGAAAATGATAAAGGGGATTGGATGACTTCCCTATGACGAAAGGTTAAAGCGGCTAGGGCTCTTCAGCTTGGAGAAAAAGCGGCTGAGGAGAGATATGATAGAGGTCTATAAAATAATGAGTGGAGTTGAACGGGTAGATGTGAAGCGTCTGTTCACGCTTTCCAAAAATACTAGGACTAGGGGGCATGCGATGAATTTAAATGTAGTAAATTTAAAACAAATTGGAGAAAATGTTTCTTCACTCAACCTATAACTAAACTCTGGAATTCATTGCCAGAGAATTTGGTAAAGGCGGTTAGCTTAGCGAAGTTTAAAAAACGTTTGGACCGCTTCATAAAGGAAAAGTCCATAGACCGCTATTGAATGGGCTTGGGGAAAATCCTCTATTTCTGGGATAGGCAGTAGAAAATATTTTGTATTTTGGGGGGAAATTGCCAGGTCTATTGTGACCTGGATTGGCCACTGTTGGAAACAAGATGCTGGGCTTGATGGACCTTTGGTCTTTCCCAGTTTGGCAATACTTACGTACTTTTGTACTTTTCCATTATGGGTCAAGGACGCCCATGTGTTAGGCACGCCCAAGTCCCGCCTTCACTACGCCTCCAACACGTCCCTGGGAACTTTGGTTCCGCGATGGAAAGCAGTTGGGGACGCCTAAAATCGGCTTTCCATTATACCGATTTGGGTGACCCTGTGAGAAGGATGCCCATCTTCCAATTTGTGTCAAATGTTGGGCGTCCTTCTCTTTCATAAATAAGCCTGAAAGTGAATTAAGACAGCTAAAGATGGGATTAATAGTTGAGTCAATTTCTTGTGATATATGTTCATGTAAACTTGTCTTGTCCAATGACTATATTAAGGGCTAGATCCTGTATATGGTGCCAAAAAAATTGGCGATGAAAAAAATTAGCCCTAAACAGTATTCTATAAAGGCATATAATGATAGTATAGAACATTGTGCCAGAATCCAAAGCCAACAATGGGCATGAGGATTTACACCAGCTGAAACCAGGTGTGAATCCCATCATCAACAATGGGTGTGGAACCTCAAATTCTATAGCCCTGTGCACATTTTAAGCGAACACCCCTGAACTGCTCATGTCCCTTTACGACCCTATAGATTGCACAAAATTCTACTACAAGAGTCAGCTGGTTAAAATTGATCTGAACATTTATCACCAGTGCTAAAAATATTTTGTTTGCTCCCTTTGTATCAAGTTTAAGATTTTATGCTTAGTCTTAAAAGGTCTCAAAAGTGCTGGCTATAAAGTTACATGAATATCAACCCCTGAAATCTTTAAGATCTGCTGATCAGTTCACACTTGATGTACCAACACACCATTTAGTGAGACTGAATGAATTTAGATAATCCATTTTTTATGTAGCAGGTCCCTGAATGTGGAATAATTCACCATTGATAATAAGAAAAATTCACCATGTAAATCAGTTCAAGAGGGATTAAAAGACTTCTCTGTTTACACAGGCATATGGTGAGATGAGAGAACTGAGTTAAGAGAACAGAAATTATGTTATTATGAATATGCTAAAATTTGTTAATGCATAATTTATGTGAATATTATGTATGAGGTCTGTGTTTGTGTCATTGTATGTTGTTAGTCTGATATTATGAATGTATGTATTGTTATCCGCGAAGAACATTTGGATTGCAAGGACCAATAATACTACTCCTCCAGCCTTCTTAATTCCCCATTGGTCATTGCCCCCCCCCCCCAAAAAAAAAAAAAAATGTAACAGTAGATATCAGACTCTGTGACAGCTTCGGATATTATGGTCATTCCTATTAGAGCAGAAAGTTGGTCCCAAGAGTAGGCCAGTGGTTTGTGCAGTGGAATCTAGACAAAGGGACCCAGGTCCATATCCCACTTTAACTAGCACAGTTGTGGTGGAAATTATAAGCCTTCCAAAACCCAAAAAATACCAGTTGTACCTATAAATACATCTATAGACCAGAGGGCTCACAATACAAAATAAGGTGGGATTTTTACCTTGAGTCCCTTTATGTGAAGTTCACTGCCCTGACCACTAGGCTGCCCCTCTGCATTGCTGTGATGTCTGTGTGACCAGTGTACTAGAAATGGTGCCACAAAGCCATTCTTGTGGTTTCTTTTTGTGTGTTTTTCCCAAGAACATTTTGTCTTTTGAAAATGGTACCTACAGAAATACATACTGAGCACAAAAATGCCTGGAAATTAGCAATTTTTGCAACAAAAAAGTAGACGTTTTTCCAGTTTGAAAATTGCTATGTTCAGATTGAACATTTTAGACATTTTCACCAAAACATCTACAATTGGACATGGCTGTCATATCGAGAATTACCCTCTGAGAATTTCCTTTCAAAGGTTACAACTCCACTTTTTACATACATTGTAATTTCTTCTATTTATTACTTTTGAGCTTCCAAGATTCCACTTGCAAAGAGAAAGACGACAAAGGAATTATCTTCCTAATTAATTTTCAAAAGTTGGTATATAACCATCTAAAACAAAAAAAAAACATGCAACTGGCAAGGGGTGTGAGATCTGGTCATGTTTTTAGTGGAATTAAGATGGAAATGACCAGGCAATGTCCCATGAAACACAATTCAAGTCTTTATTGTAGGTGTCCGCAATCATTGGTGCAGTCTTGAAATTACATTCTTAGATGACTCGGACTCTACCTAGTTTGTGTTTCGGCTTGTGCCTTCAACAGGAGTCTGCAAAAGTAGAAGAATGTATAAGACTACCAGTGGTTATATAACAGGAACGCAGCCCACAATACCAAATCATGTTCAAAAAGAGTGTCAGAAATTGTTTTGTATTGTCTAGCTTTGAGGGCTCCTGCTGGAACTCTTACTGACTTGCTTTTCTTTGGATTGTTACCATGATGTAGGTTTCTGCCAGGTACTTGTGACCTGGTTTGGCCACTGTTTGGAAAACAGGATACTGGGCTAGATAGACCAATAGTCTGACCCAGTATGGTGACTTTTTTGTTTTTATGTAGGGGCATTTTCAATGTGACATCTAAGTCCGATTTTTGACGTTTTGCTCAAAATGTCCACTATTCGAATAGGAAAAGAGGTCATTTTAGAAAATTAAAAAGTCTATCTCTTTTTTTTTAATACTATTTTGAAGAATGTTTTGTGCTTTGGACATTTTATTTTTCGGTCCATTTTCGAAAACCAAAATTGCAAAACAGATATTCATGCTAGTGGGATGTAGGAGTAGCCATTTACAGTAGACCGGTCCTCCAGACATCCCATGAGAGCAATGGAGCACCCTAAAGGGCACTTCATAAAAATACTCCAAGGTACACATCTCACCTTTGCTCCCTTATCTTGTCCCCTGAGCCTCCAAGACCCACCCAAAACACACTGTCAGCCACTGTACACCACTATAAAAGTACTTATGGGTGAAGGGGGCACCTATTTGTAGGTACAGTAGGATTTTGGTGAGTTTGGGAGGGGTCATTGCTTCCACAAGTGTGACAGGTAGAGGGAGATAAGGACTTAGGTCTCCCATTGTGCACTGCACTGACCACTATACTACTCCAGGGACCTGCATGCTGCTCTTATAGACCTGCCTTTAACATCTGAGGCTGTCATAGAGGCTGGTAAGTCATATTTTTATTCACATTTTTGTGGGGTGGGAGGGGTCAGTGACCAATGGGGGGTATTAGGGGTCACTCCTGATTCCCTCCAGTGGTCATCTGGTAATTTGTCTAGACCAAAACATCTTGGTTTTAATCCTGGACATTTTTGTTCCATTTCATTATGGCTGAAAAACATTCAAGTGTTAGGCACACCATAATCCCACCTTCAAAATGCCCCCGATATGCCCTCATGTGATTTTAAGCACTGCAGATGAATTGCATAGATTAACATCTATTATCTTAAAGTTATCAATGTATTAGAGAGATCAATTTGCCCTAGGTGGATCTTATAGATTAACATCTGCAAAATAGGTTTTGAAAATACTAATTTGGATGTTTTTTTTTTTAAGAAATACATCCAAATGGTAAATTATGATGCTTTTTAGACGTTTTTCTCTTTAGAATATGATTCCCAAATCTCTCTCAAATAAGTGTTAAAACCTGAAAAGATGAAATCCGTTGACCTTTTCCATCCTAGATCAGCTATGGATTCACAGAAACTTCACTGAATGAACATGATGAGTTCCCATACTTTTATCACAGTTTTCCGAGTGATTATTCTCATTTCCATGGTTTGACTCCACTTCTCAGACTCTTTGGATGGAGTTGGGTTGGAATTCTCACCTCAACTGATGAGAATGAAATAGCGTACTGTGAAGAACTGAAGAGGGAGATTATCAGGAGTGGGGACTGTGTAGATTTTTTGGAATCAATTCCAGATACTATGATTACCTCTCGTGAAGAACTAGAGAAAAGAAGTGAACAGATTTTGAACAAGATCTACAAATCAAAGGCCAATGTTATTATTATCCACACTACCAAGATAATCACAATAGAAACATTCTGTATAATGTCCTATGAAAAGATTGATACAAAATTGTTTATCTTCTCTATGGAGACCTCTTCTATTAAGAGCAAGCTTATTTCCATCACACCTTTGATATGTAATGCATTGAATGGCTCCCTAAGGCTTACTATCCCAAAAGGAGATATTCCAGGTTTTAAAGATTACCTCCAAAATAGCAATTTCTCTACTTTCACGGACCAAATTGTCTTACTTTTGAGACCTGCGGTTGAATGTGATTTACACAATGACAAAGAAAACTGCACAAGATCAGAGACACAGTCTATCACTGATGCTTCACTATTTGATATGGATAATTTCGAGCTCACTTACAGTCTTTATAACATGATCTATGCCATGGCTCATGCGTTACACAACTTGTACACGGCCAAGTCCCAACGTGGAAATACTATTAAAATGGAATTTAAGCCGTGGCAGGTAAAATCAGGAGGTTCAACTTTTCTAGCTAGTGTAATGGGTTTTTTTTCATTACAGAAAAATTCATTTATGCTCACTCCCTGATTTTGCATATGGTTTCCAAAATAATACAAGTAAATTTGAATGCACACTTGATTTCCACATACAAAATCAGCCAATTAGTACTGATAATTAGGTGTTGGTACACAATTATTGGTGCTAACTGGCATTAATTTAAATTTGCACATGCATCTTTAGGTGCCAGGATTAGCCATGGGAAGAGTATGGGTGGATTAGGGGTGTTCCTCCAATTTGCACGCCCTAATACAGAATAACAGAGATCCGCACCTAATTTAGGCTTGAGGATTTATACTTGGTTTCACTAGGTGTAAATCTTTCTGCCCCAAAATCAGCACAGATCCTGGTACTAAGCACTATTCTATAAAGGTGCCCAACTCTGAGAACTGTTTATAGAATAGAGTTTAAGCAGAGTATCAGTTTTTTGGCTCCATCTATAGAATTTTAGCCAAAATATTGTAGATTATTGATGTACATAATATAAAGCAATACATAATATGCATATGGAAAATTGCAATTAAATACAGTGCACGTCAGATAAGCGCATGCTCTGTTTAACTGCATGCCGTACTTAGGTCCTGTTTTTGGCGCCATCAATTTCTATGGGGACAAACTTCGGTTCTGTGCATCACTGATAAGTGCAAGATTTGCTTATATGCATGGTTTAAGACCGCTCCACTGCAGGAAAGACTCCGCATAAACGCATGCACGGAATATGGAAGCCGATTGGCGTGTGACAACCACTGAGATTTCAAATTTACCGCCCCTTTAACTGCCACATCCCAGTCGGTGATACTAAAGAGGAGTTTCATCGCTACGTAGCTGTTGATCACGATCTGCAAATAGCTGACAACAGCACTGATGTCGAGATATGCGCCTACACGCAGACAACAACGGCTGATGATGAAACAGATGGTGAAATGAGCAGCAAGGCACATGCTGACGAAATTCAACAACCTTCTTCTGTGACTTTTGCAAGAGCGCTGGAGAGTCTCAACATCGTACGGGTGTCACGTTTTCAAACGCTGGAACTCGGTTTGTGAGCCCTTGGGCCACTGCCGAGGAGCGGCAGTGGCAGGCAAATCCACCCCACACTAGAGACAGAGCAGATCTCTGACAAACAGCTAGGCTTCACCTGCACCTGGCCGCTTTTCACCAGAAGTTGAGCTCCTAGCTTCAGGTGGCCAGCAGGACTTACTGGACAGGGCTGGGACTGAGGGTCAGAGGGAAAAGGAATAAACATGGGCAGCAAGGCAGGAAACTGGGCTAGGGCTCACAGAAATGACAACACAACACAAGGCAGGGAATGGGCAAGCTAAGGGACAGAAAGTGGAAGCTGCAAGCAGCCACAAAAGCAGGAAAAAAAACACTGACAAACAAGGGAAAGAACTAAAAGCTGCAAGAAGCCACAGAAGACAGACAACCCAGAAACTTAAGCACTACACAACAGAACTACAAACAAGGAGCAAGACTAAGAAACATGCAAACCCTAAACTAAACATAGACTAACTAGAAACAGGCAAGAGCTTCAGGCAAGCAACTAGAACCAGGAAACAAACTCAGACAGAAGTGCAACAAGCACCAACATACCAGGGCCTTAGACGCAATGCAAAGGCAAAGGCAGAGAGTATCAAAATGGCTAATAAGCCCAGCAGCGACTGGAGCTCACTGCAACAATCACCAGGCAGCTATGGGTGCTGTGCAGGGCCAAACAAGACAGACAAATCTGGCAGCCTGGAAGATCCGGACTGGACTAGGCTGAAGTCTGGAACGGGTGATAGTCCATAGCAGCCACAGGTTCTGGCCACCAGAGGGCGAGGTGAGCACAGACGTAACAACGGGCCTATCTGGAGGCCACTGGATGTCAGTGCTATGACAGTTTTTACCGTCTAGAGAAAATCCACAAAAGTGGAGAACTCAATAGATCCCACGAGGCATAAAGGTAAAAAACAAAAAAGATGGGAATATAAAAGCCGGGCAATCCAAAGATTGGCACCAAACTGAAATTAAAATAACCAAAGTTTATGTGGAATTGTTTTATTTTCATTTGTTTGAAAATTATTAAACATTGGTTATTCCCACCTTTTTTGTTTTTAGTTTTTACCGTCTGGCAGACGTAGTCTATGGAACTCACAGACCCAATAGTGTACAGAGGACTATACGTGATTACTTCAAGTAAGTCTAACGTCAGTTAACGGAGACTGTATACTGTACGTATAATAATAATACTGTACATATGTTTATCAGATGTCAAGTTTCTTTGAGTCACAACAGTTAAGTGCACGCTCCGGTTAACTGCATGTATTTCTTTGGTCCCAGACCCTTGCACTTAAGCGGATTGCACTGTATTTCAGTTTGGCTGTAAATGAAGACTAAAAAAGAATTTTCTAAAAGTTGAATAAAAAATGGAAATCTAATATAGAAACTGCAAATAGTCTTAGGGAATAGAGAGGAAACCGTATTTAACCTGGAACATTGTTTCTATGTCTAATAGATAAAAGAAGTCATGGGGAACTGAGCGAGACTGAGCTGTGGAAATATTAAGAAGCTGATATGGTAGGCCTGTTAGTGGGCTTAAGGACGGATCTGGGAGTGGAGCTTCCTCAGTTGAGGGGTACGGGATGAGGGAGGGAGGAAGTGGGAGATCTTTTGATTTGGTGGGGCAGGCAGATGAGTGAGGGAAGAGAAAAGAAGGGGGAGTTAGGAATACTGAACACCATGGGAGAGGGAGTGCTTGAATATAAACCCTCGGTTTGTATTTGAGTTAACATTTCCTCCACTATTTTTTTTAGGGGACAAATGTTATCTCAGTTTATCTTCAGAGTATATACAGTATATTAGTTCTGAAATGAGATCTAAAATATTAGTACATAAGCATCACCATGCTGGGACAGACCAAGGGTCCATCGAGCCCAGCACCCTGTCACCGACAGCGGCCAAAAGAACAAGCAATTTGTCCCGCCCATCCTAGAAATCCTGTATTATTCCCTCGTCCATTCAATAACGTTTTATGGCTTTTTCCACCAGGAAGCCGTCCAACCTTTTTTTGAAGTCTGCTGAGTTAACCGCCTTAACCACCTTATCCGGCAGCAAATTCCAGAGTTTAACCACGCATTGAGTGAAGAAAAATTTCCTCCGATTCATTTTAAATTTACCACACTGCATCTTCTTCACATGCCCACTTGTCCTAGTATTTTTGGAAAGCGTAAACAGACGCTCCACATTGACTCATTTCATTCCACTCATTACCTTAGAGACCTCTATCATATCTCCCCTCAGCCTCCTTTTCTCCAAGCTGAAGAGCCCTAGCCTCTTCAGCCTATCCTGATAGGGAAGTCATCCCATCCCCTGTATCATCTTTGTCGCCCTTCTCTCCACCTTTTCAAATTCCACCATCCAGTTCATTTTCAAAAGAGAAAACCGGCCATCTTCCAACACAAACAGGGAGATGGCCGGCCTTCTCCTAAATCCGGCCAAATCTGTATAATCGAAAGCCGATTTTGGCCGCTTTCAACTGCTTTCCGTCGTGGAGCCAGTGAAAGTTCAAGGGGGCATGTCGGCAGTGTACCGAAGGCGGGACAGGGGCATGCTTTCAGATGGCCGGCTTTGCCCGATAATGCATTGTAAGGCAGTGATTGAAAAAAATTACTACAGATCGATTAATGTCTCCTATTTTGGTGGCACTAAACAATCCTGCATTGTCTCTTCCTAGTTAATTGTACTATACCTTTTATCTGCCCATTGTTACGTCCGTGGTCGTGACTCCTCTTTTGCTCACCTAATCTCCCGATGGCCATCCAAGACGGCTCCTGCCTGGTCAGCTTCTAAGATGGCTCCTGTCTGGCCAGCTTCCAAGATGGCTCCTGCCTGTCCTTCCTGTGTGCTCACTTCCTATGTGTTCCAAGCATCTCCTTGGTATCAGTGTGTTCCCTGCTCCTGTCCTGTAGTGGGTGACATCATCAGTGATAGCCTTCATAAGGAAGTGCTGTACTTGCATTCAGGGCCTTTGTATTGCCAAAAGGTCGTCAGGTTAGTCAGTATATTGTTGTGCTGCTACAAAGCCTTGCTTTGGGCTCTGGCCCTTCCTGCTTTGGGCTCTTGCCCTTCTGCTAGTCCTTCTGTTGCCATGCTCTTTGTTTGTAGCTTCTGAAACTTCAGCCATAGCTTAATTCCCTGTCTCTGTTTGTAGCCACTGAAGCTTCAGCCATAGCTTAGCTCCTTCTTCTTTGTTTGTAGCTTCTGAAGCTTCAGCCCGTGTTTAATTCCCTGCCTCTGTTTGTTGCTACTGTAGCTTCAGCTATAGCTTACTCCCTGTCTCTGTTTGTTAGCTACTGAAGCTTCAACCTAGATTTTGCTAGATTCCTGGTTTATTCTACTGTCTGCTGCCTGCCCAAGACCTTGCTATTCCTGGTTTATTCTACTGTCTGCTGCCTGCCCAAGACTCTATAATTCCTGGTTTATTCTACTGTCTGCTGCCTGCCAAAGACTCAGCTATTCCTGGTTTATTCTACTGTCTGCTGCCTGCCCAAGACTCTGCTATTCCTGGTTTATTCTACTGTCTGCTGCCTGCCCAAGACTCTGCTATTCCTGGTTTATTCTACTGTCTGCTGCCAGTCCAAGACTCTGTTAGTTCCTGGTTTATTCTAACCCTGCTCTTGCCTAGCTTGTGTATATCCTGAAACCTGCTTCTGCCTAGCTTGTGTATATCCTGAATTTTGCTTCTGCCTGGCTTATGTGTATATCCTGAGTGTATATCCTGTACCTTGCTTCTGCCAAGCTAGTGTGTATTTCCTGACCTCTGTTTCTGCCAAGATTGTATGTACCTCCTAACCTCTGCTTCTGCCAAGCTTGTATGTGTATCCTAGCCCCTGCTTCCACGAAGCCTTTGTGCACATCCTATCTGCTTAGTCTACCTTGTGTTTCTTGCTTAGTGGCTGCGTAGCAGTTTTCAGTCCTAGTCTAGTGCTTTGCCAAGCCTCCATCATGTATCCTAGACCCAGGGTGGGTCCTCTGGGTCTTCAGTTCCTGCCCTGTCCTGCCGGTCGCCTGCACCCAGGGGCTCAACTCCTGGGGAATGATGGTCAAGTGCAGGTGAAGCTGTTCCTGTTCTGCCTGTTCCAGTTTGCTTACCTCCGCTGCAACTCCAGTCCTGTTCTGCCTTGTCTCCGGTTTGGGGGTGGTTTTGCCTGCCTCTGCCGCTCCTCAGCAGTGGTCCATGGGCTCACGAATCTAGGTCCTGCCTCGAGGACCTGACACCCATGACACGCTCTCTCTAAAAATATATACAGAACAAAATAATCAGTAGATGTACAGCTCAGCATTTTACATTCTTAGAGGATTCACCAGTTCAATCTACATAATCCTACATGGTATTAAAAATTTGCCTTGATTTGAAAGAAATAATGTAGCAAACAAAATATTGAGGATTTATACTTAAGCCAAAAAGAGAAAAAAATATTCTAACTATGCATTATCTTTCTAGCTCAACCAGTACCTTAAAGAGGTCCACTTTAAAGCCCCAGATGGACATGAGATCTTATTTGATGACAAAGGACATGCTCCAACTCATTATGATATCATACAGTATTTTAATTTCCCTAATTTGACAACCGCCTGGAACCATGTCGGAAGTTTCAAGCCCTCAGCTCCAAAGGACAAGCAACTCTTTGTGAACCAAACAGCCATCAGATGGAAAACTCCCTCAAACCAGGCCTGATACTATCTATTCTGTTTATAGAAGGGTTAATAATGTGGAAACAGAGCAGAGAAAGAAAAGGACATGACTAAGTTTACAAGCACATGTTTTTGTAATTATAGAATAAATATCACAGCCCTTTGTTGAAAACCTTCCCAGTATAAAATCTGTCTTTAAATTAGTTCTCATGATAGCTCAGAAATGCTCTATTTATTGGGGAAAATCTACCATGTTGTCATTAGTACATCAGAAGTAATGGAAGCAGATGTAGCAGACAATCTCTCTTATAGAGAGAGGCAACTGCTGTTTGAGGAATATGACTATTTCTGTATTTCTTCGTCTCCTCAGGTCCTCCGCTCTGTGTGCACTGAGAGCTGTACACCTGGATACAGGAAAGTTATTGACCGTGAGAAGCCGGTCTGTTGCTTTGACTGTGTCCCCTGCTCTGAAGGGGAGTATTCTAATACCACAGGTAGACAAAACACATCATGGTGGTTTATATATGTATATATGAAATACCAGTAGTTAATGTGAACCAGATATACACCTATCAGTACTGGAAACAAAGATATAGCAAGATGCTGAATACTTCCTGCATCCTACATCATATAGTTAATGATTCAAGGTTATGCAATAAAGGGATCATCCTGGCTACAACCACTTAGCTTTCATACACCGAACTTAACCCCTATACTGTACCGTTGTCTTGGATTTTTGTAACCCAAGTGCCTGACCGTGCAATGTTTAGAATTAAATCTTACTTTTTAATTATTGGACCATTGTTCAAGCTTCACTAGATCCTTCCTTATGCTATCTACACCCAGGGCCGTGCCGATGCGGTAAGCGAGGTAAGCGCCGCAGGGGGGCGCCCACCTCTGGAGGGCGCCGCCGCGGTGCTTACCCTCGCCCCGCCGAGGACTTTAAATCTTTTGGCACCAGAGAGGGGGGTGCCGCCGCTCCCGCTGCTCTTCATCCTGGCACCCCCCCTCCCGCACCAGCCCTTTAAATTTATTTGCCGAGCGAGCACAGCACCTCGTGTGCAAGTAAAAGAAGCGGATCCGATCATCTCATTGGGCCTTCCCTCACTGTCCCGCCCTCCTCTGAAGCAACTTCCTATTTCCTCTAGGGCGGGACAGTGAAGGAAGGCCCAATGAGATGATCGGATTCGCTTCTTTTACTTGCACACGAGGTGCTGCACTCGCTATCGCGTCGGCAATTTCTTTTTAAAGACGGGTGGCAGGGAGAAGACGAGGCAGGCTATGGCTATGGATGGAGGAGTGAAGGGCAGAGAGGGACAAGAATGGACATGGATGGGAGGGCAGGACCCAGGGAGAGAGGAGAAATTGCTGGAAATGGATATAGAGCAAGAAATGAAGAAGAAAGGAGAAAAGTAAAGAAATAAATGGAAAGGAAGCCCTGGAAACGGAGTTAAGAGGACAGATAGCAGCAGAAACAGATACTGGGCCAGCATGATCAGAAAAAGAAAGTCACCAGACAACAATGGTAAAAAAAAATCATTTTATTTTCATTTTAGTGTTTGGAATATGTCCACTTTGAGAATTTACATCTGCTATCTTATTTTGCAATGTATAGCAATTTGTTTCTAAGAATATTGCTGACAATTCCTTTCAGTGTGGCAAGTGGTGAGCGATCATTTTCATGGGGGGGGGGGGTGATCATTTTCACGGGGGGGGGGGGGGGGGGCGCCAACTGATAGTCTGCAGGGGGGCGCCAGAGACCCTAGGCACGGCCCTGTCTACACCCTCTGGGGTGTCCACCCTATTACAGAGTTTGGTGTCATCCACAAAAAGACAAACCTTACCAGACAGTCCATCCGCAATATCGCTCACAAATATGAGAAAAAGAGTCGGCCCAAGGACTGATCCCTGCAGTACACCACTGATAACATTTTTTCCCTCGGAGCAAGCTCCATTTACCACTATCCTCTGTGTCCTTCCATTTAACCAGTTTTCAATGTAGTCAGTCTCTTTAGGGCCCGTACATGCAGACTATTAAAAAAAAATCACCCAGCTAATTTTATGCCTTTCAGTCTTGACTTTGTATAGCTGAGCATAGGGGTGGTGAGCACAGGCATGACCCAAGTCAAACTGCCACCTGAGGCAAGCAATGAGATGGTGCCACTGGCCCTCTTAATGCTTGACCCCCCCCCCCCCCCCCACCAAATCTAATAGTTCTTCCTTCATACTCTTTCTCTCTCCCAAAGCCCTTCCACTCACCCCCGTCCATGGTCTGGCATCCCCTCTTCCTTCCTCAACCCTGTTCCCAAGTATGCCTTCCCCTTTGGTTTTTCAAAAGGCGGTGGCAGCAGCGATTCCTATACAATGCCCTATCGCCAGCACTGGCTTCTTCTCTGTATTGCAGCCTGCCTCTGAGGAAACAGGAAGTTACATCAGAGAGGAGGGCCACAATATAGAGAAGAAACCAGTGTCGGTAGCAGAGCAGTGTATGGGAATTGTTGCCGATGACAACTTTTGGAAAATCAAAGAAGAAGGTAGACTAGGGGATGGGGGTTGAGGAAGGAAGGGGGAGAACCTAAACCACAGCCAAAGAAGGGGGGTGGCTGGTGGCTGGTGACAGTTGCAAGATACATCTCTGTGAAACCTGCCATCTGAGGTCCCCGGCTCAGTTGGAATAATGGTAGAGCCACCACTGCCTGAGTATATGGAATAACCCATTTATTTCATATCCAGAAACCTTCTTCTCCTCTTCAATGTCCAATAAGGTACAACATCCCCCATTACCTGTCCCTGTGCCTTTCCACATGGGAGTAAATTCTCAAAGGGCACCTAAACGTAGGTGCCCTGTAAGAGCATGTAAGCAGAAATTCTATAACAGCAATTGCGGGCATAATTGCCATTCTAGAATAATACATAAGTGCGTTTATGTGCTCACCTTTAGGCGTGCGCACTTACACCATGTGGGCAGTTGGGTGCGTAAATGCTAGTGTTCTATCACCTGATCCTCCTACACCCCTTCCACATCAATGCTCCCTTGCAGATGTATGTACTAGATTTGTCAGTGCAATTTATAGAATACTGACTGAAGACAGTTACAAACATAACTGCAAATTAGCCCCAGGTAATACCAAAAATAGCCTATCATTTGCCATTAATGTCAGTTGTCAGCTAATCATTAATTTATGTGCACAAATTCCCTTATTCTGTAACAGCACAAGCAAATTTGCATTCAAACATTTATTTGTATGGAATATTTTATAGAATTAAGGGAATGGTACATGTGGAGGGGCATAATCGAACGAAAACGTCTATCTCCATGGGCGTTTATCTCCGAAAACGGGTCCGTGAAGGGGCGGAGCGAACCGTATTTTGGGAAAAAATAGACGTCCATGTTTTATTCGACAATTTGTGAGCTGGGCGTTTTTGCTTTTCAGCGATAATGGAAAATGAAAGCGCCCAGCTCAAAAACAAATAAATCCAAGGCATTTGTTCGTGGGAGGGGCCAGGAGTCGTAGTGCACTGGTCCCCCTCACATGCCAGGACACCAACCGGCCACCCTAGGGGGCACTTTTACAAAAACAAAAAAAAAAGGTCAAAGAGCTCCCAGGTGCATAGCACCCTTCCCTTGTGTGTTGAGCCCCCCAAATCCCCCTCAAAACCCACTGCCCACAAGTCTACACCATTACTATAGCCCTAAGGGGTGAAGGGGGGCACCTACATGTGGGTACAGTGGGTTTGGGGTGGTTGGACGACTAAGCATTAAGCAGCACAATTGTAACAGGTAGGGGGGGATGGGCCTGGGTCCACCTGCCTGAAGTCCACTGCACCCCCTAACAACTGCTCCAGGGACCTGCATACTGCTGCCAGGGAGGTGGGTATGACATTTGAGGGTGAAAAGAAAAAGTTGTGAAACATCATTTTTTGTGGTGGGAGGGGGTTAGTGACCACTGGGGGAGTCAGGGGAGGTCATCCCCGATTCCCTCTGGGGGTAATCTGGTCATTTAGGGCACTTTTGGGGGCCTTATTCGTGAAAAAACAGGGTCCAGGAAAAGTGCCCTAAATTCTAGCTACAAATGCATACTTTTTTCCATTATCGGCGAAAGGCGCCCATCTCTGTTCAGGTGATAACCACGCCCCAGTCCCACCTTCACCACGCCTCTGACACGCCCCCGTCAACTTTGTACGCTTCTGCGATGGAGTGCAGTTGAAAACGTCCAAGTTCAGCTTTCGATTATACCGCGTTATTCGTTTTTGGGAGATAAACGCCTATTTCCCGATTTAGGTCGCAATATAGGCGTTTTTGTCTTTCGATTATAAGCTGGATAGCCTGTCAGTTATTGTTTCCGTCTTCTTAAAAACTGAGATTTGTTGGTAATGAAGTGCTTAAAAAAATGAATTCTTAAGACATCGTATGTTCCATAGATGCTGAGAACTGCAAGAAGTGTCCAGAAGATCAGTGGCCCAGTGAGAAGAAGGATGAGTGTCTACCAAGAGTCATTGATTTCCTGTCCTATGATGATCCCTTGGGTGCAGCTTTGTCTTCTATTTCTATTCTCTTATTCATTATCACTGCCCTAGTGCTGGGAATCTTTATTAAATATCGGAACACAGCTGTGGTGAAAGCCAATAACAGGAATCTCAGCTACATCCTCCTCATCTCCCTCATGTTGTCTTTTCTCTGCACCTTGGTATTCATTGGTCAGCCTGGATCAGTGACTTGTCTTCTCAGGCAATCTGCTTTTGGGATGATATTTACCATTGGTGTTTCTTCTGTGCTGGCAAAAACTGTCACAGTTGTCATTGCCTTCAGAGCCAACAAGCCCAGCAGCAAGTTAAGAAAGTGGGTTGGGACAAGAGTGTCCAGCAATCTAGTCCTTCTTTGCGTCTCTGGTGAGATTGTCATATGCACTCTATGGCTGATCATCTCTCCTCCATTCCCTGAATATGACACACAGTCTGTAACTGGGAAGATCATTCTACAGTGCAATGAGGGGTCCACTATTGCATTTTATAGTGTGATTGGGTACATGGGTTTTTTGGCTCTTCTTAGTTTCACTGTGGCTTTCCTAGTAAGGAAGGTTCCGGATAGTTTTAATGAGGCTCAGTTTATCACTTTCAGCATGCTGGTGTTCTGCAGTGTTTGGGTGTCCTTCATCCCATCATACCTGAGCACCAAAGGCAAATACATGGTGGCTGTGGAGATATTTGCCATCCTGGCTTCCAGTACTGGACTGCTGGGCTGTATTTTCACCCCGAAGTGCTACATTATTTTGCTCAGACCTGACCTGAACACAAGGGGTCATTTAATAGGGAAAAAAGTATCCTAAAAATGCCATATGACGAAGGATTTCTTTATCATGATCTTGTATTCCTGCTCAATATTTAAAAAAAAGTGATTGAATTTTTAAATCGAATGCCTTCATTATAGCCTGAAAACAGTGAGTCAAATTAATGAAAGGAAGGTAAATATTTCCTGTAAGGCCATGGGCTAGTGCAAAGTGTGTACAAGTGTGGAAAACATGTTATGTGAGATTTGCACTGGATACCAGGAACTAAAGAGCAAAGCAGATGATCTCTCTACAACGACAAAACACAGCAGGCTAAAGTAGAGGCTGACCAAAGACAAATCACCACTGGAGGTATAAACCAACAGTCTTTTATTGATCAAAATAAAGAAAGGACCTGACACGACGCATACAAGCGCCTACATCAGCACTAAAAACAAATGGACAAACACTTGCAACGTATACGAGCAGAGCTGAGGTTCTGCGCTTCCATCTAGAGCTTATTGTTTGAGCACTGATATAGGTGCTTGTATGCGTTGAAACACAGCCCGTGTCGGGTCCTTTCTTTATTTTCATCAATAAAAGACTGTTGGATTATATCTCCAGTGGTGATTCGTCTTTGGTCAGCCTCTACTTTTGCCTGCTGAGATTTGCAGTGGAAGCAGAGACAATCGCTAAATGACGTATTATCTAATGGAAAGGAATGTGATTAGGAGTAGCAGAATTTTAGCAAGGGAAGTTAGTATGATAGTTTGACACCTGTAACAGAAAAGTCACGTGATAACGTGTCATGTGATCAGTTATTTTAGCCAGCCCTTAGCCTGTATAAATATGTATGATGTCTGCAGAAAGTGGGAGAAGATAGTTTTCTCTAGCTGGGAAGCCAGTTGGTGAAGTCTTCTGCTCCACTGACGTTTCTCTTTGCATATGCCTTGCTTAGCACTTTATTTCTAATCTGATATGTTTTTTTGCTTCTGCCAAAATAATGCATTTCGCTTGCCTTGTTTTATTTTCTTCTTCTACTTTCCCATGTTACTTGGGGGTATGTTTACTAAGGTGTGCTAGCGATTTTAACATGTCTGCAAAGTTTATATATGTTAAACGCTAACACGCCTATACATTTCTATGGGCGCATTAGCATTTAACGCACGTAATCCATTTATGCATGCTAAAACCGCTAGCATGCCCATAGCACCCCTTAGTAAACATAGGCGTAAGTTGTGTGTGCATCAATATAAATAAATATAAATATATTTATCTATTTTAATTATTATTATTTATTTATTTTGTGGTATCTCAGTGGGTGGGTCTTGTGGGTTTTTGGGAGGTTGTGTCATTTCTCCTCTGGTTAAGAGGCTCACTACTGCCCCCTAGTTCTCACACTGTTATGCTTATGATTTCTTTATTCATAAATTTTCATCCCCTATACAGATATTACCATGCTCCAAAACAGTCTAACTGGCCCAATATTTCTGTATTTACGTACATAGTTTAATTAATTTTAATTTCTTAACAAGCCAATCCACACTGATAAATACATTTAACAAGCAATTAGAATTTATGCACATAACTCGCTAGGAGTATTCTGTAAATTAATGAACCTAAATTTGAATGTGTGCATCCAAGAAGGGGCGTGGCTATAGATAGGGAATGTGCGTGTCATGAGTGTTCCAAAACGTTACATGCAGTGTTACAGAATACGACTTCTCTATGTTAAAATCTACATGCACAACTTTATTCCAAGGTTTACTTGATGTAAATAGAAGCACTTAGATTTAGGTGGAGGAATAGCCTCTAAGCATATTCTATAAACCGCTTAGGCACATTCTATATACCATATATAATTTTATCTGCACCTTGTATAATATGCTTAGGCAGAAATTTATTCCACTTGGGTTCTTTGGGTGCCATATGTAGAATCTAGACCATATTAATGGCTAAAAGGAATAGACATCTTAGACTATAATTAAGAACTGCTCAAACAGTAAAATTATTCTGGCATGACTAAATCACCATTTCTCTCGCAATCTTCAATTAAAAGAAAGCTTTCTGCTGTCTTTGAAACTGTAAGTAATTATTCACTCTACGTAATTTTATGGAAGCATATTCAATAAGTGGGCAACCTCTGGGTAAAACATTCTCTGCCTGTAATCATTTAGGGCCCCTTTTAGTAAGCCACATGGAGGGGCATAATCGAACAGTGCTGGCCATCTATATGGGTGGTCATCTCTAAGGCCAGCGCCATAAAGAGGTCTCACGAACCGTATTATCGAAACAAAATGGCCAGCCATCTTTTGTTTTGATAATATGGTGGATTGGGGCTTCATGCTTGAGACACTAAAGGCTTATGGTATAAAGGGGTTCTTTGTGAAGGCAATACAGACTTTATATAATGGCCCTGTGGCGAGAGTTCATGTAAGTGGATTATGCTCCGAATGGTTTAACATAGGTAGGGGAATCCGACAAGGCTGCCCGCTTTCACCGCTTTTATTTGTGCTGACCCTGGACCCGCTATTGCGGGAAATAGGTAGCAATATAGACATAAAGGGCGTGTGCATACAGGACCAGGAATTCCTAAACTACAGCATTCACAGATGATTTGCGGGTGCTGGTCACAGATCCCCAGAGATCATTGACCCCGTTGATGGAAAGCCTCCGGGAATACAGGGACTTCTCGGGGTTCAAGCTGAACCTAGAGAAATTGGAGGCTTTAGCTAGTGAAGGGGTAGGACGAGAGGTTTGGAATCAGTCCCCGTTGTGTCATGCAACTGAGGTATTTAAATATTTGGGGGTGCAAATGTCGATGGACCCAGCACAATTGTATAGTGCTAATGTCCCTCCATTGCTCAGGGAAGCTAAAACACAACTGGCAGCATGGGTGTCCTTGCCCCTGTCATTTATGGGCAGAGTGCATTTATACCGAATGGTTATATTCCTGAAATGGTTATACATGCTGCAGATTCTCCCTATTAGAATGCTGGTTAAAGATCTGAACACTCTACAAAGGTATGTAGCGTGGTTTTGCTGGGCGGGGAAAAAAACGAAAATAAGATGGAAACATGTATATGGGACACAATGTAAAGGTGGACTGGGCATGCCTGATTTGAAAGATTATAACCAAGCTTGCTTGATAAGACATTTGAGAGACTGGATACTGGGGTGGGAACATGCATATTTCCGACCTTGGTCTCTAAACTGCTTGCTACACTTGAAAAAAGGGGGAATACCAACGCCGATAAAAGATAGTGTGCTCTTGCAACCCCTGCATCAAATTTGGAAGGTTCTACTCGGTTACTGGGGGCAGGACCCGGAGGCTAGCGTACTATTATCGATCGTGGGGAATGTAGAGTTTCCTGCGGGGAGGGAGAATCAAGTTTTCTGGGACTTGGAGAGACAGGGGGTGACATTTTTGGAGAATTTCCTTCAGACAGATGGGTCGATATTGTCTTATGGGGACTTTGAAAGGAGATGTGCGGGAGGACCAATGACAAGACTGGCATACTTGCAACTGGCACATTACATTAGGGAATTGCCTCGGTCTGCACTTGCTCTGACATTTGGGGGGAGGATACGAGAATTTCTCAGGGGAGATGCAGTGGGACAAACGTCAATATCTTGGTTCCATAAGGCATTGAGAGGGTTCAAACCTAGGAAAGACATTGCTGAAGTAGTGGGGAAATGGGAGCAAGAAGCGGGGGGCACAATAGCAGAAGGGAAGGTTATGGCTGCACTTAAAAGGATAACAGGAGTAGTGCTTAGTGCAGAGCTGCAGGAATGTCATTTTAGATCCATACACAGGGCATATTTCTCGGGTACACAAGCATGGCATGCATGGGGTGGTGGAAGCGAATAAGTGCCGGAAGTGTGGAGTGGGCATGCCTTCTTTGGCGCATGGGATGTGGCAGTGTCGGCTCATACGGGGGTTCTGGACGGCTCTCGTCTGGTTTGTTTCCGGGATTCTGGGGTGTAGGATACAGTTCACATTTGAACGTATTATGTTTAGTTCCCCAGTGGTGTGGGCAGTGGGGACAGGGGAAGAAAAACTGTTTCTAAGTAAATCTTGCATTCTGGGGAAGAAGTGCATATTGAATCACTGGATTAAGGACATACCGCCATCATACTGGTATTGGAGAAATACATTGCATGAGCTCATGCTGTGGGAGGCGGAAGGTGCTCGACACACGCCAAAGAGGCAGCAACAGTTTATTAAAATGTGGAAAGCATATTTAAACATTATAGCTTCTAGAGCTAGAAGTCAAGTGCTGAATGAGTTGGGATGAATGTGGAATGAATGGAGGGGCTGGAGGGAGGTAATGCTAAAGGGGAAAGGGGTATGGGAGGAGGGAGGAGAACCAGGAGGAGTGTCATTTGGTATACAGCAGGTAGAGGCAGCATGGAACTTGTGGACTCAAGATCTCTCCCAAGATGACTGGACCTCGTGTACTCAGAGGGGGGGGGGGGGGGAGGAGGATCTGAGGAGGACAATAGCAAGCTGATGGTAAAGCCTAGTCCAAGCAATTCCATGTGGGTCTCAAGTATTTCTCTTATTGGCACATATATATGTATAACGAAGATTGTATTATTCACTAACAAAGATGAAGGAATGGTAGGGAGGGGGAAGGGGGATAAAACTGCTATCAGTTAGAGGGCGGTAGTTCTCGTTTGGCATCTGTTGTGCTGGAATGGGTATACGACTCAAACCGGTGCAGTGTTGTGGGTTTCTTGGGGGGCTATCAGAGTCCCTGGAATGCATAGCACATAGGTGCTTCAGTGTTAGTGGGGGACTACAAAGGGGGATGGGGAGTTGGGGATGTGAGATAGCTTGGTATATATGAAATATTGATGATAGTTGTTAAAAGTGGCCTGTACTTATGTGTTATTGCTATGATTGTATTTGATCATATAACTGTGTCTGGTATATTCGTTTGTCATCAATAAAAATCGTTGAACCTTAATTACCAAATTAATGTATACCTAAAACTGATATGTTGTTCGTAATGTATCATTGGAACATAGCAAAATATCAGTGGAAACAAGTGAAGAATTTTCAAATGATTTCAAACTCAAAATTTATATACTGATCTGTATATAGATTGGTGGCAACTAATGACTCTTGTATCTCAATTGCCATTCAACGAGCGTGATAGTGTGAAAAACAGCCAGGGCACAAATTTACATCTTATATAAAACTTTAAACAGTAAAACATTGGTCTGCCAGAAATATGAGTAGTATGTCATCTGCATAAATAATAAAAACCTTTATATTAAAATCCTAAATTACAGTGGCCAAGCAGTTGAGAAATGTATTGAAAAGAAATGCACACAGGACCAAACCCTACAGCATGCCACACTGAAGAGGAATTGCATCAGATGAGGTAGTAGAACAAGTAAATGCATAGCAATGATCAACAAGATAGGAAGAAAACCAAGACGACGCTGTGCCCACAAGATCAAGGGCCTTCAGAATTCAGAGTAAGAGAGCATGTTAGACAAATCAAATGCTGAGGACAGGTCCAAAGAGAACTGGAGGGTGATGAGACCTGCATCCAAAGAAGAGTGTAGTTCACCTAGGAGAATTGCTATAGTGGGCTCAGCACTATGATGTGTTCTAAAACTAGTTTGACAAGGATAAAGTGCAGAAAGCTGGGTGACACGGTGCAGAAGCTATTGAGACAGACATGGGAAGCAACTGCTTGCCCTAGGATTTGTACTATGGAATGTTGCTACTCTTTGAGATTGTGCATGGAATCTTGTAACTCTTTAGGATTCCAGAATCTTGCTATTCTTTGGGGTTCTAAATGCAACGTTGCCACAATTTGGGTTTCTGTCAGGTACTTGTGACATTTTTTTTTGGTTACATTTGTACCCCACACTTTCCCACTCATGGCAGGCTCAATGCGGCTTACATATTGTATACAGGTACTTATTTGTACCTGGGGCAATGGAGGGTTAAGTGACTTGCCCAGAGTCACAAGGAGCTGCCTGTGCCTGAAGTGGGAATCGAACTCAGTTCCTCAGTTCCCCAGGACCAAAGTCCACCACCCTAACCACTAGGCCACTCCTCCAATCCTCCATGGATTGGCCACTGTTAGAAACAGGATACTGGGCTAGATAGACCATTACTCTGACCCAGTATGTCTAATCCAATGTTCTTATGTAAAAACTATTCTCTCAGCTATCTTAGAAATGATACACAGATATGATACCAGATGGTAGCTCCCAGAAAGAGAGGGATCCATAGTAAGTTTTTTCAAAAGTGGCCTAATCAATACCTGTTTCTATAAAAAATGAACACTGCCCATAGAAAGACTTTGATGAATCTTATGTAAAAGCAAAGAGGTGAGGCCATGTCTGGGAATACCTAGTCAACTGGAAGATAAAGGATCCATCTTGCAAGTAGGAAACCACATAGAGGATATAATCTGAGATATCTGAGTTAAAGATGGAAGTGTGAATGATGACCAAAGGAGGGGACAGGCTCAATGGACAAAAGGAAAGAAGGGTAGGGACAAGAGACATTTGAAACAGACAGAGTACTGCTGCTGAATGCTGAGATGGCCATTCTATTCCTAAGGGCATCTTAGCATTTAGTGCCAGCTGATTTTTATCATGAGCTAAAAACGCTAGCCCACCTTAGCAAAAGACATCTTAGGTGTTCTAGTCTCTGTTGCTGCTGCCAATCTGCAAGATGCATACAAATGAATTTAATAAAACGACAAATAGTACAAGACACAATGCAAAAAAATAACATTTTATATATTTGGAGAATTCCTACCAGCTGTGAACACCAATGGCCAAACCTTAGGCCAGTACACAGGAAGGAAATTTGCTAATTTTTTGTGTCTTGCTGTGGGACAGGAAGCCACAATCAGGTGCAAAAGCTGCAAGGAGAAGGTAGAAGGCACATACAAGGGAAACTGTTTAGCACCTTCACTGGCTCCTCTTGGGCAGTAACATATTCTCCTTCATCTACCACTGCCACAGCTTCTGCTCCTGGACTCAGGCACCCTCAGGAATTAATCTGATATGTTTCTGTCAATGCAGCCTTGACTCTGCTTCATGAGCTGATCATGATGTTTTTGTGGGATTGGGTGATACTAAGTTGGGGCTGCTGGGACCTTGTTCTTTCTGTGAGAGGTTGGAGATGTGTGTTGGATCCTCCCATCTCCCATAAAAACTTCATCATCACTTGTAGTGGTGTTTTAGGGGAAGATAGGAGATGCTATACTGGGGTCACCAAGCCTCTGGTAGAACTGTAGGTAGAGAAACTGCTGCACTGCATAGTAGGAACAGTGCCTGTCAGCTACCACTCTCTCCCCTCTGTATCCATAACCACCCTACAGACATCACAGGAAGGGCTCTCCTGACACAGAAGAGAAAGAAAAAAGTCTCTTTTTATCTATTTAACTTTGAACTGCAGCATATGGACATATATACATATAGGTGTACACATTTGTGTGCTTAAGCTAGTATTTTAAAAACTTGTAAACCCTCTTATTCTACAAGTTATGTACCAATCGCATGCCTTACCTTAGCTGCTAAAATGGGGGTAAACAACAGTTCATTTAGTAATCTATAGTGCCTACGATCTTTAGCATGCAATTGAAAGGGGATGTGCCTATGGGTGGGGCATGTGAGGGGTGTGGGAGGGGTATAGGAGTGGCATGGGAGAGGCATAGATGGGTCATGGAGGGACATAGTTGGGTTATAACTAGGACATGAGAAGGACATGGATGGGTTCTAGATGGAGCATAGGAAAGGAATGGGTGGGGTATGAGAGGGGAATGGGTGGGTTATAGGAGGGGCATGGGTGGGGTATGAGAGGAGAATGGGTGGGCATTAAAGGGGCTTGGATGGGTTGTAGGTGGGGCATAGGAGGGGCATGGGTGGGGTATGAGAGGGGAATGGGTGGGGCATGTGTGGGTTATGGGTGGAGCATGAGTGGGACATGTGATGGGTGGGGCATAGATGGGGTAAGGGAGGGGTATGTAAGGGGCACAGGTGAGATGTGGGAGGGATATGGGTGGGTTACACACAGGTACAATTTATAGAATGTGGCATGTTGTTTGTCTATGTGACAACATCTAGGCATCAAAATTTACAACTACCTTTTAACTTGGGGTAAGTGTGGGTGAAGTTGGACACGTACATTTTGACATCTAAACTTGGTGCCCAAATGTCAATTTAATCTATATTCTATTACATAATTTGGGTGCCCAGATGCCTTTATAGATAACTGTCTTAGTGCACAGGTTTCGAGTATCTACCTGCTAATTTTCAGCACTATTTAACTGGACAGCAACGGCTCTGGACACTAATATACCCACTTAGCGCACAGTATGTAATCTGCTGTATCACATGATATAGCCAGCAAGCCACAAATATTCAGCACTTTGCCGGCTAAGTTGAGCAGACTAATTCTGCCAGTGTCACGTCTGTGGCCGTGCCCCCTCTCAGACTCACCTTATTTCCTGTGGTCAGCTTCTGAGCTGGCTTCTGTCTGTCCTTTGTTAGTTCTGCCTCTGACTTTGTGTGCTGGCTGCATTAGATTGTCTGTGTGCTGTCACCCGGTCCAGACTTCAGCCCAGTCCAGTCCGGATCTTCCAGACTGCCAGACTTGCTTGCTTTGTTTGAACCTGCACAGCACCCTTAGTGTCCTGGTGATTGTTGCAGTGAGCTCCAGGTGCTGCTGGGCTTATTAGCCATTCTGAAACCTTGCTGCTTTGCCTTTGCATTGTGTCTAAGGCCCTGGTATGTTGGTGCTTTTGCACTTCATCCTGAGTTTGCGTCCTTGTTCTAGTTCTTGCCTGAAGTCTTGCCTGTTCTATTTAGTCTATGTTTAGTTTAGGGTATTGCTTGTTTCCCAGTCTGGTGTCTTGTTTGTATGTCTTTGTCTAGTTCTGGGTTTATCTGTGTTTGTTCCCTGTTTCAGTGGCTGCTCACAGCTTTCGGTCTTGTCCTTTAGCCTATCCTTTCCCTGCCTTGCTGTCCCTGTGCTGCCTAGCTGTTATCCAGTCCTGCCTGTCCAGTAAGTCCTGCCGGCCACCTGAAGCCTAGAGCTCAACTCTTGGTGAAAAGTGGCCAGGTACAGGTGAAGCCTAACTGTTTGTCAGAGATCTGCCCTGTATCCAGTGTGGGGTGGTTTTCCCTGCCACTGCCGCTCCTTGGCAGTGGCCCAAGGGCTCACAAACCAGTTTCCAGCTTTGAAAACGTGACAGCCAGTCACCAGAAATGGCCAAGCATTGAGGGGCTCTTCTACAGAGCATGGGGAAGCCTAACATGGGCTTACCGATTTCTAAATCGGGACTACAGCTAGCCTAGAGCTGCCACAAACCACGGAAATTGCTTGCCTGGTGGTAACTCAGCGGTAATCAGTCATCGCCACATGCTGCCTGGTTACCGTCAGGTTACCATGGAAGCCCTTGTCGCCAACACAATGGGTGGAGGAAAGGGCTCTCCACCACATAGCTATGAAGTAAGAGTTTGTCTGGGGGCTTTTTACCTGCTGCAGTAAAAAGGGCTCTGGAACACGTGAAAAATGTCACCCACAGCTAGCTCAGGGCCCTTTTTTCCTGCACCCTGGTAAAAAGACCCCTGAATATCCAGGCTAAGTGCCAACCATGGGACTAAACCAGCCTGCCTACTGTGGAATAGACATTGGCCTCCTAATTTTTAAAGCCCTTTATAAAATTCTCTCCATAATGCATGTGTAATTAGTATATATTTTATACATTAGTATTAGTATAAATAGTGGTAATTATGTAAAGTATACACTGATTACTACTACTACTACATAACATTTCTAGATCATTAGACTATTAGCCTATACATCTCTTTATACCACCGTTGATGCTACTTTGCTTCACTCTCTTTGCCTTTGAAATAAATATTCAGCTCCAGGGTGTAGCTCCGCTCAGCAGCCCCATCCCTTTGTATGGCAACACTACCTATACTTGCACCTTCCAAGTTACACATTTTGGGGCAGATTCAGTAAATGGTACCCAATGTTAGGTATAGGGAAGACTCGTACTAACTGCCGGATTCTATATAGAGTGCCTAGAGTTATACATGATTCTGTGGGTAAATCTAGGCGTATTCTATAACTAGGCACGTAGATTGATTGTTTTAACAAGTTGTTAAATATTGCTAATAGCTCTTAACAAGCAATACTGAGCACTAATTTGGACAAAAAGAGGCATCCTTAGGGGTTGTGGAAATGGGTGTTTCATGGGTGTTCCAAAATCTAAGCACGTTCTTATAAAAAATGGGCCAGTGAGCATAAATCTATGTGCAGGGATTTCTACCAGCTTTACATTGGTATAAATAGACGCTTCTTGATTTAGTGTCATGAACCATGCCAAAGCGTATTCTAAATATTGTAAATAACTTAGAATCTGCTAATGTGTAATTGCCTAATGCGTGTTAATTAAAGGCACCAAATATAGAATCGGGCCCTAAATGCTAATTTTACAAAGCTCGCTCAGCACTGAGTGGGTTACCACAGTAAACTAAGTGAAAGGATTTATGGCCGCATCCAACTAAAACATGTTAGGTGTGAAACCCTGCACATAAATTTTGGCAACACCCCTATCCCAACCATGCTCCTGCCCTGGCCATGCCTCCTTTGAGTTGTTACTGAGAAATGGAACTGTTTGTAAAAGTTTGTGTCAGATGTGTCTGAATGTAAATGAGGGAGGGGAGAAGGAGAGCAAAGACATGTTTAGAAGTTGATGTTTCCCTTTATCGAATTTGCTAAAATGGAAAATTACATCAGTCTATCTTAAGCCAGTCCACAGGAGAGAAGGATCAAAGTATCATCATCGCTATCTCTATTATTTCTACCTGGCCTGCAATTAGAGTGAAGCACGGATCAAGGACAAAACACTAATAGCAGTTTCCAGAAATAGATGTCCGTTCGGATCAAGCAACAAATCCCTTGAGTCAAGGGAGACAGCAGAAGAGCACAGTATTTTAGGGCGAAGCTCTGTATTCCTTCTGCCCTCACTATAGGATGACCGTGTGTCAAGGCAAAGCTATGACATAACTGTGATACAGGTAAAACTAGAGCCGGTACAGAAGACTTTTTATTGAGAGAATGATTTTATTTCCCTTATTTCTAGGATTGAGTGAGGTCTTGATGATGGCTTATGCATTAGTTAGCAGATGCCCGCAAAATTTCATGATGCCAAGTTATAATACGGACAATAGAAAGAAAGGTGATCTGATCTTGGGTGGAATAATTTCAGCCACTAACCCTATATTGAACAAACCCTTAAGCTTTACAAATATCAATACAACCAAATCCTGCGAACTGTAAGTATTCATTTACCTTTTTTGTAGAGACTTCTAAACCACTGATTGAGTCATCTGAAACAAAGTACAAACTTTCACAATTATAAATGACAACACACACAAATCTACCTAGACAATATACACTTCACAAAGTAGACTCCTACAGAGTCATCAGATCTCCAATATTCAACAGACCTATATTAACTGTTCTGTTCATTAAAAGCTGCTTTAAAGAACAGCATTTTAATCTTTTATTAATAAGCATATCTTCCAAGATTTTCTGTAACTTCTTGCTGAAAACTATTCAACAGAGCAGGGTCTGACTTCTGCCTATGAAATTACCAACTTCATGGCCTTGACCATTTATAAGCAATGTAGAACATGCAACTGGTGGTAGTGACCGTTGTCTCCCAACAGCCTCTTCAAATCAGTAGGGGTCAAAGTATATTTTAGCTTAAAGCCTACTCCTCCACTTTTAGGATTCATGCAAAGATAAACCATATGTACTTGTCCAAATTATATAATTCTAACAGAAGACAGCATCTGCTGGGAGATAATTTTGCAAGGTGGGAGCTGCCTCTGAATTAAATCTTCCTTGAGCCTTGATAAACTATTCAACTTCTCTGTTTGTGAATCACTGATTAGTACTTAATAATAGCAATATATCAAATAGCCAAACACAATTAAAGCAAGAAATAAGATGTCATAAGAACTTTTAAAGAAGTAAATATACACTGTTCAGATCGTTATAGGAAATCATTGACCTTGGCTTTCCTTGCTCCAAGGTGTGATAGACCTCATATGGTATAACCAGGATATGGGTATAGTCTGTACTAAAGATATTAAAGCACAAATCTATATATTGCATTGCTTTGTCAGCTATTTCATGTTCTTTATTTAATGATAGCTAGAAGAGCTGCATAGAAAGGATAATTGCAAGCCATTTACCCTTTTAAGAATGTATTTATCTTGCTAAAGTAGCCTGAATGAAAATCTGTCTCAGAAGCAGCTAGGCTCTCAAGAGGCAGAAATCTCACCCGTGTTGAGTGCTGGAGCAAATGTCTGTCCCTAGAATGTTTTAAACATACACATAGCATTTTTAAAAATCTTGAAAACTCTGACTACACTCTTCCAAAATTCCACTTGTGTATTCATCTACCAGAAAGGGACAAGCCAGCATGTCAGTACACTTTCCTTTATTTATTTTATTTATTTATTGCATTTGTATCCCACATTATCCCACCTCTTTGCAGGCTCAATGTGGCTTTACTCCTATCAGGACATTACATCATTCCATTCATGCACAGATGTTGCCCAACTACTGAAAAATGACTTTATAAAATTGATTCCTAAATATCTCTACCCCATGTTTCATAGCTGATCTCTCAAGTAAATTATTGCCCTCTCTATATTTAATAATCAGATCATTCTTCTAGGTATATATCCATGCTCTTTCAATCAAATGCATTTATTTATTTATTGCATTTGTACCCCACATTTTCCCACCTATTTGCAGGCTCAATGTGGCTTAGTACCATCAAAGATGTTTGCCCAGTCGGTGGATAACAAATACAAAGTTGTATAGTGAGGTATAAGTGGAGGGTCAGAATGAAAATGCGATTATAGTCATGCTATGTTGGTAGGTGAAGAGGGTTACGTGGGGTCGTTGGGGTAGGCCTTTTTGAAGAGGTTGATTTTTAGTGATTTCCTGAAGTTCAAGTGGTCGTGGATTGTTTTCACAGCTTTTGGGAACCCATTCCATAGTTGTGCACTTATGTAGGAGAAGCCGGCTGCTCCTGCGCCCAATCTGCTGAACGCCTCTGGAGGAAATCTCGCACTCATTCAGATTTCCTTCACTACAAATTCATGCTATCCTCCTTCCAGTCCTCACTATTCCTTGCCAAACAGGACTATTACACCCAATTGACTAATTCTCTCAGCTCTAACCCTCGTCGTCTCTTCGCCACCCTTAACTCCCTCCTCAAAGTGCCCTCCGCTCCCACCCCCCACCCCCCTTCGCTCTCTCCTCAATCACTGGCTGACTACTTCCGCGACAAGGTGCAAAAGATCAACCTTGAGTTCACTACCAAGCCACCTCCTCCTCTTCACCCTTCAACCCTCTCCCTCAACCAACCAACCCAGACCTCCTTCTCCTCCTTTCCTCATATCTCCAAGGAGGAAACCGCCCGCTTTCTTTCCTCCTCAAAATGCACCACTTGTTCCTCTGATCCCTTCCCCACCAACTTACTTAACACCATCTCTCCTACTATCACCCCCTCCATCTGTCATATCCTCAACCTCTCTCCCTCCACTGCAACTGTCCCCGACACCTTCAAGCATGCCGTAGTCACGCCACTCCTCAAAAAACCATCACTAGACCCTACCTGTCCCTCCAACTACCACCCCATCTCCCTCCTACCCTTCCTCTCCAAGATAATTGAGCGCGCAGTCCATAGTAACATAGTAACATAGTAGATGACGGCAGAAAAAGACCTGCACGGTCCATCCAGTCTGCCCAACAAGATAACTCATATTTGCTACTTTTTGTGTATACCCTACTTTGATTTGTACCTGTGCTCTTCAGGGCACAGACCGTATAAGTCTGCCCAGCACTATCCCCACCTCCCAACCACCAGCTCTGGCACAGACCGTATAAGTCTGCCCAGCACTATCCCCGTCTCCCAAACACCAGCCCCGCCTCCCAACCACCAGCTCTGGCACAGACCGTATAAGTCTGCCCAGCACTATCCCTGCCTCCCAACCACCAGTCCCGCTTCCCACCACCGGCTCTGGCACAGACCATATAAGTCTGCCCAGCACTATCCCCGCCTTTTAACCACCAGCCCCGCCTCCCGATCTTGACTAAGCTCCTGAGGATCCATTCCTTCGGCACAGGATTCCTTTATGCTTATCCCACGCATGTTTGAATTCCATTACCGTTTTCATTTCACCCACCTCCCGCGGGAGGGCATAAAAAAGGTATCTTATTTTCTTTTTCATGTTTTATTTTGTTTGATTTCTAACTTTAAGAGTGGACTAACACGGCTACCACACCTCTCTACTTAACAATTAAATAAATGTTATTTAGTGTTATTCTTTGTGGAGTCCTGCATAATGATTCTGTAATATAGTTTGTCAGAAATGCATATATGAAATGGCATAAAACACAGGTTTGATCTATACATTGCAATTTCAGTGTGACTCAGCTGCTATCTGGATGTTATGTGAATTACATTATACATTTAAAATAAATATATTTACATTCTATTGTTTTTAAAGGTGGCAGGAAAATGGCATTTGGGCGTGAATGAGTGATGGTTAGTATTTGATTCCAGGCTGCAGTAAGCGGCACTGTTATCTCACTAATGCAGGATGCCACTTGGATATTTCTAGTTAGTGCTATTTCATGCCATAAGTTTGATTGATTGGATTAAAGTCTGGTGACTGAGTTGGCCAATCAAAGGTAGAGATCTTGGATTTCTTCCAATCAACAACTGCATAGGGCATTGCCATCCTGGAATATGTAGTCACCTGGAAAAACGTTTCTCTGCTGATGGTATCATATACTTCTACGTTATTTTGACGTATTCCGTGGCATTTACCATGCCACTGACAATTTATAGACATCCCAACACCACTCGCTATCATGCAACTCCCACACAATGATCTTCAACAGATACTTGACAGACACATTCAAACACTCTGGCTTGTACTCTTTACCTGGAAATCACCTTACATACGTGGAAGCCTGGTCTCCAAAGAGGCTGGGCATGACTGAAATAGGTTTAACTTAGGATGTCCTTTTTAGGCTTGGATGTTTTTTCCTGTTTGGTAATTGCTGTTGGATGCCCTGATTTTGGGTCCTCCCTACTCCTGACCAAGACACACCCCTTAGACATTTGGATGTACTGAAGTTGGGATTCCCTTTTCAGCTTTTGCAACATCGGAATTTGGAACTTTCAAACACATGGACGCCCATATGCTTCAAAAATAAACACCATAATGCATGATTTTTCATCTCATCTACAGTTATGTGAAACACTGCACACTGAAGCTTCAAAACAGCAATAAGAGCTGCTTATTCGAGATGTTTGCATACCACTGCATTTTCAAAAAATTTACACATTCTGAAGGCAAATCTCAGCAGTCACTATCCTAACTGGGGTAAGTAGTAATTATTAGGAAAAACCTTAAAAACAACTTACTGAGCCATTTGGAAAAAAAAAGTTATTTAAAATACTTCTGCTAACAGCGTTTTAACAATTTTATTCCAATTAAGGAGAAATTAGGCATTTCCTGCTAATTTGCTTTCCTTTAGTCCCTCCGGACCGGCCCAGAATGTGACTGATGGGTTGTGCACGCCCTCCAGCAGGTGGAGACAGCCGCTGCCTTGATTTTCTCTCCTCTCATGCCATCCTCGATCCGCTTCAATCCAGTTTTCACCCTCTTCACTCGACAGAAACGGCACTCTCTAAAATCTGTAATGACCTGTTCCTTGCCAAATCCAGAGGCCACTACTCCATCCTCATCCTCCTCGATCTATCCGCCGCTTTTGACACTGTCAATCATGATTTACTTCTTGCCACACTGTCCTCATTTGGGTTCCAGGGCTCTGTCCTCTCCTGGTTCTCCTCCTATCTCTCCCACCGCACATTTAAAGTTCACTGTCATGGATCTTCCTCCACCCCCATCCCCTTATCTGTTGGTGTTCCCCAGGGATCTGTCCTTGGACCCCTTCTCTTCTCAATCTACACCTCTTCCCTGGGCTCCCTGATCTCATCTCATGGTTTCCAGTATCATCTCTATGCTGATGACACCCAACTGTATCTCTCCACACCAGACATCACCGCGGAGACCCAGGCAAAGGTATCGGCCTGCTTATCCGACATTGCTGCCTGGATGTCCAACCGCCACCTGAAACTGAACATGTCCAAGACCGAGCTTATCGTCTTTCCACCAAAACCCACTTCTCCTCTTCCTCCACTTTCTATCTCAGTTGATAACACCCTCATCCTCCCCGTCTCATCTGCCCGCAACCTCGGAGTCATCTTTGACTCCTCTCTCTCCTTCTCTGCGCATATCCAGCAGATAGCCAAGACCTGTCGCTTCTTCCTCTTTAACATCAGCAAAATTCGCCCTTTCCTCTCTGAACACACCACCCGAACTCTCGTCCACGCTCTCGTTACCTCTCACCTGGACTACTGCAACTTACTCCTCACCGGCCTCCCACTTAGCCATCTATCCCCCCTTCAATCTGTTCAGAACTCTGCTGCACGTCTCATATTCCGCCAGAACCGATATACTCATATCACCCCTCTCCTCAGGTCACTTCACTGGCTTCCGATCAGATACCGCATTCAATTCAAGCTTCTCCTTCTTACCTACAAATGCACTCAGTCTACTCTCATCTCCCCTTACGTTCCCACCCGTAACCTCCGTTCACAGGATAAATCCCTCCTCTCAGTACCCTTCTCCACCACCGCCAACTCCAGGCTCCACTCATTCTGCCTCGCCTCACCCTATGCTTGGAACAACCTTCCTGAGCCCTTACGCCAAGCCCCCTCCCTGCCCGTCTTCAAGTCTTTGCTTAAAGCCCACCTCTTCAATGCTGCGTTCGGCACCTAACCCTTACCATTCAGTGAATCCAGACTGCCCCAATTTGACTGCCCCTATCGGACCAACCGTTCGCTTGTCTATTAGATTGTAAGCTCTTTGAGCAGGGACTGTCTCTCTTTGTTAAATTGTACAGCGCCGCGTAACCCTAGTAGCGCTCTAAAAATGTTAAGTAGTAGTAGTAGTAAGTTGATTTGTATTTCAGTCCTTTGCAATTTGGGTAGTGTAGATTTAGGTAGGATCTTGATGATCTGACTTTGTTTCTTATTGGTACATCTATGAGGTCTGTCATGCATTCTGGGACTACAATGATTTTGTGGACTAAGGTGCAGATTTTGAAGATAATCCGCTCTTTGATTGGGAACCAATGCAACATTTCTCGGAGGGGTTTGGCACTTTCAAAGCATGTTTTGCTTGGCTGCTGTATTTTGGTCGGTCTGGAGTTTTTTTTATGAGTTGTTCTTTGCAGCTCGTGTAGATTCCATTGCAATAATCTGCATGGCTTAGGGCCACTGATTGTAATAGGTATTGGAAAGTTGCTCTTGGGAACAATGGTTTTAATCGTTTGAGCTTCCACATTGAATAGAACATTTTCTTTGTTACAGAGTTTATTTGGTTCTCGAGGGTAAGGTTGTGATCGAGTGTGACACCGAGTATTTTCAAACTGTCCAAGGTATGGAGGGTATGGAGGGTATGTCCTGGAGTACAGCTGATTTTGACTTTAAGCTTTCATGAGATGCAGCCCTGGCTTCTAAACCCCAAGTCCCATAACTGTATGATACCTGATATCATACTGAAGGCAGTGGAGCAGCGAGTGGTAAAACAGACTAGATTAAAGTCATTCATGGAAAGAAAAAGCAGTACTGCAAGTTAGGATTGAATGTATGCTTGCATATGAGTTATAATAAAAAATACCCAGTGGTTAAGCACTTCAGAATTAATATGTTTCAGCAGATCTTTGGAGAATCTCAGTTCAATACATAAGGTCTTCCAGGGTTTAGCTAAGATTCAGTGGCAGAATTGCTGGGTATAGTTTGGTAGTTGAAAAGTAGGAGTTGGATTAGGGTGAATAATTAGTATAAAGTTGTGTGGTAATATAGTAGATGACAGCAGATAAAGACATATATGGTTCATCTATTCTCTCAAAAAGGTAAACTCATAGTATAAGGTATGATGCAATTCTACAGTTGTATCATTTATGTATAGTTTATGCATCTAAAGATTGTCTGCTTGCCCACAGATATGGAACCGTCGAATTCATTCGACATTTCTTAACCTTTGAGTTTGCCATTGAGAAAATCAATCAAAATGAAGAAATCTTACCCAATATTACCCTGGATTTCCATATCCCTGACCTCTGCTCTGATGCTTGGTTTTCACTGTGTGGTGTTCTGAAAATATTATCAGGAAAAGATGAAATAGTGCCTGGCTATACATGTTATCCGAAGAGCCACGTTGCAGGTTTCATTGGAAGACTCCCTTCATTGGCATCACATGCAATTGCCAGACTCACCGGGATCTATAGATACCCACAAGTACGGAAACAACCAGTCTCAGTTTATGATCTCTCAAATTTTGCTGTGATAGTTTCACTTTTCCCTCACCCATCTTTTATTGGTCTGCATTATTGATTTTGGTTCCTTGGTTTGATATCTTACTGGCATATTACAATCATTGTATTAATTCACCACTGAAAAGTATGCATTCCATAAGTCAAAATAATTTCCAAGATCTAGCAGGAATAACCTACATTTGTTTTCAGAGTGTAGACTAGTCATTTCCAATATATAGTTGTATTACAGCTATAGTGAAGTTTTCTTATTAAGTTGGTCGTCAGAGGAGCCGGCATTCGTAGTGCACTGGTCCCCCTCACATGCCAGGACGCCAACCGGGCACCCTAGGGGGCACTGCAGTGGACTTTAGAAAAAGCTCCCAGGTACATAGCTCCCTTACCTTGTGTGCTGAGCCCCCACCCCCCTAAACCCAGTCCCCAAAACTGTACACCACTACCATAGCCCTTATGAGTGAAGGGGGCACCTAGACGTGGGTACAGTGGGTTTCTGGTGGGTTTTGAAGAGCTCACATTTACCACCACATGTGTAACAGGTGGGGGGGGATGGGTCTGGGTCCACCTGCCTGAAGTGCACTGCATCCACTAATACTGCTCCAGGGACCTGCGTACTGCTGTCATGGAGCTGGGTATAATATTTTAGACTGGCATAGAGGCTAGCAAAAAATATTTTTTAAAAAATTCTTTTGAGGGTGGGAGGGGATTAGTGACCACTGGGGAAGCAAGAGGAGGTCATCCCCGATTCCATCCGGTGGTCATCTGGTCAGTTCGAGAATCTTTTTGTAGCTTGGTCGTAAGAAAAAAAGGACCAGGTAAAGTCGTCCAAGTGTTCATCAGGGATGCCCTTTTTTTCCATTATGGGTCAAGAATGCCCATGTGTTAGGCGTGCCCAAGTCCAGCCTTACTACGCCTCCAGCACACCCCCGGGAACTTTGGTTCCACGACGGAAAGCAGTTGGGGATGCCCAAAATCGGCTTTCCATTATACCAATTTGGGCAACCTTGTGAGAAGGACGCCCATCTTCCGATTTGTGTCAAAAGGTGGATGTCCTTCTCTTTCATAAATAAGCCTGAAAGTGAATTAAGACAGCCAAAGACAGGATTAATAGTTGAGTCAATTTCTTGTGATATATGTTCATGTAGACTTGTGTTGTCCACTGTCTCTAGAGCTGTACAAAGGGGGAATGTTGGGAGTGTGTTGGAGGTATGTTTTAGGTGGGATTTGGGTGGGCCCAGAATTTTGACATTTTTGGAAGATTAATGGAACAGAATAAAAATGTCTAGAGCAAAAATTGGGGCATTTTTATCTAGACCTGGTTCAATCATAACTAAGTCACAAAAAGGTGCCTTAATTTACCAGCTGACCAGTGGAAGGATTAAGGCATGAAAGCGAAAAGTGTGTGTGTGTGGGGGGGGGGGGGGGGGCATTTGTTATACTGATTTTATATACTTGTTTTACACCTGGTACCTTTATGGGCCTACAGATTGCACAAAATTGTTATTACAAGAGTCAGCTGGTTACAATTGATATGAACATGTATCACCAGTGCTAAAAAAATTTTGTTTGCTCCCTATAGAGATTTGTATCAAGTTTAAGATTTTATGCTTAGTCTTCAAGATCAACCCCTGAGATCTTTAAGATCTGCTGATCAGTTCACACTTAGATAATTTAGATAATCTATTTTTTATGTAACAGGTCCCTCAATGTGGAATAATTTACCATTGAGAATAAGAAAAATTCAGGATGTAAAGCAGTTCAAGAGGGATTAAAAGACTTATCTGTTTACACAGGCATATGGTGAGATGAGAGAAGTGAGTTAAGAGAACAGAAATTATGTACTCAGGGTACTGAATATGCTAAAATTTGTTAATGGGAATTGAACCCAGTTCCCAGGTAATTAGACCACTGTACTAACCAATATACTACTCCTCCAGCCTTCTTAATTCCCCATTGGTCATTGACCCCCCCCCCCCCCCAAAAAAAAAAAAAAAAGATGTAATAGTAAATATCAGACTGTGACTGCTTCGGATATTTTAGTCATTCCTATTAGAGCAGAAAGTTGGTCCCAAGAGTAGGCCAGTGGTCAGTGCAGTGGACTGTAGAGAAAGAGACCCAGGTCCATATCCCACATTAACTAGCACAGTTGTGGTGGAAATTGTAAGCCTTCCAAAACCCACAAAATACCAGCTGTATCTATAGATGCATCTATAGACCAGAGGGCTCACAACACAAAATAAGCGTGTTCAGTTGGGATTATTACTTTGAGTCCCTTTATGTGAAGTTCACTGCACTGACCACTAGGCTGCCCCTCTGCTTTGCTGTCTGACCAGTGTAGTAGAAATGGTGCCACAGAGAGGGGAATAATCGAACAGCTGGCCAGAACCGTATTATCGAAAAAGATGGCCGGCCATCTTTTTTTTCGATAATGCGGTTTGGCCCGGCCAAATGCCAGAGTTCGCCGGGTTTGAGATGGCCAGTTTTGTTTTTCAGCGATAATGGAAACAAAAAGCGGCCATCTCAACCCCGGCTAAATCCAAGGCATTTGCTCATGGGAGGAGTCAGCATTTGTAGTGCACTAGTCCCCCTGACATGCCAGCACACCAACCGGGCACCCTAGGGGGCACTTCTAAAAATATATATATATTTACAAATAGCTCCCAGGTGCATAGCTCCCTTACCTTGGGTGCTGAGCCCCCCAAACCCACTGCCCACAACTTTACACCATTACCATAGCCCTTATGGGTGAAGGGGAGCACCTACATGTGGGTTTTGGGGGGAGGGGGTTGGAGGCTCAACACTTAGCACCACAAGTGTAATAGGTAGGGAGGGATGGACCTGGGTCTGCCTGCCTGAAGTGCACTGCACCCATTAAAAACTGCTCCAGGGAGCTGGATATGACATTTGAGGCTGGCATACAGGCTAGCAAAACAGGTTTTTATTTTTATGTTTTTAGTGTGGGAGGGGGCTGGTGACCACTGGGGGAGTATGGGGAGGTCATCATCCATTCCCTCCAGTGGTCATCTGGTGAGTTGGGGCACCTTTTGGAGGCTTGGTCGTGAAAATAAAAGGACCAAGTAAACCCGGCGAAATACTGATTAACGCCGCTTTTTTTTTCCTTTCTCCACGAAAGCCGTCCATCTGGTAGCCACGCCCATGCCCACCCAAGCCCCGCCTTCACTATGCCGCTGACACGCCCCTTGAACTTTTGCCGGCTCGGCGACGGGAAAGCAGAGATGGTGTCAAAAAAGCAGCTTTCGATTATACCGATATCGCAGCTTTTGAGAGCAGTGGTGTAGCCACAGGTGGGCCTGAGTGGGCCGGAGCCCACCCACTTAGGGCTCAGGCCCATCCAACAGTAGCGCATGGTAATGAAAATGCTGCTCTCCACAATACTGGCACCTTCGCATGCTCAGTTTTCAGTGCATGCCTGCTGCAGACTACCAAGGTGGAGACTAGAGAGAAGCATTTTCCTACCAGCTGAGATATTTTTTTGATGTGGGGGTGGGGGAGAGAACATTTGGTGCCCACCCACTGTTTGCCTAGGCCCACCCAAAATCTGCTGTCTGGCTATGCCCCTGTTTGAGAGATCGCCGGCCATCTCCCGATTTATGTCGGAAGATGTCCGGCAATCACTTTAGAAAATAAGCCTGATAGCCATCCTGGAAATTAGCCTGGAAATTAGCAATTTTTGCAACAAAAAAATAGACGTTTTTCCAGTTTTAAAATTGCTATGTTCAGATTGAACATTTTAGACATTTTCACCAAAACGTCTACAATTGGACTTGGATGTCATATCGAGAATTACCCTATGAGAATTTCCATTCAAAAGTTAAAACTCCACTTTTTACATACATTGTAATTTCTTCTATTTATTACTTTTCAGCTTCCACGATTCCACTTGCAAAGAGAAAGACGGCAAATGAATTATCTTGCTAATTAATTTTCAAAGGTTGGGATATAATCAATTAAAACTCAAAACAAAAGCATGTATCTGGCAAGGGGTCTGAGGTCTGGTCATGTTTTTAGAGGAACTAAGATGGAAATGACCAATGTCCCAGGAAACACAATTCAAGTCTTTATTGTAGGTGTCCGCAATCAATGGTGCAGTCTTGAAATTACATGACTCGGACTCTACATAGTTCGTGTTTCGTCTTGTGCCTTCAAAAAGAGTCTGCAAAAGTAGAAGAATGTATAAGACTACCAGTGGTTATATAACAGGAACCCAGCCCACAATACCAAATCATGTTCAAAAAGAGTGTCAGAAATTGTTTTGTATTGTCTAGCTTTGAGGGCTCCTGCTGGAACTCTTACTGACTCCTAAACAGAATCTTGCTTTTCTTTGGATTGTTACCACGATTTGGGTTTCTGCCAGGTACTTGTGACCTGGCTTAGCCACTGTTTGGAAAACAGGATACTGGGCTAGATAGACCAGTAGTCTGACCCAGTATGGCTACTCTTATGTAGGGGCATTTTCAATGTGACATCTAAGTCCGATTTTGGACGTTTTGCCCAAAAGTCAAAAATTCGAATAGGAAAAGAGGTCATTTTAGAAAAAGAAAAACTCTATCTTTTTTTTTTAAATACTGTTTTGAACAATGTTTTGTGCTTTGGACATTTTATTTTTTGGTCCATTTTCGAAAACCAAAATTGCAAAACATAGATATTCATGCTAGTGGGATGTAGGAGGAACCATTTACAGTAGACTGGTCCCCCAGACATCCCATGAGAGCAATGGAGCACCCTAGAGGGCACTTCATAAAAATACTCCAAGGTACACATCTCACCTTTGCTCCCTTATCTTGTCCCCTGAGCCTCCAAGACCCACCCAAAACACACTGTCAGCCACTGTACACCACTATAAAAGTCCTTATGGGTGAAGGGGCACCTATATGTAGGTACACAGTAGGGTTTTGGTGAGTTTGGGAGGGGTCATTACTTCCATAACAATTGTGACAGGTAGAGGGAGATAAGGAGATCTAGGTTTCCCATTGTGCACTGGACTGACCACTATACTACTCCAGGGACCTGCATGCTGCTCTAATAGACCTGCCTTTAACATCTGCGGCTGTCATAGAGGCTGATAAGTCATATTTTTATTCACATTTTTGTATGGTAGGAGGGGTCAGTGACCAATGGGGGTGTATTAGGGGTCACCCCTGATTCCCTCCAGTGGTCATCTGATAATTTGTCTAGACCACAACATCCTGGTTTTAATCATGAATGTTTTTGTTCCATTTCATTATGACTGAAAAACATCCAAGTATTAGGCACCGTAATCCCACCTTCGAAATGCCCCCAACATGCCCTCTTGTGATTTTAAGCACTGCAGATGAATTGCATACATTAACATCTGCAAAACAGGTTTTAAAAATACTAATTTGGATGTCTTTTGAAGAAATACATCCAAATGGTGAATTATGATGCTTTTTGGACGTTTTTCTCTTTTGAAAATGATCCCCAAAATCTCTCTCAAATAAGTGTTAAATTCTGAAAAGATGAAATCTTTTGACCTTTTCAATACTAGATCAGCTATGGATTGATAGAAACATCACTGAATGAACATAATGAGTTCCCAAACTTTTATCACAGTTTTCCGAGTGATTATTCTCACTTCCATGGTTTGACTCCACTTCTCAGACTCTTTGGATGGAGTTGGGTTGGAATTCTCACCTCAACTGATGAGAATGAAATAGCGTACTGTGAAGAACTGAAGAGGGAGATTATCAGGAGTGGGGACTGTGTAGATTTTTTGGAATCAATTCCAAATATTATGATTTCCTCTGTTGAAGAACTAGAGAAAAGAAGTGAACAGATTTCGAACAAGATCTCCAAATCAAAGGTCAATGTTATTATTATCCACACTACCAAGATAACCACAATAGAAACATTCTGTTTCATCTCCTATAAAAAGATTGATACAAAACTGTTTATCTTCTCTATGGAGACCTCTTCTATTAAGAGCAAGGCTCTTTCCATCACACCTTTGATGTGTAATGCATTGAATGGCTCCCTAAGGCTTACTATCCCAAAAGGAGATATTCCAGGTTTTAAAGATTACCTCCAAAATACCATCTCCTCTAAATTATTGAGCCCATCTTTCTTATTTTTGAAACCTTCATTTGAATGTGGTTTACTGAATGACAAAGAAAACTGCACAAGTTCAGAGACACTGTCTATCACTGATGCGTCACTATTTGATATGGATAATTTCGAGCTCACTTACAGTCTTTATAAAATGATCTATGCCATGGCTTATGCTTTACACAACTTGTACACAGCCAAGTCCCAACGTGGAAATAGCCTTAAAATGGAATTTAAGCCATGGCAGGTAAAATCAGCAGGTTCAACTTTTCTAGCTACTGTAATGGGTTGTTTTTTTTTTTTTAAATTACAGAAAAATTCATTTATGCTCACTTCCTGATTCTGCATATGTTGCCCAAAATAGTACAAATAAAGTTGGGTGCACACTTGATTTCCAAATACAAAATGAGCCAATTAGCACTGATAATTAGGTGTTAGCACACAATTATGGGTGCTAATTGGCACTGAGCATGCAAAGAGGTGGGAAAATGTGGGATACAAATGCAATAAATAATAATAAAATAATTAATTTAAATTTGCACGTGCATCCTGGTACTAAGCACTATTCTATAAAAAGTGCCCAACTCTGATAACCGTTTATAGAATAGAGTTTAAGCACAGTGTCATTTTTTTTGGCTCCATGTACATTACTGATGTGCATAATATAAAGCAATATATATTATTCATATGGAAAATTGCAATTAAATATTTCAGTTTGGCTGTAAATGAAGACTAAAAAAGAATTTTCTAAAAAGTGAATAAGAAATGGAAACTAAATAGAGAAACTGCAAATAGTCTTAGGGAATAGAGAGGAAACCGTATTTCTATAGCGCTACAAGGCATACGCAGCGCTGTACAACATACACAAAAGACAGTCCCTGCTCAAAGAGCTTACAATCTAGATAAGACAGGGAAACAGACAAAACAATTGAGGGTAAGGGAATAAAGAGGTGAGGATAAAGGACAGGGCAAGTGAGTTAGGAATCAAAAGCAGTGGTAAAGAGGTGGGTTTTGAGTTTGGACTTGAAAATGGCTAAAGACGGGGCTAGACGTACAGAAGCTGATATAGTAGGCCTGTTAGTGGGCTTAAGAATGGATTTGGGAGTGGAGCTTCCTCAGCTGAGGGGTACGGAATGAGGGAGGGAGGAAGTGGGAGATCTTTACATTTTGGTGGGGCAGGCAGATGAGTGAGGGAAGAGAAAAGAAAAGAAGGGGAAGTGAGGAATACTGAACACCATGGGGTAGGGAGGGAAGGAAGGAATGCTTGAATATAAACCCTCGGTTTGTATTTGAGTTAAACATTTGCCCCACCATGTTTTTTAGGGGACAAATGTTATCTCAGTTTATCTTCAGAGTATATACAGTATATTAGTTCTGAAATGAGATCTAAAATATTTCTCCATGGTAGTATAGACTATTTTAAGTCAGTGTTCACTATTTTGAAATAGCTCCTAATATTGCAAAACAGTGTGCAATGTTGATGACTTTGCCCCGAAACAAACATAATACTTACCAGGTGTACAGGACAAATGCATCTATCTTTTTCTCATGATAGATAGATAGATAGACAGACAGATAGATAGATATTTGCCTTCTACACCTGTTCATCCCTAGGTAAGTCTGATAATAACAGCTTGAGACCCTGAAGTAGGCAGCAAAAAATAACGACTATGAGGTCCTTTTATTCAGGTGCGCTGACAAATGGCCTACAGTAGGGTTGATGCGTGTATTGGGCACGCACAGAATCATTTTTCAATGCACATGAAAAAAATGCATGCATTGGGCATGCATAGGTGATAACATGGCTTAGTAATAGGTCCCCCATAACTGGACTGTGAGTCACTTCTACCTAGGGAGGTGATTGGGTCTGTCACAGAGGGAGTAGTTTGTTGATCAAATAGGGTGGCAAAGAAATGTATCTCTTCTTGTACCTGAGAAGTCATAGTGCATCAGGGCACCATTAGAAAATTTAAGGGGCCCTTTTACTAAAGCTTAGCATGTGCTAACGGAAATAGCATGTGCTAAATGCTAAGGAGCTCATAGGTTTAAAACAGGCTTCTGAACAAATGCACATCACTAGGCAACACGCCCATGACACACTCATGTTCTACTAGTGTGAATACCCTCTTACACCATTCTACTAAGCTGCCCTAAGAAATGGGCGAAGGGAGTTAATATTTGCATTGTCAGGCAGTGATTGAAAAACATTACTACAGAATCACTTAATGTCTCCTATTTTGGCGGCACTAAAGGCTCCTGCATTGTCTCTTCCTAGTTAATGGTACTATGCCTTTTATCTGCCCATGACACACTCTCTCTAAACAAATATAGAGAACAAAATAATCAGTAGATGAACAGCGCAGCATTTTACACTCTTAGAGGACTCACCAGTTCAATCGCATGTTTTTGACAAAATATAGAGGATTTATACTTAAGCAAACAAGAAAAACAATATTCTAACTATGCATTATCTTTCTAGCTCAACCAGTACCTTAAAGAGGTCCACTTTAAAGCCCCAGATGGACATGAGATCTTCTTTGATGAGAAAGGACATGCTCCAAATCATTATGATATCATACAGTATTTTCATTTCCCTAATTTGACAACCGCCTGGATCCATGTCGGAAGTTTCAAGCCCTCAGCTCCAAAGGACAAGCAACTCTTTGTGAACCTTACAGCCATCCGATGGAAAACTCCCTCAAACCAGGCCTGACACTATCTATTCTGTTTATAGTAGGGTTAATAATATGGAAACAGAGCAGAGAAAGAAAAGGACTTGACTAAGTTTGCAAGCACATGTTCTTGTAATTATAGAATAAATATCACAGGCCTTTGTTGAAAAACTTCCCAGTATAAAATCTGCCTTTATATTAGTTCTCATGTAGCTGCTGTGTGGTAGCTCAGAAATGCTCTATTTACTGTAGGAAAGTTACTGAGTTGTCATTAGTACATCAGAAGCACTGGAAAAAGAGAGGCAACTGCTGATTGAGGAATATGACTCTATTTCTGTATTTCTTCCTCTCCTCAGGTCCTCCGCTCTGTGTGCACTGAGAGCTGTGAACCTGGATATAGGAAAGTTATTGATCGTGAGAAGCCGGTCTGCTGCTTTGACTGTGTCCCCTGCTCTGAAGGGGAGTATTCTAATACCACAGGTAGACAAAACTCATCACCGTGGTTTATATATGTAGATATGAAATACCTACAGTTAAGGTAAATTTATTTATTTATTTATTTCATTTGTATCCCACATTTTCCCATCTATTTGCAGGCTCAATGTGGCCTACAATGTATCATTATTGGTAGGTAATAGAATGGAAGATAATTATTGTTACAGATAGAACGTGGAAGACATAATAGAAATTTTAGACAAGCAGATATAAGAGGAAAGAAAACCAGTTCTGATTATGGGTAAGTGGAGATGTGTTACATTACAATTGTTGATCTTTCTGGTATGCCTTGTTGAAGAGGTGAGTCTTCAGAGATTTACGAAAATTTCTAAGTTCATGAATAGTTTTTAAGTTAAGTGGTAATGCGTTCCATAACTATTATACAACTATCAGTTATACACCTATCAGTTCATGAACTAAAAGGAGCTTCCTGGCTACGACCACTTAGCTTTCGTACACAGAACTTAACCCCCTATACTGTACCATTGTCTTGGATTTTTGTAACCCAAGTGCCTGAGCTTGCAATGCTTAGAATTAAATCTTACTTTTTAATTATTGGTCCATTGTTCAAGCTTCACTAGATCCTTCCTTATGCTATCCACACCCTCTGGGGTGTCCACCCTATTACAGAGTTTGGTGTTGTCCACAAAAAGACAAACCTTACCAAACAGTCCATCCGCAATATTGCTCACAAATATGAGAAAAAGAGTCGGCCCAAGGACTGATCCCTGCGGTACACTACTGATAACATTTTTTCCCTCGGAGCAAGCTCCATTTACCACTACCCTCTGTGTCCTTCCATTTAACCAGTTTTGAACACAGTCAGTCACTTTAGGGCCCAAACATGCAGACTATTAAAAAAAAAATCACCCAGCTAATTTTATGCCTTTCAGTCTTGACTTTGTATAGCTGAGCATAGGGGTGGTGAGCACAGGTATGACCCAAGTCAAACTGTCACCTGAAGCAAGCAATGAGATGGTGCCACTGGCCCTCCTAATGCAAGCCCTTCCAAACAGCCCCGTTCATGGTCTGGCATCTCCCCTCTTCCTTCCTCAACCCTCTTCCGCAAGTATGCCTTCACCTTTGGTTTTTCAAAAGGCGGTGGCGGCAGCGATTCCTAAACAATGCCCTATCGTCAGCACTGGTTTCTTCTCTGTATTGCAGCCTGCCTCTGAGGAAACAGGAAGTTACATCAGAGAGGAGGGCCACAATTTAGAGAAAAAGCCAGTGCCAGTTGCAGAGCAGTGTATGGGAATTGTTGTCGATGACAACTTTTGGAAAACCAAAGAAGAAGGTAGACTAGGGGATAAGGGTTGAAGAAGGAAGCGGGAGAAGCCAAACCACAGCCGATGGAGGGGGGTGGCTGGTGGCAGTTGCAAGATGCATCCCTGTGAAACATGCCATCTGAGGCCCCCACCTCAGTTGGCTTAATGGTAGAGCCAAGAAAAGAACACAGCGAAGGTGACAAGATGAATGATGCCAAACAAACTTCTACTGGATTCAGAAAAGGTTCACAGCAAGAGTTTATTCTTAAAAAACTGGACTCGTCACAAGTCATGTTTCAGCCGTTCAGGCCTGCCTCAGCAGTCCCTGTATGGCAAAGTATTATTGGTTCTCATAAGGAAAATCTCGTCCAAATGCTGGATTTTACTAACAATACCTTAAGAAGGTTGAGAAAAAATTCTTGGGCTTCTTGATGCGAGTGTGAGCATCACTGTTCTTGAGAACAGTGATGCACACACTCGCATCAAGAAGCCCAAGAATTTGTTTGGCATCATCCATCTTGTCACCTTCGCTGTGTTCTTTTCTTGGTTTTTCCATTGCGGAGGTCTGCTTTCTTCTGTAATGGTAGAGCCACCACTGGAAAAGTAATGGAAGCGATGCTGAAGGAAAGGATAGTGAATTTCCTGGAAACCAATAAGTTGCAAGATCCGAGACAACATGGTTTTACCAAAGGGAAATCATGCCAAACGAATCTCATTGAGTTCTTTGATTGGGTCAGCAAAGCTTTTGACACGGTTAAATAAACTGGATGGGCTGAAGATAGGACCTGAAGTGATGAACTGGATTAGGAATTGGTTGACGGACAGACACCAGAGGGTGGTGGTTAATGGAATTCGATCGGATAAAGGAAAGGTGAGTAGTGGAGTGCCTCAGGGATCGGTGCTGGGGCCGATTCTGTTCAATATATTTGTGAGTGACATTGCCGAAGGGTTAGAAGGTAAAGTTTGCCTATTTTCGGATGATACTAGGATCTGTAACAGAGTGGACACCCGGGAGGGAGTGGAAAACATGAAAAAGGATCTGAGGAAGCTAGCAGAATGGTCTAAGGTTTGGCAATTAAAATTCAATGTGAAGAAATGCAAAGTGATGCACTTAGGGAGTAGAAATCCACGGGAGACGTATGTGTTAGGCGGAGAGAGTCTGATAGGTACGGACGAGGAGAGGGATCTTGGGGTGATAGTATCTGAGGATCTGAAGGTGATGAAATAGTGTGACAAGGCGGTGGCCGTAACTAGAAGGTTGCTAAGCTGTATAGAGAGAGGAGTGACCAGCAGAAGAAAAGAAGTTTTAATGCCCCTGTATAAGTCGTTGGTGAGGCCCCACCTGGAGTATTATGTTCAGTTTTGGAGGCCGCATCTTGCTAAGGATTTAAAAAGAATTGAAGCAGTGCAAAGAAAAGCTACGAGAATGGTATGGGATTTGCGTTACAAGACGTATGAGGAGATACTTGCTGACCTGAACATGTATACCCTGGAGGAAAGGAGAAACAGGGGTGATATGATACAGACGTTCAAATATTTAAAAGGTATTAGTCCGCAAACGAACCTTTTCTGGAGATGGGAAGGCGGTAGAACTAGAGGACATGAAATGATATTGAAGGGGGGCAGACTCAAGAAAAATGTCAGGAAGTATTTTTTCACGGAGAGAGTGGTGGATGCTTGGAATACCCTCCCGCGGGAGGTGGTGGAGATGAAAACGGTAACGGAATTCAAACATGCGTGGGATAAACATAAAGGAATCCTGTTCAGAAGGAAGGGATCCTCAGGAGCTTAGCGGAGATTGGATGGCAGAGCCGGTACTGGGAGGTGGGGCTGGTGGTTGGGAGGCGGGGCTAGTGGTGGGCAGACTGATACGGTCTGTGCCCTGAAAAAGACAGATACAAATCAAGGGGCTGGTGGTTGGGAGGCGGGGCTAGTGCTGGGCAGATGTATAGGGTCTGTGCCCTAAAAAAGACATACAAATCAAGGTAAGGTATACACAAAAAGTAGCACATAGGAGTTATCTTGTTGGGCAGATTGGATGGACCGTGCAGGTCTTTTTCTGCCGTCGTCTACTATGTTACTATATAGGATAACCCATTTATTTCATATCCAGAAACCTGCTTCTCCTCTTCAATGTCCAATAAGGTACAACCTTCCCCATAACCTGTCCCTAAGCCTTTCCATATGGGAGTAAATTCTCAAAAGGGCACCTAAACTTAGATGCCCTGTAAGAGTATGTAAGCGCAAACTCTATAACAGCAATTACGGGCATAATTGCCTTTCTAGAATAATACGTAAGTACATTTATGCGCTCACCTTTAGGCATGAGCACTTACACCATGTGGGCAGTTGGGTGCATAAATGCTAGTGTTCTATCACCTGATCCTCCCACACCCCTTCCACATCAATGCTCCCTTGCAGATGTATGCACTAGATTTGTCTGTGCAATTTACATAATACTGACTGAAGATAGATACAAACATAACTGCAAATTAGCCCCACCTAACACCAAAAATAGCTTATTATTTGCCAGTAATGTCAGTTGTCAGCTAATTTATTTGCACAAATGCCCTTATTCTGTAACAACTGAAGCAAATTTGCATTCAAACATTTGTATGGAATATTTTATAGAATTAAGGGAATGGTACATATAGCCTGTCAGTTATTGTTTCCTTCTTCTTAAAAACTGAGATTTGTTGGTATTGAAATGTTTACACATGAATCTTTAAGAAATCTTTTGTTCCTTAGATGCTGAGAACTGCATGAAGTGTCCAGAAGATCAGTGGCCCAGTGAGAAGAAGGATGAGTGTCTACCAAGAGTCATTGATTTCCTGTCCTATGATGATCCCTTGGGTGTGGCTTTGTCTTCTATTTCTATTCTCTTATTCATTATCACTGCCCTAGTGCTGGGAATCTTTATTAAATATCGGAACACAGCTGTGGTGAAAGCCAATAACAGGAATCTCAGCTATATCCTCCTCATCTCCCTCATGTTGTCTTTTCTCTGCACCTTGGTATTCATCGGTCAGCCTGGGACATTGACCTGTCTTCTCAGGCAATCTGCTTTTGGGATGATATTTACCATTGCCGTTTCTTCTGTGCTGGCAAAAACTGTCACAGTCGTCATTGCCTTCAGAGCCAACAAGCCCAGCAGCAAGTTAAGAAAGTGGGTTGGGACAAGGGTCTCCAGCTATCTAGTCCTTCTCTGCATCTCTGGTGAAATTGTCATATGCACTGTATGGCTGATCATCTCTCCTCCATTCCCTGAATATGACACACAGTCTGTAACTGGGAAGATCATTCTACAGTGCAATGAGGGGTCCACTATTGCATTTTATAGTGTGATTGGGTACATGGGTTTTTTGGCTCTTCTTAGTTTCACTGTGGCTTTCCTAGTAAGGAAGGTTCCGGATAGTTTTAATGAGGCTCAGTTTATCACTTTCAGCATGCTGGTGTTCTGCAGTGTTTGGGTGTCCTTCATCCCATCATACCTGAGCACCAAAGGCAAATACATGGTGGCTGTGGAGATATTTGCCATCCTGGCTTCCAGTACTGGACTGCTGGGCTGTATTTTCACCCCGAAGTGCTACATTATTTTGCTCAGACCTGACCTGAACACGAGGGGTCACTTAATAGGGAAACAAGTATCCTAAAAATGCCACATGAAGAAGGGTTTCTTTATCATGATCTTGTATTCCTGCTCAATGTTATAGAAAGTGATTGAATTTTGAAATCGGAATGCCTTCATTATAGCCTGAAAACATTGAGGCAAATTAATGAAAGGAAGATAAATATTTCCTGTAAGGCCATGGGCTAGTGCAAAGTGTGTACAAGTGTGGAAAACATGTTATGTGAGATTTGCAGTGGATACCAGGAACTAAAGAGCAAAGCAGATGATCTGTCTACAACGACAAAACACAGCAGGCTAAAGTAGAGGCTGACCAAAGACAAATCACCACTGGAGGTATAATCCAACAGTCTTTTATTGATCAAAATAAAGAAAGGACCTGACACGACGCATACAAGCGCCTACATCAGCACTAAAAACAAATGGACAAACACTTGCAACGTATATGAGCAGAGCTGAGGTTCTGCGCTTCCATCTAGAGCTTATTGTTTGACCACTGATATAGGTGCTTGTATGCGTTGAAACACAGCCCGTGTTGGGTCCTTTCTTTATTTTCATCAATAAAAGACTGTTGGATTATATCTCCAGTGGTGATTCGTCTTTGGTCAGCCTCTACTTTTGCCTGCTGAGATTTGCAGTGGAAGCAGAGACAATCGCTAAATGACGTATTATCTAATGGAAAGGAATGTGATTAGGAGCAGCAGAAATTTAGCAAGGGAAGTTAGTATGATAGTTTGACACCTGTAACAGAAAAGTCACGTGATAACGTGTCATGTGATCAGGTATTTTAGCCAGCCCTTAGCCTGTATAAATATGTATGATTTCTGCAGAAAGTGGGAGAAGATAGTTTTCTCTAGCTGGGAAGCCAGTTGGTGAAGTCTTCTGCTCCACTGACGTTTCTCTTTGCATATGCCTTGCTTAACACTTTATTTCTAATCTGATATGATTTTTTGCTTCTGCCATAATAATGCATTTCGCTTGCCTTGTTTTATTTTCTTCTTCTACTTTCCCATGTTACTTGGGGGTATGTTTACTAAGGTGTGCTAGCGATTTTAACATGTCTGCAAAGTTTATATATGTTAAACGCTAACATACCTATACATTTCTATGGGCGCATTAGCGTTTAACACACGTAATCCATTTATGCATGCTAAAACCGCTAGCATGCCCATAGCACCCCTTAGTAAACATAGGCGTAAGTTGTGTGTGCGTCAATATAAATAAATATAAATATAAATATATTTATCTATTTTAATTATTATTATTTATTTATTTTGTGGTATCTCAGTGGGTGGGTCTTGTGGGTTTTTGGGAGGTTGTGTCATTTCTCCTCTGGTTAAGAGGCTCACTACTGCCCCCTAGTGCTCACACTGTTATGCTTATGATTTCTTTATTCATAAATTTTCATCCCCTATACAGATATTACCATGCTCCAAAACAGTCTAACTGGCCCAATATTTATTTCTGTATTTACGTGCATAGGTTAATTAATTTTCATTTCTTAACATGCCAATCCACACTGATAAATACATTTAACAAGCAATTAGAATTTATGCACATAACTCGCTAGGAGTATTCTGTAAATTAATGAACCTAAATTTGAATGTGTGCATCCAAGAAGGGGCGTGGCTATAGGTAGGGAATGTGCGTGTCATGAGTGTTCCAAAACGTTACATGCAGTGTTACAGAATACGCCTTCTCTATGCTAAAATCTACATGCACAACTTTATTCCAAGGTTTACTTGATGTAAATAGAAGCACTTAGATTTAGGTGGAGGAATAGCCTCTAAGCATATTCTATAAACCGCTTAGGCATATTCTATATACCATATATAATTTTATCTGCACCTTGTATAATATGCTTAGGCAGAAATTTATTCCACTTGGGTTCTTTAGGTGCCATATGTAGAATCTAGACCATAATAATCAAAAATGGCTAAAAGGAATAGACATCTTAGACTATAATTAAGAACTGCTCAAAACAGTAAAATTATTCTGGCATGACTAAATCACCATTTCTCTCGCAATCTTCAATTAAAAGAAAGCTTTCTGCTGTCTTTGAAACTGTAAGTAATTATTCACTCTACGTAATTTTATGGAAGCATATTCAATAAGTGGGCAACCTCTGGGTAAAACATTCTCTGCCTGTAATCATTTAGGGCCCCTTTTAGTAAGCCATATGGAGGGGCATAATCGAACGGTGCCGGCCATCTATACGGGCAGTCATCTCTAAGGCCGGCGCCGTAAAGAGGTCTCACGAACCGTATTATCGAAACAAAATGGCCAGCCATCTTTTGTTTTGATAATATGGTGGATTGGGGCTTCATGCTTGAGACACTAAAGGCTTATGGTATAAAGGGGTTCTTTGTGAAGGCAATACAGACTTTATATAATGGCCCTGTGGCGAGAGTTCATGTAAATGGATTATGCTCCGAATGGTTTAACATAGGTAGGGGAATCCGACAAGGCTGCCCGCTTTCACCGCTTTTATTTGTGCTGACCCTGGACCCGCTATTGCGGGAAATAGGTAGCAATATAGACATAAAGGGCGTGTGCATACAGGACCAGGAATTCAAAACTGCAGCATTCGCAGATGATTTGCGGGTGCTGGTCACAGATCCCCAGAGATCATTGACCCTGTTGATGGAAAGCCTCCGGGAATACGGGGACTTCTCGGGGTTCAAGCTGAACCTAGAGAAATTGGAGGCTTTAGCTAGTGAAGGGGTAGGACGAGAGGTTTGGAATCAGTCCCCGTTGTGTCATGCAACTGAGGTATTTAAATATTTGGGGGTGCAAATGTCGATGGACCCAGCACAATTGTATAGTGCTAATGTCCCTCCATTGCTCAGGGAATCTAAAACACAACTGGCAGCATGGGTGTCCTTGCCCCTGTCATTTATGGGCAGAGTGCATTTATACCGAATGGTTATATTCCTGAAATGTCTTTTGACTCGTAACCACTTGTAACCACTCGCCTCCACCTACCCTCCTCTCTTTCTTCCCGTTCACATTAATTAATTTGATTTGCTTACGTTATTTATTTTTTGTCTATTAGATTGTAAGCTCTTTGAGCAGGGACTGTCTTTCTTCTATGTTTGTGCAGCGCTGCGTATGCCTTGTAGCGCTATAGAAATGCTAAATAGTAATAGTAGTAGTAGTAGTAGCTATACATGCTGCAGATTCTCCCTATTAGAATGCTGGTTAAAGATCTGAACACTCTACAAAGGTATGTAGCGTGGTTTTGCTGGGCGGGGAAAAAAATGAAAATAAGATGGAAACATGTATATGGGACACAATGTAAAGGTGGACTGGGCATGCCTGATTTGAAAGATTATAACCAAGCTTGCTTGATAAGACATTTGAGAGACTGGATACTGGGGTGGGAACATGCATATTTCCGACCTTGGTCTCTAAACTGCTTGCTACACTTGAAAAGAGGGGGAATACCAACTCCGATAAAAGATAGTGTGCTCTTGCAACCCCTGCATCAAATTTGGAAGGTTCTACTCGGTTACTGGGGGCAGGACCCGGAGGCTAGCGTACTATTATCGATCGTGGGGAATGTAGAGTTTCCTGCGGGGAGGGAGAATCGAGTTTTCCGGGACTTGGAGAGACAGGGGTTGACGTTTTTGGAGAATTTCCTTCAGACAGATGGGTCGATATTGTCTTATGGGGACTTTGAAAGGAGATGTGCGGGAGGACCAATGACAAGACTGGCATACTTGCAACTGGCACATTACATTAGGGAATTGCCTCGGTCTGCACTTGCTCTGACATTTGGGGGGAGGATACGAGAATTTCTCAGGGGAGACGCAGTGGGACAAACGTCAATATCTTGGTTCCATAAGGCATTGAGAGGGTTCAAACCTAGGAAAGACATTGCTGAAGTAGTGGGGAAATGGGAGCAAGAAGCGGGGGGCACAATAGCAGAAGGGAAGGTTATGGCTGCACTTAAAAGGATAACAGGAGTAGTGCTTAGTGCAGAGCTGCAGGAATGCCATTTTAGATCCATACACAGGGCATATTTCTCGGGTACACAAGCATGGCATGCATGGGGTGGTGGAAGCGAATAAGTGCCGGAAGTGTGGAGTGGGCATGCCTTCTTTGGCGCATGGGATGTGGCAGTGTCGGCTCATACGGGGGTTCTGGACGGCTCTCGTCTGGTTTGTTTCCGGGATTCTGGGGTGTAGGATACAGTTCACATTTGAACGTATAATGTTTAGTTCCCCAGTGGTGTGGGCAGTGGGGACAGGGGAAGAAAAACTGTTTCTAAGTAAATCTTGCATTCTGGGGAAGAAGTGCATATTGAATCACTGGATTAAGGACATACCGCCATCATACTGGTATTGGAGAAATAAATTGCATGAGCTCATGCTGTGGGAGGCGAAAGGTGCTCGACACACGCCAAAGAGGCAGCAACAGTTTACTAAAATGTGGAAAGCATATTTAAACATTATAGCTTCTAGAGCTAGACGTCAAGTGCTGAATGAGTTGGGATGAATGTGGAATGAATGGAGGGGCTGGAGGGAGGTAATGCTAAAGGGGAAAGGGGTATGGGAGGAGGGAGGAGAACCAGGAGGAGTGTCATTCGGTTTACAGCAGGTAGAGGCAGCATGGAACTTGTGGACTCAAGATCTCTCCCAAGATGACTGGACCTCGTGTACCCAGAGGGGGGGGAGGAGGATCTGAGGAGGACTATAGCAAGCTGATGGTAAAGCCTAGTCCAAGCAATTCCATGTGGGTCTCAAGTATTTCTCTTATTGGCACATATATATGTATAACGAAGATTGTATTATTCACTAACAAAGATGAAGGAATGGTAGGGAGGGTAGGGAGGGGGAAGGGGGATAAAACTGCTATCAGTTAGAGGGCGGTAGTTCTCATTTGGCATCTGTTGTGCTGGAATGGGTATACGACTCAAACCGGTGCAGTGTTGTGGGTTTCCGGGGGGGCTATCAGAGTCCCTGGAATGCATAGCACATAGGTGCTTCAGTGTTAGTGGGGGACTACAAAGGGGGATGGGGAGTTGGGGATGTGAGATAGCTTGGTATATATGAAATATTGATGATAGTTGTTAAAAGTGGCCTGTACTTATGTGTTATTGCTACGATTGTATTTGATCATATAACTGTGTCTGGTATATTCGTTTGTCATCAATAAAAATCGTTGAACCTTAATTACCAAATTAATGTATACCTAAAACTGATATGTTGTTCGTAATGTATCATTGGAACATAGCAAAATATCAGTGGAAACAAGTGAAGAATTTTCAAATGATTTCAAACTCAAAATTTATATACTGATCTGTATATAGATTGGTGGCAACTAATGACTCTTGTATCTCAATTGCCATTCAACGAGCGTGATAGTGTGAAAAACAGCCAGGGCACAAATTTACATCTTATATAACACTTTAAACAGTAAAACATTGGTCTGCCAGAAATATGAGTAGTATGTCATCTGCATAAATAATAAAAACCTTTATATTAAAATCCTAAATTACAGTGACCAAGCAGTTAAGAAATATATTGAAAAGAAATGCACACAAGACCAAACCCTGCAGCATGCCACACTGAAGAGGAATTGCATCAGATGAGGTAGTAGGTGATCAACAAGATTGGAAGAAAACCAAGATGAAGCTGTGCCCACAAGATCTAGGGCCTTCAGAATTCAGAGTAAGAGAGCATGTTAGACAAATGAAATGCTGAGGACAGGTCCAAAGGGAGCTGGAGGGTGATGAGACCTGCATCCAAAGAAGAGTGTAGTTCACCTAGGAGAATTGCTATAGTGGGCTCAGTACTATGATGTGTTCTAAAACTAGTTTGACAAGGATGACGTGCAGAAAGCTGGGTGACACGGTGCAGAAGCAATTGCTTGCCCTAGGATTTGTAGTATGGAATGTTGCTACTCTGAGATTGTGCATGGAATCTTGTAACTCTTTAGGATTCCAGAATCTTGCTATTCTTTGGGGTTCTACATGGAATGTTGCCACGATTTGGGTTTCTGCCAGGTACTTGTGACATGGATTGGCCACTGTTGGAAACAGGATACTGGGCAAGATAGACCATTACTCTGACCCATTATGGCTATTCCTATGTTCTTAGCTAAAAACTATTTTCTAAGCTATCTTAGAAATGATACACAGATATGATACCAGATGGTAGTTCCCAGAAAGAGAGGGATCCATAGTAAGTTTTTTCAAAAGTGGCCTAATAACTGCCTGTTTCTATCAAAAATGAACACTGCCCATAGAAAGACTTTGATGAATCATATGTAAAAGCTAAGAAGTGAGGCCATGTCTGGGAATGCGGAGTCAACTGGAAGATAAAGGATCCATCTTGCAAGTAGGAAACCACATAGAGGATATAATCTGAGATATCTGAGTTAAAGATGGAAGTGTGAATGATGGCCAAAGGAGGGGACTGGCTCAATGGGCAAAAGTGAAGAAGGGGAGGGACAAGAGACATTTGAAACAGACAGAGTACTGGTGATGAATGCTGAGACGGCCATTATATTCCTAATGGCATCTTAGCATTTAGTGCCAGCTGATTTTTATCATGAGCTAAAAACACTAGCCCAACTTAACAAAATACCTCTTAGGTGTTCTTGTCTATCTTGCTGTTGCCAATCTGCAAGATGCATAGAAATTAATTTAATAAAGTGACAAATTGTACAAGACACAATGCACAAAAATAACATTTTATATATTTGTTGAATTCCTACCGGCTGTGAACACCAATGGCCAAACCTAAAGGAAGAAGTTTTGCAAATTATTTTGTGTCTTGCTGGGGACAGGAAGCCACAATCAGGTGCAAAAGCTTCAAGGAGAAGGTAGGAGGCACATGCAAGGGAAACTGTTTAGCACCTTCTCTGGCTCCTTCTTGGGCAGTAAACATTTCTCCTTCAACTACCACTGCCGCAGCTTCTGCTCCTGGACACAGGCACCCTCGGGAATTAATCTGATATGTTTCTGTCAATGCAGCCTTGACTCTCCTTCATGAGCTGATCATGATGTTTTTGTGGGATTGGGTGATATTAAGTTGGGGCTGCTGAGACTTTGTTCTTTTTGTGAGAGGTTGGAGATGTGTGTTGGATCCTTCCATCTACAATAAAAACTTCATCACCACTTGTAGTGGTGTTTTGGGGGAAGATAGGGGATGTTATGCTGGGGTCACCAAGCCTCTGGTACAACTGTAGGTAGAGAAACTGCTGCTCCGCATAGTAGGAACAGTGCCTGACAGCTACCACTCTCTCTCCTCTGTATTCTCAACCAGCCTACAGACATCACAGGAAGGGCTTTCCTGACACAGAAAAGGAAGGAAAGAGTCTCTTTTTATCTATTTAACTTTGAACTGCAGCATATGGACATATACATATAGGCAGCGCATTTTTTCTAGCGAAAAAGGTGCAGGTACTCAAATGCCAGGGCACCCTTCAGGGGTGGGGTGATTACTGAGAGACCCACCCCACAATAGCCAGGCCTCATGCAACCAGTCACATAATCTATGACAAGGCAGAATTGGTGTGTAGGACCTGAACTCTTTCATTAAAACTTAGGGTCCATGGGTCAATTTTAGCAGACAATGGAAAAGGTGCCGGTACCCCCAAGTACCCCCTCAAAGAAAGCCCTTCTAAAGAGTGACAAGATTCCATGCACAATTTCAAAGGGTAGCAACATTCCATGTAGAACCCCGAAGAATAGCAAGATTCTGGAATCCTAGAGTGACAAGATTCCATGCCGAATCTCAAAGTAGCAACATTTCATGTAGAACCCCAAAGAACAGCAAGGTTCTGGAATCCTGAAGAGTGACAAGATTCCATGCAGAATCTGAAAGAGTAGCAACATTCCATGTACAACCCCAAAGAATAGCAAGATTCTGGAATCCTAAAGAGCAGTGTGCTTTTTCTAGCAAAAAAGGTGCTGGTACTCAAATGCCAGGCCACCCTTCAGGGGTGGGGTGATCACTGAGGGACCCACCCCACAACAGCCAGGCCCCCTGCAACCAGTCACAGAATCTATGACCAGGCAGAATTGGTGTGTACAACCTGAGCTCTTTCATTAAAACTTGAGGTCCATGGGTCAATTTTAGCAGACAATGGAAAAGGTGCCGGTACTCAGTACCCCCAAGTACCACCTCAAAAAAAGCCCTGCATATAGGTGTACACATTTGTGTGCTTAAGCTAGTATTTTAAAAAGTTATACACCCCTTTCTTCCACAAGTTATGTTCCAATCAAGTGCCATACCTTAGGTGCTAAAATGGGAGTAAACAACAGTTCATTTGGTAGTTAATCTATAGTGCCTACGATCTTTAGCATGCAACTCAAAGAGGATGTGCCTATGGGTGGGGCATGTGAGGGGTGTGGGAGGGGTATAGGAGTGGCATGTGAGAGGCATGGATGGGTCATGGAGGGACATACGTGAGCTATAACTAGGACATGAGAAGGACATGGATGGGTTCTAGATGGAGCATAGGATGGGAATGGGTGGGTTATAAGAGGGGCATGGGTGGTTTACAGGTGGGGCATGAAAAGGGAATGAATGGGTTAAAGGTTTGAGCATAGGAAGGGCATGGGTGGGGTATGAGAGGGGAATGGGTGGGTTATAGGTAGGGCATGGGTGGGTTAGAGGTGGAGCATTGGTGGGCTTCGGGTGGGGCATGAGAGGGACATGTGATGGGTTGAAGGTGGGGCACAGGACGGGCATGATTGCGTAAGGGAGGGGCATGTAAGGGGCATGGGTGGGGTATGGAAGGGACATGGGTGGGTGACACACAAGTACAATTTATAGAATGTGGCATGTTGTTTGTCTATGTGACAACATCTAGGCATCAAAATTTACAACTACATTTTAATTGGGGTAAGTGTGGGTGAAGTTGGACACCTACATTTTGACATCTAAATTTGATGCCCAAATGTCAATTTAATCTATATTCTATTACAGAATTTGGGTGCCCAGATGCCTTTATAGAATACTGTCTTAGTGCACAGGTTTTGAGTATCTACCTGCTAATGTTCAGCACTATTTAACTGGACAGCAACGGCTCCGGACGGTTATAGCATTAAGCCAGCTAAACACTAATATACCCGCTTAGCGCACAGGATGTAATTGGCGGTATCACACGATATAGCCAGCAAGCCACAAATATTCAGCGCTTTGCCGGCTAAGTTGAGCAGACAAATTCTGCCAGTCACCAGAAATGGCCAAGCATTGAGGGGCTCTTCTAAAGAGCTTACCGATTTCTAAATCACCACTGGCCCAGAGCTGCCACTGGTGGTAGTTCAACCCCGAGCATGCACCATTTCCAGGGGAAAAAGAAAAACCCCGGAAATTGCTTGCGTGGTGGTAACTAGGTGGTTACCGCCAGGTTACCATGGAAGCCCTTGTCGCCAACACAATGGGTGGCAGTAAGGGCTCTCCACCACATAGCCATGCAGTAAGAGTTTGTCTGGGGGGTTTTTACCCACTGCAGTAAAAAGGGCTCTGGAACACAGGAAAAATGTCACCAGCAGCTAGCAAAGGGCCCTTTTTCCTGCACCATGGTAAAAGGATCCCTGAATATCCAGGCTATGTGCCAACCATGGGACTAAACCAGCCTGCCTACTGTGGAATGAACATTGGCCTCCTAATTTTTAATGCCCTTTATAAAATTGTCTCCATAATGCATGTGTTATTAGTATGTATTATTATACATTAGTATTAGTATATATGGTGGTAATTATGTAAAGAATACTTAAACGTATGCACTGATTACTCATATAAATCATTAGAATATTAGCCTATACATCTCTTTATAACACAGTTGATGCTACTTTGCTTCACTCTCAGTGCCTTTGAAAGAAATATTCAGCCCCAGGGTGTTGCTCCGCTCACCAGCCCCATCCATTTCTATGGCAACACTGCCTATACTTGCACCTTCCAAGTTACACATTTTGGGGCAGATTCAGTAAATGGCACCCAACGTTACATACGGGAATGACTCGTGCTAACTGCTGGATTCTATATAGAGCGCTTAGAGTTATACATGATTCTGTGCATAAATCTAGGCGTATTTGATAACTAGGCATGAAGATTAATTGTTTTAACAAGTTGTTAAGTATTGCTAACAGCTCTTAACAAGCAATAATGAGTACTAAATTTGGGGAAAAAGAGGTATTTTTATGGGTTGTGGAAATGGGCATTCCATGGGTGTTCCAAAATCTAAGCACGTTCTTATAAAATATGGGCCAGTGCGCATAAATCTATGCGCAGGGATTTATACCAGCTTTACATTGGTATACATTGATGCTTCTTCATTTAGTGTCATAAGCTATGCCAAAGAGTATTCTGAATACTACAAATAAATCAGATTATGCTTAGGTGTAATTGCCTAATGCGCGTTAATTTTAGGCCCCATATATAGAACCGGGCCCCAAATGCTAATTTTACAAAGCTCGCTCAGCACTCAATGACCTTTATAGCACAGTTGTTAGCGTGGATTACCACAGTAAACTAAGTGCAAGGATTTATGCCTCCATCCAACTAAAAAATGTTAGGTGCAAAACACTGCACATAAATTTCGGCAACACCCCTAACCCACCCATGCTCCTGCCCTGGCCATGCCTCCTTTTGAGTTGTGCGCTAGATATATGAAAAAAATAAATGATTAAATTGTTACTGAGAAATGGAGCTGTTTGTAAAAGTAGAAGTGTCAGAGGTGACTGAATGTAAATGAGGGAGGGGAGAAGGAGAGCAAAGACGTGTTTAGAAGTTGATGTTTCCCTTTATCGAATTTGCTAAAATGGAAAATTATATCAGTCTATCTTAAAACAGTCCACAGGAGAGAAGGATCAAAGTGTCATCATCGCTATCTCTATTATTTCTATGTGGCCTGCAATTAGAGTGCAGCACGGATCAAGGACAAAACACTAATAGCAGTTTCCTGAAATAGATGTCCGTTCGGATCAAGCAACAAATCCCTGGAGTCAAGGGAGACAGCAGAAGAGCACATTATTTTAAGGCGAAGCTCTGTATTCCTTCTGCCCTCACTACAGGATGACCGTGTGTCAAGGCAAAGCTATGACGAAACTGTGATACAGGTAAAACTAGAGCTGGTACAGAAGACTTTTTATAGAGAGAATGATTTTATTTCCCTTATTTCTAGGATTGAGTGAGGTCATGATGATGGCTTATGCATTAGTTACCCGATGCCAGGCAACCTTCAGTTTCACAAGTTATGATACGGGCAGCTCAAAGGAAGTTGATCTGATCTTGGGTGGAATAACTGCAACCAGTAACCGTTTATTGAACAAACCTTTTAGCTTTACAAATATCAATACAGCTGAATCCTGCACAGTGTAAGTATTCATTTACCTTTTTTCGTAGAGACTTCTAAACCACTGATTGAGTCATCTGAAACAAAGTACAAACTTACACAATTATACATGACAACACACACAAATCTACCTAGACAATACACACTTTACAAAGTAGACTCCTACAGTCATTGGATCACCAACATTCAACAGACCTATATTAACTTTTCTCTTCATTAAAAGCTGCTTTAAAGAACAGCATTTTAATCTTTTAGAAATAAGCATATATTCTAACATTTTCTGTAACATCTTGTTGAAAACTATTCAACAGAGCAGGGTCTGACTTCTGCCTATGAAGTTACCAACTTCATGGCCTTGATCTTTTATAGGCAATGTAGAAAATGCAACTGCTGGTAATGACCGTTGTCTCCCAACAGCCTCTTCAAATCAGTAGGGATCAAAGTATATATTAGCTTCAAGCCCACACCCCCACTTTTAGGATTCATGCAAAGATAAACCATATGTACTTATCCAAATGATATATTTCTAACAGAAGACAGCATCTGCTGGGAGATAATTTTGCAAGGTGGGAGCTGCCTCAGAAATAAATCTTCCTTGAGCCTTGATAAACTATTCAACTTCTCTGTTAGTGAATCACTGATTAGTACTTAATAATAGCAATATATCAAATAGCTAAACACAATTTAAGCAAGAAATAAGATGTCATAAGAACTTTTTAAAAAGTAAATAGCCACTGTTTAGATCATTATAGGAAATCATTAACCTTGGCTTTCTTTGCTCCAAGGTGTGGTATACCTCATATGGTATAACCAGGATATGGGTATAGTCTGTACTAAAGATATTAAAGCACAAATCCATATATCACATTGCTATGTCAGCTATTTCATGTTCTTTACATAATGATAGCCAGAAGAGTTGCAGAGAAAGGATAATCGTAAGCCATTTACCCTTTTAAGAATGTATTTACCTTGCTAAAGTTGCCTGAATGAAAATCTGTTTCAGAAGCACCTAAAGGTTTATCAGGCTCTCAAGTGGCAGAAATCTCACCTGTGTTGAGTGCTGGAGCAAATGTCTGTCCCTAGAATGTTTTAAACATACACATAGCATTTTTAAAAATCTTGAAAACTCTTACTACACTCTTCCAAAATTCCACTTGTGTATTCATCTACCAGAAAGGGACAAGCCAGCACGTCAGTGCACATTCCTTTACTCCTGTCAGGACATTACATCATTCCATTCATGCACAGATGTTGCCCAACTACTGAAAAATGAATTTTTAAAATTGATTCCTAAATCTCTACCTCATGTTTCATACCTGTTCTCTCAAGTCATTGTAAACCATTGTCCTTTCTATATTTCATAATCAGATCATTCTTCTAGGTATAGCTCCATGCACTTTCAATCAAATTGGTATACTCGGGCTGATTTTGACTTTAAGCTTTCATGAGATGCAGCCCTGCTTCTAAACCCCAAGTCCCAAAACTGCCTGATACCTGATATTATACCGAAGGCAATGGAGCAGCGAGTGGTCAAAGGAAGACTAGATTATAGTCCTTCATGGAAATAAAAAGCATTACTGCAAGTAAGGATTGAATGTATGTTTACATATGAGTTATAATAAAACAAATATCAAGAGGTTAAGCACTTCAGAATTAATATGTTTTAGCAGATCCTTGGAGAATCTCAGTTCCATACATATGGTCTTCCATGGTATAGCTAAGATTCAGTGGCAGAATTGCTGGGTATAGTTTGGTAGTTGAAAAGTAGGAGTTGGATTAGTGTGAATTAGTATAAAGTTGCGTGGAGGAGCATAATCGAACGCGAACGCCCATCTCCATGGGCGTCTATGTCCGAAAACGGGTACGTGAAGAGGCAGGACAGACCGCATTTTCGAAAAAAATGGACATCCATTTTTCGTTTCGAAAATACGGTTTGTACGGACCAAATGCTATGGATTGTAGTCGTTTCTGAGCTGGGCATTTGTTTTTGTTTTGCAATAATGGAAATTAAAAACGGCCAGCTCAAGAACGTCCTAATCCAAGCCATTTGGTCGTGGGAGGGGCCAGGATTCGTAGTACACTGGCCCCCCTGACACACCAGGACACCAAATGGGCACCCTAGAGGTCAGTGCGGTGCACTTCAGAAAAACCTCCCACATGCATAGCTCCCTTACCACGGGTGCTGAGCCCCCAACCCCCCTCCCCCAAACCCTACTACCCACAAATGTACAACACTACCATAGCTCTTAGGGGTGAAGGATACATCTACATGTGGGTACAGTGGGTTTTGGAGGCCTCCCATATACCAGCAAAAGTGTTACAGGTAAGGGGATGGGCCTGGGTCCACATGCCTGAAGTGCACTGCGGTACCCACTAAAAGTGCTCCAGGGACCTGCATGCACGCAGGCCTCTAGGACTTGTTGCTGCTGTAGAACCTTGGCACACCAGTTGACACCTGAAGACTAATCTCTCTGAAAACGTCTTTTATTGGAATAAGCACCTTTACTCACAGTTAACTGCAGATCAGAGGTTGTGCCCCACTGGCAAAGAGTCTCCCTGGTACTGAGATTAGCAGAAGGTCAGAGCTGGCAGAATGCTGTACAATGCCCTTTTTCAGCAACATTCAAGATAAGAACTAAGTTCTGTAACGTGGCTAACACATGAAAGGCAGCTAAAACTGTCTTTCAAAAATGGCCACTACCTCATGGACTACCGGAAACAAACCAGGGCACACTCTGAGCCAGTGCGCAGGGGGAAAAGCACGATGGGAGTAGAGCCTACCAACTACCAACATCGTGAGCGTTTACCACAAGCTAGTGGAATCACGGATCCCAATACCCTACACCAACCACAATGCATTGCTGATGTGACTCTGCAGTGGGCATAACAGAAAAGGTGTCACACTCACGCGAGAGCCACATCAGAACCAGGGAAAGGCTGTCAGAAGATAGAACACATTCTGCTGCCATGGAGGTGGATATGGCATTTGAGGCTGGCATAGAGGCTGGGAAAAAAGTGGGGTTTTTTTGGTGGAAGGAGGTTAGTGACCACTGGAGAAGTCAGGGGAGGTGATCCTCGATTCCCTCCGGTGGTCATCTGGTCAGTTGGGGCACTTTTTTGGGGATTGTTCGTGGAAAAAGAGAGTCCAAAAAAAGTGACCCTAAATCGCGCTGAAACCGCCTTTTTGTTTTCGATTATCGGCCAAAGCATCCATCTCTCCTCAGCCGATAACCACGCCCCAGTGCCACCTTCACCACACTTCTGACATGCCCCCATCAACTTTGTTCGTTCCCGCAACGGAGTGCAGTTGAAGACGACCAAAATCGGCTTTCGATTATACCGATTTGTTCGCCCACAGGAGAAAGACGCCCATCTCCCGATTTGGGTCGAAATATGGGCGTCTTTCTCTTTTGAAAATAAGCTGGATAGTAACATAGTAGATGACTACAGATAAAGACCTGTATGGCTCATCCAGTCTTCTCAACAAGGTAAAGTCATAGTATAAGGTATGATGAAATACTACAGTTGTATCGTTTATGTATAGTTTATGCATCTAAAGATGTGTTTTGCTTGTTCACAGGGAGGAATCCAACCAATACCTTCGACATATCTTGATCTTTCAGTTTGCCATTGAGGAGATCAACCAAAATGCAGAAATCTTACCTAATATCACCCTGGGTTTCCATGTCATTGACTCCTGCTCTGATGCTTCGTTTTCACTGTGTGGTGTTCTAATCATATTATCAGGAGAAGAAGAAATAGTGCCTGGCTATACATGTTATCCGAAGAGCCACGTTGCAGGTTTCATTGAAAGACTCCCTTCATTGGCATCACATGCAGTTCTCAGACTCACCGGGATCTATAGATACCCACAGGTATTGAAGCAACCAGTCTCAGTTTATAATCTCTCAAATTTTGCTGTGATAGTTTCTCTTTTTCCTCACCCATCTTTTATTGGTCTGCGTTATTGATGGTGGTTCCTTACTTATCTTACTGGCATATTACAATCATTGTATTAATTCACCACTTATTTTTCAAATACTCATGAATCTCTGAACAGGGTTCAAAGGAAATTCCTTACAGAAATGTATGCCTTCCATAAGTCAAAATGATTTCCAAAAACTGGCAGGGCTAACCTAAATTTGTTTTCAGTGTGTAGACTAGTCATTTCCAATATATATATATATATTTTTAGTTACATTTGTACCCCACGCTTTAATTGCAATACAGCTATAGTGAATTTTTCTTATTAAGTTTACTTCAAACGTCTCTTATAACACAATGTACAGTACTTGTATCTTTGCTTATCATCTGTTGTTGTAACACTTATAGATCTCAAAGAGGGGTATAATCGAAAGGGTGCCCAAGTTTACCTGAGGATGTCCTCGCAGGACATCCCAGCGAAGGGGCGGGTAAACCCATATTATCGAAACGAGATGGGCATCCATCTTTTGTTTAGATAATACTTCGAGGACACTAAATCTTAACATTTAGGTCGTCCCTAGAGATGGTCATCCTTTGACTTGGTCGTTTCTGATTTTTGGCGATAATGGAAGCTAAGGATGCCCATCTCAGAAACGAGAAGCCCTTTGGTTGTGGGAGAAGCCAGCATTCATAGTGCACTGGTCCCCCTCACATGCCAGGTCACAATCAGGCACCCTAGAGGGCACTGCAGTGGACTTCATAAAGTGCTGCCAGATACATAGCTCCCTTACCTTGTGTGCTGAGCCCCCAACCCTCCCCCCGTCTGCCTCTTGCTCCAAATGTCCAGCAGCATTGCAGCAACTAAAACCCAGCCTACCAGCTCTTACTGCAGCGATCGGTGTGTGTGTGTGTGTCCCCTCGCGATCTCCAGGCTCTGTAGTAGGCTTCAGGTGCGGGCATCTGTAGTCGGTCGTCCGATCGAATCGATGGTGCTGCTAATTTGCCTTGATCGCTGTCAGTAGCGACACTGCAGCGCAGCAGCGATTAAGGCAGGCTGCCTCGATCTTTCCAGTGATGCCTCCCGCCCTCTTCTGATGCAACTTCCTGTTCCGCGCGGGTGGGAGTCTTCACTGGGAAGATCGAGGCAGCCTGCCTTAATCGCTGCAGTGTTGCTACCCTCAGCGATCAAGCTTTTCTTTATTCTCGCGCAGGATGCTGGTGTGAAACAGCCAAGGGCAGGAAGCAGCCCTCCGCTCCGCTCCTCCTCGTCTGAGAATAAGAAGGTAGATGGGGGGGGGGGGGAGAGTGAGAATTGACAGAATGGAAGAAAGTGGGAGATATATTGGAGACCCAAGAGAGAGCGATACTGGAAGGCATTCAGACCCCACAGTAGGAGTGCAGGAGGAAGGAAAGATAGAGGAAGGTCAGGGAAACCGAAGAGATGCAGGGCATGGAGAAAGCATAGGGAAAGGGACACACAGGGGCAATGCTGGACACAATGAGGTAGGGTGGGGAGAGACAAACAGGATGAAATGCAGGAAAGAGCAACACAGAGAGACACAGGGGGAAGATGCGGAATGCAATGGGAGGACAGAGACACTAAGAGGGCAGATGGGACAGGGACACACAGAATGGAGATGCTGGACGGGACCAGTAGGGACCCAGATGGAAGATCAATGGTGGACAAGACATAAGAAATGTCAAACAGACAGGGGATACTGCAAAAACAGGAAAAACAGAAAATAGACACTAGACCAGCCTGACTACAAAAATAAAATGTGCAGACAACAAGGTAGAAAGAAGAATTTTATTCTGAATTTATTAATTGAAATATCAGCTTTTGGAAATGTGCATCTGTGATATTTTGCATGTAAGTTTCAATTTTTCTAGTATTGCTACATGCCGAGTCTGACTTCTTGTGGTAACTTTCCAGTTTTGCCTTCATATCTGTTGTGTCATGTGTTTTTCATGCGTGATCAAGATGCAGTATTCTGCTAGTGTGTAGTATTTGCCGGCATTTTGTTTTGTTTTTTTGTTTCACTAGGTTGTGTACTGGTGTTTTAGAGCCTGGTGTAATTACAGTTCTGCCTTTCCACGCATAAGGTTGTGCTCCTCCTGTCCTTGGAATTAGTGCTGTTATGGTTTGGTAAGGTTATGAGTGTGTTTTTGCACAAGTTTGTGTATAGTGTTTTGCAGTGGAGAGATTGTGTGTTGGCCTTACTGAGGTGGCACCAAAACATCAGAAAGGGTTTTAGAGCCTAAATCATGACACACTACCTCTTGAAGGATCTACATATGGTCGTTAATAAAAGGAGCTCATTGTGAACACTATCCACCCTAAAACGGTGTTTTGTGGCTCTACATGAGAATTGTGGTATTATGATCCCTTGTTTCATATTGTTGACGGTCTGCATTTTCCGTATGGGTGGTATATTGGTGTATTAGGGTCTGCCTAGTGTTATGGTACAGTAAGGTTCTGAGTGTGTTTTTGCACAAATTTGTGCATAGTGTTTTACAGTTGAGCGATTGTGGTTAGTATATGCTTTGAGCAACCACTTTATTCTTTGACATATGATACATAGCTAATATCTAAATTTAATAAAAGGTATTAATTGTGACTTTTATTTTTACATATTTTTTTTCTGTGTGTTATCAATTGTGGATATAAGCTCCGCCCCCCGCTCCACCCATAACCCCGCCCCCTTTAGCCTCCCCAAACAGTTGGGCCACGGACCGCCTATGGACTCAGCCCAGACTCTCCTTCCCCTTCCCTTCACTGAACAGTTTCAGTGTCAGTGAGACAGAGAAGAAATAACTTATTGCTTAGCCAGATTCACACACAGAAACCTGATCCAGCAAATACTCCCCCCCCCCCCCTTTGCAGTTCACTTACAAACACAGAGCAAGGAATCACAATGAATGAATTCAGCACTTTTACCAGCACAAACGTTCAATGAAATCAGACAGACAAATAGGCACAGAAGCAAATCGTTTTTACAGAAGACATAAACTGGAAACTTTTTCTCAACTTTTAGAGATCCCTTAGGACCGAGCCCCCATTTGTAGGATCGTTATCACAGCTAATAAATTATCCGTGACTCAGGCTTCCCCCAAACAGAACTATCTGCTGGCAATTACTTGGTATGGTCTGGGGGGGGGGGGGGGGGGGGGGAAACCTTAGAACCTAATCACTACTTCTGCTAGAAAGAACCGCTACTGAGAACACAGGCTGAAATATATATTAGCTTTATTATAGTATATCAGATTAGATAAGAAAATATAGCTAAGGTATACAAAATAGACACTCTGGCAAAGCTTTGGCTGTATACAAAATTACTGGCTGATAAAAATTTCAATCATATGTCACACTACTAAACACTAATTCTTACTGGTTACCGGATAAAATTAGACAACTGATTTGTCAGGTTACACTATGTTATGAGGTAGTACAGTTCTTAGCAGCTTATCCTGATCACGGTATGACTAACCCGTCTCTTGCTCAGGTAATTACCACTCACTAACCCAGACTAATAGGAAATAAATCACCGTGTTCCTCACCAAGCTGACCTCGGGGTCGTCTTCCGGGAACGCACGGGACTCCTCACAGACTCAAGCTGAATTTACAGCGAGTCGTTAGTCTGAGATAGGACAGGCACTCTGCAGCAGATCTGGAGGGCACAGGTCACTCAGTGCAGGTACAGCTGAACCACGATACTTTCCTCCAGATACACAGTTCATCAGTTGGTGGACCTTATTAGGTCTCACTGGTCTTCTTTCACCTCCACCTTCTTCCAAGGCTTCCGACTAACCCTTTCTTGTTCCCGCTCTTCCCAGTACCTCTTGGTCTGGTGGCTGCAGGAACCAATCTCCCCTCCTCGGCTCACTGCATGGCAAGAACAGTCCATTGTTCTTGACCTTCAAGTTGGTACATTTTGGTATCCATTTTCTGTTTCTCACCCGCCTTGCTGGAACCAGCCTCTCAGGGAGATAAGGGGGCCTGGTTTGCCCACAGCATGTCCTTGGTGTTGAGCTTCTGCTGTAATTTTCCACAAGCTGCAAAGCTGTTTCTTGCTGACACAGAGATGTGCGGGTCAGGGATTAATGCAGCCATCTTATAGAGACAGGATGTCATAGGCTTGTATAGGCCAAGACCAGCATGGTGAAACACAGGGAAATACTCCTACAGAACCCAGTCCACAATACCAAATCAGGTTCAAAGTGAGTGTCAAAAATTGTTTTATATTGTCTAGCTTTGAGGGCTCCTGCTGGAACTCATACTGACTCCTAAATAGAATCCTGCTATTCTTTGGATTGTTGCCACGATTTGGGTTTCTGCCAGGTACTTGTGACCTGGCTTAGCCACTGTTTAGAAAACAGGATACTGGGCTAGATAGACCAATAGTCTGAACCCAGTATGGCTACTCTTATTTTCTTATGTAGGTGCATTTTCAATGTAACATCTAAGTCCGATTTTGGACTTTTTGCACAAAATGGCCAAAATTTGAATAGGAAAAGAGGTCATTTTAGAAAAAGAAAAAGTCTATCTTTTTTCTAATACTGTTTTGAATAATGTTTTGTGCTTTGGACATTTTATATTTTGGTCCATTTTCGAAAACAAAATTGCAAATCATAGATATTTATGCTAGTGGGATGTAGGAGGAGCCATTTACAGTAGACCAGTCCCCTACACATCCCATGAGAGCAATGGAGCACCCTAGAGGGCACTTCATAAAAATACTCCAAGGTACACTTCTCACCTTTGCTCCCTTATCTTGTCCCCTGAGCCTCCAAGACCCACCCAAAGCACACTGTCAGCCACTGTACACCACTATAAAAGTCCTTATGGGTGAAGGGGCACCTATATGTAGGTACAGTAGGGTTTTGGTGAGTTTGGGAGGGGTCATTGCTTCCATAAGTGTGACAAGTAGAGGGAGATAAGTACCTAGGTCTGACCACTATACTACTCCAGGGACCTACATGTTGCTCTAATAGACCTGCCTTTAACATCTGAGGCTGTCATAGTGGCTTCACATTTCTGTGAAGTGGGAGGTGTCAGTGACCAATGGGGGGTATTAGGGGTCATCCCTGATTCCCTCCAGTGGTCATCTGGTAATTTGTCTAGACCAAAACATATTGGTTTTAATCCTGGACATTTGTATTCCATTTCATTATGGCAGAAAAACATCCAAGTGTTAGGCACACCGTAATTCCACCTTCGAAATGCCCCCTATATACACTCTTTTGATTTTAAACACTGCAAATACATCCAAATGGTGAACTATGATGCTTTTTGGACGTTTTTCTCTTTTGAAAATGATCCCCAAAATATCTCTGAAATAAGTGTTAAAATCTGGAAAGATGAAATCCTTTGACCTTTTCCATCCTAGATCACCTATGGATTGACAGAAACATCACTGAATGAACATGATGAATTCCCATACTTTTATCACAGTTTTCCGAGTGATTATTCTCATTTTCATGGTTTGACTCCACTTCTCAGACTCTTTGGATGGAGTTGGGTGGGGTTGCTCACCTCAACTGATGAGAATGAAATAACGTACTGTGAAGAACTGAAAAGGGAGATTATCAGGAGTGGGGACTGTGTAGATTTTTTGGAATCAATTCCAGATATTAGGATTACCTCTTCTAAAGAAGTAAAGAAAAGAAGTGAACAGATTTCGAACAAGATCTACAAATCAAAGGCCAATGTTATTATTATCCACACTACCAAGTTAATTATAATAGAAGCATTCTGTTTAATCTCCTATGAAAAGATTGATACAAAACTGTTTATCTTCTCTACGGAGACCTCTTCTATTAAGAACAAGGCTTTTTCCGTCAAACCTTTGATATGTAATGCATTGAATGGCTCCCTAAGGTTTATTATGCCAAAAGGAGATATTCCAGGTTTTAAAGATTACCTCCAAAATACCAAGTCTACTTTCTTGGACCAATCTTTCTCATTTTTGAGACGTGAATATAAATGTGGTTTACGCAATGACAAAGAAAACTGCACAAGATCGGAGACACAGTCTACCACTGATACTTCACTATTTGATTTGGATAATTATGAGCTCACTTACAGTCTTTATAACAAGATCTATGCTATGGCTAATGCTTTACACAACTTGTACATGGCCAAGTCCCAACGTGGAAATAGTCTTAAAGTGGAATTTAAGCCATGGCAGGTAAAATCAGCAGGTTCAACTTTTCTAGCTAGAGTAATGGTTTTTTTTTTCTTTCCAGAAAAAATCATTTATACTCACTCCCTGATTCTGCATATGGTGCCCAAAATAGTACATGTAAATTTGGGTGCACTCTTGATTCCCACATACAAAATGAGCCAATTAGTACTGATAATTAGGTGTTAATTGGCATTAATTTAATTTGCACGTGCATTTTTAGGTTCCAGGATTAGCCATGGGAAGAGTGTGGGTGGATTAGGGGTGATCCTCCAATTTGCATGCCGTGATACAGAATAACAGAGATCCACACCTAATTTAGGCTTGAGGATTTATACTTGGTTTCACTAGGTGTAAATCTGCCCAAACATCAGCACAGATCCTGGTACTAAGCACTATTCTATAAAAGGTGCCCAACTCTGAGAACCGTTCATAGAAGAGTTTAAGCACAGTGTCAGTTTTTTGGCTCCATGTATAGAATTTTAGCCTAAATATTGTAGATTATTGATGTTCATAATATAAAGCAATATATAATATTCATATGGAAAATTGCAATTAAATATTTCAGTTTGGCTGAAGACTAAAAAAGAATTTTCTAAAAGTTGAATAAGAAATGGAAATCTAATATAGAAACTGCAAATATAGTCTTAGGGAATAGAGAGGAAACCGTATTTAGCCTGGATCATTGTTTCTATGTCTTATAGATAAAAGAAGTCATGGGGAACTGAGAGAGACTGAGCTGTGGAAATATTAAGAAGCTGATATGGTAGGCCTGTTAGTGGGCTTAAGGACGGATCTGGGAGTGGAGCTTCCTCAGTTGAGGGGTACGGGATGAGGGAGGGAGGATGTGTTGAGATCTTTTGATTTGGTGGGGCAGGCAGATGAGTGAGGGAAGAGAAAAGAAGGGCAAGTGAGGAATACTGAACACCATGGGGTAGGGAGGGAAGGAAGGAATGCTTGAATATAAACCCTCGGTTTGTATTTGAGTTAACATTTGCCCCACCAATTCTTTAGGGGACAAATGTTATCTCAGTTTATCTTCAGAGTATATACAGTATATTAGTTCTGAAATGAGATCTAAAATATTAAAATTCCCCAAGCCTATTAATGATTTTTTATCACAATAATGTGCATAACATTGACATTCGCACATCAGTCAGTCTCTTTCATTTCAAAATCCTTATATTTAAATAACACCACAACACTTTATTTTGGAATAAAATTTGGCAGCAGCTTTATTCACCATATAGGAATATCCAACTCAATTCCTCAACTTAACTTTCTTTAACACATGCCAATCATTTATCACCCTGTTAAACTTCCCAGAACGGTTTAACCGTGCTAAGCCATTCGGTAACGAACTGGCTCTGACTTTCCCCACATTGCAACTTCCCAGAGCGGTTCAATCATGATAAGCCACGAACTGGCTCTGACTTTTCTCACATTACCCCTTTTTCCCATGTGACTTAAGGTACCGTCAAGCCACCTTTTCCTCGTGGCAGTTCCGCCCCCGAGTTATTTTCAACCAATATCATTAACACATATCAACTTAACCGCCTCTAGGGCCTCTTTATTCCCATACCACAGGCCACAAGCGGGGACAGATTATATCTTGTCACCGCTCCCCATAATAGAAGCTGCCGCCAAATCTTTCTTTAAACAATCCTCCAACAGATCTTGTATGGTACTTAAAAATATATCAGTCCCAATCTCCGAAAGATGAACTCCATCATTCCTATACAACCCTGCACAATCAGCAGAAATCAACTCATGGGCTAAAACCAAACCTCCCATTTTTCCCATGAATTTAGACACTTCCCAATACACCCTACACCTTAAACGTTCAATACCCTTTCGATTATCCACCCCCCCTCCAAACTCTTCTTAGAATTATGTGACCAAACAATAATTGTCTCGGGGAAATAACCCATCACAGATAACAATTTACCACCACCCTCTGGCGTCTGTCTGTCAACCAGTTCCTAATCCAGTTCATCACTTTGGGTCCTATCTTCAGCCTGTCTAGTTTATTCAAGAGCCTCCTGTAGGGAACCGTGTCAAAAGCTTTGCTGAAATCTAAGTAGATTACGTCTGTAGCACGTCCATGATTCAATTCTCCGGTCGCCCAGTCAAAGAATTCAATGAGATTGTTTGGCACGACTTACCTTTGGTAAAACCATGTTGTCTAGGATCTTGCAACTTATTGGCTTCCAGGAAATTCACTATCCTTTCCTTCAGCATCACTTCCATTACTTTTCCAATAACCGAAGTGAGGCTTACCGGCTTCTTCCCTATAAACCATTTTGTGTAGAGGGACCACATCCGCTGTTCTCCACTCCCATGGAACCTCTTCCGTCCCCAAGGATTTATTAAACAAATCTTTAAGAGGACCCGCCAGAACCTCTCTGAGCTCCCTCAATATCCTGGGGTGGATCCCGTCCGATCCCATGGCTTTGTCCACCTTTAGATTTTTAAGTTGTTCATACACACTCTCTTCCATGAATGGTGCTATATCTACTTTATTCTCATATGTACTTTTGCCAGTCCATCGCGGTCCCTCTCCAGGATTTTCTTCAGTAAAAACAGAACAAAAGTATCTATTTAGCAAATTTGTCTTTTCTTCATCATTATCTACATAGCGGTTCGCAGTATCTTTTAGTCTCACAATTCCCTTTGTAGTCATTCTCCTTTCACTAATATACCTGAAGAAATTTTTGTCACCCCTCCTTACCTTTCTAGCCATTTGTTCTTCCGCTTGCGCTTTCGCCAGACGTATTTCTCTCTTGGTGTCTTTCACTTTCATCCGGTATTCCTCTCCATGGAATGCACAGGTATACAGGACAAATATATATAGGCGTGCAAAGATATACAAGACAAATGCATCTATCTTTTTTTTCATGATAGATAAATAGATAGATATTTGCCTTCTACAACTGTGCATTCCTAGGTAAGTCTGATAATAACAGCTTGAGACCCTGAAGTAGGTATCAAAATATAACGACTATGAGGTCCTTTTACTAAGGTGCACTGAAAAACGGCCTGCAGTAGTGTAGATGCGAGTATGGGGCACGCACAGAATCATTTTTTAATGCAGATGAAAAAAAATGCCTATTTAAATTTTTTCCCGAAAATGGACATGCGGCAAAATGAAAATTGATGTGCGTCCATTTTGGGTCTGAGACCTTACCACCAGCCATTGACCTAGCAGTAATGTCTCAAGCGATAACCGGGCGGTAATGACCTACATGCGTCAAACGTCGCTTGGCACGCGTACCTGACATGTGCCAGAAAATAAAGAATAATTTTCAGACGTATATAGCGGATGTGCGCCAAAAATGAAATTTCTGGCCTTACTTTAATATTTGTATTGTCAGGCAGTGATTGAAAAAAAGTACTACAGAATCGCTTAATGTCTCCTATTTTGGCGGCACTAAAGACTCCTGCATTGTCTCTTCCTATTTAATGGTACTATGCCTTTTATCTGCCCATGACACACTCTCTCTAAACAAATATAGAGAACAAAATAATCAGTAGATGAACAGCGCAGCATTTTACACTCTTAGAGGACTCACCAGTTCAATCTACGTTATCCTACATGGTATTAAAAATTTGCCTGGATTTGGAAGAAATAAGGTAGCAAACATGCAAAGGGTTGCAATAGGTACAAGTCTAAATCTCACATGTTTTCGACAAAATAGAGAGGATTTATACTTAAGTAAACAAGAAAAACAATATTCTAACTATGCATTATCTTTCTAGCTCAACCAGTACCTTAAAGAGGTCCACGTTAAAGCCCCAGATGGACATGAGATCTTCTTAGATGAGAAAGGACATGCTCCCACTCATTATGATATCAAACAGTATTTTCTTTTCCCTAATTTGACAACCGCCTGGATCCATGTCGGAAGTTTCAAGCCCTCAGCTCCAAAGGACAAGCAACTCTTTGTGAACCTTACAGCCATCAGATGGAAAACTCCCTCTAACCAGGCCTGATACTATCTATTCTGTTTATAGTAGGGTTAATAATGTGGAAACAGAGCAGAGGAAGAAAAGGACTTGACCAAGTTTGCAAGCACATGTTTTTGTAATTATAGAATAAATATCACAGGCCTTTGTTGAAAACCTTCCCAGTATAAAATCTGCCTTTATATTAGTTCTCATGTAGCTGCTGTGTGATAGCTCAGAAATGCTCTATTTACTGGGAGAAGTTTACCATGTTGTCATTAGTACATGAGAAGTAATGGAAGCAGATGTAGCAGACAATCTCTCTTATAGAGAGAGGCAACTGCTGATTGAGGAATATGACTATTTCTGTATTTCTTCATCTCCTCAGGTCCTCCGCTCCGTGTGCACTGAGAGCTGTGAACCTGGATATAGGAAAGTTATTGATCGTGAGAAGCCGGTCTGCTGCTTTGACTGTGTCCCCTGCTCTGAAGGGGAGTATTCTAATACCACAGGTAGACAAAACTCATCACCGTGGTTTATATATGTATATATGAAATACCTACAGCTAAGGTACATTTATTTATTTATTTATTTCATTTGTATCCCACATTTTCCCACCTATTTGCAGGCTCAATGTGGCTTACAATGTATCATTATTGGTAGGTAATAGAATGGAAGATAATTATTGTTACAGATAGAACGTGGAAGACATAATAGAAATTTTAGACAAGCAGATATAAGAGGAAAGAAAACCAGTTCTGATTATGGGTAAGTGGAGATGTGTTACATTACAATTGTTGATCTTTGTGGTGTGCCTTGTTGAAGATGTGAGTCTTCAGAGATTTACGAAAATTTGTAAGTTCATGAATAGTTTTTAAGTTAAGTGGTAATGCGTTCCATAACTGTTATACACCTATCAGTATGCACCCTACATCATAGTTAATGATCCACGTTCATGAACTAAAAGGAGCTTCCTGGCTACGACCACTTAGCTTTCGTACACAGAACTTAACCCCCTATACTGTACCATTGTCTTGGATTTTTGTAACCCAAGTGCTTGGCCTTGCAATGTTTAGAATTAAATCTTACTGTTTAATTATTGGGCCATTGTTCAAGCTTCACTAGATCCTTCCTTATGCTATCCACACCCTCTGGGGTGTCCACCCTATTACAGAGTTTGGTGTTGTCCACAAAAAGACAAGCCTTACCAAACAGTCCATCCGCAATATTGCTCACAAATATGAGAAAAAGAGTCGGCCCAAGGACTGATCCCTGCGGTACACTACTGATAACATTCTTTCCCTCGGAGCAAGCTCCATTTACCGCTACCCTCTGTGTCCTTCCATTTAACCAGTTTTCAACACAGTCAGTCACTTTAGGGCCCAAACATGCAGACTATTCAAAAAAAATCACCCAGCTAATTTTATGCCTTTAAGTCTTGACTTTGTATAGCTGAGCATAGGGGTGGTGAGCACAGGTATGACCCAAGTCAAACTGTCACCTGAGGCAAGCAATGAGATGGTGCCACTGGCCCTTCCAAACATCCCCGTCCATGGTCTGGCATCTCCCCTCTTCCGCAAGTATGCCTTCACCTTTGGTTTTTCAAAAGGCGGTGGCGGCAGCAATTCCTATACAATGCCCTATCGCCGGCACTGGCATCTTCTCTGTATTGCAGCCTGCCTCTGAGGAAACAGGAAGTTACATCAGAGAGGAGGGCCACAATTTAGAGAAGAAGCCAGTGCCAGTTGCAGAGCAGTGTATGGGAATTGTTGTCGATGACAACTTTTGGAAAACCAAAGAAGAAGGTAGACTAGGGGATGAGGGTTGAAGAAGGAAGCGGAAGAAGCCAAACCACAGCCGATGGAGGGGGGTGGCTGGTGGCAGTTGCAAGATGCATCTCTGTGAAACATGCCATCTGAGGCCCCCACCTCAGTTGGTGTAATGGTAGAGCCAAGAAAAGAACACAGCGAAGGTGACAAGATGAATGATGCCAAACAAACTTCTACTGGATTCAGAAAAGGTTCACAGCAAGAGTTTATTCTTAAAAAACTGGACTCGTCACAAGTCATGTTTCAGCCGTTCAGGCCTGCCTCAGCAGTCCCTGTATGGCAAAGTATTATTGGTTCTCATAAGGAAAATCTCGTCCAAATGCTGGATTTTACTAACAATACCTTAAGAAGGTTGAGAAAAAATTCTTGGGCTTCTTGATGCGAGTGTGAGCATCACTGTTCTTGAGAACAGTGATGCACACACTCGCATCAAGAAGCCCAAGAATTTGTTTGGCAGCATCCATCTTGTCACCTTCGCTGTGTTCTTTTCTTGGTTTTTCCATTGCGGAGGTCTGCTTTCTTCTGTAATGGTAGAGCCACCACTGGAAAAGTAATGGAAGCGATGCTGAAGGAAAGGATAGTGAATTTCCTGGAAACCAATAAGTTGCAAGATCCGAGACAACATGGTTTTACCAAAGGAAAATCATGCCAAACGAATCTCATTGAGTTCTTTGATTGGGTCAGCAAAGCTTTTGACACAGTTCCCCACAGGAGGCTCTTAAATAAACTGGACGGGCTGAAGATAGGACCTGAAGTGATGAACTGGATTAGGAACTGGTTGACGAACACACACCAGAGGGTGGTGGTTAATGGAATTCGATCGGATAAAGGAAAGGTGAGTAGTGGAGTGCCTCAGGGATCAGTGCGGGGGCCGATTCTGTTCAATATATTTGTGAGTGACATTGCCGAAGGGTTAGAAGGTAAAGTTTGCCTATTTTCGGATGATACTAGGATCTGTAACAGAGTGGACACCCGGGAGGGAGTGGAAAACATGAAAAAGGATCTGAGGAAGCTAGCAGAATGGTCTAAGGTTTGGCAATTAAAATTCAATGTGAAGAAATGCAAAGTGATGCACTTAGGGAGTAGAAATCCACGGGAGACGTATATGTGTTAGGCGGGGAGAGTCTGATAGGTACGGACGAGGAGAGGGATCTTGGGGTGATAGTATCTGAGGATCTGAAGGTGACGAAATAGTGTGACAAGGCGGTGGCCGTAACTAGAAGGTTGCTAGGCTGTATAGAGAGAGGTGTGACCAGCAGAAGAAAAGAAGTTTTAATGCCCCTGTATAAGTCGTTGGTGAGGCCCCACCTGGAGTATTATGTTCAGTTTTGGAGGCCGCATCTTGCTAAGGATGTAAAAAGAATTGAAGCGGTGCAAAGAAAAGCTACGAGAATGGTATGGGATTTGCGTTACAAGACGTATGAGGAGATACTTGCTGACCTGAACATGTATACCCTGGAGGAAAGGAGAAACAGGGGTGATATGATACAGACGTTCAAATATTTAAAAGGTATTAGTCCGCAAATGAACCTTTTCTGGAGATGGGAAGGCGGTAGAACTAGAGGACATGAAATGAGATTGAAGGGGGGCAGACTCAAGAAAATGTCAGGAAGTATTTTTTCACGGAGAGAGTGGTGGATGCTTGGAATGCCCTCCCATGGGAGGTGGTGGAGATGAAAACGGTAACGGAATTCAAACATGCGTGGGATAAACATAAAGGAATCCTGTTCAGAAGGAAGGGATCCTCAGGAGCTTAGCGGAGATTGGATGGCAGAGCCGGTACTGGGAGGTGGGGCTGGTGGTTGGGAGGCGGGGCTAGTGGTGGGCAGACTTATACGGTCTGTGCCCTGAAAAAGACAGATACAAATTAAGGGGCTGGTGGTTGGGAGGCGGGGCTAGTGCTGGGCAGATGTATAGGGTCTGTGCCCTGAAAAAGACTTACAAATCAAGGTAAGGTATACACAAAAAGTAGCACATAGGAGTTATCTTGTTGGGCAGATTGGATGGACCGTGCAGGTCTTTTTCTGCCGTCGTCTACTATGTTACTATATAGGATAACCCATTTATTTCATATCCAGAAACCTGCTTCTCCTCTTCAATGTCCAATAAGGTACAACCTTCCCCATAACCTGTCCCTAAGCCTTTCCATATGGGAGTAAATTCTCAAAAGTGCACCTAAACTTAGATGCCCTGTAAGAGTATGTAAGCGCAAACTCTATAACAGCAATTACGGGCATAATTGCCTTTCTAGAATAATACGTAAGTACATTTATGCGCTCACCTTTAGGCGTGAGCACTTACACCATGTGGGCAGTTGGGTGCATAAATGCTAGTGTTCTATCACCTGATCCTCCCACACCCCTTCCACATCAATGCTCCCTTGCAGATGTATGCACTAGATTTGTCTGTGCAATTTACATAATACTGACTGAAGATAGATACAAACATAACTGCAAATTAGCCCCACCTAACACCAAAAATAGCTTATTATTTGCCAGTAATGTCAGTTGTCAGCTAATTTATTTGCACAAATGCCCTTATTCTGTAACAACTGAAGCAAATTTGCATTCAAACATTTATTTGTATGGAATATTTTATAGAATTAAGGGAATGGTACATATAGAGGGGCATAATTGAACGAAAACGCCTATCTCCATGGGCGTTTATCTCCGAGAACGGGTCCGTGAAGGGGCGGACCGAACCGTATTTTGGGAAAAAATAGACGCCCATGTTTTATTCAACAATGTGTGAGCTGGGCGTTTTTGTTTTTCAGCGATAATGGAAAATGAAAGCGCCCAGCTCAAAAACGAATAAATCCAAGACATTTATTCGTGGGAGGGGCCAGGATTCGTAGTGCACTGGTCCCCCTCACATGCCAGGACATCAACCGGGCACCCTAGGAGGCACTTTTACAAAAACAAAAAAACAGGTAAAAGAGCTCTCAGGTGCATAGCACCCTTCCCTTGTGTGTTGAGCCCCCCAAATCCCCCTCAAAACCCACTGCCCACAAGTCTACACCATTACTATAGCCCTAAGGGGTGAAGGGGGGCACCTACATGTGGGTACAGTGGGTTTGGGGGAGGGTTGGACGACTAATAAGCATTAAGCAGCACAATTGTAACAGGTAGGGGGGATGGGCCTGGGTCCACCTGCCTGAAGTCCACTGCACCCCCTAACAACTCCTCCAGTGACCTGCATACTGCTGCCAGGGAGCTGGGTATGACATCTGAGGGTGAAAATAAAAAGTTGTGAAACATCATTTTTTTGTGGTGGGAGGGGGTTAGTGACCACTTGGGGAATCAGGGGAGGTCATCCCCGATTCCCTCCAGTGGTCATCTGGTCATTTAGGGCACTTTTTGGGGCCTTATTCGTGAAAAAACAGGGTCCAGGAAAAGTGTCCTAAATTCTAGCTAAAAACGCATACTTTTTTCCCATTATCGGTGAAATGCGCCCATCTTTGTTCGGCAGATAGCCACGCCCCAGTTCCGCCTTCGCCACACCCCTGACACGCCCCCATCAACTTTGTCCGCATCCGCGACGGAGTGCAGTTGAAAACGTCCAAAAATCGGCTTTCGATTATACCGCTTTATTCATTTTTGTGAGATAAACGTCCATCTCCCGATTTAGGTCGGAACTTGGGCGTTTTTCTCGTTCGATTATAAGCAGGACAGCCTGTCAGTTATTGTTTCCTTCTTCTTAAAAACTGAGATTTGTTGGTATTGAAATGTTTACAAATGAATCCTTAAGAAATCTTATGTTCCATAGAGTATTGAAATGTTTACAAATGAATCCTTAAGAAATCTTATGTTCCATAGATGCTGAGAACTGCAAGAAGTGTCCAGAAGATCAGTGGCCCAGTGAGAAGAAGGATAAATGTCTACCAAGAGTCATTGATTTCCTGTCCTATGATGATCCCTTGGGTGTGGCTTTGTCTTCTATTTCTGTTCTCTTATTCATTATCACTGCCCTAGTGCTGGGAATCTTTATTAAATATCGTAACACAGCTGTGGTGAAAGCCAATAACAGGAATCTCAGCTACATCCTCCTCATTTCCCTCATGTTGTCTTTTCTCTGCACCTTGGTATTCATCGGTCAGCCTGGGACATTGACCTGTCTTCTCAGGCAATCTGCTTTTGGGATGATATTTACCATTGCCATTTCTTCTGTGCTGGCAAAAACTGTCACAGTCGTCATTGCCTTCAGAGCCAACAAGCCCAGCAGCAAGTTAAGAAAGTGGGTTGGGACAAGGGTCTCCAGCTATCTAGTCCTTCTCTGCATCTCTGGTGAAATTGTCATATGCACCGTATGGCTGATCATCTCTCCTCCATTCCCTGAATATGACACACAGTCAGTAACTGGGAAGATGATTCTACAGTGCAATGAGGGGTCCACTATTGCATTTTATAGTGTGATTGGGTACATGGGTTTTTTGGCTCTTCTTAGTTTCACTGTGGCTTTCCTAGTAAGGAAGGTTCCGGATAGTTTTAATGAGGCTCAGTTTATCACTTTCAGCATGCTGGTGTTCTGCAGTGTTTGGGTGTCCTTCATCCCATCATACCTGAGCACTAAAGGCAAATACATGGTGGCCGTGGAGATATTTGCCATCCTGGCTTCCAGTACTGGACTGCTGGGCTGTATTTTCACCCCGAAGTGCTACATTATTTTGCTCAGACCTGACCTGAACACGAGGGGTCACTTAATAGGGAAACAAGTATCCTAAAAATGCCACATGAAGAAGGGTTTCTTTATCATGATCTTGTATTCCTGCTCAATGTTATAGAAAGTGATTGAAATTTGAAATCGGAATGCCTTCATTATAGCCTGAAAACAGTGAGGCAAATTAATGAAAGGAAGGTAAATATTTCCTGTAAGGCCATGGGCTAGTGCAAAGTGTGTACAAGTGTGGAAAACATGTTATGTGAGATTTGCAGTGGATACCAGGAACTAAAGAGCAAAGCAGATGATCTCTCTACAACGACAAAACACAGCAGGCTAAAGTAGAGGCTGACCAAAGACAAATCACCACTGGAGGTATAATCCAACAGTCTTTTATTGATCAAAATAAAGAAAGGACCTGACACGACGCATACAAGCGCCTACATCAGCACTAAAAACAAATGGACAAACACTTGCAACGTATACGAGCAGAGCTGAGGTTCTGCGCTTCCATCTAGAGCTTATTGTTTGACCACTGATATAGGTGCTTGTATGCGTTGAAACACAGCCCGTGTCGGGTCCTTTCTTTATTTTCATCAATAAAAGACTGTTGGATTATATCTCCAGTGGTGATTCGTCTTTGGTCAGCCTCTACTTTTGCCTGCTGAGATTTGCAGTGGAAGCAGAGACAATCGCTAAATGACGTATTATCTAATGGAAAGGAACGTGATTAGGAGCAGCAGAAATTTAGCAAGGGAAGTTAGTATGATAGTTTGACACCTGTAACAGAAAAGTCATGTGATAACATGTCATGTGATCAGTTATTTTAGCCAGCCCTTAGCCTGTATAAATATGTATGATGTCTGCAGAAAGTGGGAGAAGATAGTTTTCTCTAGCTGGGAAGCCAGTTGGTGAAGTCTTCTGCTCCACTGACGTTTCTCTTTGCATATGCCTTGCTTAGCACTTTATTTCTAATCTAATATGTTTTTTGCTTCTGCCATAATAATGCATTTCGCTTGCCTTGTTTTATTTTCTTCTTCTACTTTCCCATGTTACTTGGGGGTATGTTTACTAAGGTGTGCTAGCGATTTTAACATGTCTGCAAAGTTTATATATGTTAAACGCTAACACGCCTATACATTTCTATGGGCGCATTAGCGTTTAACGCGCGTAATCCATTTATGCATGCTAAAACCGCTAGCATGCCCATAGCACCCCTTAGTAAACATAGGCGTAAGTTGTGTGTGCATCAATATAAATAAATATAAATATATTTATCTATTTTAATTATTATTATTTATTTATTTTGTGGTATCTCAGTGGGTGGGTCTTGTGGGTTTTTGGGAGGTTGTGTCATTTCTCCTCTGGTTAAGAGGCTCACTACTGCCCCCTAGTGCTCACACTGTTATGCTTATGATTTCTTTATTCATAAATTTTCATCCCCTATACAGATATTACCATGCTCCAAAGCAGTCTAACTGGCCCAATATTTATTTATGTAATATTTATTTCTATATTTACGTGCATAGTTTAATTAATTTTAATTTCTTAACAAGCCAATCCACACTGATAAATACATTTAACAAGCAATTAGAATTTATGCACATAACTCGCTAGGAGTATTCTGTAAATTAATGAACCTAAATTTGAATGTGTGCATCCAAGAAGGGGCGTGGCTATAGGTAGGGAATGTGCGTGTCATGAGTGTTCCAAAACGTTACATGCAGTGTTACAGAATACGACTTTTTCTATGCTAAAATCTACATGCACAACTTTATTCCAAGGTTTACTTGATGTAAATAGAAGCACTTAGATTTAGGTGGAGGAATAGCCTCTAAGCATAATCTATAAACCGCTTAGGCATATTCTATATACCATATATAATTTTATCTGCACCTTGTATAATATGCTTAAGCAGAAATTTATTCCACTTTGGTTCTTTAGGTGCCATATGTAGAATCTAGACCATAATAATCAAAAATGGCTAAAAGGAATAGACATCTTAGACTATAATTAAGAACTGCTCAAACAGTAAAATTATTCTGGCATGACTAAATCACCATTTCTCTCGCAATCTTCAATTAAAAGAAAGCTTTCTGCTGTCTTTGAAACTGTAAGTAATTATTCACTCTACGTAATTTTATGGAAGCATATTCAATAAGTGGGCAACCTCTGGGTAAAACATTCTCTGCTTGTAATCATTTAGGGCCCCTTTTAGTAAGCCACATGGAGGGGCATAATCGAACGGTGCCGGCCATCTATATGGGCGGTCATCTCTAAGGCCAGCGCCATAAAGAGGTCTCACGAACCGTATTATCAAAACAAAATGGCCAGCCATCTTTTGTTTTGATAATATGGTGGATTGGGGCTTCATGTTTGAGACACTAAAGGCTTATGGTATAAAGGGGTTCTTTGTGAAGGCAATACAGACTTTATATAATGGCCCTGTGGCGAGAGTTCATGTAAATGGATTATGCTCCGAATGGTTTAACATAGGTAGGGGAATCCGACAAGGCTGCCCGCTTTCACCGCTTTTATTTGTGCTGACCCTGGACCCGCTATTGCGGGAAATAGGTAGCAATATAGACATAAAGGGCGTGTGCATACAGGACCAGGAATTCAAAACTGCAGCATTCGCAGATGATTTGCGGGTGCTGGTCACAGATCCCCAGAGATCACTGATCCCGTTGATGGAAAGCCTCCGGGAATATGGGGACATCTCGGGGTTCAAGCTGAACCTAGAGAAATTGGAGGCTTTAGCTAGTGAAGGGGTAGGACGAGAGGTTTGGAATCAGTCCCCGTTGTGTCATGCAACTGAGGTATTTAAATATTTGGGGGTGCAAATGTCGATGGACCCAGCACAATTGTATAGTGCTAATGTCCCTCCATTGCTCAGGGAAGCTAAAACACAACTGGCAGCATGGGTGTCCTTGCCCCTGTCATTTATGGGCAGAGTGCATTTATACCGAATGGTTATATTCCTGAAATGGTTATACATGCTGCAGATTCTCCCTATTAGAATGCTGGTTAAAGATCTGAACACTCTACAAAGGTATGTAGCGTGGTTTTGCTGGGCGGGGAAAAAAACGAAAATAAGATGGAAACATGTATATGGGACACAATGTAAAGGTGGACTGGGCATGCCTGATTTGAAAGATTATAACCAAGCTTGCTTGATAAGACATTTGAGAGACTGGATACTGGGGTGGGAACATGCATATTTCCGACCTTGGTCTCTAAATTGCTTGCTACACTTGAAAAGAGGGGGAATACCAACTCCGATAAAAGATAGTGTGCTCTTGCAACCCCTGCATCAAATTTGGAAGGTTCTACTCGGTTACTGGGGGCAGGACACGGAGGCTAGCGTACTATTATCGATCGTGGGGAATGTAGAGTTTCCTGCGGGGAGGGAGAATTGAGTTTTCCGGGACTTGGAGTGACAGGGGGTGACGTTTTTGGAGAATTTCCTTCAGACAGATGGGTCGATATTGTCTTATGGGGACTTTGAAAGGAGATGTGCGGGAGGACCAATGACAAGACTGGCATACTTGCAACTGGCACATTACATTAGGGGATTGCCTCAGTCTGCACTTGCTCTGACATTTGGGGGGAGGATACGAGAATTTCTCAGGGGAGACGCAGTGGGACAAACGTCAATATCTTGGTTCCATAAGGCATTGAGAGAGTTCAAACCTAGGAAAGACATTGCTGAAGTAGTGGGGAAATGGGAGCAAGAAGCGGGGGGCACAATAGCAGAAGGAAAGGTTATGGCTGCACTTAAAAGGATAACAGGAGTAGTGCTTAGTGCAGAGCTGCAGGAATGTCATTTTAGATCCATACACAGGGCATATTTCTCGGGTACACAAGCATGGCATGCATGGGGTGGTGGAAGCGAATAAGTGCCGGAAGTGTGGAGTGGGCATGCCTTCTTTGGCGCATGGGATGTGGCAGTGTCGGCTCATATGGGGGTTCTGGACGGCTCTCGTCTGGTTTGTTTCCGGGATTCTGGGGTGTAGGATACAGTTCACATTTGAACATATAATGTTTAGTTCCCCAGTGGTGTGGGCAGTGGGGACAGGGGAAGAAAAACTGTTTCTAAGTAAATCTTGCATTCTGGGGAAGAAGTGCATATTGAATCACTGGATTAAGGACATACCGCCATCATACTGGTATTGAAGAAATAAATTGCATGAGCTCATGCTGTGGGAGGCGAAAGGTGCTCGACACACGCCAGAGAGGCAGCAACAGTTTATTAAAATGTGGAAAGCATATTTAAACATTATAGCTTCTAGAGCTAGAAGTCAAGTGCTGAATGAGTTGGGATGAATGTGGAATGAATGGAGGGGCTGGAGGGAGGTAATGCTAAAGGGGAAAGGGGTATGGGAGGAGGGAGGAGAACCAGGAGGAGTGTCATTCGGTATACAGCAGGTAGAGGCAGCATGGAACTTGTGGACTCAAGATCTCTCCCAAGATGACTGGACCTCGTGTACCCAGAGGGGGAGGGGGGGAGGAGGATCTGAGGAGGACAATAGCAAGCTGATGGTAAAGCCTAGTCCAAGCAATTCCATGTGGGTCTCAAGTATTTCTCTTATTGGCACATATATATGTATAACGAAGATTGTATTATTCACTAACAAAGATGAAGGAATGGTAGGGAGGGTAGGGAGGGGGAAGGGGGAAGGGGGATAAAACTGCTATCAGTTAGAGGGCGGTAGTTCTCGTTTGCATCTGTTGTGCTGGAATGGGTATACGACTCAAACCGGTGCAGTGTTGTGGGTTTCCGGGGGGGCTATCAGAGTCCCTGGAATGCATAGCACATAGGTGCTTCAGTGTTAGTGGGGGACTACAAAGGGGGATGGGGAGTTGGGGATGTGAGATAGCTTGGTATATATGAAATATTGATGATAGTTGTTAAAAGTGGCCTGTACTTATGTGTTATTGCTACGATTGTATTTGATCATATAATTGTGTCTGGTATTCGTTTGTCATCAATAAAAATCGTTGAACCTTAATTACCAAATTAATGTATACCTAAAACTGATATGTTGTTTGTAATGTATCATTGGATCATAGCAAAATATCAGTGGAAACAAGTGAAGAATTTTCAAATGATTTCAAACTCAAAAGTTATATACTGATCTGTATATAGATTGGTGGCAACTAATGACTTTTGTATCTCAATTGCCATTCAACGAGCGTGATAGTGTGAAAAACAGCCAGGGCACAAATTTACATCTTATATAACACTTTAAACAGTAAAACATTGGTCTGCCAGAAATATGAGTAGTATGTCATCTGCATAAATAATAAAAACCTTTATATTAAAATCCTAAATTACAGTGACCAAGCAGTTAAGAAATATATTGAAAAGAAATGCACACAAGACCAAACCCTGCAGCATGCCACACTGAAGAGGAATTGCATCAGATGAGGTAGTAGGTGATCAACAAGATTGGAAGAAAACCAAGACGACGCTGTGCCCACAAGATCTAGGGCCTTCAGAATTCAGAGTAAGAGAGCATGTTAGACAAATGAAATGCTGAGGACAGGTCCAAAGGGAGCTGGAGGGTGATGAGACCTGCATCCAAAGAAGAGTGTAGTTCACCTAGGAGAATTGCTATAGTGGGCTCAGTACTATGATGTGTTCTAAAACTAGTTTGACAAGGATGACGTGCAGAAAGCTGGGTGACACGGTGCAGAAGCTACTGAGACAGACATGGGAAGCAATTGCTTGCCCTAGGATTTGTAGTATGGAATGTTGCTACTCTGAGATTGTGCATGGAATCTTGTAACTCTTTAGGATTCCAGAATCTTGCTATTCTTTGGGGTTCTACATGGAATGTTGCCACGATTTGGGTTTCTGCCAGGTACTTGTGACATGGATTGGCCACTGTTGGAAACAGGATACTGGGCAAGATAGACCATTACTCTGACCCATTATGGCTATTCCTATGTTCTTACGTAAAAACTATTTTCTAAGCTATCTTAGAAATGATACACAGATGATACCAGATGGTAGTTCCCAGAAAGAGAGGGATCCATAGTAAGTTTTTTCAAAAGTGGCCTAATAACTGCCTGTTTCTATCAAAAATGAACACTGCCCATAGAAAGACTTTGATGAATCTTATGTAAAAGCAAAGAGGTGAGGCCATGTCTGGGAATGCGGAGTCAACTGGAAGATAAAGGATCCATCTTGCAAGTAGGAAACCACATAGAGGATATAATCTGAGATATCTGAGTTAAAGATGGAAGTGTGAATGATGGCCAAAGGAGGGGACTGGCTCAATGGGCAAAACTGAAGAAGGGGAGGGACAAGAGACATTTGAAACAGACAGAGTACTGGTGATGAATGCTGAGACGGCCATTATATTCCTAAGGACATCTTAGCATTTAATGCCAGCTGATTTTTATCATGAGCTAAAAACACTAGCCCACCTTAACAAAATACCTCTTAGGTGTTCTTGTCTCTGTTGCTGTTGCCAATCTGCAAGATGCATAGAAATTAATTTAATAAAGTGACAAATAGTACAAGACACAATGCACAAAAATAACATTTTATATATTTGTTGAATTCCTACCGGCTGTGAACACCAATGGCCAAACCTAAAGGAAGAAGTTTTGCAAATTCTTTTGTGTCTTGCTGGGGACAGGAAGCCACAATTAGGTGCAAAAGCTTCAAGGAGAAGGTAGGAGGCACATGCAAGGGAAACTGTTTAGCACCTTCGCTGGCTCCTTGGGCAGTACACATTTCTCCTATCGCAGCTTCTGCTCCTGGACTCAGGCACCCTCGGGAATTAATCGGATATGTTTCTGTCAATGCAGCCTTGACTCTGCTTCATGAGCTGATCATGATGTTTTTGTGGGATTGGGTGATATTAAGTTGGGGCTGCTGAGACCTTTTTCTTTTTGTGAGAGGTAGGAGATGTGTGTTGGATTATCCCATCTCCCATAGTGTTGGTTTATCCCATCTCCCATAAAAACCTCATCATCACTTGTAATGGTGTTTTGGGGGATGATAGGAGATGCTATACTGGGGTCACCAAGCCTCTGGTAGAACTGTAGGTAGAGAAACTGCTGCTCTGCATAGTAGGAACAGTGCCTGACAGCTACCACTCTCTCTCCTCTGTATTCTCAACCAGCCTACAGACATCACAGGAAGGGCTTTCCTGACACAGAAAAGGAAGGAAGGAGTCTCTTTTTATCTATTTAACTTTGAACTGCAGCATATGGACATATATACATATAGGCAGCACATTTTTTCTAGCGAAAAAGGTGCAGGTACTCAAATGCCAGGGCACCCTTCAGGGGTGGGGTGATTACTGAGAGACCCACCCCACAATAGCCAGGCCTCATGCAACCAGTCACATAATCTATGACAAGGCAGAATTGGTGTGTAGGACCTGAGCTCTTTCACTAAAACTTAGGGTCCATGGGTCAATTTTAGCAGACAATGGAAAAGGTGCCGGTACCCCCAAGTACCCCCTCAAAGAAAGCAGATCAATCAGTGATATGGTTCAAAACTTTATTTTCAGAGATTCGCCCGACACAGACTGTGTTTCGCCCACAAGGGCTGCGTCAGGGGCAGCTGAGAGATGCGACCAGAGACTTACCCTGTGCATTGAGCTGATTCCTCATCTTGACTGAGGAAAGCACCCTGCTGGTTTTTTACGTTTCAATCTCATGTCCTGCTTGGACTATTAGCCCCTGACGCAGCCCTTGTGGGCGAAACACAGTCTGTATCGGGCGAATCTCTGAAAATAAAGTTTTGAACCATATCACTGATTGATCTGCTTTGTTTGTCTCCACGTTGGATTTTGCGGATCGCTTGCCATCTTGTTTCTTAGGGCCCCCTCAAAGAAAGCCCTTCTAAAGAGTGACAAGATTTCATGCAGAATTTCAAAGAGTAGCAACATTCCATATAGAACCATGAAGAATAGCAAGATTCTGGAATCCTAAAGAGTGACAAGATTCCATGCAGAATTTCAAAGGGTAGCAACATTCCATGTAGAACCCCGAAGAATAGCAAGATTCTGGAATCCTAAAGAGTGACAAGATTCCATGCCGAATCTCAGAGTAGCAACATTTCATGTAGAACCCCAAAGAACAGCAAGATTCTGGAATCCTAAAGAGTGACAAGATTCCATGTAGAATTTCAAAGAGTAGCAACATTCCATGTAGAACCCCAAAGAATAGCAAGATTCTGGAATCCTAAAGAGCAGTGTGTTTTTTCTAGCGAAAAAGGTGCTGGTACTCAAATGCCAGGCCACCCTTCAGGGGTGGGGTGATCACTGAGGGACCCACCCCACAACAGCCAGGCCCCCTGCAACCAGTCACAGAATCTATGACCAGGCAGAATTGGTGTGTACAACCTGAGCTCTTTCATTAAAACTTGGGGTCCATGGGTCAATTTTAGCAGACAATGGAAAAGGTGCCGGTACTCAGTACCCCCAAGTACCACCTCAAAAAAAGCCCTGCATATAGGTGTACACATTTGTGTGCTTAAGCTAGTATTTTAAAAACTTGTACACCCCTTTCTTCCACAAGTTATGTTCCAATCAAGTGCCATACCTTAGGTGCTAAAATGGGAGTAAACAACAGTTCATTTGGTAGTTAATCTATAGTGCCTACGATCTTTAGCATCCAACTCAAAGGGGATGTGCCTATGGGTGGGGCATGGGAGGGGTGTGGGAGGGGTATAGGAGTGGCATGGGAGAGGCATGGATGGGTCATTGAGGGACATACGTGAGCTATAACTAGGACATGAGAAGGACATGGATGGGTTCTAGATGGAGCATAGGAAAGAATGGGCGGGGTATGAGATGGGAATGGGTGGGTTATAAGAGGGGCATGGGTGGTTTACAGGTGGGGCATGAAAAGGGAATGAATGGGTTAAAGGTTTGAGCATAGGAAGAGCATGGGTGGGGTATGAGAGGGGAATGGGTGGGTTATAGGTAGGGCATGGGTGGGTTAGAGGTGGAGCATGGGTGGGCTTCGGGTGGGGCATGAGAGGGACATGTGATGGGTTGAAGGTGGGGCATAGGACGGGCATGATTGCGTAAGGGAGGAACATGTAAGGGGCATGGGTGGGGCATGGAAGGGACATGGGTGGGTGACACACAAGTACAATTTATAGAATGTGACATGTTGTTTGTCTATGTGACAACATCTAGGCATCAAAATGTACAACTACATTTTAATTGGGGTAAGTGTGGGTGAAGTTGGACACCTACATTTTGACATCTAAATTTGATGCCCAAATGTCAATTTAATCTATATTCTATTACAGAATTTGGGTGCCCAGATGCCTTTATAGAATACTGTCTTAGTGCACAGGTTTTGAGTATCTACCTGCTAATGTTCAGCACTATTTAACTGGACAGCAACGGCTCCAGACGGTTATAGCATTAAGCCAGCTAAACAATAATATACCCGCTTAGCACACGGATGTAATTGGCGGTATCACACGATATAGCCAGCAAGCCACAAATATTCAGCGCTTTGCCGGCTAAGTTGAGCAGACAAATTCTGCCAGTCACCAGAAATGGCCAAGCATTGAGGGGCTCTTCTAAAGAGCTTACCGATTTCTAAATCACCGCTGGCCCAGAGCTGCCACTGGTGGTAGTTCAACCCCGAGCATGCACCATTTCCAGGGAAAAAAGAAAAACCCCGGAAATTGCTTGCGTGGTGGTAACTCGGTGGTTACCGCCAGGTTACCGTGGAAGCCCTTGTCGCCAACACAATGGGTGGCAGTAAGGGCTCTCCACCACATGGCCATGCAGTAAGAGTTTGTCTGGGGGTTTTTTACCCGCTGCAGTAAAAAGGGCTCTGGAACACAGGAAAAATGTCACCAGCAGCTAGCAAAGGGCCCTTTTTCCTGCACCATGGTAAAAGGATCCCTGAATATCCAGGCTATGTGCCAACCATGGGACTAAACCAGCCTGCCTACTGTGGAATTAACATTGGCCTCCTAATTTTTAATGCCCTTTATAAAATTGTCTCCATAATGCATGTGTTATTAGTATTATTATACATTAGTATTAGTATATATGGTGGTAATTATGTAAAGAATACTTAAACGTATGCACTGATTACTCATATTAATCATTAGAATATTAGCCTATACATCTCTTTATAACACAGTTGATGCTACTTTGCTTCACTCTCAGTGCCTTTGAAAAAAATATTCAGCCCCAGGGTGTTGCTCAGCTCAGCAGCCCCATCCCTTTGTATGGCAACACTACCTATACTTGCACCTTCCAAGTTACACATTTTGGGGCAGATTCAGTAAATGGCACCCAACGTTACATACGGGAATGACTCGTGCTAACTGCTGGATTCTATATAGAGCGCTTAGAGTTATACATGATTCTGTGCATAAATCTAGGCGTATTTGTTAACTAGGCACGAAGATTAATTGTTTTAACAAGTTGTTAAGTATTGCTAACAGCTCTTAACAAGCAATAATGAGCACTAAATTTGGGGAAAAAGAGGTATTTTTATGGGTTGTGGAAATGGGCATTCCATGGGTGTTCCAAAATCTAAGCACGTTCTTATAAAATATGGGCCAGTGCGCATAAATCTATGCGCAGGGATTTATACCAGCTTTACATTGGTATACATTGATGCTTCTTCATTTAGTGTCATAAGCTATGCCAAAGAGTATTCTAAATACTACAAATAAATCAGATTATGCTTAGGTGTAATTGCCTAATGCGCGTTAATTTTAGGCCCCATATATAGAACCGGGCCCCAAATGCTAATTTTACAAAGCTCGCTCAGCACTCAATGACCTTTATAGCACAGTTGTTAGTGTGGATTACCACAGTAAACTAAGTGCAAGGATTTATGCCTCCATCCAACTAAAAAATGTTAGGTGCAAAACACTGCACATAAATTTCGGCAACACTCCTAACCCACCCATGCTCCTGCCCTGGCCATGCCTCCTTTTGTGTTGTGTGCTAGATGCATGAAATAAAAGGGATTAAATTGTTACTGAGAAATGGAGCTGTTTGTAAAAGTATAAGTGTCAGAGGTGACTGAATGTAAATGAGGGAGGGGAGAAGGAGAGCAAAGACGTGTTTAGAAGTTGAAGTTCCCTCTATTGAATTTGCTAAAATGGAAAATTATATCAGTCTATCTTAAACCAGTCCACAGGAGAGAAGGATCAAAGTGTCATCATCGCTATCTCTATTATTTCTATGTGGCCTGCAATTAGAGTGCAGCACGGATCAAGGACAAAACACTAATAGCAGTTTCCAGAAATAGATGTCCGTTCGGATCAAGCAACAAATCCCTTGAGTCAAGGGAGACAGCAGAAGAGCACATTATTTTAAGGCGAAGCTCTGTATTCCTTCTGCCCTCACTACAGGATGACCGTGTGTCAAGGCAAAGCTATGACAAAACTGTGATACAGGTAAAACTAGAGCCGGTACAGAAGACTTTTTATTGAGAGAATGATTTTATTTCCCTTATTTCTAGGATTGAGTGAGGTCTTGATGATGGCTTATGCATTAGTTACCCGATGCCAGGCAATCTTCAGTTTCACAAGTTATGATACGGGCAGCTCAAAGGAAGTTGATCTGATCTTGGGTGGAATAACTGCAACCAGTAACCGTTTATTGAACAAACCCTTAAGCTTTACAAATATCAATACAGCTGAAACCTGCTCAGTGTAAGTATTCATTTACCTTTTTTTGTAGAGACTTCTAAACCACTGATTGAGTCATCTGAAACAAAGTACAAACTTACACAATTATACATGACAACACACACAAATCTACCTAGACAATACACACTTCACAAAGTAGACTCCTACAGAGTCATCGGATCCCAATATTCATAAGCAATGCAACACTGGGAAAAGACCAAGGGTCGATCGAGCCCAGCATCCTGTCCACGACAGCGGCCAATCCAGACCAAGGGCACCTGGCGAGCTTCCCAAATTTACAAACATTCTATAGATTCAACAGACCTATGATAACTTTTCTCTTCATTAAAAGCTGCTTAAAAGAACAGCATTTTAATCTTTTAGAAATAAGCATATCTTCTAACATTTTCTTTAACATCTTGTTGAAAACTATTCAACAGAGCAGGGTCTGACTTCTGCCTATGAAGTTACCAACGTCATTGCCTTGACCACTTATAGGTAATGTAGAAAATGCAACTGGTGGTAGTGACCTTGGTCTCCCAACAGCCTCTTCAAATCAGTAGGGGTCAAAGTATATTTTAGCTTGAAGCCCACACCCCCACTTTTAGGATTCATGCAAAGATAAACCATATGTACTTGTCCAAATGATATATTTCTAACAGAAGACAGCATGTGTTGGGAGATAATTTTGCAAGGTGGGAGCTGCCTCAGAAATAAATCTTCCTTGAGCCTTGATAAACTATTCAACTTCTCTGTTTGTGAATCACTGATTAGTACTTAATAATAGCAATATATCAAATAGCTAAACACAATTTAAGCAAGAAATAAGATGTCATAAGAACTTTTTAAAAAGTAAATAGCCACTGTTTAGATCATTATAGGAAATCATTGACCTTGGCTTTCTTTGCTCCAAGGTGTGGTATACCTCATATGGTATTTCCAGGATATGGGTATAGTCTGTACTAAAGATATTAAAGCACAAATCTATATACTGCATTGCTTTGTCAGCTATTTCATGTTCTTTATTTAATGATAGCTAGAAGAGCTGCATAGAAAGGATAATTGCAAGCCATTTACCCTTTTAAGAATGTATTTATCTTGCTAAAGTAGCCTGAATGAAAATCTGTCTCAGAAGCAGCTAGGCTCTCAAGAGGCAGAAATCTCACCCGTGTTGAGTGCTGGAGCAAATGTCTGTCCCTAGAATGTTTTAAACATACACATAGCATTTTTAAAAATCTTGAAAACTCTTACTACACTCTTCCAAAATTCCACTTGTGTATTCATCTACCAGAAAGGGACAAGCCAGCACGTCAGTGCACATTCCTTTACTCCTGGCAGGACATTACATCATTCCATTCATGCACAGATGTTGCCCAACTACTGAAAAATGAATTTTTAAAATTGATTCCTAAATCTCTACCTCATGTTTCATACCTGTTCTCTCAAGTCATTGTAAACCATTGTCCTTTCTATATTTCATAATCAGATCATTCTTCTAGGTATAGCTCCATGCACTTTCAATCAAATTGGTATACTCGGGCTGATTTTGACTTTAAGCTTTCATGAGATGCAGCCCTGCTTCTAAACCCCAAGTCCCAAAACTGCCTGATACCTGATATTATACCGAAGGCAATGGAGCAGCGAGTGGTCAAAGGAAGACTAGATTATAGTCCTTCATGGAAATAAAAAGCATTACTGCAAGTAAGGATTGAATGTATGTTTACATATGAGTTATAATAAAACAAATATCAAGAGGTTAAGCACTTCAGAATTAATATGTTTTAGCAGATCCTTGGAGAATCTCAGTTCCATACATATGGTCTTCCATGGTATAGCTAAGATTCAGTGGCAGAATTGCTGGGTATAGTTTGGTAGTTGAAAAGTAGGAGTTGGATTAGTGTGAATTAGTATAAAGTTGCGTGGAGGAGCATAATCGAACGCGAACGCCCATCTCCATGGGCGTCTATGTCCGAAAACGGGTACGTGAAGAGGCAGGACAGACCGCATTTTCAAAAAAAAATGGACATCCATTTTTCGTTTCGAAAATACGGTTTGTACTGACCAAATGCTATGGATTGTAGTCGTTTCTGAGCTGGGCATTTGTTTTTTTTTTTTTGTAATAATGGAAATTAAAAACGGCCAGCTCAAAAACATCCTAATCCAAGCCATTTGGTCGTGGGAGGGGCCAGGATTCGTAGTACACTGGCCCCCCTGACACACCAGGACACCAAATGGGCACCTTAGAGGTCAGTGCGGTGCACTTCAGAAAAACCTCCCACATGCATAGCTCCCTTACCACGGGTGCTGAGCCCCCAACCCCCCTCCCCCAAACCCTACTACCCACAAATGTACAACACTACCATAGCTCTTAGGGGTGAAGGATGCATCTACATGTGGGTACAGTGGGTTTTGGAGGCCTCCCATATACCAGCAAAAGTGTTACAGGTAAGGGGATGGGCCTGGGTCCGCATGCCTGAAGTGCACTGCGGTACCCACTAAAAGTGCTCCAGGGACCTGCATGCACGCAGGCCTCTAGGACTTGTTGCTGCTGTAGAACCTTGGCACACCAGTTGACACCTGAAGACTAATCTCTCCGAAAACGTCTTTTATTGGAATAAGCACCTTTACTCACAGTTAACTGCAGATCAGAGGTTGTGCCCCACTGGCAAAGAGTCTCCCTGGTACTGAGATTAGCAGAAGGTCAGAGCTGGCAGAATGCTGTACAATGCCCTTTTTCAGCAACATTCAAGATAAGAACTAAGTTCTGTAACGTGGCTAACACATGAAAGGCAGCTAAAACTGTCTTTCAAAAATGGCCACTACCTCATGGACTACCGGAAACAAACCAGGGCACACTCTGAGCCAGTGCGCAGGGGGAAAAGCACGATGGGAGTAGAGCCTACCAACTACCAACATCGTGAGCGTTTACCACAAGCTAGTGGAATCACGGATCCCAATACCCTACACCAACCACAATGCATTGCTGATGTGACTCTGCAGTGGGCATAACAGAAAAGGTGTCACACTCACGCGAGAGCCACATCAGAACCAGGGAAAGGCTGTCAGAAGATAGAACACATTCTGCTGCCATGGAGGTGGATATGGCATTTGAGGCTGGCATAGAGGCTGGGAAAAAAGTGGGGGTTTTTTGGTGGAAGGAGGTTAGTGACCACTGGAGAAGTCAGGGGAGGTGATCCTCGATTCCCTCCGGTGGTCATCTGGTCAGTTGGGGCACTTTTTTGGGGATTGTTCGTGGAAAAAGAGAGTCCAAAAAAAGTGACCCTAAATCACGCTGAAACCGCCTTTTTGTTTTCGATTATCGGCCAAAGCATCCATCTCTCCTCAGCCGATAACCACGCCCCAGTGCCACCTTCACCACACTTCTGACATGCCCCCATCAACTTTGTTCGTTTCCGCAACGGAGTGCAGTTGAAGACGACCAAAATCGGCTTTCGATTATACCGATTTGTTCGCCCACAGGAGAAAGACGCCCATCTCCCGATTTGGGTCGAAATATGGGCGTCTTTCTCTTTTGAAAATAAGCTGGATAGTAACATAGTAGATGACTGCAGATAAAGACCTGTATGGCCCATCCAGTCTTCTCAACAAGGTAAAGTCATAGTATAAGGTATGATGAAATACTACAGTTGTATCGTTTATGTATAGTTTATGCATCTAAAGATGTGTTTTGCTTGTTCACAGGGAGGAATCCAACCAATACCTTCGACATATCTTGATCTTTCAGTTTGCCATTGAGGAGATCAACCAAAATGCAGAAATCTTACCTAATATCACCCTGGGTTTCCATGTCATTGACTCCTGCTCTGATGCTTCGTTTTCACTGTGTGGTGTTCTAATCATATTATCAGGAAAAGAAGAAATAGTGCCTGGCTATACATGTTATCCGAAGAGCCACGTTGCAGGTTTCATTGAAAGACTCCCTTCATTGGCATCACATGCAGTTCTCAGACTCACCGGGATCTATAGATACCCACAGGTATTGAAGCAACCAGTCTCAGTTTATAATCTCTCAAATTTTGCTGTGATAGTTTCTCTTTTTCCTCACCCATCTTTTATTGGTCTGCGTTATTGATGGTGGTTCCTTACTTATCTTACTGGCATATTACAATCATTGTATTAATTCACCACTTATTTTTCAAATACTCATGAATCTCTGAACAGGGTTCAAAGGAAATTCCTTACAGAAATGTATGCCTTCCATAAGTCAAAATGATTTCCAAAAACTGGCAGGGCTAACCTAAATTTGTTTTCAGTGTGTAGACTAGTCATTTCCAATATATATATATATTTTTAGTTACATTTGTACCCCACGCTTTAATTGCAATACAGCTATAGTGAATTTTTCTTATTAAGTTTACTTCAAACGTCTCTTATAACACAATGTACAGTACTTGTATCTTTGCTTATCATCTGTTGTTGTAACACTTATAGATCTCAAAGAGGGGTATAATCGAAAGGGTGCCCAAGTTTACCTGAGGATGTCCTCGCAGGACATCCCAGCGAAGGGGCGGGTAAACCCATATTATCGAAACGAGATGGGCATCCATCTTTTGTTTAGATAATACTTCGAGGACACTAAATCTTAACATTTAGGTCGTCCCTAGAGATGGTCATCCTTTGACTTGGTTGTTTCTGATTTTCGGCGATAATGGAAGCTAAGGATGCCCATCTCAGAAACGAGAAGCCCTTTGGTTGTGGGAGAAGCCAGCATTCATAGTGCACTGGTCCCCCTCACATGCCAGGTCACAATCAGGCACCCTAGAGGGCACTGCAGTGGACTTCATAAAGTGCTGCCAGATACATAGCTCCCTTACCTTGTGTGCTGAGCCCCCAACCCTCCCCCCCGTCTGCCTCTTGCTCCAAATGTCCAGCAGCATTGCAGCAACTAAAACCCAGCCTACCAGCTCTTACTGCAGCGATCGGTGTGTGTGTGTGTGTCCCCTCGCGATCTCCAGGCTCTGTAGTAGGCTTCAGGTGCGGGCATCTGTAGTCGGTCGTCCGATCGAATCGATGGTGCTGCTAATTTGCCTTGATCGCTGTCAGTAGCGACACTGCAGCGCAGCAGCGATTAAGGCAGGCTGCCTCGATCTTTCCAGTGATGCCTCCCGCCCTCTTCTGATGCAACTTCCTGTTCCGCGCGGGTGGGAGTCATCACTGGGAAGATCGAGGCAGCCTGCCTTAATCGCTGCAGTGTTGCTACCCTCAGCGATCAAGCTTTTCTTTATTCTCGCGCAGGATGCTGGTGTGAAACAGCCAAGGGCAGGAAGCAGCCCTCCGCTCCGCTCCTCCTCGTCTGAGAATAAGAAGGTAGATGGGGGGGGGGGGGGGGAGAGTGAGAATTGACAGAATGGAAGAAAGTGGGAGATATATTGGAGACCCAAGAGAGAGCAATACTGGAAGGCATTCAGGCTCCACAGTAGGAGTGCAGGAGGAAGGAAAGATAGAGGAAGGTCAGGGAAACCGAAGAGATGCAGGGCATGGAGAAAGGGATACACAGGGGCAATGCTGGACACAATGAGGTAGGGTGGGGAGAGACAAACAGGATGAAATGCAGGAAAGAGCAACACAGAGAGACACAGGGGGAAGATGCGGAATGCAATGGGAGGACAGAGACACTAAGAGGGCAGATGGGACAGGGACACACAGAATGGAGATGCTGGACGGGACCAGTAGGGACACAGATGGAAGATCAATGGTGGACAAGACAGAAGAAATGTCAAACAGACAGGGGATACTGCAAAAACAGGAAAAACAGAAAATAGACACTAGACCAGCCTGACTACAAAAATAAAATGTGCAGACAACAAGGTAGAAAGAAGAATTTTATTCTGAATTTATTAATTGAAATATCAGCTTTTGGAAATGTGCATCTGTGATATTTTGCATGTAAGTTTCAATTTTTCTAGTATTGCTACATGCCGAGTCTGACTTCTTGTGGTAACTTTCCAGTTTTGCCTTCATATCTGTTGTGTCATGTGTTTTTCATGCGTGATCAAGATGCAGTATTCTGCTAGTGTGTAGTATTTGCCAGCATTTTGTTTTGTTTTTTTGTTTCACTAGGTTGTGTACTGGTGTTTTAGAACCCAGTATAATTATAGTGCTGCTTTTCCAAGCATAAGGTTGTAGCTCATCCTGTCCTTGGAATTAGTGCTGTTATGGTTTGGTAAGGTTATGAGTGTGTTTTTGCACAAGTTTGTGTATAGTGTTTTGCAGTGGAGAGATTGTGTGTTGGCTTTACTGAGGTGGCACCAAAACATCAGAAAGGGTTTTAGAGCCTAAATCATGACACACTACCTCTTGAAGGATCTACATATGGTCGTTAATAAAAGGAGCTCATTGTGAACACTATCCACCCTAAAACGGTGTTTTGTGGCTCTACATGAGAATTGTGATATTATGATCCCTTGTTTCATATTGTGGACGGTCTGCATTTTCCGTATGGGTGGTATATTGGTGTATTAGGGTCTGCCTAGTGTTATGGTACAGTAAGGTTCTGAGTGTGTTTTTGCACAAATTTGTGCATAGTGTTTTACAGTTGAGCGATTGTGGTTAGTATATGCTTTGAGCAACCACTTTATTCTTTGACATATGATACATATCTAATATCTAAATTTAATAAAAGGTATTAATTGTGACTTTTATTTTTACTTATTTTTTTTCTGTGTGTTATCAATTGTGGATATAAGCTCCGCCCCTGGCTCCACCCATAACCCCGCCCCCTTTAGCCTCCCCAAACAGTTGGGCCACGGACCGCCTATGGACTCAGGCCAGACTCTCCTTCCCCTTCCCTTCACTTCACTGAACAGTTTCGGTGTCAGTGAGACAGAGAGGAAATAACTTATTGCTTAGCCAGATTCACACACAGAAACCTGATCCAGCAAATACTCCCCCCCCCCCCCCCTTTGCAGTTCACTTACAAACACAGAGCAAGGAATCACAATGAATGAATTCAGCACTTTTACCAGCACAAACGTTCAATGAAATCAGACAGACAAATAGGCACAGAAGCAAATCGTTTTTACAGAAGACATAAACTGGAAACTTTTTCTCAACTTTTAGAGATCCCTTAGGACCGAGCCCCCATTTGTAGGATCGTTATCACAGCTAATAAATTATCCGTGACTCAGGCTTCCCCCAAACAGAACTATCTGCTGGCAATTACTTGGTATGGTCTGGGGGGGGGGGGGGGACCTTAGAACCTAATCACTACTTCTGCTAGAAAGAACCGCTACTGAGAACACAGGCTGAAATATATATTAGCTTTATTATAGTATATCAGATTAGATAAGAAAATATAGCTAAGGTATACAAAATAGACACTCTGGCAAAGCTTTGGCTGTATACAAAATTACTGGCTGATAAAAATTTGTCAGGTTACACTATGTTACGAGGTAGTACAGTTCTTAGTAGCTTATCCTGATCACGGTATGACTAACCCGTCTCTTGCTCAGGTAATTACCACTCACTAACCCAGACTAATAGGAAATAAATCACTGTGTTCCTCACCAAGCTGACCTCGGGGTCGTCTTCCGGGAACGCACGGGACTCCTCACAGACTCAAGCTGAATTCACAGCGAGTCGTTAGTCTGAGATAGGACAGGCACTCTGCAGCAGATCTGGAGGGCACAGGTCACTCAGTGCAGGTACAGCTGAACCACGATACTTTCCTCCAGATACACAGTTCATCAGTTGGTGGACCTTATTAGGTCTCACTGGTCTTCTTTCACCTCCACCTTCTTCCAAGGCTTCCGACTAACCCTTTCTTGTTCCCGCTCTTCCCAGTACCTCTTGGTCTGGTGGCTGCAGGAACCAATCTCCCCTCCTCGGCTCACTGCATGGCAAGAACAGTCCATTGTTCTTGACCTTCAAGTTGGTACATTTTGGTATCCATTTTCTGTTTCTCACCCGCCTTGCTGGAACCAGCCTCTCAGGGAGATAAGGGGGCCTGGTTTGCCCACAGCATGTCCTTGGTGTTGAGCTTCTGCTGTAATTTTCCACAAGCTGCAAAGCTGTTTCTTGCTGACACAGAGATGTGCGGGTCAGGGATTAATGCAGCCATCTTATAGAGACAGGATGTCATAGGCTTGTATAGGCCAAGACCAGCATGGTGAAACACAGGGAAATACTCCCACAGAACCCAGTCCACAATACCAAATCAGGTTCAAAGTGAGTGTCAAAAATTGTTTTATATTGTCTAGCTTTGAGGGCTCCTGCTGGAACTCATACTGACTCCTAAATAGAATCCTGCTATTCTTTGGATTGTTGCCACGATTTGGGTTTCTGCCAGGTACTTGTGACCTGGCTTAGCCACTGTTTAGAAAACAGGATACTGGGCTAGATAGACCAATAGTCTGAACCCAGTATGGCTACTCTTATTTTCTTATGTAGGTGCATTTTCAATGTAACATCTAAGTCCGATTTTGGACTTTTTGCACAAAATGGCCAAAATTTGAATAGGAAAAGAGGTCATTTTAGAAAAAGAAAAAGTCTATCTTTTTTTTAATACTGTTTTGAATAATGTTTTGTGCTTTGGACATTTTATATTTTGGTCCATTTTCGAAAACAAAATTGCAAATCATAGATATTTATGCTAGTGGGATGTAGAAGGAGCCATTTACAGTAGACCAGTCCCCCAGACATCCCATGAGAGCAATGGAGCACCCTAGAGGGCACTTCATAAAAATACTCCAAGGTACACTTCTCACCTTTGCTCCCTTATCTTGTCCCCTGAGCCTCCAAGACCCACCAAAAGCACACTGTCAGCCACTGTACACCACTATAAAAGTCCTTATGGGTGAAGAGGCACCTATATGTAGGTACAGTAGGGTTTTGGTGAGTTTGGGAGGGGTCATTGCTTCCATAAGTGTGACAGGTAGAGGGAGATAAGTACCTAGGTCTGACCACTATACTACTCCAGGGACCTACATGTTGCTCTAATAGACCTGCCTTTAACATCTGAGGCTGTCATAGCGGCTTCTGTGAAGTGGGAGGTGTCAGTGACCAATGGGGGGTATTAGGGGTCATCCATGATTCCCTCCAGTGGTCATCTGGTAATTTGTCTAGACCAAAACATATTGGTTTTAATCCTGGACATTTGTATTCCATTTCATTATGGCAGAAAAACATCCAAGTGTTAGGCACACCGTAATCCCACCTTCGAAATGCCCCCTATATACACTCTTTTGATTTTAAACACTGCAAATACATCCAAATGGTGAACTATGATGCTTTTTGGATGTTTTTCTCTTTTGAAAATGATCCCCAAAATATCTCTGAAATAAGTGTTAAAATCTGGAAAGATGAAATCCTTTGACCTTTTCCATTCTAGATCACCTATGGATTGACAGAAACATCACTGAATGAACATGATGAATTCCCATACTTTTATCACAGTTTTCCGAGTGATTATTCTCATTTTCATGGTTTGACTCCACTTCTCAGACTCTTTGGATGGAGTTGGGTGGGGTTGCTCACCTCAACTGATGAGAATGAAATAACGTACTGTGAAGAACTGAAAAGGGAGATTATCAGGAGTGGGGACTGTGTAGATTTTTTGGAATCAATTCCAGATATTAGGATTACCTCTTCTAAAGAAGTAAAGAAAAGAAGTGAACAGATTTCGAACAAGATCTACAAATCAAAGGCCAATGTTATTATTATCCACACTACCAAGTTAATTATAATAGAAGCATTCTGTTTAATCTCCTATGAAAAGATTGATACAAAACTGTTTATCTTCTCTACGGAGACCTCTTCTATTAAGAACAAGGCTTTTTCCGTCAAACCTTTGATATGTAATGCATTGAATGGCTCCCTAAGGTTTATTATGCCAAAAGGAGATATTCCAGGTTTTAAAGATTACCTCCAAAATACCAAGTCTACTTTCTTGGACCAATCTTTCTCATTTTTGAGACGTGAATATAAATGTGGTTTACGCAATGACAAAGAAAACTGCACAAGATCGGAGACACAGTCTACCACTGATATTTCACTATTTGATATGGATAATTTTGAGCTCACTTACAGTCTTTATAACAAGATCTATGCTATGGCTAATGCTTTACACAACTTGTACATGGCCAAGTCCCAACGTGGAAATAGTCTTAAAGTGGAATTTAAGCCATGGCAGGTAAAATCAGCAGGTTCAACTTTTCTAGCTAGAGTAATGGTTTTGTTTTCATTACAGAAAAAATCATTTATACTCACTCCCTGATTCTGCATATGGTGCCCAAAATAGTACATGTAAATTTGGGTGCACTCTTGATTCCCACATACAAAATGAGCCAATTAGTACTGATAATTAGGTGTTAATTGGCATTAATTTAATTTGCACGTGCATTTTTAGGTTCCAGGATTAGCCATGGGAAGAGTGTGGGTGGATTAGGGGTGATCCTCCAATGTGCATGCCGTGATACAGAATAACAGAGATCCACACCTAATTTAGGCTTGAGGATTTATACTTGGTTTCACTAGGTGTAAATCTGCCCAAACATCAGCACAGATCCTGGTACTAAGCACTATTCTATAAAAGGTGCCCAACTCTGAGAACCGTTCATAGAAGAGTTTAAGCACAGTGTCAGTTTTTTGGCTCCATGTTTCGAATTTTAGCCTAAATATTGTAGATTATTGATGTACATAATATAAAGCAATATATAATATTCATATGGAGAATTGCAATTAAATATTTCAGTTTGGCTCTAAATGAAGACTAAAAAATTTTTTTCTAAAAGTTGAATAAGAAATGGAAATCTAATATAGAAACTGCAAATAGTCTTAGGGAATAGAGAGGAGACCGTATTTAACCTGGAACATTGTTTCTATGTCTAATAGATAAAAGAAGTCATGGGGAACTGAGAGAGACTGAGCTGTGGAACTATTAAGAGGCTGGTATGGTAGGCCTGTTAGTGGGCTTAAGGATGGATATGGAAGTGGAGCTTTCTCAGTTGAGGGGTACGGGATGAGGGAGGGAGGAAGTGGGAGATCTTTTGATTTGGTGGGGCAGGCAGATGAGTGAGGGAAGAGAAAAGAAGGGCAAGTGAGGAATACTGAACACCATGGGGTAGGGAGGGAAGGAAGGAATGCTTGAATATAAACCCTCGGTTTGTATTTGAGTTAACATTTGCTCCACCATTTTTTAGGGGACAAATGTTATCTCAGTTTATCTTCAGAGTATATACAGTATATTAGTTCTGAAATGAAATCTAAAATATTAAAATTCCCCAAGCCTTTTAATGATTTTTTATCACAATAATGTGCATAACATTGACATTCGCACATCAGTCAGTCTCTTTCATTTCAAAATCCTTATATTTAAATAACACCACAACACTTTATTTTGGAATAAAATTTGGCAGCAGCTTTATTCACCATATAGGAATATCCAACTCAATTCCTCAACTTAACTTTCTTTAACACATGCCAATCATTTATCACCCTGTTAAACTTCCCAGAATGGTTTAACCGTGCTAAGCCATTCGGTAACGAACTGGCTCTGACTTTCCCCACATTGTAACTTCCCAGAGCGGTTCAATCATGATAAGCCATTTGGTCACGAACTGGCTCTGACTTTTCTCACATTACCCCTTTTTCCCATGTGACTTAAGGTACCGTCAAGCCACCTTTTCCTCGTGGCAGTTCCGCCCCCGAGTTATTTTCAACCAATATCATTAACACATATCAACTTAACCGCCTCTAGGGCCTCTTTATTCCCATACCACAGGCCACAAGCGGGGACAGATTATATCTTGTCACCGCTCCCCATAATAGAAGCTGCCGCCAAATCTTTCTTTAAACAATCCTCCAACAGATCTTGTATGGTACTTAAAAATATATCAGTCCCAATCTCCGAAAGATGAACTCCATCATTCCTATACAACCCTGCACAATCAGCAGAAATCAACTCATGGGCTAAAACCAAACCTCCCATTTTTCCCATGAATTTAGACACTTCCCAATTCACCCTACACCTTAAACGTTCAATACCCTTTCGATTATCCACCCCCCCTCCAAACTCTTCTTAGAATTATGTGAGCAAACAATAATTGTCTCGGGGAAATAACCCATCACAGATAACAATTTACCACCACCCTCTGGCGTCTGTCTGTCAACCAGTTCCTAATCCAGTTCATCACTTTGGGTCCTATCTTCAGCCTGTCTAGTTTATTCAAGAGCCTCCTGTAGGGAACCGTGTCAAAAGCTTTGCTGAAATCTAAGTAGATTACGTCTGTAGCACGTCCATGATTCAATTCTCCGGTCGCCCAGTCAAAGAATTCAATGAGATTTGTTTGGCACGACTTACCTTTGGTAAAACCATGTTGTCTTGGATCTTGCAACTTATTGGCTTCCAGGAAATTCACTATCCTTTCCTTCAGCATCACTTCCATTACTTTTCCAATAACCGAAGTGAGGCTTACCGGCCTGTAGTTTCCAGCTTCTTCCCTATAAACCATTTTGTGTAGAGGGACCACATCCGCTGTTCTCCACTCCCATGGAACCTCTTCCGTCCCCAAGGATTTATTAAACAAATCTTTAAGAGGACCCACCAGAACCTCTCTGAGCTCCCTCAATATCCTTGGGTGGATCCCGTCCGATCCCATGGCTTTGTCCACCTTTAGATTTTTAAGTTGTTCATACACACTCTCTTCCATGAATGGTGCTATATCTACTTTATTCTCATATGTACTTTTGCCAGTCCATCGCGGTCCCTCTCCAGGATTTTCTTCAGTAAAAACAGAACAAAAGTATCTATTTAGCAAATTTGCCTTTTCTTCATCATTATCTACATAGCGGTTCGCAGTATCTTTTAGTCTCACAATTCCCTTTGTAGTCATTCTCCTTTCACTAATATACCTGAAGAAATTTTTGTCACCCCTCCTTACCTTTCTAGCCATTTGTTCTTCCGCTTGCGCTTTCGCCAGACGTATTTCTCTCTTGGCGTCTTTCACTTTCATCCGGTATTCCTCTCCATGGAATGCACAGGTATACAGGACAAATATATATAGGCGTGCAAAGGTATACAAGACAAATGCATATATCTTTTTTTCATGATAGATAAATAGATAGATATTTGCCTTCTACAACTGTGCATTCCTAGGTAAGTCTGATAATAACAGCTTGAGACCCTGAAGTAGGCATCAAAATATAACGACTATGAGGTCCTTTTACTAAGGTGCACTGAAAAATGGCCTGCAGTAGTGTAGATGCGAGTATGGGGCACGCACAGAATCATTTTTTAATGCAGATGAAAAAAAATGCCTTTTTAAAATGTTTTCCGAAAATGGACATTTCGGCAAAATGAAAATTGCTGTGCATCCATTTTGGGTCTGAGACCTTACCACCAGTCATTGACCTAGCAGTAATGTCTCACGCGATAACCGGGCGGTAATGACCTACATGCGTCAAACGTCACTTGGCACGCGTACCTGACATGTGCCAGAAAATAAAGAATAATTTTCAAACGTATATAGCGGATGTGCGCCAAAAATGAAATTACTGCAAGAGCCATGTGGTAACCAGGCGGTAACTCGGAATTGGCATGCGTAGGTGATAACGCGGCTTAGTAAAAGGGACTCTCACAGTCACTTCTACCTAGGAAGGTGATTGGGTCTATCACAGATGGAGTAGTTTGTTGATCAAATAGGGTGACAAATGCACATCACTAGGCAACACGCCCATGACACACCCATGTTCTACCAGTGTGAATACCCTCTTACAGTTACGATTAAGGCACCATTCTACTAAGCTGCCCTAAGAAATGGGCGTGGGGAGTTATTTTTCTGGCCTTACTTTAATATTTGTATTGTCAGGCAGTGATTGAAAAAAGGTACTACAGAATTGCTTAATGTCTCCTATTTTGGCGGCACTAAAGACTCCTGCATTGTCTCTTCCTATTTAATGGTACTATGCCTTTTATCTGCCCATGACACACTCTCTCTAAACAAATATAGAGAACAAAATAATCAGTAGATGAACAGCGCAGCATTTTACACTCTTAGAGGACTCACCAGTTCAATCTACGTTATCCTACATGGTATTAAGAATTTGCCTGGATTCGAGAGAAATAATGTAGTAAACATGCATAGGGTTGCAATAGGTACAAGTCTAAATCTCACATGTTTTATGACAATATATCGAGGATTTGCACTTAAGCAAACAAGATTAAAAAAATATTCTAACTATGCATTATCTTTGTAGCTCAACCAGTACCTTAAAGAGGTCCACTTTAAAGCCTCAGATGGACATGAGATCTTCTTTGATGACAAAGGACATGCTCCAACTCATTATGATATCATACAGTATTTTCAATTCCCTAATTTGACAACCGCCTGGATCCATGTCGGACGTTTCAAGCCCTCAGCTCCAAAGGACAAACAACTCTTTGTGAACGTTTCAGCCATAAGATGGAAAACTCCCTCAAACCAGGCCTGACACTATCTATTCTGTTTATAGTAGGGTTAATAATGTGGAAACAGAGCAGAGAAAGAAAAGGACTTGACTAAGTTTGCAAGCACATGTTTTTGTAATTATAGAATAAATATCACAGGCCTTTGTTGAAAACCTTCCCAGTATAAAATCTGTCTTTAAATTAGTTCTCATGATAGCTCAGAAATGCTCTATTTCCTGGGGGAAATTTACCTTGTTGTCATTAGTACATCAGAAGTATTGGAAGCGGATGTAGCAGACAATCTCTCTTATAGAGAGACGCAACTGCTGATTGAGGAATATGGCTCTATTTTTGTATTTCTTCGTCTCCTCAGGTCTTCCGCTCTGTGTGCACTGAGAACTGTACACATGGACACAGGAAAGTTATTGATCGTGAGAAGCCGGCCTGCTGCTTTGACTGTGTCCCCTGCTCTGAAGGGGAGTATTCTAATACCACAGGTAGACAAAACTCATCACCGCGGTTTATATATGTATATATGAAATACCTACAATGCTTTTTTTGTGCCGGCACGCAATGGTACGGCGTACCGGCACCTTTTTCCTCCCCCCTGGCGAGTCCTGACCCTTCTTTCATTCCCCTACTTACTTTGACGTCAACTCGGCAGCGCGAATGGTGCAGGCAGCGATTGAGAGAGGCTTTCAGCGTCGGAGCTTCCCTCTGCAAGTCCCGCCTACGTCGTTGCAACTTCCTGTTTCTGCATAGTTGGGGCTCATAGAGGGAAGCGCCGACGCTGCCAGCCTCTCTCAATCGCTGCCTGCACTGTTCGCGTTGCCGAGTCCGACGCTGGCAGCCTGTGGAGAAGGAGGATGGGCTGGGAGGAGGATAGGCTGTGGGAAGAAGAATCGCTGGACATGGGAGATGGGAGGGCAGGGGAAAGAGGAGAATTGCTGGACATCATGGGAGGGGAGGGCAGGGAAGAGAGAATCGCTGGACATTGATGGGAGGGGAGGGAAGGACAGGGAAAAGAGAATTGCTGGACATCGATGGGAGGGCAGGGGAGAGACAATTGCTGGACATCGATGGGAGGGGAGGGCAGGGGAGAGAGGATAATCACTGGACATGGATGGCAGGGGAGGACAGGGGGCAGAGAAGAATTGCTGGACATGGATGGGAGGGGAGGGCAGGGGAAGGAGGAGACATACTGGACATGGATGGAAGGGGAGAGCAGGGGAGATAGGATAATCACTGGACATGGATGGCAGGGGAGGACAGGGGGCAGAGAAGAATTGCTGGACATGGATGCCATGGGATGCCAGGGGGCAGAGAAGAATCGCTGGACATGGATAGGAGGGAAGGACAGGGGAAGGAGGAGACATACTGGACATGGATGGAAGGGGAGGGCAGGGGAGAGTGGATAATCACTGGACATGGATGGCAGGAGAGGACAGGGGCAGAGAAGAATTGGTGGACATGGATGGGAGGAGAGGGCAGGGGAGAGAGGAGAATTGCTGGACATGGGTGGCAGGGGAGGACAGGAGAGAGAGGAGAATCGCTGGACATGGGAGGGGAGGGCAGGGGAGGAGACATGCTGGACATGGATGGAGGGAAGGAGAGAGGAGAAGTGCTAGATGTGGATGGCGGGGAGGAAAGAAAAAAGAAGAAGATGCACATGGATGGAGATGAGGGAAAGGGAAGAGAGGAGAAAAACTGCACATGGATGGAGAAAATAGGCAAAAGCTGGATCCATGTTGTACCTACTACTACTACTACTATTTAGCATTTCTATAGTGCTACAAGGCGTACGCAGCGCTGCACAAACATAGAAGAAAGACAGTCCCTGCTCAAAGAGCTTACAATCTAATAGACAAAAAATAAAGTAAGTAAATCAAATCAATTAATGCATATTTGAAAGGTGTTAATCCGCAAACTAACCTTTTCCGGAGATGGGAAGGCGGTAGAACGAGAGGGCATGAAATGAGATTGAAGGGGGGCAGGCTCAAGAAGAATGTCAGGAAGTATTTTTTCATGGAAAGGGTGGTGGATGCTTGGAATGCCCTAGCGCGGGAGGTGGTGGAGATGAAAACAGTAACAGAATTCAAACATGCGTTGGATAAACATAAAGGAATCCTGTTCAGAAGGAAGGGATCCTCAGGAGCTTAGCCTAGAATGAGTGGAAGAGCTGGTGGTTGGGAGGCGGGGCTAGTGCTGGGCAGACTTATACGGTCTGTGCCGGGGCTGGTGGTTGGGAGGCGGGGCTAGTGCTGGGCAGACTTATACGGTCTGTGCCAGAGCCGGTGGTGGGAGGCAGGGCTGGTGGCTGGGAGGCAGGGATAGTGCTGGGCAGACTTATACGGTCTGTGCCAGAGCTGGTGGTGGGAGGCGGGACTGGTAGTTGGGAGGCGAGGATAGTGCTGGGCAGACTTATACGGTCTGTGCCAGAGCTGGTGGTGGGAGGCGGGGTTGGTGGTTGGGAGGCGGGGAGAGTGCTGGCCAGACTGAAGAGGACAGTACAAATAAAAAGGTAGCACATATGAATTTATCTTCTTGGGCAGACTGGATGGACCGTGCAGGTCTTTTTCTGCCATCATCTACTATGTTACTATGTTACTATGTATACAGGAAGGAGGAGAGGAGGGTAGGTGGAGGCGAGTGGTTACAAGTGGTTACGAGTCAAAAGCAATGTTAAAGAGGTGGGCTTTCAGTCTAGATTTAAAAGTGGCCAAGGATGGGGCAAGACGTAGGGGCTCAGGAAGTTTATTCCAGGCGTAGGGTGCAGCGAGACAGAAGGCGCGAAGTCTGGAGTTGGCAGTAGTGGAGAAGGGAACAGATAAGAAGGATTTATCCATGGAGCGGAGTGCACGGGAAGGGGTGTAGGGAAGGACGAGTGTGGAGAGGTACTGGGGAGCAGCAGAGTGAGTACATTTATTGGTTAGTAGAAGAAGTTTGAACAGGATGCGAAAACGGATAGGGAACCAGTGAAGCAACTTGAGGAGAGGGGTAGTATGAGTAAAGCGACCCTGGCGGAAGATGAGACGGGCAGCAGAGTTTTGAACCGATTGGAGAGGGGAGAGGTGACTAAGTGGGAGGCCAGCAAGAAGCAGATTGCAGTAGTCTAAACGAGAGGTGACAAGGGTGTGGATGAGGGTTTTGGTAGAGTGCTCAGAAAGAAAGGGGCGGATTTTACGGATGTTGTAAAGAAAGAAACATCAGGTCTTGGCGATCTGCTGGATATGAGCAGAGAAGGAGAGAGAAGAGTCAAAGATGACCCCAAGGTTTCGAGCTGAGGAGACAGGGAGAATGAGAGAGCCATCAACAGAAATAGAAAACGGGGGGAGTGGGGAGGTGGGTTTGGGGGGGAAAATGAGAAGCTCGGTTTTGGTCATGTTTAATTTCAGGTGGCGTTGAGACATCCAGACAGCAATGTCAGACAAGCACGCTGAAACTTTGGTTTGGATGCAAGGTGAGATATATCAGGAGTAGAAAGGTAGATTTGGGAGTCATCAGTATAGAGATGGTAGGAAAAGCCATGGGATGAGATTAAGGAACCAAGGGAAGAAGTGTAGATAGAAAAGAGGAGAGGACCAATAACAGAACCCTGAGGTACGCCGACAGGCAGAGGGATAGAAGTAGAAGAGGATCCACCAGAGTGAACACTGAAGGTGCGGAGGGAGAGGTAGGAAGAGAACCAGGAAAGGACAGAGCCCTGGAATCCAAGTGAGGACAGGGTATCGAGGAGTAAGCTGTGATCGACAGTGTCAAAAGCAGTGGAAAGATCAAGAAGAATGAGGATGGAATAGAGACCTCTGGATTTAGCCAGTAATAGGTCATTGGAGACTTTAGTAAGCGCAGTTTCGGTTGAGTGGAGAGGGCGAAAACCAGATTGTAGTGGGTCAAGAATAGCATGTGAGGAGAGAAAATCAAGGCAGCGGTGGTGAACAGCACGCTCAAGTAATTTGGAGAGAAAAGGGAGGAGGGAGATGGGTCGGTAATTAAAGGGACAAGTAGGGTCGAGTGAAGGCTTCTTAAGGAGAGGTGTGACCACAGCATGTTTAAAGGCAGTAGGGACAGTTGCAGTGGAAAGTGAGAGGTTGAGAATGTGACAGATAAAAGGAATAAGAGCAGGTGAGATGTCATTAAGAAGGTGGGTGGGAATGGGATCAGAGGAACAGGTGGTACATTTTGAGGAAGAAAGGAGAAGTGTAGTTTCCTCTATAGTAACTTCAGGAAAGGAGGAAAAGTAATAAGGGGAAGGAGAGAGAGGGGAACGGACTAGTGGAGGGAGAGGAGGACCCAGCTTTTACTTATGGATGTAGGGCAAGAAATGAAGAAGAAAGGAGGAAAGTAAAGAAATAAATGGACCAATATGGATAGAAAAAGAAAGTCACCAGACAACAAAGGCAGAAAAAAATCATTTAATTTTCATTTTAGTGTTTGGAATATGTCCAATTTGAGAATTTACATCTGCTGTCTTATTGTGCACTGGGTATACTGGAGCTGTAACAGCTTACAGAAATTATTTATAATGAAAAAAAAAATCATGTTATTTTTTTTCTCCTATACTAGTATAATATTTTCAGTGATGTCTGTTTATATGTACAATACTTAATAAATGGCTGATTCAGTTAATATTCAGACTGGTCCCAAAATGTATATTTCTGTATTTGATTAGACCAATCTCCAATATATATATGGATGCCTTTATTTTCTTTAAATATTGTTCCCAACCTTATTCGTTTTTAACCTTATTCGTTTTTAGAATGCCTCTGTGATGTGTGCCATCCACCACCCTTACAGGCTTTATGTGGCGGCCCGTATAAACATCAGCCTCTTCATCGGCCCTATTTTAGGCTACTTAAACAATACTATATGTTTTATAGACTCTTTTAACACTTATCTTATCTGTCGGACTCGGGGGTATCACTGTCCGACATGCATGTTTCGCTTGCAACGGCAAGCTGTCTCAAGGACCTACCCCTACAAAAGAAGAATCATATTAAATCAAACTCTATCTCTCTTAGATGAACATCTTCATCCCACACCCAAAAGAGATATAGTACCCCATTATTTTCGAAACTGCTTACCCAGTAGTCTTTTTAGCGCCAGCTCCACCATAATATTACTTAGTGAAGATGGCGGCGGCGTGTTTCAGCATTTTATTTCCGCACTTACTCAATGACGTCAATAGCCCCGCCCCCTCAGAGTCTCCTCGGCTTCCCTTTGTTAAATCAAAGACCTCCAATCTAACTCTGCATTTAAGCCTTTAGGTGTAACTGTTTGAAGCCAAAATATGAACCACTGTTCTCTAAAATTTAATATTTTTGTTATAGACCCCCCTTCCCTCCTTTTTTCTATATTTTCTACAATCCTCCATCTCAGATCTTCTATTTTATGCTGTTTCTGCAGCCAGTGCTCTACTAGCGGAGCTTGTCTATTTTGTGTTGTTATTCTAGATTTATGTTCGTTTAATCTAACCTTAATAGGTCTTGTGCTCCTACCTATATATATAAGGTCACATGGACACATGATCGCATATATAACCCCGCTACTATCACAATCTGTCATTCTGTCATTTTTTAAAACCTTATCTTTTGCAGGTGGTATCCATATTTCACCTGTCACTGCCACATCGCACCATTGGCAATGACCACACTTTTTTTGACCTCCTTTAGGCAATATCTCAGGGAGAAAGCTCTTAAATTTGTTTATACTTAAACGTTCTCCTATAGATTTTCCTTTTGTGTAAGATATCACCGGGAATTCCCCAAAACATGGGTATAATTGAAGCACATGCCAATGGTTCTTTATAAACTGGACCGTTCTCTGACTCATCTGATTAAAAGGCAGGACACATGTCAAGCCTACTTCATCCTTTTCATTCCCCTCCTGCAAAAGTAGTGGGCATTGAGCAAACCGGGCTCTAATATAAGCTTTCTTCACCGAGGATTTTGGGTATCCTCTCGCTAAAAATCTAGATTTTAGCATTTTAGCTTGTTGTTTAAACTCCAATAGCGTGGAGCACACTCTTCTGACTCTTAAAAATTGGCTCACAGGTAAATTGTATTTCAGATGGTAAGGATGAAAACTACCAAATTGTAGAAAAGTGTTCTTACTTACAGGTTTTCTATAGAGAGTGGAACATAAAATATCCCCCTCTCTATAGATCCAAAGATCTAAAAATTCTATCGCCTGTTTACTTGTACCCATTGTGAAAGTGATGTTCGGGTCTAAAACATTCAACCAACTCAAAAATTCATCCAGAGCCGATTTAGAACCCGTCCAAATGAAAAAAACATCATCTAAAAAGCGTTTCCATAATTGTATAGATGTGAAAAATCTCGAGGAATATATTTTATCTTCAAGTCTAGCAACATATAGAGTGGCTACTGAGGGAGCTAAAGTTGCTCCCATAGCTACACCTTGTGTCTGAAGGTAAAATTTGTCATTAAACCAAAAATAGTTTTTACAAATCACTAATTCAGCTAATGATAAATAAACTCAGAAGAGATCCGTTGGGTTGCTGTCCGGGATTCTAATGTCTCCTTTATCACTTGTAGAGCCCCCTCCTGAGGAATCTTCGTGTAGAGTGACACTATGTCCAAGGTAACCAACCATATATCCTCAGTCACTAAATCAACAGATTCTAAATGTCTTAAAAACTGAGAAGAATCTTTTATATATGAGGGCATCTGTTGGACTGATTGTTTCAAAACAATATTTAAAGAAAACAATATTTAAAGAAAATAAAGGCATCCATATATATATTGGAGATTGGTCTGTTTATATGTGCCATTAGTATAAGGGGGGTGGCTTATGTGGATGTGGTTATAATAGGAGTGGAGCCATATGTGGTGACCATGCCCATAATGAGTACCGGCACCTTTTTTTCGACAAAATAAGCACTGATTACCTATAATTAATGTAAATCAGATACACACCTATCAGTACAGGAAACAAAGAGAAAGCAAGATGCTGAATACTTCCTGCATCCTGCATAATAGTTAATGATTCAAGTTCAATGATAGCGAAAACGATAGCGAAAAAAAAGGAAGAACTGTGGTATAACCAGAGGCAATGACAATAGCACAACCCCAGAAACATCCCCCAACTAATGACAGAATTGTGAAAAGCAGAAAATTATTACTGCTAAGAGACTCCATTATCAGAGGCATTAACTTAGGAGCACAGTTCAGGGGTTCCAACGTAGTGAAATGTCTTCCAGGATCTTCAGCTACAAGATGTACAGACCAAATACTGAAAGTGATCCTTGAAGAGAGCAAGGCTTCTAATGCTGATGAAATAGACTGACTGCTGACAACAAACAGACAGCTCTGCTGTCCCTGAATTGTAGGCTTTTTCCCTCCCTCCCCCCCCCCCCCCAATTTCAAACTTAGTGGGTGTGACTAGTTGGGGAGAGCAGCCTCAAAGCTAACAGCATTTTAGAGAACTTTACCTTTTGAGATAGACTGGCTGCTGACAACAGATAGCTCTGCTGTCCCTGAATTGTAAACGTGTCTCTCCCACCCTTCCCCTCTACCCACCCACCCCTAGAGTGACATTTCTTAAATAGCCTCCCTAACAGCCAAATTATCAATACCAACCTCTTCCAAGTCATCATTTCCTAATTCATCACCTTCCAATTTCTTAAATAGCCTCCCTAACAGCCAAATTATCAATACCAACCTCTTCCAATTCATCTTTTCCTAATTCATCACCTTCCCCAGTAGCCCAGCATACCAGTTTCACCCATTCCAACATTCCAGTGTTTCAGCAATCCAACTCTGCATGACCATGGCTCCTGTACACACTCTCTTCTTGATGCTGTCCCTTCCCAACCTACTTCTTAACCCCAAAACACTTTACACAGCTACTACACTTTATACTGCTACTACATTTTATACTCCCCTTACCCTCATCACCTCACCTTTCCTTTCCCCTTCCTTCTCCTTAGCCTCAACCTTCAACATCTCTTTCCTGCTGTAGACCCATCTCCATTCCTCCTATGCACATCCCGCCTTCGTTGCCCTTCCTCCCCTTCCCTTCTTCGTATTCTCTTACTCATGGGCGTAGACTGGGGGGGCGAGGGAGGGCAATGCCCCCCCAAATGACAATGAGGCGCCGCCGCGCCAGTAAGTTAAGAAAAAAAAAACAAGCAGGCACGCGCTGTCGCGCTCCTCTCCGTCCGCTTGGCTTCCCTGCCCTCTCTGTGTGCGTCCCGCCTTCCTCTGATGTCATTTCCTTTCGGGCGGGACGCGTCGCAGACAGAGAGGGCAGGGAAGCCAAGCGGACGGAGAGGAGCATGTCCGTCTACCCCCCTCTCTTCCTCCCTCCCTCCGGCGCAGGCAGCAGTCTTTTTCAGCGTTCCTGGCAGCAGTAGAGATGTACACGCTGCCTTCGGTTTGCCCTGAAGCCTTCTCTTCAAGTTCCTGTTCCTGCATAGGTGGGAACAGGAACTTGAAGAGAAGGCTTCCGGGGCAGACCTAAGGCAGCGTGTACATCGCTACTGCTGCCAGGAACGCTGAAAAAGACTGCTGCCTGCACTGGAGAGAGGGAGGAAGAGAGGGGGGTAGACGGAGTCACGATCTTGGACCTCGCGGGGGGGAGGCAGCAGAAGGAAGATGGATGGAACTGGGAGGGGTGAGGAGCAGAGGGAAGGAGCAAGAGATGGTTGGGACTGGGAGGGGTGGGGAGCAGAGGGAAGGACCAGGAGATGGATGGGACTGGGAGGGGTGGGGAGCAGAGGGAAGGAGCAAGAGATGGATGGGACTGGATGGATGGGACTGGGAACATTGGGAGCAGAGGGAAGGACCAGGAGATGGATGGGACTGGGAGCGTTGGAAGCAGAGGGAAGGACCAGGAGATGGATTGGATTGGGAAAGGTCAGGCACAGCAGAGGGAAGGAGCAGAAGATGGATGGGACGGAGGGATGGTGAGCAGAGGGAAGGAACAGAAGATGGATGGGACTGGGAGGGGTGGGGAGCAGAAGGAAGGAGCAAGAGATGGATGGGACTGGGAGGGGTGGGGAGCAGAGGGAAGGACCAGGAGATGGATGGGACTGGGAGCGTTGGGAGCAGAGGGAACAACCAGGAGATGGATGGGACTGGGAGCGTTGGGAGCAGAGGGAAGAACCAGGAGATGGATTGGATTGGGAGAGGTCAGGCACAGCAGAGGGAAGGAGCTGAAGATGGATGGGACGGAGGGATGGTGAGCAGAGGGAAGGAACAGAAGATGGATGGGACTGGGAGGGGTGAAGAGCAGAGGGAAGGAGCAAGAGATGAATGGGACTGGGAGGGTGGGGAGCAGAGGGAAGCCTACTGGAAAGAAGACACTGCATAAAACAGAAGACATTGGGACCAAAGCGAATAGAAAAACTAAATGATCAGACAATAAAGGTAGATAAAAGTATTTTATTCAGAATTTATTAATTGAAATATGTGAGCTTTTTGAAATGTGCATCTGTGATATTTTGCCTGTAAATTTCAATTCCTTCCTCCATATTAGCATATTCATTATACATATGTATATATGCAAATGAATATGCTAATATGCTCCGCCCATCCTTTCCCCCCCCCCCCCAAATGAAACAGTCAAACTACGCCTATGCTCTTACTCCTTCTCCTGCTATCCGCAGGGGACACCAATCACAATCCGGGTCCCCCACACCAATCCTCATCCTATCTATACAGACCACTCCGGAATGTCTCCAACCTCATTTCTATTCCCCTCCTCTCCCCGTCTTCCCTCCCCTTCTCGTGCGCCCTATGGAATGCCCGATCTGTTTGTAACAAACTCTCCTTTACTCATGACCTCTTCATCTCCCGCTCTCTCCAACTCCTTGCCCTAACTGAAACCTTGTGCGCCCTATGGAATGCCCGATCTGTTTGTAACAAACTCTCTTTACTCATGACCTGTTCATCTCCTGCTCTCTCCAACTCCTCACCCTTCACAGCACCTTATGCCTGGAATGGACTTCCTGAGCCTGTACGCCAAGCTCCATCTCTACCTGTTTTCAAATCTATGCTAAAACCCCACCTTTTCACCACTGCTTTTGGCTCCTAACCACTACTCAATTCCCCTATCCTTGTTCCTTCTCACCCAGTACTTTCCTCACCCTTAATTGTCTTGTCTGTCTGTATTTTTTAGATTGTAAGCTCTATCGAGCAGGGACTGTCTCTCTGTGTCAGGTGTTCAGCGCTGCGTGCGTCTGGTAGCGCTATACAAATGTTAATAATAATAATATTTCACTTGGGGACAAATGACCTGGCTAACAATAGCAAGTTTACAGCACAGAGAGTGTTCCAGAAGTTTGGGGAGGGACTGAAACCTTTGGTTCGGACTGTGGCTATTTTTGAAGTAATTCCTACATTGGGGACTACGCAAAACAGAGGAATTCAATAAGTGGCTTGAGTCTTGGTGTAAAGAAGAAGGTTTTAGATACATAGGAGAATGGGGTAATACGTGGAAAAATAACAGGCTGTCCTTTTTCTAGACATTTAAACTAGAGGGTGGGGGTGACAAAAGGAAACAGGGGTTTTCGGAAAGTCACCCCCAGAATAAACATGATGTCAGAGGGAAAGGTCATGTAAATATAAAAAACCACCCAAACTCACTAAGCACATGGAAAGCTATGTACACAAATGCTCGTAGTCTATGTAAAAAGGTTCAAGACTTGCAAGCCTTGATGTTTGAAGAAAACTTGGATATTGTTGCTATTACGGAGACGTGGTTCAACGATTCTCATGAATGGGATGTGACCGTACCGGGCTATAATCTTTTTAGGAAGGATAGAGAGGGCCGAAGAGGTGGAGGAGTGGCTCTTTATGTGAGACAGAATATCAGAGCGGCTGAAATATGGGAAACCTAGGGAAAAGAAGAAGCTTTATGGATCATCCTGGAAAGAGAAGACGGAACCTGTATCCACACGGGAGTTATCTACAGACCTCCTACACAAACAGAAAAGTTAGACAATGATCTGATAGAAGATATTCAAAAGATTGGTATGAAAGGGGAGGTGCTACTGTTGGGAGATTTCAATTTGTCTGACGTGGATTGGAATGTTCCGTCTGCAGAATCAGAAAGAAGTAGAGAGATTGTGGATGCCTGTCAAAGTGCCTTGCTCAGACAAATGGTGATGGAACCCACGAGGGAAGGGTCGATGCTGGATCTAGTGCTCACTAATGGAGGTAGTGTTTCTGATATCCGGGTGGGTGCCCACCTATGTAATAGTGATCATCACACCATATGGTTTGATATAAGGGTGAAGGCGGAGTGCTGACGCACAAAACTCAAAGTACTGGATTTCAGATGTACTGATTTTGATTAAATGGGGGAATACCTGAAGAAGGAGCTGTTAGCGTGGGAAGGCGTAGGAGTTGTGGAAAAACAGTGGTCCAAACTAAAGGCTGCTATAAATATGGTGATTGATCTTTTTGTGAGGAAAGTAAACAAAAACAAGAGAAGAAGGAAGCCTATTTGGTTCTCCAAACAAGTAGCTGAAAAAACAAAGCAAAAGAGGCTTTGTTCAAGAAATACAAAAGAATGCAACGAGAGGATCACGAAAAAGATTATCGGATTAAACTGAAAGAAGTGAAGAGGGAAATACGGCTAGCAAAAGTGCGAGTGGAAGAAAAATGGCTAAAGATATATTGGAGATATGTATTTCAGATATATTGGAGAAAGGAGAAGAGATAGGAATGGAATTGCGAGACTGAAAGATAATGAGAATGGCTATGTGGAGAGTGGTGAAGATAAAGCGAACATGCTAAACAATTATTTCTCTTCGGTGTTCATGGAGGAAAATCCTGGAGAAGGACCATGGTTGGCTGCCGAGGGAATGTCTGGGAATGGAGTGGATACTGCGCCGTTTACGGAAGAGTTTATAAACAGCTAGAGAATCTGAAGGTGAACAAAGCTATGGGGCTGGATGGGATACAGGATACTGAAGGAGCTCAGAGCGGTCCTGGCGGGACTCTTAAAGATTTATTTAATAGATCTTTAGAGACGGGAGAGGTTCCGTGAGATTGGAGACGAGCGAATGTGTTCCCTCTTCACAAAAGTGGAGACAGTGAAGAAGTGGGAAACTACAGACTGGTAAGTCTCATGTCGGTGGTAGTAAAAATAATGGAGTCACTGCTAGAAACCTGACATACCCTCCAGTGGTCATCTGGTCAGTTGGGGCACCTTTTTGAGGCTTGGTCGTGAAAATAAAAGGACCAAGTAAACCCAGCGAAATACTGCTTAATGCTGCTTTTTTTTTTGTTCCACTATCCGTGAAAGCCGGCTATCTGGTAGCCACGCCCATGCCTGCCCATGTCCTGCCTTCGCTAAGCCGCCGACATGCCCCCTTGAACTTTCGCCGGCGAGGCGACGGGAAAGCGGCGATGCTGTCAAAAACGCCGCTTTCGATTATACCGACTTCGCCGCTTTTGAGAGATCGCCGGCCATCTCCCGATTTATGTCGGGAAATGGCCAGCGATCACTTTCGAAAATAAGCCTGAATGGCACTAAGCCATTTGGACTATTGTAATGGATTATATGCGGGTTGTAAGGTCCAGCTTCTGAAAAAACTGCAGACTGCCCAGAACACAGCGGCAAGATTGATATACAACAAAACAAAATATGTTAGTGCTACACCTCTTTGCCGGAAACTGCATTGGCTCCCTATCATGTTCTGCATTACCTTCAAACTTTGTACTCTAGTACACAAGATACTCTACGGTGATGCCCCTGGTTATATGATTGGCCTTATTGATCTACCAGCCAGGAATAGTATCAGCTCATCCCGAACCTATCTGAATTTTCACTATCCTAATTGCATTGGCCTTAAATATAAGACGAACTATGCGTCCAATTTAAGTACACAAAGGTGGAATGCGTTACCAAAAGCAGTGAAAACGATACATGACCATCTACAATTCTGGCAAACCTTGAAGACCTATCTGTTTTATAAGGCCTACCCTGCTGTTTCTGATTAGCAACCTCAACTCTGCACTGATTTAAAAGACAATGTTGTTTCTTTTATCTTTGCCATTTATTGTTCCCATTTGCCCTACCTTCCCTTAGCCTGATTCTATTTGTATTTGTTTACCACCGACCGTATTGGAGCTCCCAAATACGGTGACTTGTAAGCCACATTGAGCCTGCTAATGTGTGGGAAAATGGGGGATACAAATGCTGCAAATAAATAAATAAATAAATGTCAGTTGTCAGCTAATTATTAATTTATGTGCACAAATGCCCCTTATTCTGTAACTGAAGCAAATTTGCATTCAATTTGTATGGAATATTTTATAGAATTAAGGGAATGGTACATAGAGAGGGGGATAATCGAATGGGGACGCCCATCTCCATGGCTGCCCATCTCCGAGGACAGGGGTGCAAAGAGGCGGGACAGACCGTATTATCGAAAAAGGTGGGCGGACATCTTTGCTTTCGATAATACGGTTGGTGCCGGCCAAATGCCTAGGATTTGGGCAGATTTCAGATGGTTGGCATCGGTTTTCAGCGATAATGGAAACCGAAGCCGGCCATCTCAAAAATGACCAAATGCAAGCTCTTTGGTCGTGGGAGGGGCCAGGATTCGAAGTGCACTGGTCCCCCCTCACATGCCAGGACACCAACCGGGCACCCTAGGGGGCACTTTTAAAAATTAAAAAAAAACATTAAAATACCTCCCAGGTGCATAGTTCCCTTACCTTGGGTGCTGAGCCCCCCAAATCCCCCCCAAACCCACTCCCCACAACTCTACACCATTACCATAGCACTTATGGGTGAAGGGGGGCACCTAGATGTGGGTGCAGTGGGTTTTGGGGGGGGGGAGTTTGGAGGGCTCCCATTTACCAGCACAAATGGAACAGGTGGGGGGGGGGATGGGCCTGGGTCCACCTGCCTGAAGTGCATTGCACCCGCTAAAAACTGCTCCAGGGACCTGCATACTACTGTATGACATTTCAGGCTGGCATAGAGACTGGCAAAAATGTTTTTAAAGTTCATTTTTTTGTGGGAGGGGGTTACTGACCACTGGGGGAGTCAGGGAAGGTCATCCCCAATTCCCTCCATTGGTCATCTGGGCAGTTTGGCCACTTATTTGGGACTTGGACCTAAAAGAAAAGGAACCAAAAAAAGCGGACCAAATTCTCACTATGGCCGCACTTCTTTTTTCCATTATCCATTATCTCTTAAGCACGCCCCAGCACGCCCCTGTCCCGCCTTCGCTATCCTTCTGCCACGCCCCCGGGAACTTTGTTCATTCCTGTGACGGACTGCAGTTGGGGGCGCCCAAAATCGGCTTTCGATTATACCGATTTGGGCACCCGCGAGAGAAGGGCGGCCATCTCCCGATTTGGGTCGGAACATGGCCACCCTTCTCTTTCGAAAATAAGCTGGATAGCCTGTCAGTTATTGTTTCCTTCTTCTTAAAAACTCAGATTTGTTGGTAATGAAATGTTTACAAATGAATCCTTAAGAAATCTTCTGTTCCATAGATACTGAGAACTGCATGAAGTGTCCAGAAGATCAGTGGCCCAGTGAGAAGAAGGATGAGTGTCTACCAAGAGTCATTGATTTCCTGTCCTATGATGATCCCTTGGGTGCAGCTTTGTCTTCTATTTCTATTCTCTTATTCATTATCACTGCCCTAGTGCTGGGAATCTTTATTAAATATCGGAACACAGCTGTGGTGAAAGCCAATAACCGAAATCTCAGCTACATCCTCCTCATCTCCCTCATGTTGTCTTTCCTCTGCACCTTGGTATTCATCGGTCAGCCTAGGACATTGACCTGTCTTCTCAGGCAATCTGCTTTTGGGATGATATTTACCATTGCTGTTTCTTCTGTGCTGGCAAAAACTGTCACAGTTGTCATTGCCTTCAGAGCCAACAAGCCCAGCAGCAAGTTAAGAAAGTGGGTTGGGACAAGGGTCTCCAGCTATCTAGTCCTTCTCTGCATCTCTGGTGAGATTGTCGTATGCACTCTATGGCTGATCATCTCTCCTCCGTTTCCTGAATATGACACACAGTCTGTAACTGGGAAGATGATTCTACAGTGCAATGAAGGTTCCACTATTGCATTTTATAGTGTGATCGGGTACATGGGTTTTTTGGCTTTTCTAAGTTTCACTGTGGCTTTCCTAGTAAGGAAGGTTCCGGATAGTTTTAATGAGGCTCAGTTTATCACTTTCAGCATGCTGGTGTTCTGCAGTGTTTGGGTGTCCTTCATCCCATCACACCTGAGCACCAAAGGCAAATACATGGTGGCTGTGGAGATATTTGCCATCCTGGCTTCCAGTACTGGACTGCTGGGCTGTATATTTACTCCGAAGTGCTACATTATTCTGCTCAGACCTGAGCAGAACATGAGGGGTCATTTAGTACGAAAAAAGGATCCTAAAAATGCCACATGAAAAAGGTTTTCTTTAATTAATTAATTATTTATTTATAGGTTGCATTTGTATCCCACATTATTCCACCAATTTGCAGACTCAATTTGGCTTACAATAATACATCATGACAGGCGCCAATCCAGAGTAGATGAACAATTCGTTACATAAAGAACAAGTGTAACATAGTGAATATAATCAATTCAATAAATTATCTTGTGTTCCTATTCAATATTGTAGAAAGTGATTGAATTTTGACATCTGAATGCCTTCATTATAGCCTGAAAACAGTGAGTCAAATGCTGAAAGGAAGTTAAATATAAGAACGTATTAGTTTTGGGGGACTGGGTTAACCACTGCATACTTTACTGATCATACGCAAAGCATAATTAGAGCACAGACAGTTGATGAGTGAATCTTAATCAAAGCCCCCTGGAAAGTTCCACTGATACGGACAAAGCATGATTTCAGAGCAAATAGCTTAAGATTTGATCTCAGCATCCCATGGAGATATAACACTGATACATATGAACTATGATTACAACATGCAAAAATGAAAAACATATCTTCATGCAGAGATCACCCCGATACATGTGAAGCTTGAATAATGTATAGAGAACTGAAAATTGACATAGAAAAAGAATTAAAATATATATTAAATGTTTAATATAAGAATAATAAAATTAAGATCCATGAGTGAAACATATTTTTAACTGTGCAAAGTAACGCATCCTGTCTGAAATATTTACTATATATATCACTGTTATAAAACACTCTTTCCGAGCACTCTACCAAAACCCTCATCCACACCCTTGTCACCTCTCGTTTAGACTACTGCAATCTGCTTCTTGCTGGCCTCCCACTTAGTCACCTCTCCCCTCTCCAGTCAGTTCAAAACTCTGCTGCCCGTCTCATCTTCCGCCAGGGTCGCTTTACTCATACTACCCCTCTCCTCAAGACCCTTCACTGGCTCCCTATCCGTTTTCGCATCCTGTTCAAACTTCTTCTACTAACCTATAAATGTACTCACTCTGCTGCTCCCCAGTATCTCTCCACACTCGTCCTTCCCTTAACCCCTTCCCGTGCACTCCGCTCCATGGATAAATCCTTCTTATCTGTTCCCTTCTCCACTACTGCCAACTCCAGACTTCGTGCCTTCTGTCTCGCTGCACCCTACGCCTGGAATAAACTTCCTGAGCCCCTACGTCTTGCCCCATCCTTGGCCACCTTTAAATCTAGACTGAAAGCCCACCTCTTTAACATTGCTTTTGACTCGTAACCACTTGTAACCACTCGCCTCCACCTACCCTCCTCTCTTCCTTCCCGTTCACATTAATTGATTTGATTACTTTATTTATTTTTTTGTCTATTAGATTGTAAGCTCTTTGAGCAGGGACTGTCTTTCTTCTATGTTTGTGCAGCACTGTGTATGCTTTGTAGCGCTATAGAAATGCTAAATAGTAGTAGTAGTAGTAATAAAAAAAACTCTAAACATGTTCTTCTTATGATCCTACTGACCAGTATAGCTCAGCAGTGAAATGGACAGTCAAAGAATACATTCAGGTATTTCTAAGACCAACACTTCAAGAATGTGGCATGAGGTTTGCCTGTGGACAATTAACCCTGCTTATGAAAAGCCTCATCATACCCACCTGACTATATTCAGCATAATCAATCAGTGAAGAACCTTTGTTTTTAATTAACAGATATTTAACTTGCAAATTTAACTGAAGCCTTGAATGCACTGTATTTCAAGATGTTAATAAATGGATATCTAAATTTCTAAAATTAATGCGTTCACAAAACTCTGGTAATATTTTGCTGAAAGGCAATTCGCAAACAATCATGTAACAAACCTGGAATAGAACAGTGAAAGGCTATTTTGTTACAGGGGCTATTTAGTCTGAGCTGTTTTGTCCATGCTAATATGTTGGGGTGCCCATAAATACTAATAAAAATAAAGAATACAAAATTATAATGTCTCTCTGACTCTTGTATAGTTAAATGTTTCTTTTTTCAACAGCGCACGTCCTCTCTTGGTGCCAAGAGAACGGACAAGATGGCGCCAAGAGAAGACGTGTGCTTGTGAGCTCCTGATATCCAGCTGACATACCTGAGAAACAGCACTCTTCCCCTGTTGAACCATGGGGAAAAGGAAGGGAAAGACCAGGGCTTTAACCTCCTCCGACCTTGCGAAACCGGCTTCCCAGCAAAAGACGCTGGAACATTTTAGAGTCCAGGCGCTGAAAGCGCAAACGCCAATGCTGATGGGAACCGATGCTGGTCAGATGGACCGAAGCATAGAGACGGCTTCATTAAGCCCGCCTTAAACTACAGCTCCCCCTCAACCTGGAAGCAGCTTGCTATTGGCAGAGATGCCGCAAGAGATATCTTCCGAAGTGGTGAATTATCGAGCGGCTGGAGGAGGCCCTGCCACTACCTCGACCCCAGAATCGATTAAATCTGGTAATACAAGGGCTGATAGCTCTGTATCTCCCCTGGATCTGGAGGCAGCTTCTAAGAGAAGTTGAGAGTTTTTAAAACCAGCTGTTATAATGATGGAGACGCTGTGGGATGCTATTCAGGGTATTAACACAACCCTCAGCCAGGTAACAAATTCTATTAAAACTGAACTTTTAGATTTAAAACAAGAACAAAATTCCCTATCTGGAAGAATACAAGAAAATGAAAGAAAAACTGAAATGTTAGGAGATGAGACAAACAAAATTGCAGAACTTAACAGGAATAATGGTTAAAGACAGGGAAATTCTGGCCAGGAAGCTAGAATTTCTTGATAACCAAGGAAGGAGACATAATTTAAGATTTCTTAATTATCCTAAGTCACCATTGATTCCTGCAATAGATACGTTAAAGAAATATTTTGGTGAAATTTTGGGAGTTCCGACGGAGGGTTATCCACTAACTGTCAGGGCTCAATATACTACTGGAATCAGAACTTACTCCCAAGGTTCTCAACCTGGACTTAATCTCACGGAATTACTGGAAAGTTCTTTGGAGGTGATAACTCAACGTACAACTCTCCTAGTGACATTTGCATTGGAACCAGATAGGAATAATATTTTTCGTTTATATTTTAGACTTATGAATTCACAGTTCTTAGGAGCCAAGATACAAATATTTCCTGTTTTGAATAAAGAAACACAGAAAAGAAGGTGAGAATTCATGGTATTAAAACCAAGAATACTCGCATTAGGTGGAACTTATGTATTAAAGTATCCTTGCAGATGTTTTGCAAGGATGTTTTGCAAGGATGGTCACCGCATCTCAAAAAGGATATAGTGGAATTGGAAAAGGTGCAGCGAAGGGCGACTAAAATGATAGCGGGGATGGGAAGACTTCCTATGAAGAAAGACTAAGGAAGCTAGGGCTTTTCAGCTTGGAGAAGAGACGGCTGAGGGGAGACATGATAGAGGTATATAAAATAATGAGTGGAGTGGAAGAGGGAGATGTGAAGCGTCTGTTCACGCTTTCCAAAAATAATAGGGCTAGGGGGCATGCAATGAAACTACAGTGTAGTAAATTTAAAACAAATCGGAGAAAAGGTTTCTTCACTGAACGCGAAATTAAACTCTGGAATTCGTTGCTGGAGAACGTGGTGAAGGCGATTAGCTTGGTAGAGTTTAAAAAGGGGTTAGACGGTTTCCTAAAGGACAAGTCCATAAACCACTACTAAATGGACTTGGGAAAAATCCACAATTCCGGGAATAACATGTATAGAATGTTTGTACGTTTGGGAAGCTCGCCAGGTGCCCTTGGCCTGGATTGGCCGCTACTGTGGATAGGATGCTGGGCTCGATGGACCCTTGGTCTTTTCCCATTGTGGCATTACTTATGTACTTCTGTTAACTATGTATTTCTTGACCCTGAGAAAATACAGAAATTAGTAATTTCCAAACAGGAGGGTGGTGGTGCTAGTTTTACCTGAATCTCTACACAGAATAATATGCTGGTAATTTCAGCTAGTTGGTTTATGTGCTTTTTCCTCTCAATTTAATGTAAGATGGAAAATTCCTTTAAGTATTTTCCTAGTATCTTGTCCAATTATGGTGGTCAATGTAAGAAGAATCTTTGTTAATGTCCTGGAGTAATCCTGTATAACACTCCTAATATCCTTTACATGTATAACATGGATGTAAATTTTAAAATCATAAATAAAAAAATAACGTTTTATTAACCCATTAAGTTACAAATTAATGTGTGGCTAGAACTGACCAGAGAGGATAAGGAATAAACACCACAGTACTCTAGAGCCCCAGCTGTCATGGTCAGGGCAAGATGCAAAGGTCTTTAGTGCATCTTCATGATGGCTTTATTCAGGGCCACTTTTAACTCTTTGCTTCTCAAGCTATAAATTATAGGGTTTAAGAGTGGGAGAGTGACCATATATATATTGTAATCGGCAACTTGTTTGGATCAACAGTATCCATTGACCTAGATTTAGGCGTGGTTTATTCAATACACCTAATCTGGTTTACAGAATATGCCAGCATTTAACTCATTCATTCATTCATTCATTTACATCAAGGAAAACTTGGTGTAAATATTGGTTTCTAAGTTAGGTACCAAGTCGGTATATTCTATAACCCTACGCATAAATTTCTGGAGCTCCCGTGAAGAGCCTATTCCATGCCCATGGCTATGCCCCATTTTTGGTTGCATGCATTAGAATTGACATGTACCACTTTCCAGAATACGCTTAGCAAGTTGCATGCATACATTATAATTAATGCCAATTAGTAATGATAATTTGTTAACATCTAATAATCAACACCGATTAGCTTATTAACCAAATACGTTATGCTCATAGTTATGGAATGAGCTTTGATTTTGACACGGAAAACCTGACATGATATACATAGGATCCAGGTGTTTGTTTGTAGTTTACCCCACAATAAATAGACTGTCCATACTCCAACCTTTTCAATGCCCCTTTGCACTTATGCATGATGCCACTTACACAACAGATTAAACAATAGTGTCTAATACACTTATATTAGTGTTAATTTTCTCAGCATTAATGCATATAAGTAGTGTGTTAGTCCTAGTGTCTTGTTATAAAATGTTATAGAATTACCTCCTACATGCATAAGTAGGAGACATGTCAATGTCCCACCTGTGCAATCTTGCATTATTCCACTTATGCACTCTCTTACAGAATAGCATTTAGGTACCCTACTGGCTCTTTCCCGTGCTAGAATTTTGCAAATTTGCATGCAAAAGACTCTGTAAAGGTGGGCTTTCAGTTACAAAATGGCTCTGTATGTATTAAATATCATTGCACCATTATTACTCTTTCAGTGCCTGAATATTTAGTTCTATTATGGAGATAGATGCTAGCGGTAAAATTCTGGGCACGTCAGCCTTAAAATTTTCCATCTGTTTTCTTACTTATTCAGTCTTGTAAACATGTGAGTCCACCTGGAAGTTCTCTGATCTCACTTCTAAATATGCCCAACAACCTCACAACCATCCAACCCACCTACCCACCGCCCAAAAAACCTCTCTTTGAAATAAAAATTCAGGCTTATCTCCTGGAGCCTCACTTCATATGATGCTTTTTACCTAATGATGAGCTAGTGCAGAAGTGAGCTACATCAGAGCATTTGCAATCTGTGTCTGAGGAATTATCACACTGAGGAATATCAACACAAGATCCAATCATTCACTTTCCTGAACAACCAGGGATCTAGTTCCTGGGCAGATAAACTATAAAATATTTATCAGAATCTTACAATTTTAATATTTTTATTATTCTATTAAAATAAATAAATACTAATAAAAAATAAAGACAACTCATTGTAATATTTCTTTGTCTCTTATAGAATTCATAAAGTTTTATAACGCATTAATTACCAAATTAATGTGTGTCAAAAACTGATACGTTGTTTGTAACGTATTATTGGAACATAGCAAAATATCAGTGGAAACAAGTGAAAAATGTTCAAAGGATTTCAAACTCAAAAGTTATAAACTGATCTGTATATAGATTGGTGGCAACTAATGACTCTTGTATCTCAATTGCCATTCAGTGAGCGTGATAGTGGGAAAGACAGCCAGGGGTCAAATTTACATCTTACATAACACTTTACACAGTAAAACATAGGTCTGCCAGAAAAGTGAGTAGTAAGTCATCTGCATAAATAATAAAGCAATTTTATATTAAAGTCCTAAATTAGTGTGGCCAAGCAGTTGAGAAATATATTACAAAAGAAATTAACACAAGACCAAACCCTGCAGCATGCCACACTGAAGAGGAATTGCATCAGATGAGGTAGTAGGTGATCAACAAGATAGGAAGAAAACCAAGACGACGCTGTGCCCACAAGACCTAGGGCCTTCAGTCTTCAGAGTAAGAGAGCATGTTAGACAAATCAAATGCTGAGGACAGGTCCAAAGAGAGCTGGAGGGTGATGAGACCTGCATCCAAAGAAGAGTGTAGTTCACCTAGGAGAGCTGCCATAGTGGACTCAGTACTATGATGTGTTCTAAAACCAGTTTGACAAGGATGAAGTGCAGAAAGCTGGCTGACACGGTGCAAAAGCTATTGAGACAGACATGGGAAGCAACTGCTTGCCCTAGGATTTGTACTATGGAATGTTGCTACTCTGAGATTCTGCATGGAAACATCTTATTCTTTAGGATTCCAGAATCTTGCTACTCTTTGGGGTTCTACATGGAATGTTGTTACTCAGATTCTGCATGGAATCCTGTAACTCTTTAGGATTCCAGAATCTTGCTATTCTTTGGGGTTCTACATGGAATGTTGCCACGTGTCACGTTTTCAAAGCTGGAAACTGGGTTTGTGAGCCCTTGGGCCACTGCCGAGGAGCGGCAGTGGCAGGCAAAACCAACCCACGCTAGAGACAGGGCAGATCTCTGACAAACAGTTAGGCTTCACCTGCACCTGGCCACTTTCCACCAAGAGTTGAGCTCAAGGCTTCAGGTGGCCGGCAGGACTTACTGGACAGGGCAGGACTGGCTAACAGCTAGGCAGCACAGGGACAGCAAGGCAGGGAAAGGATAGGCTAAAGGATAGGTCTGAACACAGCGAACAGTCACTGAAACAGGGAACAAACACAGCTAGACAGGAGTCTGAACTGAAAGCTGCAAGCAGCCACTGAAGCAGGGAACAAACACAGATAAACCCAGAACTAGACAAAGACATACAAACAAGACACAAGACTGGGAAACAAGCAATACAGTAAACAAGCAATACCTTAAACTAAACATAGACTAACTAGAACAGGCAAGACTTCAGGCAAGAACAAGAGCAAGGAAACAAACTCAGGCTGAAGTGCAACAAGCATCAACATACCAGGTCCTTAGACGCAATGCAAAGGCAAAGCAGCCAGGTTTCAGAATGGCTAATAAGCCCAGCAGCACCTGGAGCTCAAGCTGCAACAATCACCAGGAAACTATGGGTGCTGTGTAAGTTCAATCCAAGCAAGCAAGTCTGGCAGCCCGGAAAATCCGGACCGGACTGGGCTGAAATCTGGAATGGGTGACGGTCCACAGCAGCCACCGGTTCTGGCCACCAGAGGGCAAGGTGAGCACAGACGTAACACCACGATTTGGGTTTCTGCCAGGTACTTGTGACATGGATTGGCCACTTTTGGAAACAGGATACTGGGCTAGATAGACCATTACTCTGACCCAGTATGGCTTTCCTATGTAAAAAGCTAATCTCTCAGCTATCTTAGAAATGATACACAGATATGATACCAGATGGTAGTTCCCTAGCAGCTGTGAACACCAATGGCCAAACCTTAGGGCAGTACAGATGAATAAGTTTTGCAAACTTTTGTGTCTTGCTGTGGGACAGGAAGCCACAATCAGGTGCAGAAGCTGCAAGGAGAAGGTAGAAGGCACATGCAAGGGAAACTGTTTAGCACCTTCACTGGCTCCTTGGGCAGTACACATTTCTCCTTCATCTACCACTGCCGCAGCTTCTGCTCCTGGACTCAGGCACCCTCAGGAATTAATCTGATATGTTTCTGTCAATGCAGCCTTGACTCTGCTTCATGAGCTGATCATGATGTTTTTGTGGGATTGGGTGATACTAAGTTGGGGCTGCTGAAACCTTGTTCTTTCTGTGAGAGGTAGGAGATGTGTGTTGGATCCTCCCATCTCCCATAAAAACTTCATCATCACTTGTAGTGGTGTTTTGGGGGAAGATAGGAGATGCTATGCTGGGGTCACCAAGCCTCTGGTAGAACTGTAGGTAGAGAAACTGCTGCACTGCATAGTAGGAACAGTGCCTGTCAGCTACCACTCTCTCCCCTCTGTATCCACAACCACCCTACAGACATCACAGGAAGGGCTCTCCTGACACAGAAGAGAAAGAAAGAAGTCTCTTTTTTTCTATTTAACTTTAAACTGCAGCATATGGACATATATACATATAGGTGTACACATTTGTGTGCTTAAGCTAGTATTTTAAAAACTTGTAAACACTCTTATTCTACAAGTTATGTACCAATTGCATGCCTTACCTTAGCTGCTAAAATGGGAGTAAACAATAGTTCATTTAGTAGGTAATCTATAGTGCCTACGATCTTTAGCATGCAACTCAAAGGGGATGTGTCTATGGGTGGGGCATGTGAGGGGTGTGGGAGGGGTATAGAAGTGGCATGGGAGAGGCATGGATGGGTCGTGGAGGGACATAGTTGGGTTATAACTAGGACATGAGAAGGACATGGATGGGTTCTAGATGGAGCATAGGAAAGGAATGTGTGGGGTGTGAGAGGGGAATGGGTGGGTTATAGAAGGGGCATTAAAGGGGCTTGTATGGGTTGTAGGTGGGTCATAGGAGGGGCATGGCTGGGGTATAAGAGGGGAATGAGTGGGTTATATGTGGGGCATGTGTGGGTTATGGGTGGGGCATGAAAGAGACATGTGATGGGATGTAGGTGGAGCATAGGAGGGGCATGAATGAGGTAAGGGAGGGGCATGAATGAGGTAAGAGAGGGGCATGTAAGGGGCATGGGTGGGGTATGGGTGGGACATGGGTGGGTGACACACAGGTACAATTTATAGAATGTGGTATGTTGTTTGTCTATGTGACAACATCTAGGTATCAAAATTTACAACTACCTTTTACTTGGAGTACGTGTGGGTGAAGTTTGACACCTACATTTTGACATCTAAATCTGGTGCCCAAATGTCAATTTAATCTATATTCTATTACAGAATTTGGGTGCTCAGATGCCTTTATAGAATACTGTCTTAGTGCACAGGTTTTGAGTATCTACCTGCTAAGTTTCAGCACTATCTAACTGGATAGCAACGGCTCTTGAAGGTTATAGCATTAAACCAGCTAAACACTAATATACCCGTTTAGCGCACAGCACGTAATCAGCTGTATAACACGATATAGCCAGCAAGCCACAAATATTCAGCACTTTGCCAGCTAAGTTGAGCAGACAAATTCTGCCAGTCACCAGAAATGGCCAAGCATTGAGGGGCTCTTCTACAGAGCATGGGTAACATGGGCCTACCGATTTCTAAATCGGGACTACCGTTGGCCCAGAGCTGCCACTGGTGGTAGTTCAACCCCAAGCATGCACCATTTCCGGGGGAAAAAGAAAAACCCTGGAAATTGCTTGCATGGTGGTAACTCGGCGGTAACCAATCATCGCCGCATGCTGCCTGGTTACCACCAGATTACCATGGAGGCCCTTGTCGCCAACACAATGGCTGGCGGTACGGCCTCCTCACCACATGACCATACAGTAAGAGTTTGTCTGGTTATTTATGCGCTCCAGTAAAAAGGGCTCTGGATCACAGGAAAAATGTCACCTTGGAAAAATTACCCCTGTATATCCAGGCTATGTGCCAACCATGGGACTAAACCAGCATGCCTACTGGGGAATGAACATTGGCCTCCTAATTTTTAATGCCCTTTATAAAATTGTCTCTATAATGTATGTGGAATTAGTATGTATTATTATATATTAGTATTAATATATATGTTAGTAATTATGTATGCACTGATTACTCATATAAATCATTAGCCTATACATCTCTTTATACCACCATTGATGCTACTTTACTTCACTCTCAGTGTATTTGAAATAAATATTCAGCCCCAGGGTGTAGCTCCGCTCAGCAGCCCCATCCCTTTGTATGGCAACACTACCTATACTTGCACCTTCCAACTTACACATTTTGGGGCAGATTCAGTAAATGGCACCCAACGTTAGGTATGGGGATAACTAAAGTTATACGTGATTCTGTGCATAAATCTATAACTAGGCACTTAGAGTAATTGTTTTAACAAGTTGTTAAGTATTGCTAACAGCTCTTAACAAGCAAAAATGAGCACTAATTTGGGCAAAAAGAGGCGTGCTTAGGGGTTGTGGAAATGGGTGTTTCATGGGTGTTAAAAAATCTAAGCGCGTTCTTATAAAATATGGGCCAGTGAGCATAAATCTATGTGCAGGGATTTCTACGCTTCTTGATTTAGTGTCATGAACTAAGCCAAAGCGTATTCTAAGTACTGCAAATAAATTAGAAAATAATTAAGTGTAATTGCCTAATGCGCGTTAATTTTAGGCCCCATATATAGAATCGGGCTCCAAATACTAATTTTACAAAGCTCGCTCAGCACTGAGTGACATTTACAGCCTAGTTATTAGTGGGCATTACCTCAGTAAACTAAGTGCAAGGATTTATGCCCACATTCAAATAAAAAATGTTACGTGTGAAACCCTGCACATAAATATGAAAAAAATAAATGATTAAATTGTTACTGAGAAATGGAGCTATTTGTAAAAGTATAAGTGTCAGATGTGACTGACTGTAAATGAGGGAGGGGAGAAGGAGAGAAAAGATGTTTAGAAGTTGATGTTTCCCTCTATTGAATTTGCTAAAATAGAAAATTACAGCAGTCTATCTTAAACCAGTCCACAGGAGAGAAGAATCTAAGTATCATCATAGTTATTTCTATTATTTCTATGTGGCCTGCAATTAAAGTGCAGCACGGATCAAGGACAAAACACTAATAGCAGTTTCCAGAAATAGATGTCCGTTCGGATCAAGCAACAAATCCCTGGAGTCAAGGGAGACAGCAGAAGAGCACAGTATTTTAAGGCAAAGCTCTGTATTCCTTCTGCCCTCACTATAGGATAACCGTGTGTCAAGGCAAAGCTATGACAAAACTGTGATACAGGTAAAACTAGAGCCGGTACAGAAGACGTTTTATAGAGAGAATGATATTATGTCCCTTATTTCTAGGATTGAGTGAGGTCTTGATGATGGCTTATGCAGTAGTTAGCCGATGCCCACAAAATTTCATGTTGCCAAGTTATAATACGGACAATAGAAAGAAAGGTGATCTGATCTTGGGTGGAATAATTTCAACCACTAACCCTATATTGAACAAACACTTAAGCTTTACAAATATCAATACAACCGAATCCTGCGAACTGTAAGTATTCATTTAACTTTTTTGTAGAGATTTCTAAACCAATGATTGAGTCATCCGAAACAAAGTACAAACTTTCACAATTATACATGACAGCACACACTTATCTACCTAGACAATACACACTTCACAAAGTAGACTCCTATAGAGTCATCGGATCAACAATATTCAACAGACCTATGTTAACTGTTCTCTTCATTAAAAGCTGCTTTAAAGAACAGCATTTTAATCTTTTATAAATAAGCATATCTTCTAACGTTTTCTGTAACTTCTTGTTGAAAACTATTCAACAGAGCAGGGTCTGACTTCTGCCTATGAAATTACCAACTTCATGGCCTTGACCATTTAGAGGCAATGTAGAAAATGCAACTGGTGGTAGTGACCGTGGTCTCCCAATAGCCTCTTTAAATCAGGAGTCAAAGTATATTTTAGCATGAAGCCCACTCCCCCACTTTTAGGATTCATGCAAAGATAAACCATATGTACTTATCGAAATCATATAATTCTATGAGAAGACAGCATCTGCTGGGAGATAATTTTGCAAGGTGGGAGCTGCCTCAGAAATACATCCTCGAGGCTTGATAAACTATTTAACTTCTCTATTTGTGAATCATTGATTAGTAATTAATAATAGCAATATATCAAACAGCCAAACACAATTAAAGCAAGAAATAAGATATCATAAGAACTTAATGAAAATTAAATAGCCACTATTTAAATTGTTATAGCACAAATCCATTAATCACATTGCTTTGACAGCTAATTCATGTTCTTTTCTTAATGAAAGCCAGAAGAACTGCATAGAAAGGATAATTGTGAGCCATTTACCCTTTTAAGTATGTATTTACCTTGCTAAAGAAGCCTGAATGAAAATCTGTCTCCAAAGCAGCTAAAGGTTTATCAGGCTCTCATGAGGCAGAAATCTCACCCGTGTTGAGTGCTGGAGCAAATGTCTGTCCCTAGAATGTTTTAAACATACACATAGCATTTTTAAAAATCTTGAAAACTCTGACTACACTCTTCCAAAATTCCACTTGTGTATTCATCTACCAGAAAGGGACAAGCCAGCATGTCAGTACACTTTCCTTTACTCCTGTCAGCACATTACATCATTCCATTCATGCACAGATGTTGCCCAACTACTGAAAAATGACTTTATAAAATTGATTCCTAAATATCTCTACCCCATGTTTCATACCTGATCTCTCAAGTCATTGTAAATTATTGCCCTCTCTATATTTCATAATCAGATCATTCTGCTAGACATTGCTCCACGCTCTTTCAATCATACTGGAACCCTCGGGCTGATTTTGACTTTACGCTTTCATGAGATGCAGCCCTGCTTCTAACCACCAAGTCCCATAACTGCCTGAACCTGATATCATACTGAAGGCGGTGGATCAGTGAGTGGTAAAACAGAGACTAGATTATAGTCCTTCATGGAAATAAAAAGCATTACTGCACGTAAGGATTGAATGTATGCTTGCATATGAGTTATAATAAAAAAAATATCCAGTGTTTAAGCACTTCAGAATTAATGTTTCAGCAGATCTTTGGAGAATCTCAGTTCCATACATAAGGCCTTCCAGGGTTTAGCTAAGATTCAGTGTCAGAATTAGTATAAAGTTGCTTGGTAGCATAGTAGATAATGGCAGATAAAGACATATATGGTCCATCCATTCTCTCAAAAAGGTAAACTCATAGTATAAGGTATGATGCAATACTACAGTTGTATCACTTATATATAGTTTATGCATCTAAAGATTGTTTACTTGCTCACAGATATGGAACCGTCGAACACATTCCGCATTTCTTAACCTTTCAGTTTGCCATTGCGGAGATCAATGGAAATGAAGAAATCTTACCCAATATTACCCTGGATTTCCATATCCTTGACTTCTGCTCTGATGCTTGGTTTTCACTGTGTGGTGTTCTGAAAATTTTATCAGGAAAAGATGAAATAGTGCCTGGTTATACATGTTATCCGAAGAGCCACGTTGCAGGTTTCATTGGAAGACTCCCTTCATTGGCATCACATGCAATTGCCAGACTCACCGGGATCTATAGATACCCACAGGTACGGAAACAATCAGTCTCAATTTATAATCGCTCATATTTTGCTGTGATAGTTTCTCTTTTCCCTCACCCATCTTTTATTGGTTTGCATTATTGATGGTGGTTCCTTGGTTTGATAACTTACTGGCATAATACAATCATTGTATTAATTCACCACTTATTTTTCAAATACTCATGAATCTCTGAACAGGGTTCACAGATAATACCTTACTTAAAAGTATGCCTTCCATAAGTCAAAATGATTTCCAAGAACTGGCAGGAATAACCTAAATTTGTTTCCAGTGTGTAGACTAGTAATTTCCAATATATAGTTGTAATACAGCTATAATGAATTTTTCTTATTAAGTTTACTTCAAACATCTCTTATAACACAGAGAAATGTACAATACTTGTATCTCTGCTTATCATCTGTTGTTGTAACACTTATAGGTCCCAAAGAGGGGCATGAAAGGGGCGCTCAAGTTTACCTGAGGACGTCCTCGTAGGATGTCCCAGTGAAGGGGCGGGGATACCCATATTATCAAAACAAGATGGGTGTCCATCTTTCATTTTCGTTAATACTGTAGGAGACGCCCAAATCTTAACATTTAGGCCATCCCTAGAGATGGTCATCCTTAGAATTGGTCATTTCTAATTTTAAGGGATAATGGAAACTAAGGACGCCCATCTCAGAACCGACCAAATGCAAGCCCTTTGGTCGTGGGAGGAACCAGCATTCATAGTGCACTGGTACCCCTCACATGCCAGGACACCAACCGGGCACTAGTGGGCACTGCAGTGAACTTCAGAAAAAGCTTCCAGGTACATAGCTCCCTTACCTTGTGTGCTTATCCCCAACCCCCCCCCCCAAAAAAAAAAGCCCACTCCCCAATACACCACTACTATAGCCCTTATGGGTGAAGGGGGTTCCTAGATGTGGGTACAGTGGGTCTCTGGTGGGTTTTGAAGAGCTAATATTTACCACCACAAGTGTAACAGGTAGGGGGGGATGGGCCTGGGTCTGCCTACCTGAAGTGCACTGCATCCACTAAAACTGCTCCAGGGACCTGCGTACTGCTGTCATGGAGCTCGGTATAATATTTGAGACTGGCATAGAGGATGGCAAAAAATATTTTTTTAATTTTTTTTTTAGGGTGGGAGGGGGTTAGTGACCATGGGGGAAGTAAGGGGAGGTCATCCCCGATTCCCTTGGTGGTCATCTAGTCAGTTCAAGCATATTTTTGTAGCTTGATCATGAGAAAAAAGGACCAGGTAAAGTCATCCAAGTGTTAGTCAGGGACGCCCTTTTTTTCCATTATGGGTCAAGGACACCCTTGTGTTAGGCACGCCCAAGTCCCACCTTACTACGCCTCTGACACGCCCCCGGGAACTTTGGTTCCACGATGGAAAGCAGTTGAGGATACCAAAATCAGCTTTCCATTATACCTATTTGGACAAACCTGTGAGAAGGACGCCCATCTTCCGATTTGTGTCAGAAGATGGGCGTCATTCTCTTTCATAAATAAGCCTGAAAGTGAATTAAGGCAGCCAAAGACGGGATTAATAGTTGAGTCAATTTCTTGTGATATATGTTCGTGTAGACTTGTCTTGACCACTGTCTCTAGAGCTGCACAAAGGGAAAATGTTGGAAGTGTGTTGGGAGTAGTGGAAGGATTAAGGCTTGAAACCGAAAATTGTGTGGAGGGGCATTTGTTATATTGACTTTATATACTTGTTTTACCTTTTTGGCCCTACAGATTTCACAAAATTCTATTACAAGAGTCAGCTGGTTACAATTGATATGAACATGTATCACCAGTGCTAAAAAAAATATTTTTAGCTCCCTGTAGAGTTTTGTATCAAGTTTAAGATTTTATGCTTAGTCTTCAAGATGGTAACGGCTCAGGTCTCAAAAGTGTTGGCTATAAAGTTACATGAATATCAAACCCTGAGACCTTTAAGATCTGCTTATCAGTTCACACTTGATGTACCATCACACCATTTAGTGAGACTGAATGAATTTAAATAATCCATTTTTTTAAGCAGCAGGTCCCTCAATGTGGAAAAATTTACCAATGAGAATAAGAAAAATTCAGGATGTAAGGCATATGGTGAGATAAAGTGAGATAAGAGAACAGAAATTATGTACTCAAGGTACTGAATATGCTAAAATTTGTTAATGCATAATTTATATGAATAATATGTATGAGGTCTGTGTTTGTATCATTGTATGTTGTTAGTTTGATATTATGAATGTATGTATTGTTATCCGCAAAGAACGTTTGGATTGCATGGAATACAAGTTTTTAAATAAAGAAACTTTTCCAGAGTCACAAGGAGCTGTAGTGGGAATTGAACCCAGTTCCCCAGGTTCTTAGACCACTGTACTAACCAATATACTACTCCTCCAGCCTTCTTAATTCCCCATTGGTCACTGAACCCCCCTCCCCCCCCCAAAAAAAAAAAAAGATTTAACAGTAGATATTAGACTCTGACAGCATCGGATATTATGGTCATTCCTATTAGAGCTGAAAGTTGGTCCCAAGAGTGGACTGTAGAGAAAGGGACCCAGGTCCATATGCCACATTAACTAGCACAGTTGTGGTGGAAATTATAAGCCTTCCAAAACCCACAAGATACCAGCTGTACCTTTAGATACATCTATAGACCAGAGGGCTCACAATACAAATTAAACGTGTTAAGGTGGGATTATTACTTTGAGTCCCTTTATGTGAAGTTCACTGCACTGACCACTAGGCTGCCCCTCTGCTCTGCTGTGATGTCTGTGTGGCCACACAGCCATCCCTGTGGTTTCTTTTTGTGTGTTTTTCCCAAGAACATTTTGTTTTTGAAAATGTTACCTACAGAAATACATACTGAGCACAAAAATGCCTGGAAATTGCAACAACAAAAATAGACGTTTTTCCAGTTTGAAAATTGCTATGTTCGGATTGAACATTTTAGACATTATAAATAAAACGTCTACAATTGGACTTGGATTTCATATTGAAAATTCCCCTCTGAGAATTTCCATTCAAAAGTTACAACTCCACTTTTTACATACATTGTCATTTCTTCTATTTATTACTTTTGAGCTTCCAAGAGTCCACTTGCAAAGAGAAAGACAAAAGAATTATCTTGCTAATTAATTTTCAAAAGTTGGGATATAGTCATCTAAAACTCAAAAAAAGCATGTATCTGGCAAGGGGTGTGAGGTCTGGTCATGTTTTTAGTGGAATTAAGATGGATGACCAGGTAATAGACTAGGAAACACAATTCAAGTCTTTAATGTAGGTGTCCGCAATCAATGGTGCAGTTTTGAAATTACATTCTTAGATGACTCGGACTCTACATAGTCTGCAAAAGTAGAAGAATGTATAAGACTACCAGTGATTATATAACAGGAAACTAGCCCTCAATACCAAATCATGTTTAAAAAGAGTGTCAGAAATTGATTTGTGTTGTCTAGCTTTGAGGGCTCCTGCTAGAACTCTTACCAACTCCTAAGTAGAATCTTGCTATTCTTTGGATTGTTGCCACAATTTGGGTTTCTGCCAGGTACTTGTGACCTGGCTTGGCCACTGTTTTGAAAACAGGATACTGGACTAAATAGACCAATAGTCTGACCCTTATGGCTACTCTTATGTATTTATGTAGGGGCATTTTCAATGTGACATCTAAGTCCGATTTTGGAAGTTTTACACAAAATATCCAAAATTCGAATAGGAAAAGAGGTCATTTTAGAAAAATAAAAAGTCCATCTTTTTTTAATACCGTTTTGAAGAAGGTTTTGTGCTTTGGACATTTTATTTTTTGGTCCATTTTCGAAAACCAAAATTGTGAAACATAGATATTCATGCTAGTGGGATGTAGGAGTAGCCATTTGCAGTAGACCGGTCCCCCAGACATCCCATGAGAGCAATGGAGCACCCTAGACGGCACTTCATAAAAATACTCCAAGGTACACATCTCACCTTTGCTCCCTTATCTTGTCCTCTGAGCCTCCAAGACCCACCCAAAACACACTGTCAGCCACTGTACACCACTTTAAAAGTCCTTATGGGTGAAGGGGGCACCTATATATAGGTACAGTAGGGTTTTGGTGAGTTTGGGTCTCCCATTGTGCACTGCACTGACCACTGTACTACTCAAGGGACCTGCATGCTGCATGCTCTAATAGACCTGCCATTAAAATCGTAGGCTGTTATTGAGGCTGGTAAGTCATATTTTTATTCATATTTTTGTGGGGTTGGAGGGGTCAGTGACCAATGGGAGGGGGGTTCTAGGGGTCATGCCTGATTCTCTCCAGTGGTCATCTGGTAATTTGTCTAGACCAAAACATCTTGGTTTTAATCCTGGACATTTTTGTTCCATTTCATTATGGCTGAAAAACATCCAAGTGTCAGGCACACCGTAATCCCACCATGAAATGCCCCCAATATGACCTCTTGTGATTTTAACGACAGCAGGTTAACATCTGCAAAATACATCCAAATGGTAAATTATGATGCTTTTTGGATGTTTTTCTCTTTTGAAAATGATCCCCAAAATCTCTCTCAAATAATTGTTAAAATCTGAAAAGATGAAATCCTTTGACCTTTTCCATCCTAGATCAGCTATGGATTCACAGAAACATCACTGAATGAACATGATGAGTTCCCATACTTTTATCACAGTTTTCCAAGTGATTATTCTCATTTCCATGGTTTGACTCCACTTCTCAGACTCTTTGGATGGAGTTGGGTTGGAATTCTCACCTCAACTGATGAGAATGAAATAGCGTACTGTGAAGAACTGAAGAGGGAGATTATCAGGAGTGGGGACTGTGTAGAGTTTTTGGAATCAATTCCAGATATTATGATTACCTCTCGTGAAGAACTAGAGAAAAGATTTGAACAGATTTCGAACAAGATCTACAAATCAAAGGCCAATGTTATTATTATTCACACTACCAAGATAATCACAATAGAAACATTCTGCTTCATCTCCTATCAAAAGATTGACACAAAACTGGTTATCTTCTCTATGGAGACCTCTTCTATTAAGAGCAAGGCTCTTTCCGTCACACCTTTGATATGTAGTGCAATGAATGGCTCCCTAAGGCTTACTATCCCAAAAGGAGATATTCCAGGTTTTAAAGATTACCTCCAAAATACCAACTCCTCTAAATTCTTGGACCAATCTTTCTTACTTTTGAGACCTGCATTTGATTGTGACTTTCTCAATGACAAAGAAAACTGCACAATGTCTATCACTGATGCTTCACTATTTGACATGGATAATTCCGAGCTCACTTACAGTCTTTATAACATGATCTATGCCATGGCTCATGCTTTACACAACATGTTCACGGCCAAGTCTGAACGTGGAACTAGTCTTAAAATGGAATTTAAGCCGTGGCAGGTAAAATCAGCCGGTTTAACTTACCTAGCTAGTGTAATGGGTTTTTTTTCATTACAAAAAAATGCATTTATGCTCACTCCCTGATTCTGCATATGGTGCCCAAAATAGTACAAGTAAATTTGGGTGCACACTTGATTTCCACATACAAAATGAGACAATTAGAACTGATAATAAGCTGTTAGTAAACAATTATTGGTGCTAATTGGCATTAATTTAAAGTTGCACGTGCATCTGTAGGTGCCAGGATTAGCCATTGGAAAAGTATGGGTGATTTAGGGGTGTTCCTCCAAATCTGCATGCCGTAATATAGAATAACAGAGATCCGCACCTAATTTAGGCTTGAGGAATTATACTTGGTTTCACTAGGTGTAAATTTTTCTGCCCAAAATCAGCAGAGATCCTGGTACTAAGCACTTTTCTATAAAAGTTGCCCAAATCTGAGAACCGTTTATAGAAAGGAGTTTAAGCACAGTGTCAGTTTTTTGGCTCCATGTTTAGAATTTTAGCCTAAATATTGTAGATTATTGATGTACATAATATAAAGCAATATATAATATTCATATGGAAAATTGCAATTAAATATTTCAGTTTGGCTGAGTTAACATTTCCCCCACCATTTTTTTAGGGGACAAATGTTATCTCAGTTTATCTTCAGAGTATATACAATATATTAGTTCTGAAATGAGATCTAAAATATTAAAATTCCCCAAGTCTTTTAATGATTTTTTTATCACAATAATGTGCATTATTTCTCCATGGTAGTTTAGACTATTTTAAATCAGTGTTCACTATTTTGACATAGCTCCTAATACTGCAAAACAGTGTGCAATATTGATGACTTTGCCCTAAAACAAAAATAGTAACATAGTAGATGACGACAGAGAAACACCTGTATGGTCCATCCAGTCTGCCCAACAAGATAAACTCATATGTGCTACTTTATGTTTATACTCGACTTTGATTTGTATCTGCCATTTTCAGGGCATAGGCCGTAGAAGTCTGCCCAGCATTAGCCCTGCCTCCCAACCACTAGCCCCCCACCAGCTCTGCCACCCAATCTAAGCTAAGATTCTGAGGATCCATTCCTTCTGAACAGGATTCCTTTATGTTTATCCTATGTACTTTTGAATTCCATTACCGTTTTCATCGCCACCACCTTCCGCGGGAGGGCATTCCAAGCATCCACCACTCTCTCTGTGAAAAAATACTTCCTGACATTTTTCTTGAGTCTGCCCCCCTTCAATCTCATTTCATGTCCTCTCGTTTTACCTTCCCATCTCCGGAAAAGGTTCGTTTGTGGATTAATACCTTTCAAATATTTGAACGTCTATATCATATCACCCCTGTTTCTCCTTTCCTCCAGGGTATACATGTTCAGGTCAGCAAGTCTCTCCTCATATGTTTTGTAACTCAAATCCCATACCTTTTTTGTACCTTTTCTTTGCACCACTTCAATTTTTTTTACATCCTTAGCAAGATACGGTCTCCAAAACTGAACACAATACTCCAGGTGGGGCCTCACCAATGACTTATACAGGGGCATCAACACCTCCTTTCTTCTGCTCGTCACACCTCTCTCTATACAGCCTAGCAACCTTCGAGCTACAGCCACCACCTTGTCACACTGTTTCATCGCCTTCAGATCCTTAGATACTATCACCCCAAGATCCCTCTCCCCATCTGTATACATCAGACTCTCACCACCTAATACATATGTCTCCCTTGGATTTCTACTCCCTAAGTGCATCACTTTGCATTTCTTCACATTGAATTTTAATTGCCAAACCTTAGACCTTTCTTCTAGCCTCTGCAGATCCTTTTTCATGTTTTCCACTCCCTCCCAGGTGTCCACTCTGTTACAAATCTTAGTATTGTCTGCAAAAAGGCAAATTTTACCATCTGACCCTTCGGCAATGTCACTCACAAATATATTGAACAGAATCGGCCCCAGCACTGATCCCTGAGGCACTCCACTGCTTACCTTTCCCTCATCCGATCAAATTCCATTTACCACCACCCTCTGCCGTCTGTCCGTCAACCAGTTCCTAATCCAGTTCACCACTTTGGGTCCTACCTTCAGCCTGTCTAGTTTATTCAAGAGCCTCCTGTGGGGAACCGTGTCAAAAGCTTTGCTGAAATCTAAGTAGATTACGTCTGTAGCACGTCCATGATTCAATTCTCCAGTCACCCAGTCAAAGAATTCAGTGAGATTCCTTTGGCATGACTTACATTTGGTAAAACCATGTTGTCTCGGATCTTGCAACTTATTGGCTTCCAGAAAATTCACTATCCTTTCCTTCAGCATCGCTTCCATTACTTTTCCAATAACTGAAGTGAGGCTTACCCGCCTGTAGTTTCCAGCTTTTACCCTATCACCACTTTTCTGAAGAGGGATCACATCCACTGTTCTCCACTCCCACGAAAACTCTCCAGTCTCCAAGGATTTATTAAACCAGAACCTCTCTAAGCTCTCTCAATATCCTGGGGTGGATCCTGTCTGGTCCCATGGCTTTGTCCATCTTTAGATTTTTAAGTTGTTCATACACACTGTCTTGCGTAAACATGCTATATCCACTACATTCTCTTATGTACGTTTGCCAGTCAATCGTGGTCCTTCTCCAGGATTTTCTTCTGTGAAAACAGTACAAAAGTATCTGTATAACAAATTTGATTTTTCTTCATCAATATCTACATAGCGGTTCGCAGCATCTTTCAGTCTCACAATTCCCTTTTTAGTCTTTCTCCTTTCACTAATATACCTGAAGAAATTTTTGTCACCACTCCTTACCTTTCTAGACATTTGTTCTTCCGCTTGTGCTTTCGCCAGACGTATCTCTCTCTTGGCATCTTTCAGTTTCATCCAGTATTCCTTTCCGTAGAATGCACAGATATACATGACAAATATATATATAGGTGTGCAAAGGTATACAGGACAAATGCATCTATCTTTTTCTCATGATAGATAGATAGATAGATAGATAGATAGATAGATAGATAGATAGATAGATAGATAGATATTTGCATTCTACACCTGTGCATCCTTAGATAAGTCTGATAATAACAGCTGGAGACCCTTAAGTAGGCAGCCAAAAATAACGACCATGAGGTCCTTTTACTGAGGTGCGCTGAAAAATGGCCTGCAGTAGTGTAGATGTGTGTACTGGGCACGCACAGAATCATTTTTCAAAGCACTTGAAAAAAATGCTTTTTTAAAATTTTTGCCGAAAATGGATATGCAGTAAAATGAAAATTGCTGTGCGTACATTTTGGGTCTGAGACCCTACCACCAGCAATTGACCTAGCAGTAAAATCTCACCCGTTTACCGTGCGGTAATGGCCTACATGCATCAAACGTCACTTGGCGCGCATATCTGACATGCCAGAAAATAAAAAATAATTTTAAGAGGCATATAGCGGATGTGCACCAAAAATGAAATTACCGCAAGAGCCATGCGGTAGCCAGGCAGTAACTCAGAATTGGCATGCGTAGGTGATAACGCAGCTTAGTAATAGGTCCCCTATAACTGGACTCCCACAGTCACTTCTACCTAGGGAGGTGATTGGGTCTGTCACAGAGGGAGTAGTTTGTTGATCAAATAGGGTGGCAAAGAAATATATCTCTTCTTGTACGTGAGAAGTCATAGTGCATCAGGGCACCATTAGAAAATGTAGGGGCCCTTTTAATAAAGCTTAGCACGGAAATAGCATGTGCTAAATGCTAAGAAGCTCATAGGTATAGAACAGGTTTCTTAGCAAATGCTAAGCTTTAGTAAAAGGCCCCTTAAAAATGTGAGGGTTTTTGCCATTACATTGAAGAGATGATGCGAGTCCAATGATAGGAAAACGTTATATATAGGGAAGGGTAAGAGCTGCCTTTTCAAGGAGGCAGGGGAAAGAGGCAGACAGCTGAGAGACCAAGTGTAGAATCCCTTGGAAGGCCAAACAAAGGGAAGGGGGTGAGGAGACCTCTTGTCAGAGAACGTACGATCCTTCAGAATATTGACACTAGCATTCGTTATATTGTATGTCTACTTTTAATTAGCTTCAAACTGTGGTAAGAAGTGAAACTAATGTCCGTGTGTTAATTTTCCCATTAGTGCGTGGCCATTATGCTAAGCTTGATCTAATTGGTTAGCACGTGGCAATGTAACGAAACTAACTGATAAGGGCAAAATATGCCCTTTCTCCACCCCAAGACCCGCGGAACACTAAAAAATAAATCATTTTTTAGTGATTGGGTTGGGCATACACATGACCAAATTATTGCGGGATGCTTCAGCACACATGATAAGTAAAGTTAGATTTTAAAAACATTTGTATTATTTCTTCTGTAGGCCAGCAGAGGGGAATGGATCTGTTCAATACATCCAACTAACACAGGATACTCCGATCCTCAAACTATTGATCTGAACCTGTGTGATACTTAAAAACAACAAAATCAAGAAACAACTCCCCCTCCTCCCCTATAAACTGCTGCAAAATCTTGACACCATAAAAAGCAATGCTTAAGAACTGTTCTATAAATCTATTATAGAATACTAACGTAAACCATTTTTGGCGTGCCGAAATTGAGGCGAGATTTCTGAGATTTGAAAGCAGGAGTGAGAGGTCCCGCCTAAGCAGGCACACCTGATAGTATTCTATAATCTGTGCACATCACTAGGCAATTCTCCACCACCGCCAATTCCAGGCTCCGCCCTTTCTGCCTCGCCTCACCCCATGCTTGGAACAAACTCCCTGAGCCCAGGCCCCCTCCCTGCCCATCTTCAAATCCCTGCTCAAAGCCCAGCTCTTCAATGTCGACTTTGGCACCTAACCACTATTCAAGAAATCTAGACTACCCCAACTTGTCATTTCGTCCTTTAGATTGTAAGCTCCTTTGAGCAGGGACTGCCCCTTTTTGTTAAATTGTACAGTGCTGCGTAACCCCAGTAGCGCTATAGAAATGTCAAGCAGTAGTAGTAGTAGTAAAGCGACTCCTGCGTAGCCTGTGAAGGAAGGGCTGAAGTAGCTCCCGCATTCTGTGTGCAGGAAGGGCTCAGTGGCGAACGAGACATAAAGTGGCTACCGCGTTGCGTGTGGAGAAACTGCTGAGAGCTAAACCGGCTCCCTTTTCTTTTCTTAGCGCACTTCCCGCCTCCCTGCTTCGAATAGTAACATCTCCAGACGTCAGGCAAGCAGGCTTCTACTGCAGGAGAGTGATGTCAGGAGATGGTTAAGGACGCTGACAGGAGCAAATTATTATATTAGATGGTGTTAAAAATCTGCCTTGATTTGAAAGAAATAATGTAGGAAACATACGGTTGCAATAGGTACAAGTCTAAATCTCACATGTTTTTGACAAAATATAAAGGATTTATACTTAAGCAAACAAGAAAAACAATATTCTAACTATGCATTTTCTTTCTAGCTCAACCAGTACCTTAAAGAGGTCCATTTTAAAGCCCCAGATGGACATGAGATCTTCTTTGATGAGAAAGGACATGCTCCAACTCATTATGATATCATACAGTATTTTCATTTCCCTAATTTGCCAACCGCATGGATCCATGTCGGAAGTTTCAAGCCCTCAGCTCCAAAGGACAAGCAACTCTTTGTGAACCAAACAGCCATCACATGGAAAACTCCCTCAAACCAGGCCTGAAACTATCTATTCTGTTTATAGAAGGGTTAATAATGTGGAAACAGAGCAGAGGAAGAAAAGGACTTGGCTAAGATTGCAATCACATATTTTTGTAATTATAGAATAAATATCACAGCCCTTTGTTGAAAACCTTCCCAGTATAAAATCTGTCTTTAAATTAGTTCTCATGATAGCTCAGAAATGCTCTATTTACTGGGGAAATTTACCATGTTGTCATTAGTACATCAGAAGTAATGGAAGCAGATGTAGCAGACAATCTCTCTTATAGAGAGAGGCAACTGCTGATTGAGCAATATGACTCTATTTCTGTATTTCTTCCTCTCCTCAGGTCCTACGCTCTGTGTGCACTGAGAGCTGTACACATGGATACAGGAAAGTTATTGATCGTGAGAAGCCGGTCTGCTGCTTTGACTGTGTCCCCTGCTCTGAAGGGGAGTATTCTAATACCACAGGTAGACAAAATTCATCACCGTGGTTTATATATGTATGTATGAAATACCTATAGTTAATGTAAATCAGATACACATCTATCAGTACTGGAAACAAAGACATAGCAAGATGCTGAATACTTCCTGCATCCTATATCATATTTAATGATTCAAGTTTATGCAATAAAGGGATCTTCCTAGCTACGACCACATAGCTTTCATAAACAGAACTTAACCCCCTATAATGTACCGTGCAATGTTTACAATTAAATCTTACTTTTTAATTATTGGATCATTGTTCAAGCTTCGCTAGATCCTTCCTTACACTATTCACACCCTCTGGGGTGTCCAACCTATTACAGAGATTGGTGTCATCCACAAAAAGACAAACCTTACCAGACAGTCCATCCGCAATATCGCTCACAAATATGAGAAAAAGAGTTGACCCAAGGACTGATTCCTGCGGTACACCACTGATAACATTCTTTCCTTCAGAGCAAACTCAATTTACCACTACCCTCTGCGTCCTTCCATTTAACCAGTTTTCAACAGTCACTTTAGGACCCATACATGCAGACTATTAAAAAAAAATCACCCAGCTAATTTTATGCATTTTAGTCTTGACTTTGTACAGCTGAGCATAGGGGCGGTGAGCACAGGCATGACCCAAGTCAAACTACCACCTGAGGTAAGCAATGAGATGGTGCCACTGGCCCTCCTAATGCCTGACGCCCCCCCCCCCCCCCCCCCACCGAATCTAATATTTCTCCCTTCATACTCTCTCTCTCTCCCAAAGACCTTCCACCCACCGCCGTCCATGGTCTGGCATCTCCCCTCTTCCCCAAGTATGCCTTCCCCTTTGGTTTTCCAAAAGGCAGTGGTGGCAGCGATTCCTGTACAATGCCGAATCGCCAGCACTGACTTCTTTTCTGTATTGAAGCCTGCCTCTGAGGAAACAGGAAGTTACATCAGAGAGGAAGGCTATGATATAGAGAAGAACCCAGTGCCAGTAGCAGAGCAGTGTATGGGAATCGTTGCTGATGACAACTTTTGGAAAACCAAAGAAGAATGTAGACTAGGGGAAGGGGGGTGAGGAAGGATGATGAAGAAGCCAAACCACAGCCGATGGATGGGGGTGGCTGGTGGCAGTTGCAAGATGCATCTCTGTGAAACATGCCATCTGAGGCCCCCTCCTCAGTTGGAGTAACGGTAGAGCCCTCACTGGCTGAGTATATAGGATAACCCATTTATTTCATATCCAGAAACTTTCTTCTCCTCTTCAATGTCCAATAAGTTACAACCTCCCATTAACCTGTCCCTGTGCCTTTCCACATGGGTGCATAAATGCTAGTGTTCTCTCACCTGATCCTCATACACACCTCCCATATCAATGCTCCCTTGCAAATGTATGCACTAGATTTGTCTGTGCAATTTATAGAATACTGACTGAAGACGAGTTACAAGCATAACTGCAAATTAGCCCCAACTATCACCAAAAATAGCCTATTATTTACCATTAACGTCAGTTGTGAGCTAATTATTAATTTATATGCATAAATGCCCTTATTCTGTAACAACTGAAGCAAATTTGCATTCAAACATTTATTTGTATGCAATATTTTATAGAATTAAGGGAATGGTACATGAGGAGGGGCATAATCAAATACTAACGCCCATTTCCATGGGCGTCTATCTCCGAGAACAGGTATGTGAAGGGGCGGAAGAGACCGTATATTTGAAAAAGATGGACGTCCATCTTTTTTTTCGATAATACGGTTTGTGCCGGCAAATGCCTAGGATTTGTGCAGATTTGAGCTGGGCGGTATCGTTTTTCAGCGATAATGGAAACTAGACGCCCAGCTCAGAAACAAACAAATCCAAGGCATTGGGTCATGGGAGGGGCCAGGATTCGTAGTGCACTGGTCCCCCTCACATGCCAGGACACCAACCAGGCACCCTAGGGGGCACTTGTAACCAAAACAAAAAAGTACAATACCTCCCAAGTCCATAGCTCCCTTCCCTTGTATTCTGAGCCCCCCAAATCCCTCCCAAAACCCACTGCCCACAACTCTACACCATTACAATAGCACTTATGGCTGAAGGGAGCACCTAGATGTGGGTACAGTGGGTTTAGGGGGCGCTTTGGAGCGCTCCCATCTACCAGCACAAGTGTAACAGATGGGGGGGATGGGCCTGGGTCCACCTGGCTGAAGTGCACTTCACCCACTAACAACTGCTCCAGGGACCTGCATACTGCTGTGATGGAGTTGGGTATGGCATTTGAGGCTGGCATACAGGCTGGGAAAAAAAGGTTTTAAGGTTGGTTGTTTTTTGCCGGGGGGGGGGGGGGTTAGTGACCACTGGGGGAGTCAGGGGTGGTCATCCCCGATTCCCTCTGGTGGTCATCTGGTCATTTAGGGCACTTTTTTTGGTCTTGTTCATGAAAATAAAGGGTCCAAAAAAAAGTGACCTAAATTCTCACTAAAAATGCCTTTCTTTTTTCCATTATCGGCCGAGCGCCCATCTCTCCTTGGCCGATAACCACGCCCCAGTCCCAGCTTCACCACGCCTCCAACACGCCCCCATCAACTTTATTTGTTCCCGCGACAGAGTGCAGTTGAAGACACTCAAAATCGGCTTTCGATTATACCGATTTGGGCATTTTGGTGAGAAAAACGCCCATCTCCCGATTTGGGTCGAAATATGGGTGTTTTTCACTTTCGATTATTAGCTGGATAGCCTGTCAGTTATTGTTTCCTTCTTCTTAAAAACTCAGATTTGTTGGTAATAAAGTGTTTAGAACTGAATCCTTATGTTCCATAGACGCTGAGAACTGCATGAAGTGTCCAGAAGATCAGTGGCCCAGTAAGAAGAAGGATGAGTGTCTACCGAGAGTCATTGAGTTCCTGTCATATGATGATCCCTTGGGTGCAGCTTTGTCTTCTATTTCTATTCTCTTATTCATTATCACTGCCCTAGTGTTGGGAATATTTATTAAATATCGGAACACAGCTGTGGTGAAAGCCAATAACAGGAATCTCAGCTACATCCTCCTCATCTCCCTCATGTTGTCTTTCCTCTGCACCTTGGTATTCATCGGTCAGCCTGGGACATTGACCTGTCTTCTCAGGCAATCTGCTTTTGGGATGATATTTACCATTGCTGTTTCTTCTGTGCTGGCAAAAACTGTCACAGTTGTCATTGCCTTCAGAGCCAACAAGCCCAGCAGCAAGTTAAGAAAGTGGGTTGGGACAAGAGTCTCCAGCTATCTAGTCCTTCTCTGCATCTCTGGTGAAATTGTCATATGCACTCTATGGCTGATCATCTCTCCTCCATTCCCTGAATATGACACACAGTCTGTAACTGGGAAGATGATTCTACAGTGCAATGATGGGTCCACTATTGCATTTTATGGTGTGATTGGGTACATGGGTTTTTTGGCTCTTCTAAGCTTCACTGTGGCTTTCCTAGTAAGGAAGGCTCCAGATAGTTTTAATGAGGCTCAGTTTATCACTTTCAGCATGCTGGTGTTCTGCAGTGTTTGGGTGTCCTTCATCCCATCATACCTGAGCACCAAAGGCAAATACATGGTGGCTGTGGAGATATTTGCCATCCTGGCTTCCAGTACTGGACTGCTGGGCTGTATTTTCACCCCAAAGTGCTACATTATTTTGCTCAGACCTGACCTGAACATGAGGGGTCATTTAATAGGGAAAAAAGTATCCTAAAAATGCCACATGAAGAAGGATTTCTTTATCTTGATCTTGTATATCTGCTCAAAATTAAAAAAAAACTGATTGAATTTTGAAATTGGAATGCCTTCATTATAGCTTGAAAACAGTGAGGCAAATTTTGAAAGGAAGGTTAATATTTCCTGTAAAGCCTCTATAAATATGTTTGATTTCTGCAGAAAGTGGGAGATGATAGTTTTCACTAGCTCGGAGGACAGTTGGTGAAGTCTTCTGCTCCACTGAATTTTCTCTTTGAATACATTCCATTTTCCGTTTTAGTCTCTTGTTCCGGCTTTCCACTCGGGTGCTTTGTGCAGACTAAGCTGCACTGATTTGACCTTCAGTCCGCTTAGTTATTATCACTGCTATAATATCACCTTTGCGAATGTAATGCCTTCAAACCCCAATTACAGGTACTGGGTGAGAGGCATAATTCCTCTATTCATCATTAGTTGTTCCTCATGCGTATGTCGGTTCCCCAATGCTGGACCGCATTTTGCTCACTTCATCAGGAGGAACCACCGTCTCATTTGCTCCAATTTATCCAGCTGCACACCGGACTGTGACACATCACTGCGGGGGGTCATTGAATGTATAACAACAATATAAAAGAATATCATATTATAACAATTGTGAAAAGCAAATGTTTATGTACATTTTAAGGTAGTGGGATCGATGTACAATTTTGACAGGTATTGAGCGTGATTGGTGTATGAATGTGAGCATTGAGGGTTTTAGCAAGCATAGGTGCTGTTTGTTAAAGACACATTTTTTCAATAAAGATATTTTGTAACATATTGTATAAACAGGAGTCTAGTAGTAAATTAATCTAAATTTGGTGCCCGAATATCAATTTAATCTATATTCTATTACAGAATTTGGGTGCCCTGATGCCTTTATAGAATACTGTGTTAGTGCACAGGTTTCGAGTATCTACCTGCTAATTTTCAGCACCATTTAACTGGACAGCAACGGCTCTGGATGGTTATAGCATTAAGCCAGCTAAACGGCTGTATCACACGATATAGCCAGCAAGCCACAAATATTCAGCACTTTGCCAGCTACATTGAGCAGACAAATTCTGCCAGTCACCAGATATGGCCAAGCATTGAGGGGCTCTTCTACAGAGCATGGGTAAGCCTAACATGGGCTTACCGATTTCTAAATCGGGACTAACACTGGCCCAGAGCTGCCACTAGTGGTAGTTCAAACCCGAGCATGCTCCATTTCCAGGGGAAAAAGAAAACCCCCAAAAATTGCTTGTGTGGTGGTAACTCGGCGGTATTCGGTCATCGCCGTATGCTGCCTGGCTACTGCCAGGTAACCATGGAAGCCCTTGTCGCCAACACAATGCAATTAAGAGTTTGTCTGGGGGCTTTTTACCCACTGCAGTAAAAAGGGCTCTGGAACACAGGAAAAATGTCACCAGCAGCTAGCTCAGGGCCCTTTTTCCTGCACCTTGGTAAAAGGACCCCTGAATATCCAGGCTAAGTGCCAACCATGGGACTAAACCAGCCTGCCTACTGTGGAATGAACATTGGCCTCCTAATTTTTAAAGCCCTTTATAAAATTGTCTCCGTAATGCATGTGTAATTAGTGTGTATTTTATATATTAGTATTTGTATATATGTTGGTAATTATGTAAAGTATACTTAAATGTGTGCACTGATTACTCATATAATCATTAGACTACTAGTAAATAAGGCCTGTTTCTGACACAAATGTGTATGTTTGAGAGAGTGTGTGTGAGAGTGACTGTGCATGTGAGAGAGAGAGAGAGTGAATGTGTGAGTGTGTGTGTGTGACAGAGAGAGAGAGTGAGTGTGGGTGCGAGTGTGTCTGTTAGAGAGAGAGAGAGAGAGAGTGTGTGTGTGTGTGTGTGAGAATGAGAGTGTGTGCGAGTGCGTATTTGAGACACAGTGCCCTGTGAGAGAGTGTGTTTCACACAGATACACTGTGTGTGTGAGAGAGTGTGTGTGTGTGAGACAGAGTGTGAGAGAGTATGTGTGCGTTACACAGACTGTGAGACTGAGAGAGTGCATGAGACTGAGTGTGGGAGACCGAAAGTGTGTGTGAGACCGACTGTGTGACACATAGAGAGTGAATGTGATACAGTGTGAGACGTAGTGTGAGAGACTGTGTGAGAGTGAGAAAGAGAAAGACATTGACTGTGAGAGAGTGTGTGTGACAAAGATACCTCCCCCCTCCCTCTGTGGTCTCAAGACCACCTCCCCCTGTGGTCTGAGGACCCCCTCCCCCCCTCTGGTCTCAGAATCCCCTGCCTTCCCCCCCCCCCTCTGTGTGGTTGACAGCGCCGTGCGAGTATGTGTGTGTGTGACAGAGAGTGAGACTGAGTGCGAGTGTGTCTGTGACAGAGCAAGTGTATGTGATTGTCCTCTCTCCTCTGCCCCCCTCCAGGCCACCAGGCGATTCTCCTCTCACCACTGCCCCCCTCCAGCCACCCAGCTATTCTCTTGTCTCCTCTGCCCCTCCTCCAACCACCCAGCGATTTGCCTATATCCCCTGCCCCCCTCGAGCCATGCAGCGATTCTCGTCTCCCCTGCCCCCCCTCCAGCCACTCAGCGATTCTGATCTCTCCCTTGCCCCCCCCTCCAGCCACTCTGCGATTCTCCTATATCCCCTGTCCCCCCTCGAGCCATATAGCAATTCTCCTCTCTCTCCCCTGGCCCCCCTTCAGCCACTCAGCGATTCTGATCTCTCCCCTGCCCCCCCCCCCCCCCTCCAGCCACTCTGCGATTCTCCTATATCCCCTGCTTCTTGATTTAGTGTCATGAACTATGCCAAAGCATATTCTAAATACTGCAAATAACTTACAATATGCTTAGGTGTAATTGCCTAATGTGCATTAATTTTAGGCCCCATATATAGAATCAGGCACTAAATGCTAATTTTACAAAGCTCGTTCAGAACTGAGTGACATTTACAGCATAGTTATTAGCGGGGATTACCACAGTAAACTAAGTGCAGGGATTTATGTCCGCATCCAACTAAAAAATGTTAGGTGTGAAACCCTGCACATAAATTTCGGCAACACCCCTAACCCACCCATGCTCCTGCCCTGGCCGTGCCTCCTTTTTGAGTGTGTGCTAGATATATGAAAAAAAAAGTAATTACATTGTTACTGAGAATGGAGCTGTTTGTAAATGTGTAAGTGTTAGATGTGACTGAATGTAAATGAGGGAGGGGAGAAGGAGAGAAAAGACATGTTTAGAAGTTGATGTTTCCCTCTATCGAATTAGTTAAAATGGAAAATTATATCAGTCTATCTTAAACCAGTCCACAGGAGAGAAGGATCAATGTGTCATCATCGCTATCTCTATTATTTCTATGTGGCCTGCAATTAAAGTGCAGCACGGATCAAGGACAAAACACTAATAGCAGTTTCCAGAAATAGATGTCCATTCGGATCAAGCAACAAATCCCTGGAGTCAAGGGAGACAGCAGAAGAGCACATTATTTTAAGGCGAAGCTCTGTATTCCTTCTGCCCTCACTATAGGATGACCGTGTGTCAAGGCAAAGCTATGACAAAACTGTGATACAGGTAAAACTAGAGCCGGTACAGAAGACGTTTTATAGAGAGAATGATATTATGTCCCTTATTTCTAGGATTGAGTGAGGTCTTGATGATGGCTTATGCATTAGTTAGTCGATGCCAGACAACCTACAGTTTCACAAGTTATGGTATGGGCAACACAAAGAAAGCTGATTTGATCTTGGGTGGAATAATTGCAACCACTTACCCTATATCGGGCAAACCCTTAAGCTTTACAAATATCAATAGACCTGAAACCTGCATACTGTAAGTATTAATTTACCTTTTTTGTAGAGACTTCTAAACCACTGATTGAGTCATCAGAAACAAAGTACAAACTTTCACAATTATACATGACAACACACACAAATCTAACTAGACAATACACACTTCACAAAGTAGACTCCTACAGAGTCATCAGATCACCAATATTCAACAGACCTATGTTAACTGTTCTCTTAATTAATAGCTGCTTTAAAGACCAGCATTTTAATCTTTTATACATAAGCATATCTTCTAACATTTTCAACAGAGTAGGGTCTGACCTCTGCCTATGAAATTACCAACTTCATGGCCTTGACCATTTATAGGCAATGTAGAAAATGCAACTGGTGGTAGTGACCGTGGTCTCCCAATAGCCTCTTCAAATCAGTAGGAGTCAAAGTATATTTTAGCTTGAAGCCCACTCCCCAACTTTTAGGATTCATGCAAAGATAAACCATATATACTTGTCCAAATTATATATTTCTAACAAATAATATAATTCTATGAGAAGACAGCATCTGCTGGGAGATAATTTTGCAAGGTGGGAGCTGCCTCAGAAATAAATCTTCCTTGAGCCTTGATAAACTATTCAACTTCTCTGTTAGTGAATCACTGATTAGTACTTAATAATAGCAATATATCAAATAGCCAAACACAATTAAAGAAGAAATAAGGTCTCATAAGAACTTAATAAAAATTAAATAGCCACTGTTTAGATCATTATAGGAAATCATTGACCTTGGCTTTCCTTACTCCAAGGTGTGGTAGACCTCATATGGTATAACCAGGACATGGGTATAGTCTGTACTAAAGATATTAAAGCACAAATCCATATATCAAATTGCTCTGTCAGCTATTTCATGTTCTTTACTTAATGATAGCCAGAAGAGCTGCAGAGAAAGGATAATTGTTAGTCATTTACCCTTTTAAGAATGTATTTACCTTGCTAAAGTAGCCTGAATGAAAATCTGTCTCCAAAGCAGCTAAAGGTTTATCAGGCTCTCAAGAGGCAGAAATCTCACCTGTGTTGAGTGCTGGAGCAAATGTCTGTCCCTAGAATGTTTTAAACATACACATAGCATTTTTAAAAATCTTGAAAACTCTGACTACACTCTTTCAAAATTCCACTTGTGTATTCATCTACCAGAAAGGGACAAGCCAGCACGTCAGTGCACATTCCTTTATTACTGTCAGGACATTACAACATTCCATTCATGCACATACAGTGGTGGAAATAAGTATTTGATCCCTTGCTGATTTTGTAAGTTTGCCCACTGACAAAGACATGAGCAGCCCATAATTGAAGGGTAGGTTATTGGTAACAGTGAGAGATAGCACATCACAAATTAAATCCGGAAAATCACATTGTGGAAAGTATATGAATTTATTTGCATTCTGCAGAGGGAAATAAGTATTTGATCCCCCACCAACCAGTAAGAGATCTGGCCCCTACAGACCAGGTAGATGCTCCAAATCAACTCGTTACCTGCATGACAGACAGCTGTCGGCAATGGTCACCTGTATGAAAGACACCTGTCCACAGACTCAGTGAATCAGTCAGACTCTAACCTCTACAAAATGGCCAAGAGCAAGGAGCTGTCTAAGGATGTCAGGGACAAGATCATACACCTGCACAAGGCTGGAATGGGCTACAAAACCATCAGTAAGACGCTGGGCGAGAAGGAGACAACTGTTGGTGCCATAGTAAGAAAATGGAAGAAGTACAAAATGACTGTCAATCGACAAAGATCTGGGGCTCCACGCAAAATCTCACCTCGTGGGGTATCCTTGATCATGAGGAAGGTTAGAAATCAGCCTACAACTACAAGGGGGGAACTTGTCAATGATCTCAAGGCAGCTGGGACCACTGTCACCACGAAAACCATTGGTAACACATTACGACATAACGGATTGCAATCCTGCAGTGCCCGCAAGGTCCCCCTGCTCCGGAAGGCACATGTGACGGCCCGTCTCAAGTTTGCCAGTGAACACCTGGATGATGCCGAGAGTGATTGGGAGAAGGTGCTGTGGTCAGATGAGACAAAAATTGAGCTCTTTGGCATGAACTCAACTCGCCGTGTTTGGAGGAAGAGAAATGCTGCCTATGACCCAAAGAACACCGTCCCCACTGTCAAGCATGGAGGTGGAAATGTTATGTTTTGGGGGTGTTTCTCTGCTAAGGGCACAGGACTACTTCACCGCATCAATGGGAGAATGGATGGGGCCATGTACCGTACAATTCTGAGTGACAACCTCCTTCCCTCCGCCAGGGCCTTAAAAATGGGTCGTGGCTGGGTCTTCCAGCACGACAATGACCCAAAACATACAGCCAAGGCAACAAAGGAGTGGCTCAGGAAGAAGCACATTAGGGTCATGGAGTGGCCTAGCCAGTCACCAGACCTTAATCCCATTGAAACTTATGGAGGGAGCTGAAGCTGCGAGTTGCCAAGCGACAGCCCAGAACTCTTAATGATTTAGAGATGATCTGCAAAGAGGAGTGGACCAAAATTCCTCCTGACATGTGTGCAAACCTCATCATCAACTACAGAAGACGTCTGACCGCTGTGCTTGCCAACAAGGGTTTTGCCACCAAGTATTAGGTCTTGTTTGCCAGAGGGATTAAATACTTATTTCCCTCTGCAGAATGCAAATAAATTCATATACTTTCCACAATGTGATTTTCCGGATTTAATTTGTGATGTGCTATCTCTCACTGTTACCAATAACCTACCCTTCAATTATGGGCTGCTCATGTCTTTGTCAGTGGGCAAACTTACAAAATCAGCAAGGGATCAAATACTTATTTCCACCACTGTATGTTACCCAACTACTGAAACCTTTATAAAATTGACTCCTAAATATCTCTACCTCATGTTTCATACCTGATCTCTCAAGTCATTGTAAACCATTGTCCTCTCTATATTTCATAATCAGATCATTCTGCTAGGTATAGCTCCATTCTTTTTCAATCACATTGGAATACAAGGGCTGATTTTGAGTTTAAACTTCCATGAGATGCAGCCCTGCTACTAAACCCCAAGTCCCAAAACTGACTGATACCTGATATCATGCTGATGGCAATGGAGCAGTGAGTGGTCAAACAAAGACTAGATTATAGTCCTTCATGGAATTAAAAAGCATTTCTGCAAGTTAGGATTGAATGTATGCTTGCATTTGAGATATAATAAAAAAAAAATATCCAGTGGTTAAGCACTTCAGAATTAATATGTTTCAGCAGATCTTTGGAGAATTTCAGTTCCATACATAAGTTCTTCAAGGGTTTAGCTAAGATTCAGTGGCAGAATTGCTGGGTATAGTTTGGTAGTTGAAAAGTAGGAGTTGGATTAGGGTGAATTAGTGTAAAGTTGCATAGTACTACAGTAGATGACGGCAGAAAAAGAACTGAATGGTCCATCCAGTCTTCTCAACAAGGTAAACTCATAGAATAGTTTATGAATCTAAAGATGTGTTTTGATTGCTCACAGGGAGGAATTTTACCAATACATTCAACATTCCTCAACCTTTTATTTTGCAATTGAGGAGATCAACCAAAATGCAGAAATCTTACCCAATATCACACTGGGTTGCCAAGTCATTGACTCCTGCTCTGATGCTTTATTTTCACTGTGTAGTGTTCTGAAAATATTATCAGGAAAAGAAGAAATAGTTCCTGGCTATACATGTTATCCGAACAGCCATGTTGCAGGTTTCATAGGAAGACTCCCTTTTTTGGCATCACATGCAATTGCCAGACTCACCGGGATCTATAGATACCCACAGGTACAGAAACAACCAGTCTCAGTTTATAATCTCTCAAATTTTGCTGTAATAGTTTCTCTTTTCCCTCACCCATCTTTTATTGGTCTGCATTATTGATGGTGGTTCCTTGTTTTGATATCTTACCGGCATATTACAATCATTGTATTAATTCACCACTTATTTTTCAAATACTCATGAATCTCTGAACAGGGTTCACAGGAAATGTCTTACAGAGAAGTATGCCTTCCATAACTCAAAATGATTTCCAAGAACTGGCAGGAATAACCTAAATTTGTTTTCAGTGTGTAGACTAGTCATTTCCAATATATAGTTGTAATACAGCTATAGTGAATTTCTCTTATTAAGTGTACTTCAAACGTTTCTTATAACACAGAGAAATGTACAGTACTTGTATTTTTGCTTATCATCTGTTGTTGTAACACTTATAGATCCCAAAAAGGGCATAATCGAAAGGAACACCCTGTGAAGGGGCGAGGAAACCCTTATTATTGAAAAAAAAGAGGGGCGTCCATCTTTCGTTTTGATAATATGGTCGGGGACACCCAAATCTTGAAATTTAGGTCGTCCCTAGAGATGGTCGTCCTTATACTTGGTCGTTACTGATTTTCGGCGATTAAGGACACTAAGGATGCCCATCTCAGAAACGACCAAATGCAAGCCCTTTGGTCGTGGGAGGAGCTAGCATTCGTAGTGCACTGGTCCCCCTCACATGCCAGGAAACTAATTGGGCACCCTAGGGGGCACTGCAGTGGACTTCAGAAAAAGCTCCCAGGTACATAGCTCCCTTACCTTGTGTGCTGAGTCTCCAACCCCCCCCCCCAAAACCCACTCCCCAAAACTGTACACCACTACCATAGCCCTTATGGGTGAAGGGTCACCTAGGTATGGGTACAGTGGGTTTCTTGTGGGTTTTGAAGAGCTCACACTTACCAACACAATTGTAACAGGAAGGGGGGATGGGCCTGAGTTCGCCTTCCTGAAGTGCACTGTACTCCTTAAAACTGCTCCAGGGACCTGCATACTGCTGTCATGGAGCTGGGTATGATATTTGAGGCTGGCATAGAGGCTGGCAAATAGTTTTAAAAACTTGAGGGTGGGAGGGGGTTAGTTATCACTGGGGGAGTAAGGGGTCATCTGATCAGTTCGAGCATCTTTTTGTGGCTTGGTGATAAGAAAAAAACGACCAGGCAAAGTCATCCAAGTGTTCATCAGGGATGCCCTTTATTAAAAGCAGGAAGCCAGCAAAAGAATCGGTTGGACTGCTAGATGACCGAGGAGTAAAAGGGGCGATCAGGGAAGACAAAGCTGTAGCAGAGAAATTAAATGAATTCTTTGCTTCGGTCTTCACCGAGGAAAATTTGGGTGGGATACCGGTGCCGGAAATTGTATTCGTAGCTGACAAGTCGAAGGAACTTAATGAATTCTCTGTATACCTGGAGGATGTAATGGGGCAGTTCTACAAACTGAAGAGTAGCTAATCTCCTGAACCGGATGGTATTCATCCCAGAGTACTGATAGAACTGAAAAATGAGCTATTTTTAGAAATATGTAATCTATCCTTAAAATTGGGCGTGGTACCGGAAGATTGGAGGGTGGCCAATGTAACGCCAATTTTTAAAAAAGGTTCCAGAGGGGATCCGGGAAATTATAGACCAGTGAGTCTGTCGTCGGTGCCGGGCTCCCTTTGTATCAAGTTTAAGATTTTATGCTTAGTCTTCAAGATGGGAACGGGTCAGGTCTCAAAAGTGCTGGCTATAAAGTTACATGAATATCAACCCCTGAGATCTTTAAGATCTGCTGATCAGTTCACACTTGATGTACCATCACACCACCTAGTGAAACTGAATGAATTTAGATAATCTATTTTTTATGTAGCAAGTCCCTCAAGGTGGAATAATTTACCATTGAGAATAAGAAAAATTCAGGATGTAAAGCAGTTCAAGAGGGATTCAAAGACTTATCTGTTTACACAGGCATATGGTGAGATGAGAGAAGTGAGTTAAGAGAACAGAAATTATGTACTCAGGGTACTGAATATGCTAAAATTTGTTAATGCCTTATTTATGTGAATAATATGTATGAGGTCTGTGTTTGTGTCATTGTATGTTGTTAGTTTGATATTATGAATGTATGTATTGTTATCCGCGAAGAACATTTGGATTGCATGGAATGCAAGTTTTTAAATAAAGAAACTTTTCCAGAGTCACAAGGAGCTGTAGTGGGAATTGAACCCAGTTCCCCAGGTTCTTAGACCACTGTACTAACCAATATACTACTCCTCCAGCCTTCTTAATTCCCCATTGGTCACTGACCCACCCCCAAAAAAGATGTAACAGTAGATATCAGACTCTATGACAGCTTCGGATATTATGGTCATTCCTAGTAGAGCAGAAAGTTGGTCCCAAGAGTAGGCCAGTGGTCAGTGTAGTGAATTGTAGAGAAAGGGACCCAGGTCCATATCCCACTTTAACTAGCACAGTTGTGGTGGAAATGATAAGCCTTCCAAAACCCACAAAATACCAGCTGTATCTATAGATATATCTATAGACCAGAGGGCTCACAATACAAAATAAGCGTGTTAAGGTGGAATTATTACCTTGAGTCCCTTTATGTGAAGTTCACTGCACTGACCACTAGGCTGCCCCTCTGCTTTGCTGTGATGTCAGTGTGACCAGTGTACTAGAAATGATGCCACATAGCCATCCCTGTGGTTTCATTTTGTGTGTTTTTCCCAAGAACATTTTGTTTTTGAAAATGGTACCTACAGAAATACATACTGATACACAAAAATGCCTGGAAATTAGCAATTTTTGCAACAAAAAAATAGACGTTTTTCCAGTTTGAAAATTGCTATGTTCAGATTGAACATTTTAGACATTTTCATCAAAATGTCTACAATTGGACTTTGATGTCATATCTAGAATTACCCTCTGAGAATTTCCTTTCAAAGTTTAGAACTCCACTTTTTACATACATTATAATTTCTTCTATTTATTACTTTTGAGCTTCAAAGATTCCACTTGCAAAGAGAAAGATGACAAAGGAATTATCTTGCTAATTAATTTTCAAAATTTGGTATATAATCATCTAAAACTCAAAAACCGCATGTATCTGGCAAGGGGTGTGAGGTCTGGTCATGTTTTTAGTGGAATTGATGGAAATGACCATGCAATGGACCAGAAAACACAATTCAAGTCTTTATTGTAGGTGTCTTGAAATCGCATTCTTAGATGACTCGGACTCTACATAGTTCGTGTTTCTACTACTACTACTATAAATCACTTATATAGCGCTACCAGTCGTATGCAGCGCTTTACAATTGAACATGAAGAAAGACAGTCCCTGCTCAAAAGAGCTTACAATCTTTTTAACTTCAACAGGAGTCTGCAAAAGTAGAAGAATGTATAAGAATACCAGTGGTTATATAACAGGAACCCAGCCCACAATAGCAAATCATGTTCAAAAGGAGTGTCAGAAATTGTTTTGTGTTGTCTAGCTTTGAGGGCTCCTGCTGGAACTCTTACTGACTCCTAAACAGAATCTTGCTTTTCTTTGGATTGTTACCACAATTTGGGTTTCTGCCAGGTACTTGTGACCTGGTTTGGCCACTGTTTGGAAAACAGGATAATGGGCTAGATAGACCAATAGTCTGACCCAGTATGGCGACTCTTATGTTCTTAAGTAGGGACATTTTCAATGTGACATCTAAGTCCGGTTTTTGACGTTTTGCTCAAAATGTCCAATATTCGAATAGGAAAAGAGGTCATTTTAGAAAAATAAAAAGTCCATCTTTTTTTTTTAATACTATTTTGAAAAAGGTTTTGTGCTTTGGACATTTTATTTTTTGGTTCATTTTCGAAAACCAAAATTGCAAAATATAGATAGTCATGCTAGTGGGATGTAGGAGGAGCCATTTACAGTAGACTGGTCCCCCAGACATCCCATGAGAGCAATGGAGCACCATAGAGAGCACTTCATAAAAACACTCCAAGGTACACTTCTCACCTTTGCTCCCTTATCTTGTCCCCTGAGCCTCCAAGACCCACCCAAAACACACTGTCAGCCACTGTACACCACTATCAAAATCCTTATGGGTGAAGGTGGCACCTATATGTAGGTACAGTAGTGTTTTGGTGAGTTTGGGAGGGGTCATTGCTTCCACAACAAGTCAGATTGGTAGGGGGAGATAAGGACCTAGGTCTCTCATTGTGCACTGCACTGACCACTATACTACTCCAGGGACCTGCATGCTGCTCTAATAGACCTGCCTTTAACATCTGAGGCTGTCATAGAGGCTGGTAAGTCATATTTTTATTCACATTTTTGTGGGGTGGGAGGAGTGAGTGACCAATGGTCATCTGGTAATTTATCGAGACCAAAACATCCTGGTTTTAATCTTGGACATTTTTGTTCCATTTCATTATGGCTGAAAAACATCCAAGTGTTAGGCACACCATAATCCCACCTTCGAAATGCCCCCGACATGCCCTCTTGTGATTTTAAGCACTGCAGATGAATAGCATAGATTAGCATCTGCAAAATAGGTTTTCAAAATATTAATTTGGATGTTTTTTTTAAATAAATACATCCAAATGGTAAATTATGATGCTTTTTGGACGTTTTTCTCTTTAAAATATGATTCCCCAAATCTCTCTCAAATAAGTGTTAAAATCTGAAAATCTGAAATCCTTTTGACCTTTTCCATCCTAGATCAGCTATGGATTGACAGAAACATCACTGAATGAACGTGATGAGTTCCCATACTTTTATCAAAATTTTCCGAGTGATTATTCTCATTTCCATGGTTTGACTCCACTTCTGAGACTCTTTGGATGGAGTTGGGTTGGAATTCTCACCTCAACTGATGAGAATGAAATAACGTACTGTGAAGAACTGAAGAGGGAGATTGTCAGGAGTGGGGGCTGTGTAGATTTTTTGGAATCACTTCCAGATACTATGACTACCTTTCGTGAAGAAGTAGAGAAAAGAAGTGAACAGATTTTGAACAAGATCTACAAATCAAAGGCCAATGTTATTATTATCCACACTACCAAGATAATATTTATAGAAACATTCTGTTTAATCTCCTATGAAAAGATTGATACAAAACTGTTTGTCTTCTCTATGGAGACCTCTTCTATTAAGAGCAAGGCTCTTACCGTCACACCTTTGATATGTAATGCTTTGAATGGCTCCCTAAGGCTTACTATCCCAAAAGGAGATATTCCAGGTTTTAAAGATTACCTCCAAAATAGCAACTACTCAACTTTCATGGACCAAATTGTCTTACTTTTGAGACCTGAATTTGAATGTGGTTTTCTCAATGACAAAGAAAACTGCACAAGATCAGAGACACTGTCTACCACTGATGCTTCACTATTTGATATGAATAATTACGAGCTCACTTACAGTCTTTATAACATGATCTATGCCATGGCTCATGCGTTACACAACTTGTACACGGCCAAGTCCCAACGTGGAAACAGTATTAAAATGGAATTTAAGCCATGGCAGGTAAAATAGGTTCAACGTTTCTAGCTAGAGTAATGGGGGGTTTTCATTACGGAAACATTCACTTATACTCACTCCCTGATTCTGCATATGGTGTCCAAAACAGTACAAGTAAATTTGGGTGCACACTTGATTTCCACATACAAAATGAGCCAATTAGTACTGCTAATTAGGTGTTAGTACACAATTATTGGTGCTAATTCGCATTAATTTAATTTGCACATGCATCTTTAGGTGCCAGGATTGGCCAAGGGAAGAGTGTGGGTGGATTAGGGGTGTTCCTCCAATTTGCATGCCATAATATAGAATAACAGAGATCCGCACCTAATTTAGGCTTGAGGATTTATACTTGGTTTCACTAGGTGTAAATCTTTCTGCCCAAAAATCAGCAGAGATCCTGGTACTAAAGACTATTCTAGAAAAGGTGCCCAACTCTGAGAACCGTTTATAGAATAGAATTTAAGCACAGTGTCAGTTTTTTGGCTCCATGTATAGAATTTTAGCCAAATGCCATAGATTATTGATGTACATAATATAAAGCAATATATAGTATTCATAAGGAAAATTGCAATTAAATACAGTGCACTCAGTTTAAGTGCACGTCAGATAAGCACATGCTCTGTTTAACTGCATGCCCCTGAGGCCCCACGCAGATACGCCCCTGCTGTATACTGTACGTATAATAATAAATAAAAGTTTCTTTGGGTCACAACAGTTAAGTGCACGCTCCGGTTAACTGCATGCATTAGCTGTAAATGAAGACTAAAAAAGAATTTTCTAAAAGTTGAATAAGAAATGGAAATCTAATATAGAAACTGCAAATAGTCTTAGGGAATAGCGAGGAAACCTTATTTAACCTGGAACATTGTTTCTATGTCTTATAGATAAAAGAAGTCATGGGGAACTGAGAGAGACTGAGCTGTGGAAATATTAAGAAGCTGATATGGTAGGCCTGTTAGTGGGCTTAAGGACGGATCTGGGAGTGGAGCTTCCTCAGTTGAGGGGTATGGGATGAGGGAGGGAGGAAGTGGGAGATCTTTCAATTTGGTGGGGCAGGCAGATGAGTGAGGGAAGAGAAAGGAAGGGGAAGTGAGGAATACTGAACACCATGGGGGAGGGAGGGAAGGAATGATTGAATATAAACCCTCGATTTGTATTTGAGTTAACATTTCCCCCACTATTTTTTTTAGGGGACAAATGTTATCTCAGTTTCTCTTCAGAGTATATACAGTATATTAGTTCTGAAATGAGATCTAAAATATTAGTACATAAGCATCACCATGCTGGGACAGACCAAGGGTCCTTCGAGCCCAGCACCCTGTCACCGACAGCGGCCAAAAGAACAAGCAATTTGTCCCGCCCATCCTAGAAATCCTGTATTATTCCTTCGTCCATTCAATAACATTCTATGGCTTTTTCCTCCAGGAAGCCGTCCAACCCTTTTTTGAAGTCTGCTAAGTTAACCGCCTTAACCACCTTCTCCGGCAGCGAATTCCAGAGTTTAACCACGCATTGAGTGAAGAAAAATTTCCTCCGATTTGTTTTAAATTTACCACACTGCAGCTTCATCGCATGCCCCCTTGCCCTAGTATTTTTGGAAAGCGTAAACAGACGCTCCACATTGACCCATTACATTCCACTCATTACCTTAGAGACCTCTATCATATCTCCCCTCAGCTTCCGTTTCTCGAAGAGCCCCAGCCTCTTCAGCCTATCCTGATTGGGAAGTCATCCCATCCCCTGTATCATCTTTGTCGCCCTTCTTTCCACCTTTTCCAATTCCACTATCCGGCTCATTTTTGAAAGAGAAAGCAGGCCATTTTCCGACACAAACCGGGAGATGGCCAGCCTTCTCCTAAATCCAGCCAAATCTGTATAATCGAAAGCCGATTTTGGCCGCATTCAACTGCTTTCCGTCGTGGAGCCGGCAAAAGTTCAAGGGGGCGTGTCAGTGGTGTACCGAAGGCGGGATGGGGGCGGGATGGGGGCATGCTTTCAGATGGCCGGCTTTGCCCGATAATGCATTGTCAGGCAGTGATTGAAAAAAATTACTACAGAATCGATTAATGTCTCCTATTTTGGCGGCACCAAACAATCCTGCATTGTCTCTTCCTAGTTAATGGCACTATACCTTTTATCTGCCCATGACACTCTCTCTCCAAAAAAATATAGAGAACAAAATAATCAGTAGAGGAACAGCTCAGCATTTTACATTCTTAGAGGACTCACCAGTTCAATCTACATAATCCTACATGGTATTAAAAATTTGCCTGGATTTGAAAGAAATAAGGTAGCAAATGTGCAAAGAGATGCAATTAGTACAAGTCTAAATCTCACATGTTTTATGACAATATATCGAGGATTTACACTTAAGCAAACAAGATTTAAAAAAATATTCTAACTATGCATTATCTTTCTAGCTCAACCAGTACCTTAAAGAGGTCCACTTTAAAGCCCCAGATGGACATGAGATCTTCTTTGATGAGAAAGGACATGCTCCAAATCATTATGATATCATACAGTATTTTCATTTCCCTAATTTGACAACTGCATGGATCCATGTCGGAAGTTTCAAGCCCTCAGCTCCAAAGGACAAGCAACTCTTTGTCAACCTTACAGCCATCCGATGGAAAACTCCCTCAAACCAGGCCTGAAACTATCTATTCTGTTTATAGTAGGGTTAATAATGTGGAAACAGAGCAGAGGAAGAAAAGGACCTGACTAAGTTTGCAATCGCATATTTTTGTAATTATAGAATAAATATCACAGTATAAAATCTGTCTTTAAATTAGTTCTCATGATAGCTCAGAAAGAGAGGGCAAACTGCTGATTGAGGAATATGACTATTTCTGTATTTCTTCGTCTCCTCAGGTCCTCCGCTCTGTGTGCTCCGAGAGCTGTACACATGGATACAGGAAAGTTATTGATCGTGAGAAGCCAGTCTGCTGCTTTGACTGTGTCCCCTGCTCTGAAGGGGAGTATTCTAATACCACAGGTAGACAAAACACATCATGGTGGTTTATATATGTATGTATGAAATACCTATAGTTAATGTAAATCAGATACACATCTATCAGTACTGGAAACAAAGACATAGCAAGATGCTGAATACTTCCTGCACCCTACATCATAGTTAATTATTCAAGTTTATGCAATAAAGGGATCTTCCTGGTTACGACCACTTAGCTTTCATACACAGAACTTAACCCCCTATACTATACCGTTGCCTAGAAGTTCTGTAACCCAAGTGCCTGACCGTGCAATGTTTAGAATTAAATCTTACATTTTAATTATTGGACCATTGTGTTCAAGCTTCGCTAGATCCTTCATTATGCTATCCACACCCTCTGGGGTGTCCACCCTATCACAGAGTTTGGTGTCGTCCATAAAAAGACAAACCTTACCAGACAGTCCATCCACAATATCGCTCACAAATATGAGAAAAGGAGTCGGCCCAAGGACTGATCCCTGTGGTACACCACTGATAACATTCTTTCCCTCAGAGCAAGCTCCATTTACCACTACCCTCTGTGTCCTTCCATTTAACCAGTTTTCAGCCTAGTCAGTCACTTTAGGGCCCATACATGCAGACTATTTAAAAAAAAAATCGCCCATCTAATTTTATGCCTTTCAGTCTTGACTTTGTATTGCTAAGCATAGGGGTGGTGAGCACAGGCATGACCCAAGTCAAACTGCCACCTGAGGCAAGCAATGAGATGGTGCCACTGGCCCTCCTAATGCCTGACCCCCCTCCCCCCACCGAATCTAATATTTCTCCCTTCATACTCTCTTTCTCTGGTCTATTATCTGTAAGCGATCGAAATGTTCATGTAGGTCTGGCATGTCCCCTCTTCATTCCTCTACCCTCTTCCGCAAGTATGCCTTCCCCTTTGCTTTTTCAAAAGGCGGAGGCGGCAGTGATTCCTATACAATGCCCTATCGCCTGCACTGGCTTCTTCTCTGTATTGCAGCCTGCCTCTGAGGAAACAGGAAGTTACATCAGAGAGGAGGGCCACAATATAAATAAAAGAAGCCAGTGCCAGTAGCAGATATGGGAAACGTTGCTGATGACAACTTTTGGAAAACCAAAGAAGAAGGTAGACTAGGGGGTGGAGGTTGAGGAAGGAAGGGAGAGAAGCCAAACCATAGTCGATAGAGGGGTGGCTGGTAGCAGTTGTAAGATGCATCTCTGTGAAACATGCCATCTGAGGCCCCCACCTCAGTTGGCGTAATGGTACTGGCTGAGTATATAGGATAGCCCATTTATTTCAAATCCAGAAACCTTCTTCTCCTCTTCAATGTCCAATAAGGTACATCCTCCCCCATAACCTGTCCCTGTGCCTTTCCACATGGGAGTACATTCTCAAAAGGGCACCTAAACTTAGGTGCCCTGTGAAAGCATGTAAGCCCAAATTCTATAACAGCAATTGCAGGCATAATTGCCATTCTAGAATAATACGTAAATGCATTTATGCACTCATCTTTAGGCGTGAGCATTTACACCATGTGGGCAGTTGAGTGCGTAAATGCTAGTGTTCTATCACCTGATCCTCCCACACCCCTTCCACATCAATGCTCCCTTGCAGATGTATGCACTAGATTTGTCTGTGCAATTTATAGAATACTGACTGGAGACAGTTACAAGCATAACTGAAAATTAGTCCAAAGTAACACCAAAAATAGTCTATCATTTGCCATTAATGTCAGTTGTCAGCTAATCATTAATTTATGTGCACAAATGCCCTTATTCTATAACAACTGAAGCAAATTTGCATTCAAACATTTTTTGTATGGAATATTTTATAGAATTAAGGGAATGGTACATATAGCCTGTCAGTTATTGTTTCCTTCTTCTTAAAAACTCAGATTTGTTGGTAATGAAATGTTTACAAATGAATCCTTAAGAAATCTTATGTTCCATAGATGCTGAGAACTGCAAGAAGTGTCCAGAAGATCAGTGGCCCAGTGAGAAGAAGGATAAATGTCTACCAAGAATCATTGATTTCCTGTCCTATGATGATCCCTTGGGTGCAGCTTTGTCTTCTATTTCTATTCTCTTATTCATTATCACTGCCCTAGTGCTGGGAATCTTTATTAAATATCGGAACACAGCTGTGGTGAAAGCCAATAACAGGAATCTCAGCTATATCCTCCTCATCTCCCTCATGTTGTCTTTCCTCTGCACCTTGGTATTCATCAGTCAGCCTGGGACATTGACCTGTCTTCTCAGGCAATCTGCTTTTGGGATGATATTTACCATTGCCATTTCTTCTGTGCTGGCAAAAACTGTCACAGTCGTCATTGCCTTCAGAGCCAACAAGCCCAGCAGCAAATTAAGAAAGTGGGTTGGGACAAGGGTCTCCAGCTATCTAGTCCTTCTCTGCATCTCTGGTGAAATTGTCATATGCACTGTATGGCTGATCATCTCTCCTCCATTCCCTGAATATGACACACAGTCTGTAACTGGGAAGATCATTCTACAGTGCAATGAGGGGTCCACTATTGCATTTTATAGTGTGATTGGGTACATGGGTTTTTTGGCTCTTCTTAGTTTCACTGTGGCTTTCCTAGTAAGGAAGGTTCCGGATAGTTTTAATGAGGCTCAGTTTATCACTTTCAGCATGCTGGTGTTCTGCAGTGTTTGGGTGTCCTTCATCCCATCATACCTGAGCACCAAAGGCAAATACATGGTGGCTGTGGAGATATTTGCCATCCTGGCTTCCAGTACTGGACTGCTGGGCTGTATTTTCACCCCGAAGTGCTACATTATTTTGCTCAGACCTGACCTGAACACGAGGGGTCATTTAATAGGGAAAAAAGTATCCTAAAAATGCCACATGAAGGTTTTCTTTATCATGATCTTCTATTCCTGCTCAATATTTGTGCCGCTTTTGTGGACCCTTTTTTTTCATGAACAACTCCCCCCAAAATGCCCCAACTTCCCAGATGACCACCGGAGGGAATCGGGGATGACCTCCCCTGACTTCCCCAGTGGCGATTAACCACCTCCCACCCGGAAAAAAACAATGTTTCAAACTTTTTTTTTTCAGAGTATGTCCTTTGCTATGCCTCTGTTCCTGTGACGGCAGTTGAAGACGTCCTGCAGTTGAGAATGTGCAAAATGACTCCAACACCCTCTTTATTTATTTAGTTGGATTGTGGATCACAAGTAGCAGCAGTGGGACTTGAACCAGCCACCCCTAGATTGCCAGACCAGTGATCTAACCACTAGGCCAGTCTGCCACTCCTCTATTCCACTTCCTTGAAAATGGCTGTCCCTGTAGGGGGGCAGTTCAGGATGTCCAAAATGTTTGAAATTAGGACGTCCATGCCTTCGTTATGCCTCTGCTGACACACACATACCTCCCCCACCCAGGGACCTACATACTGCCCCCCTCCCCCCCCCCAGTGATGGCCAAATTTCAAGGAAGTGGAATGAAGTGAAGGAGTGATAGACTAGCCTAGTGGTTAGAGCACTGGTCTGGCAATCCAGTGGTGGCTGGTTCAAATCCCACTGTGGCTACTTGTGATCCACAATCCAAATAAATAAATAAAGAGGGTGTTGGAAGCATTTTGGACATTCTCAACTGCTGTTGCAAGGACAGAGGCATAGTGAAGGATATACTCTTTAAAAAAAAAAGTTTGTAAAGTTGTTTTTTTCCTGGTGGGAGGTGGTTAATCACCACTGGGGAAATCAGGGGAGGTCATCCCTGATTCCCTCCGGTGGTCATCTGGGAAGTTGGGGCACTTTTGGGGGACTTGTTCATGAAAAAAAGGGTCCACAAAAAGCGGCCCAAATTCTCGCTTCTGCCGCCCTTCTTTTTTCCATTATCGGCCGAGGGCACCCATCTCGCCTCAGCCGATAAACACGCCCCAGTCCCGCCTTCACCACACCTCCGACATGCCCCGTCAACTACAGTTGAAGGTGCCCAAAATCGGCTTTCGATTATACTGATTTGGGTGCCCATGAGAGAAAGGTGCCCATCTTCCGATTTGGGTTGAAATATGGACGTCTTTCTCTTTCGAAAATAAGCTGGATAGTGTATGAGCACCAAGTGGCATCTGACACGCATAGGTCATTCCCACCCAAATTCTTTACCGCCAGGTCTATGACTGGCGGTAAGGTCTCAGACCCTAAATGGACGAGCGGCAATTTTGATTTTGCTGCATGTCCATTTTTAGCAAAAATTTTAAAAAGGCCTTTTTTACAAGTGTGCTGAAAAATGATTCTGCACATACCCAAAACCTGTGCGTACACTACTGGAGGCCATTTTTCAGCGCACCTTTGTAAAAGGACCCCTTAGTCTTTAATAGTGTTTAATACACTTGTATGCAATAGCGTTAATTTTCTGACCATTAATGCATATAGTGTGTTAGTCCTAGTGTCTTATTATAAAATTTTATAAAATTACCTCCTACATGCATAAGTAGCAGACGTGTCAATGTCCCACCCGAGCATTTATGCGTTATTCCACTTATGCACACTGTTACAGAAAATATTCAGGCAGTATATAATTGTTCAAACTGGAATCTCAAGCTAGCAACCAAATAAATTTCAGATATCCAGTAGATATTTATTTACTATTTAAATAAACTGTTACAGAAAATCATTTAGGTCCCCTACTGGCTGTTTCCCCTGCTTGAATTTTGCAACTTTTGAATGCAAAAGACTCTGTAGAGGTGGCTTTCAGTTACAAAATGGCCCTGTATGTATTAGATATCATTGCACCATTATTACTCTTTGAGTGCCTGGATATTTAGTTCTATTATCAGGGCTTTTTTTGAGGGGGTACTTGAGGGTACTAAGTACCGGCACCTTCTCCATTGTCTGCTAAATTTGACCCATGGACCCCAAGTTTTAATGAAAGAGCTCAGGCTCCACACTCCAATTCTGCCTTGTTATAGATTCTGTGACTGGTTGCATGGGTCCTGGCAAATGTGGATTGGGTCCTTCAGTGACCACCCCACCCCTGAAGGGTGGCCTGGCATTCGGAGTACCGGTACCTTTATTCTGCTTGAAAAAAATACACTGTCTATTATGGAGACAGATGCTAGCAGTAAAATTCTGGGCACAAGCCAGGCTTAAAAATTCCCTTCTATTTTCTTACTTATTCTCTCTTATAAACATGTGAGTCCTCCTGGCAGTTCTAAATATGCCCAACAACTTCACCACCATCCAACTCACCCCCCCCCCCCCCCAAAAAAAAAAAAACCACTCTCTTTGCAAGAATATTCAGGCTTACCTCCCGCAGCCTCACATCAAGGGTTGCTTTTTACCTAATGATGAGCTAGTGCGGAAATGAGCTATATCCAGCAGGTTATTTATCCTTCAGCCTTACATCATACCACAAAACGATGGAGCAAGTATATTTGCAATCTGTGTATGAGGAATTATTACACGGGAATATCAACACAGGATCCAATCATTGACTTTCCTGAACAAGGGTTTCTGCATATGTACAAGAATATCCTGATGAGCTGTGGGTCATCACACTCTGAGACAGGTTTATTGGGATCAGTTTCTGGGCAGATAAACTATAAAATATTTTTCAGAATCTTAAAAATTATAATATGTTAATATTCTGTTAAAATAAATAAATAATACTTGAAGATAATTTTCCTCCAATCCAAAAATTGTATATGCTCCCTAATCGTGGTTTAAAATCTAAGGAACCAGCACATGAGACTTTGGACATTTCTGCTCTGTTAGAACAGTCACAGGAAGAAGTTGAATATAGATCTACTTTGCTGGTATCCTTTTTTTTCTTATGGCTAAAGAAGCATTGTTGAGACAATATTTTAGACAAATCTCCTCCATAGAATACATGGGCGAGAAAATTCAGGTATTTCCTGATGTGTCCAGGACTACGCAAGAAAGGAGGAAGAAATGTTTGCTTTTAAGACGAGAGACTATACAACTGGGGACTAAATTTCAGCTAAGATTCCCCTGTAAATGTGTCTTATTTTTTGAAACTAAGACATATCATTTCTTCGATCCAATTCAGCTTAGATCTTTTTTAAATGCGAGATCTCCTAAACCCCCTTAGAAATCCAACGCTGGACTTTGATTTGATTTTGGAAGTTGTACCATCTTGACGCTTTAAATTCCTGATTTATATTTCCTTATATTGTATCCTTATCCTCTATATAAGGTTTATGGAAATCGCCCTCCCAGATTTGAGGACTATGTATAAAAGTAAATACTTTCTGACTTATGGAATTCCATAATGTTAAATATATTTCTTTGGATTTTTTTCCCTGTATTTCTTGACAAAGTTTAACTTTGAATATGTAATTGAAAATGCTATAAATAAAGAATTTAAAAAAATAAATAAATACTAATAAAAATAAAGATAACAAATTGTAATATCCCGCTGACTCTTGTAGAATTCATAAAGTTTTACAACGCATTAATTACCAAATTAATGTGTAGCTAAAACGGATATGTTTTTTGTAATGTATCACTGGAACATAACAAAATAACGGTGGAAACAAGTACAGAACTTTGAAATGATTTCAAACTCAAAAGTTATAAACTGATCTGTATATAGATCAGTGGCAACTAATGAGTCTTGTATTTCAATTGCCATTCAATGAGCGTGATAAGTGGCCAAGTGGTTGAGAAATACATTAAAAAGAAATTGACACAAGATCATGTGCAGCATCCCACATTGAAGAGGAATTGCATCAGATGAGGTAGTAGGACAATTAACTGTATAGCAATGATCCGTAAGATAGGAAGAAAGCCAAGACGATTCTGTTCCCACAAGACCTTGGGCCTTCAAACTTCAAGAGATCATATTACACTAGGTCAAATGCTGAGGACAGGTCCAAAGAGACCTGGAGGGGCATGAGACCTGCATCCAAACAAGAGTGTAGTTTACCTGGGAGAGCAGTTACAGTGGATTCAATACTATGATATGTTCTAAAACCAGTTTGACAAGGATGAAGTGCAGAAAGCTGGATGACACGGTGCAGAAGCTATTGAACTACTGCTTGCCCTGGGACTGGTACCATGGAATGTTACTACTCTTTGAGATCCTGCATGGAATCTTGTCACTCTTTAGGATTCCAGAATCTATCTATTCTTTGGGGTTCTACATGGAATGTTACTACTCTTTCAGATTTTATGGATGTTGTAAAGAAAGAAACGACAGGTCTTGGCGATCTGCTGGCTATGAGCAGAGGAGAGAGAAGAGTCAAAGATGACCCCAAGGTTTCAGGCTGAGGAGACAGGGAGAATGAGAGAGCCATCAACAGAAAAAGAAAACGGGGGGAGTGGGGAGGTGGGTTTGGGGGGAAAAATGCGAAGCTCGGTTTTGGTCATGTTTAATTTCAGGTGGCTTTGAGACATCCAGACAGCAATGTCAGAAAAGCACGCTGAAACTTTGGTTTGGATGCAAGGTGAGATATCAGGGGTAGAAAGGTGGATTTGGGAGTCATCAGCATAGAGATGGTAGGAAAAGCCATGGGATGAGATTAATGAATCAAGGGAAGAAGTGTAGATAGAAAAGAGGAGGGGACCAAGAACAGAACCCTGAGGTACGCCGACAGGCAGAGGGATAGAAGTAGAAGAAGATCCACCAGAGTGAGCACTGAAGGTGCGGAGGGAGAGGTAGGAAGAGAACCAGGAAAGGACAGAGCCCTGGAATCCAAGTGAGGACAGGATATCGAGAAGTATGCTGTGATCGACAGTGTCAAAAGCAGCGGAAAGATCAAGAAGAATGAGGATGGAATAGAGATCTCTGGATTTAGCCAGTAATAGGTCATTGGAGACTTTAGTAAGCGCAGTTTCGGTTGAGTGGAGAGGGCGAAAACCAGATTGTTGTAGGTCAAGAATAGCATGTGAAGAAAGAAAATCAAGGCAGCAGTGGTGAACAGCACGCTCAAGTAATTTGGAGAGAAAAGGGAGGAGGGAGATGGGTCAGTAATTAGAGGGACAAATAGGGTCGAGTGAAGGCTTCTTAAGGAGAAGTGTGACCACAGCATGTTTAAAGGCAGTAGGGACAGTTGCAGTGGAAAGTGAGAGGTTGAGAATGTGACAGATAAAAGGAATAAGAGCAGGTGAGATGTCATTAAGAAGGTGGGTGGGCATGGGATCAGAGGAACAGGTGGTACATTTTGAGGAAGAAAGGAGAAGTGTAGTTTCCTCTATAGTAACTTCAGGAAAGGAGGAAAAGGAATGAGTGGAAGGAGAGAGAGGGGAACGGACTAGTGGAGGGAGAAGTGGCGAGGTAGAGAATTCAAGGTTTATCTTTTGAACCTTGTCGTGAAAGAATTCAGCAAGGGTCTGAGGAGATAATGAAGGGGGAGTTGGGGGAGGGGCACCTTGAGGAGAGCGTTCAATGTGGTGAAGAGAAGTCGAGGGTTAGAGCCAAGAGAGTTGGTCAGTTGGATATAATAATCCTGTTTGGCACGTAAAAGAGCAGATTGGAAGGAGGTCAGCATGAACTTAAAGTGTAAGAAATCAGCAAGAGCCCGAGATTTCTGCCAGAGGCATTTGGCGGAGCGGGTACAGGAACGTAGGTAGCGGATATTAGAAGTCAGCCAAGGTTGGGGTTTTGTACGCCTTATAGGGTGGGTCATCAAAGGTGCAAGAGTGTCTAAGGCTGAGGATAGAGTATTGTTGTAAGAAGAAACAGCCTGGTTGACAGAAGTGGATGGTGCCACAGTAGATAGGAGGTTTGAAACATGGGAGGATAGAGATGAATGGTCAATATCGTGAAGATTCCTAGATAAATTAGATAAGATAGGACGGGACTGGGAGGGAGGAGATTTAAGTGTGAAAGTTATAAGATGGTGATCAGAGAGGGGAAGATCAGAGGTAAGGAAACTAGAGGGTGAACAGTTGGAGGAGAAGATGAGATCAAGACAGTGACCATTTTGATGAGTGGGGGAGGTGGAGCATAGTTGGAGATTAAAGGAGGATGTTAAAGCGAGTAACTTGGAAATATAAGAGTTGGAAGGATCATTAGCAGGAATATTAAAGTAACCAAGGATGAGAGAGGGGGAGGAAGGATCATGGAAGAAGGCAAGCCAGGCATCAAAGTCACTGAGAAAGGATGAGAGGGACTTATCAGGGGGACGGATAAATGACCGCTGTTCGAAGAGGCAGAGGAGAGAAATGGCGGATAGAGTGGACTTCAAAGGAGGAAAAACAGTGAGATTGAGGTGGAAGACGAGGTTGAAATCTGGAGGAGGGAGAGAGAAGTAGTCCAATACTGCCCCCACGACCAGCAGGGCGAGGAGTATGTGAAAAAAAGATAACCGCCATGGCAGAGGGCTGCGACTGAAGCAGAGTCATCAGGGCAGAGCCAGGTTTCTGTTATGGCGAGCAGATGGAGGTGACGCGAGATAAAGAGGTCCTGGATATAGGGGAGTTTGTTACAGATAGAGTGGGCATTCCATAGGGCAAAAGAGAAGGGCAGAGAAGAGGAGGGGAGTAGAGGAATAGAGATAAGGTTAGAGAGGTTGCGGTGAGATCTGTAGAGTTGGGATAATAGTTGGTGAGGAGGGCCAGGATTGGGATTGATGTCACCGGCTGAGAGTAAGAGAAGGAGTAAAGAAAGTGGAGGAGACTCGGTGGTAATCGGTCATCGCCGCATGCTGCCTGGTTACCACCAGGTTACCATGGGATTCCTTGTCACCAACTCAATGAGTGGCAGTAAGGGCTCTACACCACATGGTCATGTGGTAAGAGTTCTTTTATGGCATGGCCATGTTTGTCTGCAGCAGTAAAAAGGGCTCTGGCACGAAGGTAAAATGGCAACTGAAGCTGGTGCAGGGCCCTTTTTCCTGCAGCTTGGTAAAAGGATCCCTAAATATCCAGGCTAGGTTCCAACCATGGGACTAAGTCAGCCTATCTACTGCGTACTGAACATTGGCCTCATAATTTTTAGAGCCCTTTATAAAATTGACTCCATAATGCATGTATAATTAGTATATATGGTGGTAATTGTTTAAAATACTAGCTTATACACACAAATGTGTACACCTATATGTATATATGTCCATATGCTGCAGTTTAAAGTTAGATAGATAAAAGGAGACTCTCCCAGTCTCAGACAGCCTAAAAATTCTGGGAGACACTATTGACCGAAATCTAACACTTGAAGATCATGCGAAAAACACAGCAATGAAAATGTTCTACTCAATGTGGAAACTTAAAAGAATCAAACCTTTCTTCCCAAGGGAAGTATTCCGCAGCCTAGTACAATCAATGGTGCTAAGTCATCTAGACTACTGCAATGCCATTTATGCCGGATGCAAAGAACAAATCATCAAGAAGCTGCAAACCGCCCAAAACACAGCAGCCAGACTCATATTTGGGAAAATGAAATATGAAAGCGCCAAACCCCTAAGAGAAAAACTACACTGGCTCCCACTAAAAGAACGAATTGCATTCAAAGTCTGTTCCCTGGTCCACAAAATCATCTACGGAGAAGCCCCAACCTACATGTCAGACCTTATAGACTTGCCTATCAGGAACGCAAAAAGATCATCACGCACATTCCTCAATCTCCACTACCCTAACTGTAAAGGGATGAAATACAAATCCATATACGCGTCCAACTTCTCATACATCTGCACGCAGCTATGGAACGCGCTACCGAAGGCCGTAAAAACAACGCAAGACCTAACTATCTTCCGAAGACTACTGAAAACAGACCTTTTCAAGAAGGCCTATCACAAACATCCAGCTTAAATACTAAATATTAACATTATACACGATCTATACAAATGCGAACTTCTATCACTTGACTGTTCAACCTCTTTGCTATTAATGATGAAACACTACCTCTTTATCCTTATGTTGAACAGAACTTCTCAACAGTCAATGAACCAATGTCTGTCATAATCTAACCTATTACTCAGGAACCTTCTTGCACTACCATAATGTATTCTTTTAACATGTACATATCACATGGTATATATATATATATATATACACCACGATCTGTTCCATATACACTATGTCCCATATATGTTACCATGTATGTATACACCATGTATGTATGCTCCTTAATGCAATACCAATTGTAATTCTGTTACCCGGAAATGGCAACCGCCATTACGGCAAATGTAAGTCACATTGAGCCTGCAAATAGGTGGGAAAATGTGGGATACAAATGCTACAAAAATAATAAATAAATAAATTATATACTTCAATGTATACACTGATTACCCAAACATTAGAATATTAGCCTATACATCTCTTTATACTTGTATTTATTTATTGCATTTGTATCCCACATTTTCCCACCTATTTGCAGGCTCAATGTGGCTTACAGAGTTCTGTTATGACATTGTCATTCCAGGGTATCAAATACAATTAGTGATGTAAAAATTATTAAGTAAGGAAGAGAAGAAAAGGTTTAGGCGAGTAGGTATAGAAAATATTAGGTAAGGGAATGAAGTGTGGTTTAGGTGAATAGGTATAGAAAGTAGACTTTCATATCTGGCAAGGTGATTTAGAGGGGCATAATCGAACGAAAACGTCTATCTCCATGGGCGTTTATCTCCGAGAACGGGTCCGTGAAGGGGCGGACCGAACCGTATTTTCAAAAAAAATAGACGTCCATGTTTTATTCAACAATTTGTGAGCTGGGCGTTTTTGCTTTTCAGCGATAATGGAAAATGAAAGCGCCCAGCTCAAAAACGAATAAATCCAAGGCATTTGTTCGTGGGAGGGGCCAGGATTCGTAGTGCACTGTCCCCCCTCACATGCCAGGACACCAACCGAGCACCCTAGGGGGCACTTTTACAAAAACAAAAAAAAAAGGTAAAAGAGCTCCCAGGTGCATAGCACCCTTCCCTTGTGTGTTGAGCCCCCCAAATCCCCCTCAAAACCCACTGCCCACAAGTCTACACCATTACTATAGCCCTAAGGGGTGAAGGGGGGCACCTACATGTGGGTACAGTGGGTTTGGGGGGGTTGGACGACTAAGCATTAAGCAGCACAATTGTAACAGGTAGGGGGGGATGGGCCTGGGTCCATCTGCCTGACGTCCACTGCACCCCCTAACAACTGCTCCAGGGACCTGCATACTGCTGCCTGGGAGGAGGGTATGACATTTGAGGGTGAAAATAAAAAGTTGTGAAACATCATTTTTTTGTGGTGGGAGGGGGTTAGTGACCACTGGGGGAGTCAGGGGAGGTCAGCCCCGACTCCCTCTGGTGGTAATCTGGTCATTTAGGGCACTTTTTGGGGCCTTATTCGTGAAAAAACAGGGTCCAGGAAAAGTGCCCTAAATTCTAGCTACAAACGCATACTTTTTTTCCATTATCGGCGAAAGGCGCCCATCTCTGTTCGGGTGATAACCACGCCCCAGTTCCGCCTTCACCACGCCTCCGATACGCCCCCGTCAACTTTGTCCGCATCCGCGACGGAGTGCAGTTGAAAACGTCCAAAATCGGCTTTCCATTATACTGATTTATTCGTTTTTGTGAGATAAATGTCCATCTCCCGATTTAGGTCGGAACTTGGGCGTTTTTCTCGTTCGATTATAAGCAGTTTAGTGAGTTTATGGGTTCTTTTTGTAGGCCTTATTGAAGAGATGTGTCTTCAGAGATTTACGAAAGTTGGTTATTTTGCCAATAGTTTTCAAGGTAGTAGGTAATGCATTCCACATCTTTGTGCTCATGTACGAGAAGGTAGTTGCATGCATCTGTTTGTATTTTAGTCCTTTGCAACTGGGGAAGTGTAGATTAAGAAATTTGCGGGATGATCTTTTGGCATTACTGGGAGGCAGGTCCATGAGGTTTAGCATATAGGTTGGGGCGTCTGCGTGGATGATTTTGTGAACAATCTGTTCTTTGCATCCAGCGTACAGTGCATTGCAGTAGTCCAGGTGACTTAGTACCATTGACTGTACCAGGGTTCGGAAGATGTATCTCAGAAAGAACGGTTTTATTCTTTTGAGTTTCCACATGGAGTGGAACATCTTTTTCGTTGTATTCTTCACGTGGGCATCGAGTGTGAGGTTTTGGTCAATGGTGACTCCGAGAATTTTCAGAATTTGTGAGATAGGAAGAGAACAGTATGGTGTGGTTATGGTGGTGAAGTTATTTGTGTTATATTGTGAGGTGAGTACAAGACACTGTGTTTTTTTGCGTTGAGTTTTAGTTGATGCTACTTTTGTTTCACTTTCTTTGCCTTTGAAATAAATATTGAGCCCCAGGGTGTAGCTCCGCTCAGCAGCCCCATCCATTTGTATGGCAACACTACCTATACTTGCACCTTCCAAGTTACACGCAACATTAGGTACCGTGATGACTCATACTAACTGCTGGATTATATTAGAGTGGCTAGAGTTATACATGATTCTGTAGGTAAATCTAGGCGTATTCTACAACTAGGCAAGTAGATTAATTGTTTTAACAAGATGTTAAACATTGCTAACAGCTCTTAATAAGCAATAATGAGCACTAATTTGGGCAAAAAGAGGGGTGCTTATCCAGAAAGACGCCCATATTTCGACCCAAATCGAGAGACGGGCGTCTTTCTCCCATGGGCGCCCAAATCGGTATAATCGAAAGTCGATTTGGGGAATCTTCAACTGCAATCTGTCACGGAAATGGCCAAAGTTGATGGGGGTGTGTCAGAGGCGTGGTGAAGGCGGGACTGGGGCATGGTTATCAGCCGAGTAGAGATGGGCGTCCTCAGCCGATAATTGAAAAAAGAAAGGCGTTTTTAGCACGAATTTGGGTCACTTTTTTTGGACCCTTTTTTTTTACAAATAAGTCCCAAAAAAGTGCCCTAAATGACCAGATGACCACCAGAGGGAATCGGGAATGACCACCCCTGACTCCCACAGTGGTCACTAACCCCCTCCCAACCAAAAAAAAGAACTTTAAAAACTTTTTTCCAGCCTGTATGCCAGCCTCAAATGTCATACCCAGCTCCAACACAGCAGTATGCAGGTCCCTGAAGCAGTTGTTACTGGGTGCAGTGCACTTCAGGCAGGTGGACCCAGGCCCATTCCCCCCACCCCACCTGTTACCCTTGTGGTGGTAAATGGGAGCGTTCCAGACTGCCCCCAAAACCCACATCTAGGTGCCCCCCTTCATCCCTAAGTGCTATGGTAATGGTGTAGCGTTGAGGGGAGTGGGTTTTGGGGGGATTTTGGGGGGCTCAGCACCCAAGGGAAGGGAGCTATGGACTTCAAATGTAGTTAATTTTTTTTTAATTGTTACAAGTGCCCCCTAGGGTGCCCGGTTAGTGTCCTGGCATGTAAGGGGGACCAGTGCACTACCAATCTTGGCCCCTCCCATGAGCCAATGTCTTGGATTTGTTCATTTTTGAGCTGGGCGCCTTCGGTTTCGATTATCGCTGAAAAACGAAATCGCCCAGCTCTAATCCGCACAAATCCAATGCATTTGGCTGGCATAAACCGTATTATCAGAAAAAAGATGGACGCCCATTTTTTTTCGAAAATACTGTTTGTCCCACCCCTTCACGTACCCATTCTCGGGGATAGACGCCCATGGAGATGGGCGTTCACGTTCGATTATGCCCCTCCACATGTTGTAGATATGGGCGTATCATGTGTGTTCCAAAATCTAAGTACGACGTTATAAAATATGGGCCATTGCAGATAAACCTGCGCTCAAGGATTTATACCAGCTTTACATTGGTATAAATAGACGCTTGTTGATTTAATGTCATGAACTATGCCTAAGCGTATTTTAAACACCGCAAATAATTTAGAATATGCTTAGGTGTAAGTGCTTAACACACATTTATTTTAGGCACCATATATAGAATCGGGCCCTAAATGCTAATTCTACAAAGCTCGCTCAGCACTGAGTGACCTTTACAACATAGTTCTTAGCGTGGATTACCACAGCAAACTTTGGGTGCAATGATTTATGCCCACATCCAACTAAAAAAGTTAGGAGCAAAACCCTCACTTATAGTTCAGAAACACCCCTGACCCACCCGTGCTCCTGCCCTGGCCATGCTTCCCTTTCAGTTGTGTGTTAGAAATATGAACAAAAGTGTTTAAAATGTTACTGAGAAATGGAGCTGTTTGTAAAATATAAGTGTCAGATGTGACTGAATGTAAATGAGGGAGGGGAGAAGGAGAGTAAAGACATGTTTAGAAGTTGAAGTTCCCTCTATTGAATTTGCTAAAATGGAAAATTATATCAGTCTATCTTAAACCAGTCCACAGGAGAGAAGGATCAAAGTGTCATCATCGCTATCTCTATTATTTCTATGTGGCCTGCAATTAGAGTGCAGCACGGATCAAGGACAAAACACTAATAGCAGTTTCCAGAAATAGATGTCCGTTCGGATCAAGCAACAAATCCCTTGAGTCAAGGGAGACAGCAGAAGAGCACATTATTTTAAGGCGAAGCTCTGTATTCCTTCTGCCCTCACTACAGGATGACTGTGGGTCAAAACTGTGATACAGGTAAAACTATAGACAGTACAGAAGACGTTTTATAGAGAGAATGATATTATGTCCCTTATTTCTAGGATTGAGTGAGGTCTTGATGATGGCTTATGCATTAGTTAGTCGATGCCAGACAACCTTCAGTTTGACAAGTTATGATACAGGCAACACAAAGGAAGTTGATCTGATCTTGGGTGGAATAATTGCAACCACTCACACTATATTGAACAAACCCTTAAGCTTTACAAATATCAATACAGCTGAATCCTGCACAGTGTAAGTATTCATTCACCTTTTTTGTAGAGACTTCTAAACCACTGATTGAGTCATCTGAAACAAAGTACAAACTTTCACAATTATACATGACAACACACACAAATCTACCTAGACAATACACACTTCACAAAGTAGACTCCTACAGAGTCATCAGATCACCAATATTCAACAGACCTATGTTAACTGTTCTCTTCATTAAAAGCTGCTTTAAAGAACAGCATTTTAATCTTTTATACATAAGCATATCTTCTAACATTTTCTGTAACTTCTTGTTGAAAACTATTCAACAGAGCAGGGTCTGACTTCTGCCTATGAAATTACCAATCTCATGGTCTTGACCATTTATAAGCAATGTAGAAAATGCAGCTGGTGGTAGTGACCTTGGTCTTCCAACAGGCCTCTTCAAATCAGTAGGGGTCAAAGTATATTTTAGCTTGAAGCCCACTCCCCAACTTTTAGGATTCATGCAAAGATAAACCATATGTATTTATACAAATTATGTAATTCTAACAGAAGACAGCATCTGTTGGGAGATATTTTGCAAGGTGGAAGCTGCCTCAGAAATAAATCTTCCTTGAGCCTTGATAAACTATTCAACTTTTTTGTTTGCGAATCACTGATTAGTACTTAATAATAGCAATATATCAAATAGCCAAACACAGTTAAAGCAAGAAATAAGATGTCATAAGAACTTAATAAGAAGTAAATAGCCACTGTTTAGATCGTTATAGAAAATCATTGGCCTTGGCTTTCCTTGCACCAAGGTGTGATAGACCTCATATGGTATAACCAGGACATGAGTATAGTCTGTACTAAAGATATTAAAGCAAAAATCCATATATCACATTGCTTTGTCAGCTATTTCATGTTCTTTATTTAATGATAGCCAGAAGAGCTTCCTAGAAATGATAATTGCAAGCCATTTTGAGTATGTATTTACCTTACTAAAGTAGCCTGCATGAAAATCTGTTTTCAAAGCAGCTAAAGGTTTACCAGACTCTCATGAGGCAGAAATCTCACCCGTGTTGAGTGCTGGAGCAAATGTCTGTCCCTAGAATGTTTTAAACATACACATAGCATTTTTAAAAATCTTGAAAATGCTGACTACACTCTTCCAAAATTCCACTTGTGTATTCATCTACCAGAAAGGGATAAGCAGCACGTCAGTGCACATTCCATTATTCCTGTCAGCACATTACATCAGCGAGTAGTCAAGCAAAGACTAGATTATAGTCCATCATGGAAATAAAAAGCATTACTGCAAATTAGGATTGAATGTATGCTTGCATATGAGTTATAATAAAAAAATATCCAGTGATTAATCACTTCAGAATTAATATGTTTCAGCAGATCTTTGGAGAATCTCAGTTCCATACATAAGGTCTTCCAGGGTTCAGCTAAGATTCAGTGGCAGAATTGCTGGGTATAGTTTGGTAGTTGAAAAGTAGGAGTTGGATTAGTGTGAATTAATATAAAATTGCATAGTAATATAGTAGATGACAGCAGATAACGACCTGTATGGTCCATCCAGTCTTCTCAACAAGGTAAACTCATAGTATAAGGTATGATGCAATACTACAGTTGTATCATTTATGTATAGTTTATGCATGTAAAGATGTGTTTTGCTTGTTCACAGGGAGGAATCCTTTCAATACTTTCAACATATCTTGATCTTTCAGTTTGCCATTGAGGAGATCAACCAAAATGCAGAAATCTTACCTAATATCACCCTGGGTTTCCATGTCATTGACTCCTGCTCTGATGCTTCGGTTTCACTGTGTGGTGTTCTAAGCATATTATCAGGAAAAGAAGAAATAGTGCCTGGCTATACATGTTATCCGAAGAGCTACGTTGCAGGTTTCATTGAAAGACTCCCTTCATTGGCATCACATGCAATTGCCAGACTCACCGGGATCTATAGATACCCACAGGTACGGAAGCAATCAGTCTCAATTTATAATCTCTGAAATTTTGCTGTGATAGTTTCCTTTTTCCCTCACCCATCTTTTATTGGTCTGCATTATTGATTTTGGTTCCTTGGTTTGATATCTTACTGGCATATTACAATCATTGTATTAATTCACCACTTATTTTTCAAATACTCATGAATCTCTGAACAGGGTTCACTAAAAATTTCTTACAGAAAAGTATGCCTTCCATAAGTCAAAATGATTTCCAAGAACTGGCAGGAATAACCTAAATTTGTTTTCCCTGTGTAGACTAGTCATGTCCAATATATTGTTGTAATACAGCTATAGTGAATTTTTCTTATTGTTTACTTCAAACATCTCTTATAACACAGTGAAATGTACAGTACTTGTATGTTTGCTTATCATCTGTTGTTGTAACACTTATAAATCCAAAAAAAGAGGGGCATAATCGAAAGGGGCGCCCAAGTGTACCTGAGGTCGTCCTTGCAGGACGTCCCAGCGAAGGGGCGGGGAAACCCATATTATCGAATCAAGATGGACGTCCATCTTTCGTTTCAATAATACAGTCAGGGACACCAAATCTTAACATTTAGGTCATCCCTAGAGATGGTCATCCTTTGACTTGGTCATTTCTGATTTTCGACGATAATGGAAACTAAGGACGCCCCATCTCAGAAACGACCAAATGCAAGACCTTTGGTCATGGGAGGAGCCAGCATTCATAGTGCACTGGTCCCCCTCACATGCCAGGACACCAACCGGGCACCGTAGTGGGCACTGCAGTGGACTTCATAAATTGCTCCCAGATACATAGCTTCCTTACCTTGTGTGCTGAACCCCCAACCCCCCCCCCAAAAAAAAATTGTACACCCCTACCATAGCCCTTATGTGTGAAGGGGGCATTTAAATATGGGTACAGTGGGTTTCTGGTGGGTTTTGAAGAGCTCACATTTACCACCACAAGTGTAACAGGTAGGGGGGACGGGCCTGGGACCACCTTCCTGGTGTCCACTGCACCCTCTAAAACTGCTCCAGTGACCTGTGTACTGCAGTCATGGAGCTGGGTATGATATTTGAGGCTGGCATAGAGGCTGGCAAAAAATATTTTTATAAACTTTTTTGATGGTGGGAGGGGGTTAGTGACCACTGGGGAAGTAAGGGGTCATCTGTTCAGTTCAAGCATCTTTTTGTGGCTTGGTCATAAGTAAAAAAGGACCAGGTAAAGTCCTCCAAGTGTTCGTCAGGGACGCCCTTTTTTCCATTATGGGTCAAGGGGGCCCATGTGTTGGGCATGCCCAAGTCCCGCCTTCGTTACGCCTCCGACACGCCCCTGAGAACTTTGGTTCCACGACGGAAAGCAGATAGGGACACCTAAAATTGGCTTTCCATTATACCGATTTGGGCGACCCTTTGAGAAGGATGCCCATCTTCCGACTTGTGTCGAAAGATGGGTGTCCTTCTTTTTCATAAATAAGCCTCAAAGTGAATTAAGACATCCAAAGACGGAATTAATAGTTGAGTCAATTTCTTGTAATATATGTTCATGTAGACTCGTCTTGTCCACTGACTATATTATGGGCTAGATTCTGTATATGGTGCCAAAAAAATTGGCGTTGAAAAACATTAGCACTAAACAGAATTCTATTAAGGCACATAATGATGGGCCCTTTTGATAGCATAGAACATCATGCCAGAATCCACAGCCAACTATGGGCACGAAGATTTACACCAGCTGAAACCAGGTGTGAATCCCATCGTGAAAAATGGGTGTGGAACCCCGAATTCTATAACTCTGTGCACATTTTAAGTGAACGCCCCTGACCTGCTCATGTCCCTCCCATCCTTACACCCACTTTTCAGATATGCACAGAAACACTTAGGAGCTATTATATAACTGTTCGTGTAAGTGTAGTTCCGCACGGATCTGCCATATTCAGCCCATTTTGGCACCTTGATTCTGTTCAAATGTTTTACGTGCCAAAACCTTTGGGCAGAAATAATGCATAATGGGTCTCTTTTTCAACACGGACTTACTGATTGCTGCTAGTGGTAGTCCCGCCCCCAAGCACGCGCCATTTTTATGGGAAAAAGAAAACACCTGCAAATGGATTATGCAACAGTAACCAGGTGGTAATCGGGAATTGCCACACGCTGCCTGGTTACCCAAGGATTAGTGCAGGAGCCCTTATTGCCACTTCAAAGTTCTCTTACCATATGGCCTTTTGTGCTAGCGGGTTTTCCCCCTGGAACGTGGGAAAAATGGCCCCTGCCATCAGCGGTTATTCACAGTCAGCTTGCATCCACCTTCCGGCCCTGAATATTGGGTTCCATTTTATCCAAAGCCCACATTTTGCATCAACTCTCACCACCCCAGTTCAATATCAGCCAGCAAGTATTATATTGGAAGAGAGAGTTGTTTTTCTGCAGCACTGAATTGGTACACGAAAATTAATATACTTTGGCACTCATTTTCAAAACCAAAAATGTCTCTAAAACTGCACAAAGGGGGAATGTTAGGAGCAGTGGTGTGCTGGTAAATTTTTAATAACAGGCTCTCTCCCCGGTCCACCTCGGCGCCCCCCCCCCTCCACCTCTATGCCTCCCGTCCACCACTGCCCCCCCCCCCCCAAATTGCAGAGCTGGCTATAGCTATAGCCCCTCTGCTTTACTGTGATGTCAGTGTGACCAGTATACTAGAAATGGTGCCGCATAGCCATCCCCGTGGTTTCTTGTGTATTTTTCCCAAGAACATTTTGTTTTTGAAAATGGTACCTACAAAAATATATACTGAGCACAAAAATGCCTGGAAATTAGCAATTTTTGCAACAAAAAATAGATGTTTTCCAGTTTGAAAATTGCTATGTTCAGTTTGAACATTTTAGACATTTTCACCAAAACATCTACAATTGGACTCCACTTTTTACATACATTGTAATTTCTTCTATTTATTACTTTTGAGCTGCCATGATTCCACTTGCAAAGAGAAAGACGGCAAAGGAATTATCTTGCTAATTAATTTTCAAAAGTTAGGATATAATCACCTAAAACTCAGAAAAAGCATGTATCTGACAAGGGGTGTGAGGTCTGGTCATGTTTTTTAGTGGAATTAAGAGGGAAATGACCAGGCAATGGACCAGGAAACACAATCTTTATTGTAGGTGTCTGTAATCATTGGTGCAGTCTTGAAATTAAATTCTTAGATGTTGCTTCTTTCTCTACAACATCAGCAAAATTCGCCCTTTCCTCTCTGAACACACCACCCACGCTCTCATTACCTCTCGCCTTCACTACTGCAACCTACTTCTCACTGGCCTCCCACTTAACCATCTATTCCCCCTTCAATCCGTTCAGAACTCAGCTGCGTGTCTTATCTTCCGCCAAAACCGATATGCTCATATCACCCCTCTCCTCAAGTCACTTCACTGGCTTCCGATCAGGTACCGCATACAATTCAAGCTTCTCCTACTAACCTACAAATGCTCTCAATCTGCAGTCCCTCACTACCTCTCTACCCTCATCTTCCCTTACGCCCCTACCCGTAACCTCCGATCACAGAGCAAATCCCTCCTCTCAGTACCCTTCTCCACCACTGCCAACTCCAGGCTCCGCCCTGTCTGCCTCGCCTCACTCTATGCCTGGAATAAACTCCCCGAGCCCATACGCCAAGCACCTAACCATTGTACCTCTACCCACGTAATCTAGACTGTTCCAATTTTTGATTGTCTGCACTCTTTGTCCATTTGTCCTTCTTGTCCTTTAGATTGTAAGCTCCTTTGAGCAGGGACTGTCCTTCTTTGTTTTTTGTACAGCGCTGCGTAACCCTGGTAGCTCCCTAGAAATGTTAAATAGTAGTAGTAGTAGATGACTCGGACTCTACATAGTTCGTGTTTCGGCTTGTGCCTTCAACAGGAGTCCACAAAAGTAGAAGAATGCATAAGACCACCAGTGGTTATATAGCAGGAACCCAGCCCACAATACCAAATCATGTTCAAAAAGAGTGTCAGAAATTGTTTTGTATTATCTAGCTTTGAGGGCTCCTGCTGGAACTCTTACCAACTCCTAAATAGAATCTTGCTATTCTTTGGATTGTTGCCATGATTTGGGTTTCTGCAAGGTACTGGCTTGGCCACTGTTTTGAAAACAGGATACTGGGCTAGATAGACCAATAGTCTGACCCAGTATGGCTACTCTTATGTTCTTATGTAGGGGCACTTTCAATGTGACATCTAAGTCTGATTTTGGACGTTTTGCACAAAATGTCTAAAATTCAAATAGGAAAAGTGGTCATTTTAGAAAAAGAAAAAGTCTATCTTTTTTTTTTTAATACTGTTTTGAAGAAGGTTTTGTGCTTTGGACATTTTATTTTATTTTATTGGTCCATTTTCGAAAAACAAAATTGAAAAAAATAGATATTCATGCTTGTGGGATGGAGGAAAAGCCATTTACAGTAGACCGGTCCCCCAGACATCCCATGAGAGCAATGGAGCACCCTAGAGGGCACTTCATAAAAATACTCCAAGGTACACATCTCACTTTTGCTCCCTTATCTTGTCGCCTGAGCCTCCAAGACCCACCCAAAACACACTGTCAGCCACTGTACACCACTATAAAAGTTTTTATGGGTGAAGGGGGCACCTATATGTAGCTACAGTAGTGTTTTGGTGAGTTTGGTCGGGGTAATTGCTTCCACAAGTGTGACTGGTAGGGGGAGATAAGGACCTAGGTCTCCCATTGTGCACTGCACTGACCACTATACTACTCCAGGGACCTGCATGCTGCTCTAATAGACCTGCCTCTAACATCTGAGGCTGTCATAAAGGCTGGTAAGTCATATTTTTATTCACATTGTTGTGGGGTGGGAGGGGTCATTGACCAATGGAGGGGTATTAGGGGTCAACCATTATTTCCTCCAGTAGTCATCTGGTAATTTGTCTAGACCAAAACATCTTGGTTTTAATCCTGGTCATTTTTGTTCCATTTCATTATGGCTGAAAGAAATACAAGTGTTAGGCACACCGTAATCCCACCTTAGAAAGCCCCTGACGTCCCTCTTGTGATTTTAAGCACTGCAGATGAATTTCATAGATCAACATCTGCAAAATATATTTTGAAAATACTAATTTGGTCGTGTTCTGAAGAAATACATCCAAACGGTGAATTATGATGCTTTTTGGACATTTTTCTCTTTAGAATATGATTCCCAAATCTCTCTCAAATAAGTGTTAAAACCTGAAAAGATGAAATCCGTTGACCTTTTCCATCCTAGATCAGCTATGGATTGACAGAAACATCACTGAATGAACATGATGAGTTCCCATACTTTTATCACAGTTTTCCGAGTGATTATTCTCATTTTCATGGTTTGACTCCACTTCTCAGACTCTTTGGATGGAGTTGGGTGGGGATGCTCACCTCAACTGATGAGAATGAAATAACGTACTGTGAAGAACTGAAAAGGGAGATTATTAGGAGTGGGGACTGTGTAGATTTTTTGGAATCAATTCCAGATATTACGATTACCTCTTCTGAAGAACTATGGAAAAGAAGTAAACAGATTTTGAACAAGATCTACAAATCAAAGGCCAATGTTATTATTATCCACACTACCAAGATAATCACAATAGAAACATTCTGTTTAATCTCCTATAAAAAGATTGATACAAAGCTGTTTATCTCCTCTATGGAGACCTCTTCTATTAAGAGCAAGGCTCTTTCTGTCACACCTTTGATGTGTAATGCATTGAATGGCTCCCTAAGGCTTACTATCCCAAAAGGAGATATTCCAGGTTTTAATGATTACCTCCAAAATACCACCTCCTCTAAATTCTTTGACCAATCTTTCTTTCTTTTGAAACCTGCATTTGAATGTGGTTTACTCAATGACAAAGAAAACTGCACAAGATCGGAGACACTGTCTATCACTGATGCTTCACTATTTGATATGAATAATTTTGAGCTCACTTACAGTCTTTATAACATGATCTATGCCGTGGCTCATGCTTTACACAACTTGTACACGGCCAAGTCTCAACGTGGAAATAGTCTTAAAATGGAATTTAAGCCATGGAAGGTAAAATCAGAAGGTTCAACTTTCTAGCTAGTGTAATGGGGGTTTTTTTCAGTCCGCTAAAATTCATTTATGCTCACTCCCTGATTCTGCATATGGTGCCCAGAATAGTATAAGTAAATTTGGGTGCACACTTGATTTCCACATACAAAATCAGCCAATTAGTACTGATAATTAGGTGATAATTGGCATTAATTTAATTTGCACATGCATCTTTAGGTGCCAGGATTAGCCATGGGAAGAGTGTGGGTGGATTAGGGGTGTTCCTCCAATTTGCATGCCGTAATACAAAATAACAGAGATCCGCACCTAATTTAGGTTTGAGGATTTATATTTGGTTTCACTAGGTGTAAATCTTTCTGCCCCAAAATCAGCACAAATCCTGGTACTAAACACTATTCTGTAAAAGGTGCCGAACTCTGAGAATCATTTATAGAATAGAGTTTAAGCAGAGTGTCAGTTTTTTGGCTCCATGTATAGAATTTTAGCCTAAATATTGTAGATTATTGATGTTCATAATATAAAGCAATATATAATATTCATATGAAAAATTGCAATTAAATATTTCAGTTTGCCTGTAAATGAAGACTACAAAAGAATGTTCTAAATGTTGAATAAGAAATAGAAATCAAATATAGAAACTGCAAATAGTCTTAGGGAATAGAGAGGAAACCGTATTTAACCTGGAACATTGTTTCTATGTCTAATAGAGAGAACAAAATAATCAGTAGATGAACAATGCATAATTTTACACTCTTAGAGGACTCACCAGTTCAACCTACAGGTATTAAAAATTTGCCTGGATTCGAAAGAAATAATGTAGCAAACATGCAAAGGGATGCAATAGGTACAAGTCTAAATCTCACATGTTTTCGACAAAATATAGAGGACTAGTAAAAAAGGCCCGTTTCTGACACAAATGAAACGGGCGCTAGCAAGGTTTTCCTCGGAGTGTGTATGTTTGGGAGAGTGTATGTGAGAGTGACTGTTTGAGAGTCAGAGTGAAAGTGTGATTGTGTGAGAGAGAGCGTGAGTCTGGGTGTGAGTGTGTTTGTGAGAGAGTGTGTGTGTGAGAATGAGAGTGTGTGCAAGTGTGTATGTGAGACACAGTGTGAGTGAGAGTGTGTGTGTGTGGGCGAGAGAGAGAGTGTGTGTGAGACACAGATTCTCTGTTTGAGTGAGTGTATGAGACCAAGCGAGTGTGTGAGTGACTGTGTGGCACATAGAGAGTGAATGTGATACAGTGTGAGACAGAGTGTGTGAGAGTGAGAGTCAGAAAGACATTGTATATGAGAGAGAGAGTGTGAGCCGTGCCCTCCCAATCCATGGCCATCTGTCCCCTGCCCCCTCCATTCATCCTTTTCCAGCAATTCCCCTCTGTCCCTGAGCCCTGCCCTCCCAATCCATGGCCATCCATGTTTGTCTGTCACCTGCCCCCTCCATTCATCCCTATCCAACATTTCCCCTCTCTGCCTGAGGCCTGCCCTGCAATCCATATCCATCCATGCCCATCTGTCCCCTCCATTCATCCCTATGCAGCAATTCCCCTCTCCCTGAGTCCTGCCCTTCCAATCCATGCCCATCCATGCTCCTCTGTCACCTGGCCCCTCCATTTTTCCCTATCCAGCATTTCCCCTCTCTGCCTGAGGCCTGCTCTGCAATCCATATCCATCCATGCCCATCTGTCCCCTCCATTCATCCCTATCCAGCAATTCCCCTCTCCCTGAGTCCTGCCCTTCCAATCCATGCCCATCCATGCTCATCTGTCACCTGGCCCCTCCATTGTTCCCTATCCAGCATTTCCCCTCTCTGCCTGAGGCCTGCTCTGCAATCCATATCCATCCATGCCCATCTGTCCCCTCCATTCATCCCTATCCAGCAATTCCCCTCTCCCTGAGTCCTGCCCTTCCAATCCATGCCCATCCATGCTCATCTGTCACCTGGCCCCTCCATATTTCCCTATCCAGCATTTCCCCTCTCTGCCTGAGGCCTGCTCTGCAATCCATATCCATCCATGCCCATCTGTCCCCTCCATTCATCCCTATCCAGCAATTCCCCTCTCCCTGAGTCCTGCCCTCCCAATCCATGCCCATCCATGCTCATCTGTCACCTGGCCCCTCCATTTTTCCCTATCCAGCATTTCCCCTCTCTGCCTGAGGCCTGCTCTGCAATCCATATCCATCCATGCCCATCTGTCCCCTCCATTCATCCCTATCCAGCAATTCCCCTCTCCCTGTGTCCTGCCCCTTCCAATCCATGCCCATCCATGCTCATCTGTCACCTGGCCCCTCCATTTTTCCCTATCCAGCAATTTCCCTCTCTCCCTGAGTCCTGCCCTCCCAATCCATGCCCATCCATGCTCCTCTTTCCCCTGCCCCCTCCATTCATCCATTTCTAGTAATTCCCCTCTCTCCCTGTGCCCTGCCTCCTAATCCATACCCATCCATGCTCCTCTGTCCCCTGCCGCCTCCATTCATCCTTTTCCAGCAAGTCCCCTCTTGCCCTTCCATGACCCCCCCCTCGCATCCATGCTACTCTCTCTCCCATGTCCCAGCCTGGCCCGCCCTCTTCTCCCCCCCCCCCTTCGCATCCATGCCTCGCATCCATGCCCCCCCTTCGCATCCATGCATCCCCCCCCCCCCCCCGTTCGCATACATGCATCCCTTTTTTTTTTTTCTTCTTCGTTTTAACTTTACCTCCGTGGCGGTTCGTGCAGCGAAGCGTCAGGGAAGGAGGCGGCGCTCCCGACGTCTAGCTTTCCCTTCGCTGTGTTCCGCCCGAACACAGCGAAGGGAAGGCTAGACGTCGGGAGCGCCGCCTCCTTCCCTGACGCTTCGCTTCCCGATTTGTTTGGTTTGAGGCGAGGGCGGGGCAGAGACGGCTGGCTGGCTTGAAGGCTTCACTGGGAGTGACGTCAGATGGCTTCAAGGCTTCAGGGCTTGAAGCTTCCGGCTTCAAGTTTCCGGCTTCACAGAACGTTGTCTTCAGAACGTTCACGGTGCGTTTTATTATATTAGATTTATACTTAAGCAAACAAGAAAAACAATATTCTAACTATGCATTATCTTTCTAGCTCAACCAGTACCTTAAAGAGGTCCACGTTAAAGCCCCAGATGGACATGAGATCTTCTTAGATGAGAAAGGACATGCTCCCACTCATTATGATATCAAACAGTATTTTCTTTTCCCTAATTTGACAACCGCCTGGATCCATGTCGGAAGTTTCAAGCCCTCAGCTCCAAAGGACAAGCAACTCTTTGTGAACCTTACAGCCATCAGATGGAAAACTCCTTCAAACCAGGCCTGAAACTATCTATTCTGTTTATAGTAGGGTTAATAATGTGGAAACAGAGCAGAGGAAGAAAAGGACCTAAGTTTGCAATCACATATTTTTGTAATTATAGAATAAATATCAGAGCCCTTTGTTGAAAACCTTCCCAGTTTAAAATCTGTCTTTAAATTAGTTCTCATGATAGCTCAGAAATGCTCTATTTACTGGGGAAATTTACCATGTTGTCATTAGTACATCAGAAGTAATGGAAGCAGATTTAGCAGACAATCTCTCTTATAGAGAGAGGCAACTGCTGATTGAGGAATATGACTCTATTTCTGTATTTCTTCCTCTCCTCAGGTCCTCCGCTCTGTGTGCTCTGAGAGCTGTACACATGGATACAGGAAAGTTATTGATCGTGAGAAGCCGGTCTGCTGCTTTGACTGTGTCCCCTGCTCTGAAGGGGAGTATTCTAATACCACAGGTAGACAAAACTCATCACTGTGGTTTATATATGTATATATGAAATACCAGTTGTTAATGTGAACCAGATATACACCCATCAGTACTGGAAACAAAGATACAGCAAGATGCTGAATACTTCCTGCATCCTACATCATAGTTAATGATTCAAGTTTATGCAATAAAGAGATCATCCTGGCTACGACCACTTACCTTTTATACACAGAACTTAACCCCCTATACTGTACCGTTGCCTTGGAATTTTGTAACCCAAGTGCCTGACCGTGCAATGTTTAGAATTAAATCTTACTTTTTAATTATTGAACCATTGTTCAAGCTTCGCTAGATCCTTCCTTATTCTATCCACAACCTCTGGGGTGTCCACCGTATTACAGAGTTTGGTGTCATCCACAAAAAGACAAACCTTACCAGACAGTCCATCCGCAATATCACTCACAAATAACAGAAAAAGATTCGGCTCAAGGATTGATTCCTGCGGTACACCACTGATAATATTCTTTCCCTTGGATCAAGCTCCATTTACCACTACCCTATGTATCCTTCCATTTAACCAGTTTTCAACACAGTCAGTTACTTTAGTGCCCATATATGCAGACTATTTTTTAAAAAACATCACCTAACTAATTTTATGCCTTTCAGTCTTGACTTTGTATAGCTGAGCATAGGGGTGGTGAGCACAGGCATGACCCAAGTCAACTGCCACCTGAGGCAAGCAATGAGATGGAGCCACTGACCCCCCCCCCCCCCCCAATCTAATATTTCTCTTTTCATACTCTCTCTCTTTCTCCCAAAGCCCTTCAAGCCACCCCTGTCCATGGTCTGGCATCTCCCCTCTTCCTTCCTCAACCCTCTTCCCCAAGTATGCCTTCCCCTTTGGTCTTTCAAAAGGCGGCGGCGGCGGCAGCGATTCCTATACAATGCCCTATCGCCGGCACTGGCATCTTCTCTGTATTGCAGCCTGCCTCTGAGGAAACAGGAAGTTACATCAGAGAGGAACAGGGGCGTAGCCACGGATGGGCCTGGGTGGGCTGGGGCCCACCCACTTCGGCCTCAGGCCCACCCAGCAACGGTGCACACTGCAGGCCTTCTTTCCCTCGGGCCCTCCCTCCCCTTCGGGCAGCACCGCAGTCTACCTGTACAGGAAAGCTGCACGGCACCGGTTCCGTCCTGCCGCTACGCTGCTGCCCTCCGCTCCATTGTCATCATCTTTCTGGCACAGAGTTGTTCTTCTGCTGCTTATCTGCAGCGGGTCCGCACGCTGCCAGGGCTGTATGCTGCTGTGACTGCTTCCTCTGCGCTGGCCCCGCCTTCCGTCTCTTCAAGAAGGCGGGGCCAGCGCACAGGAAGCAGTCGCAGCAGCATACAGCCCTGGCAGTGCGCGGACCCGCTGCAGATAAGCAGCAGAAGAATGAGTAACAACTCTGTGCCAGAAAGATGATGACAACGGAGCAGAGGGCAGCAGCGTAGCGGCAGGACGGACCCGGTGCCGTGCAGCTTTCCTGTACAGGTAGACTGCGGCGCTGCCCGAAGGGGAGGGAGGGCCCGAGGGAAAGAAGGCCTGCAGCCAGCATGTCAGTGAGTGGTGGCTGGGGAAAGGGAGGGAAAAAAACCCTGCAGCATGCTGGCGGGTGGTAGGTTTGTGTGTGTGTGTGTGTGTGTGTGCTGGGGGGGGGTCAGGGAGAGACAGGAGCGCTGTTGGGATGAGGGAGTGAGACAGGTAGGGGGAGGGACAGAGAGATGCTGCAAGGGAAAAGAAAGGGAGAATGGTTGGATATGGGTGGGATGGGGAGAGGGAGGGAAAGAGCATGAGAGAAAAAACGTGTTGGACATGAAAGTGGAAGGGAGGGAGAGATGAGAAGGGAAATGTTGAACATGGCATTGAGGTGAGGGAAAGGAAGGATGGAGAGATGGTGGGGGGGGGGGGGAGAGAGAGAGATGTTAAACCAGGGGCTCAAGGCAGGGAGAGGGAGAAAAGTTGGACATGAAGAAGGTGGAGAAGAGGAAAGGAAAGGAGAGATGCACAAGCGGGGGAGGGGAGAAAGAGGGAAGATGGATCCAGGGAGAGAAGATAGACAATGGATGGCAGGGAAGAGAAAGGGAAAATGCTGGACAATGGGGGAGGGGAGAGAGATGGGACAGGAAGATGTTGGTGGTGGGAGGTAAAAGGTATAGGGAAATAGGCTATGAGGGTGAGGAGGGTAGAAAGAGGGAACAGATGCTTGACTGGGGGGGGGGGAGAGAAACTTTTGTGCCCACCCAAAATTGGCTGTCTGGCTACGTCACTGGAGAGGAAGGACACAATATAGAGAAGAAGCCAGTGCCAGTAGCAGAGCAGTGTATGGGAATCATTGTTGATGAAAACTTTTGGAAAACCAAAGAAGAAGGTAGACTAGGGGAAGGGTGTTGAGGAAGGAAGGGGGAGAAGCCAAACCACAGCCAATGAAGGGGGGGTGGCTGGTGGCAGTTGCAAGATGCATCTCTCTGAAACATGCCATCTGAGGACCCCGCTTCAGTTGGCGTAATGGTAGAGCCACCATTGGCTGAGTATATAGAATAACCCATTTATTTCATATCCAGAAACCTTCTTCTCCTCTTCAAAATCCAATAAGGTACAACCTCCCCCATAACCTGTCCCTGTGCCTTTATGCGCTCACCTTTAGCTGGGTATGACATTTGAGGCTGGCATAGAGGCTGGTAAAAATGATTTAAAAATTTTTTGGGGGTGGAAGGGGGTTGGTGATCACTGGGCAGTAAGGGGAGGTCATTCCCGATTCCCTCCGGTGGTCGTCCCCACAACGGAAATCAGTTGAGAGTGCCCAAAATCGGCTTTCGATTATGCCGATTTGGGCGACCCTGAGAGAAGGACGCCCATCTCCCGATTTGTGGCGGAAGATGGACGCCCTTTTCTTTCAAAAATTCCCCTGATAGCCTGTCAGTTATTGTTTCTTCTTCTTAAAAACTCAGATTTGTTGGTAATGAAGTGCTTACAAATGAAATCTTAAGAAATCGTATGTTCCATAGATGCTGAGAACTGCATGAAGTGTCCAGAAGATCAGTGGCCCAGTGAGAAGAAGGATAAATGTCTACCAAGAGACATTGATTTCCTGTCCTATGATGATCCCTTGGGTGCAGCTTTGTCTTCTATTTCTATTCTCTTATTCATTATCACTGCCCTAGTGCTGGGAATCTTTATTAAATATCGGAACACTGCTGTGGTGAAAGCCAATAACCGAAATCTCAGCTACATCCTCCTCATCTCCCTCATGTTATCTTTCCTCTGCACCTTGGTATTCATCGGTCAGCCTGGGACATTGACCTGTCTTCTCAGGCAATCTGCTTTTGGGATGATTTTTACCATTGCTGTTTCTTCTGTGCTGGCAAAAACTGTCACAGTTGTCATTGCCTTCAGAGCCAACAAGCCCAGCAGCAAGTTAAGAAAGTGGGTTGGGACAAGGGTCTCCAGCTATCTAGTCCTTCTCTGCATCTCTGGTGAAATTGTCATATGCACTGTATGGCTGATCATCTCTCCTCCATTCCCTGAATATGACACACAGTCTGTAACTGGGAAGATCATTCTACAGTGCAATGAGGGGTCCACTATTGCATTTTATAGTGTGATTGGGTACATGGGTTTTTTGGCTCTTCTTAGTTTCACTGTGGCTTTCCTAGTAAGGAAGGTTCCGGATAGTTTTAATGAGGCTCAGTTTATCACTTTCAGCATGCTGGTGTTCTGCAGTGTTTGGGTGTCCTTCATCCCATCACACCTGAGCACTAAAGGCAAATACATGGTGGCCGTGGAGATATTTGCCATCCTGGCTTCCAGTACTGGACTGCTGGGCTGTATTTTCACCCCGAAGTGCTACATTATTTTGCTCAGACCTGACCTGAACACGAGGGGTCATTTAATAGGGAAAAAAGTATCCTAAAAATGCCACATGAAGAAGGATTTCTTTATCATGATCTTGTAGTCCTGCTCAATATTATAGAAAGTGATTGAATTTTGAAATCGGAATGCCTTCATTATAGCCTGAAAACAGTGAGTCAAATTAATGAAAGGAAGGTAAATATTTCCTGTAAGGTCATGGGCTAGTGCAAAGTGTGTACAAATGTGGAAAACATGTTATGTGAGATTTGCAGTGGAAGCAGAGACAATCGCTAAATGACGTATTATCTAATGGAAAGGAATGTGATTAGGAGCAGAAGAATTTTTGCAAGGGAAGTTAGAGATGACAGTTTTGACACCTGTAACAGAAAAGTCATGTGATAACGTGTCATGTGATCTGGTATTTTAGCCATCCCTTAGCCTCTTTAAATATGTATGATTTCTGCAGAAAGTGGGAGGAGATAGTTTTCACTAGCTAGGATGCCAGTTGGTGAATTTTCTCTTTGCATAAACCTTGCTTAAAACTGTATTTCTAATCCGATATGTTTTTTTGCTTCTGCCATAATAATGCATTTCGCTTGCCTTGTTTTATTTTCTTCTTCTACTTTCCCATGTTACTTGGGGGTATGTTTACTAAGGTGTGCTAGCTATTTGAACATGTCTGCAAAGTTTATATATGTTAAACGCTAACACGCCTATATATTTCTATGGGCGCATTAGCGTTTAATGTGCGTAATCCATTTATACATGCTAAAACCGCTAGCATGGCGTAAGTTGTGTGTGCGTCAATATAAATAAATATAAATATATTTATATATTTTAATTATTATTATTATTATTTATTTATTTTGTGGTATCTCGTTGGGTGGGTCTTGTGGGTTTTTGGGAGGTTGTGTCATTTCTCCTCTGGTTAAGAGGCTCACTACTGCCCCCTAGTGCTCACACTGTTATGCTTATGATTTCTTTATTCATAAATATTCATCCCCTATACAGATATTACCATGCACCAAAACAGTCTAACTAGCCCATATTTGTTTATTTAATATTTATTTCTGTATTTACATACATAGTTTAATTAATTTTAATTTCTTAACAAGCCAATCCACACTGATAAATACATTTAACAAGCAATTAGAATTTATGCACATAACTCGCTAGGAGTATTCTGTAAATGAATGAACCTAAATTTGAATGTGTGCATCCAAGAAGGGGCGTGGCTATAGGTAGGGAATGTGCGTGTCATGAGTGTTCCAAAACGTTACATGCAGTGTTACAGAATACGACTTCTCTATGCTAAAATCTACATGCACAACTTTATTCCAAGGTTTACTTGATGTAAATAGAAGCACTTAGATTTAGGTGGAGGAATAGCCTCTAAGCATATTCTATAAACCGCTTAGGCATATTCTATATACCATATATAATTTTATCTGCACCTTGCTTAATATGCTTAGGCAGCAATTTATTCCGCTTTGGTTCTTTAGGTGCCATATGTAGAATCTAGACCATATTAATGGCTAAAAAGAATAGACATCTTAAACTATAATTAAGAACTGTTCAAAACAGTAAAATCATTCTGGCGTGACTAAGAGGCGTATTTTCAAAGCACTTAGCCTTACAAAGTTCAATAGGTTACTATGGAACTTTTAAGTCTAAGTGCTTTGAAAATGAGCCCCTAAATCACCATTTCTCTTGCAATCTTCAATTAAAAGAAAGCTTTCAACTGTCTTTGAAACTGTAAGTAATTATTTGTTGTACGTAATTTTGTGGAAGCACTAGTAAAACATGACCATTTCTGACACAAATGAAATGGGCGCTAGCAAGGTTAACCTCCGAGTTCCAGCTTGGCCCCCTCCCTCCCCCCTCTCATCCGAGTTCCAGGTTTCCCTGTCATCCGAGTTCCAGGCCTCCCTCCCTCTCTCTCATCCGAGTTCCAGGCCCCCCTCTGTCTCCTCTAAGTTCCAGGCCCCCTCCCTCTGTCTCCTCTGAGTCCAGGCCCCTCCCTCCCCCTCCCTCCGAGTTCCAGGCCCCCTCTCCTCCAAGTTCCAGCCTGGCCTCCCTCCCTCTCCTCCGAGTTCCACTCCCTGTCCTCCGAGTTCCCCTCCCTTCCCTCTGAGTTCCAGGTCCCCTCCCTCCCTGTCCTCCTAGTTCCAGGCCTGGCCTCCCTCTGCTCTGAGTTCTAGGCCCCCTGCTTCCCTCCCCTCCGATTTCCATGCCCCCCTCTCCTCCGAGTTCCAGACCCCCGCGCCTCCCTCCCTCTCTCTCTCTCCCCTCCGAGTAGCAGCCCGACCTGTGTTGCCCACCCTCTTTTCTCAATCCTCCGCCTGCCCCTCGCCTTCCTGCATGCCGCCCAGAATTTAAAAGTTCTTACAATGCAGGTCTGGCTTGCACTCAGAGGAGAGGGAGGGAGGTGGCCCTGGAACTCGGAGGGAGGGGGGCGATTCTCCCATGATTCAATCCTCACTTCCAACATTCTGTGGCTGGCTGGTGCTGGCTTCCCTTCCCTCTCACTGATCCGCCCACTGACGTCATCACGTTTAGGCGCGAGGGCGGACCAATGTGAATTGTGTTACTAACCCAAGCACCCAGACGTAGAACATTGGAGGTGCAAATTATTATATAGGATATTCAATAAGTGGGTAACCTCTGGGTAAAACATTCTCTGCGTGTAATCAATTAGGGTCCCTTTTACTAAGCCACATAGGTGCCTACGCACACCAATGTGTGCCAAATTGGAGTTACTACCCAGTTATCGCGTGGCCCTTGCGGTATTTTCAAATTTTTTTTTATGGCATGCATAGTGGATGCACGCCAAGTGGCATCTGACACGCGTAGGTCATTACTACCCAAATTCTTTACCGCTAGGTCTATGGCTAGCGGTAAGGTCTCAGACCCAAAATGGACGAGCGGCAATTTTGATTTTACCTCTTGTCCATTTTTAGCAAAAATTTTAAAAAGGCCTTTTTTTACAAGTGTGCTGAAAAATGATTCTGCGCATACCCACAACCTGTGTCTACACTACTGGAGGCCATTTTTCAGCGCGCCTTTGTAAAAGGACCCCTTAGTCTTTAATAGTGTTTAATACACTTGTATGCAATTAGAAGTTCAGTTTTAGTCATGTTTAGCTTCAAATAGTGTTGAGACATCCAAGCAGCAATGTCAGACAAGCAGGCTGAAATTTTGTCCTGGATTAAGGTTGAGATTTCAGGAGTGGAGATGTAGATCTGAGAGTCATCTGCGTAAAGATGGTATTGAAAGCCATGGGATGAAATCAAGGTACCAAGGGAAGAGGTATAGATGGAGAAAAGGAGGTGTCCAAGGACAGAACCCTGAGGTACACCAACTGAAAGCGGGATGGAGGTTGAAGAGAATCCACTGGAGTGAACACTGAAAGTACAAACTGAGAGGTAGGAGGAGAACCAGGAAAGAACAGGGCCCTGGAATCCAAGCGAGGACAGGGTATCCAGGAGTATGGTGTGGTCAACAGTGTCGAAAGCAGCAGATAGGTCAAGAAGGATAAGGATAGAATAGAGACCTCTGGATTAAGCCAGCAGCAGGTCATTAGAGACTTTGGTAAGTGCAGTTGCAGTAGAGTGAAGAGGGCGAAAACCAGATTGGAGTGGGTAAAGAATAGGTTGAGAAGAAAGAAAGTCAAGACAACGGCGGTGAATAATGCGTTCAAGTAATTTAGAGAGGAAAGGAAGAAGGGAGATGGGGCGATAGTTGGAGGGAGAGGTAGGGTCAAGTGAGGGGGTTTTTTTTAGGAGTGGAGTGACAACAGCATGTTTGAAGGCCGTAGGAACAGTTGCAGTGTAGAGTGAAAAATTAAGGATGTGACAGATGACAGGGATGATAGTAGGAGACATAGTGTTAAGTAGGTAAGTGGGGATGGGATCAGAAGAAAAAAGAAGGAGAAGAAGGAGAGTACGGGGTGTGGAGTAAGGGAGAGAGAGGTGGGGAGGGTTTGGATGAAAATTCAAGGTTAATCTTACGGATTTTATCGTGGAAGTGCTCAGCTAGGGTCTGGGGAGAAAGAGAAGGGGGAATTGGGGACAGAGTTACTTTGAGAAGAGAGTTCAGTGTGGTGAAGAGAAGTTGAGGGTTGGAGCCAAGGGAATTTGTCAATTGGGTGAAGTAATCCTGTTTGGCAAGTGAAAGGGCAGACTGGAAGGAGTTAAGCATGAATTTGAAATGAATGAAGTCAGCAAGGGTGCGGGATTTAAGCCAAGAATGTTCAGCAGAGCGGGCACAGGAGCGAAAGTAGCGGATTTTAGAGGTCAGCCAAGGCTGGGGTTTGGTACACCTAGTAGGATGGGGCATGGGAGGGGCAAGAGTGTCGAGAGCACAGGAGAGAATAGCATCATAGAAAGAAACGGCTTCATCGACAGACTTAGATAGAGTGGTGGTGGAGAAAAGGTTAGAGACACAAGAGGACAGAGTAAGGTGGTCAACAGCCTGAAGATTTCTAGATGTGGGGGTTGAGATTGGGTGGGACTGGGGAGGAGGGTGCTTAAGTGTGAAGGTTAATAGGTGATGGTCAGAAAGGGGGAGATCTGAGGAACAGAAGCTGGAGGGAGAGCAGTTAGAGGAGAGGATAAGTTCGAGGCAGTGACAATTTTGGTGAGTGGGTGCAGAGGAGTAAAGCTGAAGGTTGAATGAGGACGTTAAGGCAAGGAATTGGGAAGCATAAGAGTCAGATGAATCATCAGCGTGGATATTGAAGTCACCAAGGATGATGGAGGGGGATGGTTCATGAAAGAAGGAAAGTCAGGTGTCAAAGTCAGTGAGAAAGGATGAAAGAGATTTATCAGGGGGTCAATAAATGACTGCTAGTCAGAGAGGCAGAGGAGTGAAAAGGCAGAACGAGTGGACTTCAAAGGACAAAAAGCAGTGAGACTGGGGTGGAAGAAGAGATTGGAATTTGCAGGAGGGAGAGAGCAGCAATCCAACGCCACCGCCACAGCCGGCAGGGCGAGGGGTATGAGAGAAAAGATAACCACCATGGCAAAGGGCCACGACAGAAATAGAGTCATCAGGGGAGAGAAGTTTCAGTTAAGGCAAGTAGATGGAGGGAGCGAGAAATGAAGAGGTCATGAATGTAGGGAAGTTTATTGCAGATGGAGCGGGCATTCCATAGGGCACAAGAGAAGGGTAAGGAGGAAGGGGGAAGAAGAGGAATAGAGATGAGATTAGAGACATCACGATGTGGACTGCATAAGTAGGAAGAAGGCAGGAGAGGAGGACCAGGGTTGGGATTGATGTCACCAGCTGAGAGTAAGAGAAGGAGTAACAGAGAGCGGAGAAGAGTAGGAGAGGTGTGGCCACGAAGGCAAGAGGTACTCAGGTAGAATGGGAAAGACACAATGGAGGGAAGAAAGAGATGAAGATTAAAAGCTGAGGAGGAGGAAGGGGGTAAAAGAGAAGGTGAGGTGATGAAATCAATGGATGGGAAGTGAGTTCCTGTAATGGACAGTGGTAGGGGGTGAGGGAAAAGATTAGGAAGGGACAGGGCTAGGAAGAAAATGTGTATAGGGGTCATAATAAAGTCTGAGATACTTTCAGCTGCTAGGCAGGAACAGCAATTGAACTTTCAGGTGTTAAGTAGAAACAGCAATTAAAACATCTGGGCAATAGCTGATAGAAGGAAGGATGGAGTCAAGGCTGAAGACAAGCAGGACCCGAACAGGCTGGAGCAGAAGGACTGAAGGCTGGAAGGATGGAGTCAAGGCTGAGGACAAGCAGGACTGGAACAGGCTGGAACAATATGACCGAAGGCTGGAGCAGATGAGGTTGAAGACGAGCAGGACTGGAACAGGCTGGAGTAGAAGGACCGAAGTCTGGAACAGTAGGACTGAAGGCTGGAGCAGATGAGGCTGAAGACGAGCAGGACTGGGACAGAAGGACCGATGACTGGAGCAGATGAGGCAGAAGACGAGCAGGACTAGAACAGAAGGACCAAAGGCTAGAGCAGATGAGGCTGAAGACAAGCAGGATCAGAACAGGCTGGTACAGAAGAACCGAAGGCTGGAGCAGATGAGGCTGATGAAACAAAGAGACACAAATACTCTTTGTATTTGTTTCTCTGCCGGAGATGGCAAATGCCTCTACGGTACTATATAAGCCACATTGAGCCTGCAAATAGGTGGGGAAATGTGGGATATAAATGTAACAAATAAAATAAAAAATAAATTACTCTGACCCAGTATGGCTATTCCTATGTTCTTATGTAAAAACTATTCTCTCAGCTATCTTAGAAATGATACACAGATATGATACCAGATGTTAGTTCCCCGAAAGAGAGGGATCCATAGTAAGTTTTTTCAAAAGTGGCCTAATCAATGCCTGTTTCTATCAAAAATGAACACTGCCCATAGAAAGACTTTGATGAATCATATGTGAAAGCAAAGAGGTGAGGCCATGTCTGGGAATGCGGAGTCAACTGGAAGATAAAGGATCCATCTTGCAAGTAGGAAACCACATAGAGGATATAATCTGAGATATCTGAGTTAAAGATGGAAGTGTGAATGATGGCCAAAGGAGGGGACTGGCTCAATGGGCAAAAGCGAAGAAGGGGAGGGACAAGAGACATTTGAAACAGACAGAGTACTGGTGCTGAATGCTGAGATGGCCATTATATTCCTAAGGGCATCTTAGCATTTAGCGCCAGCTGATTTTTATCATTAGCTAAAAACGCTAGCCCACCTTAGCAAAATACCTCTTATGTGTTCTTGTCTCTGTTGCTGCTGCCAATCTGCAAGATGCATAGAAATTAATTTAATAAAGCGACAAATAGTACAAGACACAATGCACAAAAATAACATTTTATATATTTGGAGAATACCTACCAGTTGTGAACACCAATGGCCAAACCTTAGGGCAGTACAGAGGAATAAGTTTTGCAAACATTTGTGTCTTGCTGTGGGACAGGAAGCCACAATCAGGTGCAAAAGCTACAAGGAGAAGGTAGAAGGCACATGCAAAGGAAACTGTTTAGCACCTTCGCTGGCTCCTTGGGCAGTACATATTTCTCCTATCACAGCTTCTGCTCCTGGACTCAGGCACCCTCAGGAATTAATCTGATATGTTTCTGTCAATGCAGCCTTGACTCTGCTTCATGAGCTGATCATGATGTTTTTGTGGGATTGGGTGATATTAAGTTGGGGCTGCTGAGACCTTGTTCTTTTTGTGAGAGGTAGGAGATGTGTGTTGGATCCTTCCATCTACAATAAAAACTTCATCACCACTTGTAGTGGTGTTTTGGGGGAAGATAGGGGATGTTATGCTGGGGTCACCAAGCCTCTGGTACAACTGTAGGTAGAGAAACTGCTGCTCCACATAGTAGGAACAGTGCCTGTCAGCTACCAATCTCTCCCCTCTATTTTCAAAACCACCCTACAGACGTCACAGGAAGGGCTTTCCTGACACAGAAAAGGAAGGAAAGAGTCTCATTTTATCTATTTAACTTTGAACTGCAGCATATGGACATATATACATATAGGTGTACACATTTGTGTGCATAAGCTAGTATTTTAAACACTTATACACCCCCTAATTCTACAAGTTAGTTGCCAATCGAGTGCCTTACCTTAGGTACTAAAATGGGAGCAAACAACAGTTCATTTAGTAGTTAATCTATAGTGCCTACAATCTTTAGAATGCAACTGAAAGATGATGTGCCTATGGGTGGGGCATATATGGGGTATAGGAGGGGTATAGGAGTGGCATGGGAGGGGCATGGGTGGGTTATAACTAGGACATGAGAAGGACATGGATGGGTTCTAGATGGAGTATAGGAAAGGAATGTGTGGGGTATGAGAGGGTAATGGGTGGGGAATGGATGGGTTATAGGTGGGGCATGGGTGAGTTATGGGTGGGGCATGAAAGGGGCTTAGATGTGTTATAGGTGGGGCATGAGAGGGACATGTGATGTTTTACAGGTGGGGCATAGGTGGGGCATGGATGGCGTAAGGGAGGGGCATGTAAGTGGCATGGGTGGGGTATGGGAAGGACATGGGTGGGTGACACACAGGTACAATTTATAGAATGTGATATGTTGTTTGTCTATGTAACATTTAGGCATGAAAATTAACAACTACCTTTTAACTTGGGGTAAATGTGGGTGAAGTTGGACCTATATATATTGACATCTAAACTTGGTGCCCAAATGTCAATTTAATCTATATTCTATTACAGAATTTGGGTGCCCAGATGCCTTTATAGCATACTGTCTTAGTGCATAGGTTTTGAGTATCTACCTACTAATTTTCAGCACTATTTAACCGGACAGCAACAGCTCTGGAAGGTTATAGCATTAAGCCAGCTAAACACTAATATACCCGCTTAGCGCACAGCATGTAATTGTCTGTATCACACGATATAGCCAGCAAGACACAAATATTCAGCACTTTGACGGCTAAGTTCAGGAGACAAATTCTGCCAGTCACTAGAAATGGCCGAGCATGGGTAAGTCTAACATGGGCTTACCGATTTCTAAATCGGGACTACCATTGGCCCAGAGCTGCCACTGGTGGTAGTTCAAACCCGAGCAAGCACCATTTCCAGGGGAAAAAGAAAAACCCTGGAAATTGCTTGCCTGGTTGTAACTCGGCGGTAATCGGTCATCGCCGCATGCTGCCTGGTTACCGCCAGGTTACCATGGAAGCCCTTGTCGCCAACACAATGGGTGGATAAAACGGCTCTCCATCATGAGGCCAGTAAGAGTTTACCTGCTGCAGTAAAAAGGGCTCTGGAACACAGAAAAAATGTCACCAACAGCTAGCTCAGGACCCTTTTTCCTGCCCCCTGGTAAAAGGACCCCCGAATATCCAGGCTAAGTGCCAACAATGGGACAAAACTGCCTGCCTACTGTAGAATGAACATTGGCCTCCTAATTTTTAATGCCCTTTATAAAATTGTCTCCATAATGCATGTGTAATTAGTATGTATTATTATATATTAATATTAGTATATATGGTGGTAATTATGTAAAGTATACTTAAACGTATGCACTGATTACTCATATAAATCATTAGACTATTAGCCTATACATCTCTTTATACCACCGTTGATACTACTTTGCTTCACTCTCAGTGCCTTTGAAATAAATATTCAGCCCCAGGGTGTAGCTCCGCTCAGCAGCACCATCCCTTTGTATGGCAACACTACCTATACTTGCACCTTCCAAATTACACATTTTGGGGCAGATTCAGTAAATACTGCAAATAAATTAGAATATGCTTAGGTGTAATTACCTAAAGCGCGTTAATATTAGGCCACATATATAGAATCGGGCCCTAAATGCTAATTTTACAACGCTTGCTCAGCACTGAGCGACCTTTACAGCATAATCCTTAGCGTGGATCACCACGCCAAGTGCAAGGATTTATGCCCGCATCCAACTAAAAAATGTTAGGTGTGAAACCCTGCACATAAATTTCGGCAACACCCCTAACCCACCCATGCTCCTGCCCTGGCCATGCCTCCTTTTGAGTTGTGTGCTAGACATATGAAAAAAATAAATGATTAAATTGTTACTGAGAAATGGAGCTATTTGTAAAAGTATAAGTGTCAGATGTGACTGACTGTAAATGAGGGAGGGGAGAAGGAGAGCAAAGACATGTTTAGAAGTTGATGGTTCCCTATCGAATTTGCTAAAATGGAAAATTACATCAGTCTATCTTAAACCAATCCACAGGAGAGAAGGATCAAAGTATCATCATAGCTATCTGTATTATTTATATGTGGCCTGCAATTAAAGTGCAGCACGGATCAAGGACAAAACACTAATAGTAGTTTCCAGAAATAGATGTCCATTCGGATCAAGCAACAAATCCCTGGAGTCAAGGGAGACAGCAGAAGAGCACATTATTTTAGGGCGAAGCTCTGTATTCCTTCTGCCCTCACTACAGGATGACCGTGTGTCAAGGCAAAGCTATGACGAAACTGTGATACAGGTAAAACTAGAGCCGGTACAGAAGACTTTATTGAGAGAATGATATTATTTCCCTTATTTCTAGGATTGAGTGAGGTCATGATGATGGCTTATGCATTAGTTAGCCGATGCCAGACAACCAACAGTATAGAAAGTTATGATATGGGCAACACAATGAAAGGTGATCTGATCTTGGGTGGAATAATTGCAACCACTTACCCTATATCGGACAAACCCTTAAGCTTTACAAATATCAATGGAACTGAAGAATGCACAGTGTAAGTATTCATTTACCTTTTATAAATAAGCATATCATTTAACATTTTCTGTAACATCTTGTTGAAAACTATTCAACAGAGCAGGGTCTGACTTCTGCCTATGAAAATACCAAATTCATGGCCTTGATCTTTTATAGGCAATGTAGAAAATGCAACTGGTGGTAGTGACCGTTGTCTCCCAACAGCCTCTTCAAATCAGTAGGGGTCAAAGTATATTTTAGCTTGAAGCCCACTCCCCCACTTTTAGGATTCATGCAAAGATAAACCAAATGTACTTATCCAAATGATATATTTCTAACAGAAGACAGCATCTGTTGGGAGATAATTTTGCAAGGTGGGAGCTGCCTCAGAAATAAATCTTCCTTGAGCCTTGATAAACTATTCAACGTCTCTATTTGTGAATCACTGATTAGTACTTAATAATAGTAATATATCAAATAGCCAAACACAATTAAAGCAAAAAATAAGATGTCATAAGAACTTAATAAAAAGAAAATAGCCACTGTTTAGATCGTTATAGGAAATCATTGACCTTGGCTTTCCTTGCTCCAAGGTGTGGTAACATAGTAGCATAGTAACATAGTAGATGACGGCAGAAAAAGACCTGCATGGTCCATCCAGTCTGCCCAAGACAAACTCATATGTGTATACCTTACCTTGAATTTGTACCTGTCCTTTTCAGGGAACAGACCATATAAGTCTGCCCAGCAGTATTTCCCGCCTCCCAACCACCAGTCCCGCCTCCCATCACCGGCTCTGGTACAGGCCGTATAAGTCTGCCCTCCCCTATCCTCGCCTCCCAACCACCACCCCCTCTTCCCCCCAACTGCTCCGCCACCCAATTTCAGCTAAGCTTCTGAAATTGGGTGGCGGAGCAGTTGGGTAGACCTCATATCGTATAACCAGAACATGGGTATAGTCCGTACTAAAGATATTAAAGCACAAATCCATTAATCACATTGCTTTGACAGCTAATTCATGTTCTTTTCTTAATGAAAGCCAGAAGAACTGCATAGAAAGGATAATTGTGAGCCATTTACCCTTTTAAGAATGTATTTACCTTGCTAAAGTTGCCTGAATGAAAATCTGTCTCCAAAGCAGCTAAAGGTTTATCAGGCTCTCAAGAGGCAGAAATCTCACCTGTATTGAGTGCTGGAGCAAATGTCTGTCTCTAGAATGTTTTAAACATACACATATCATTTTTAAAAATCTTGAAAACTCTGACTACACTCTTCCAAAATTCCACTTACGTATTCATCTACCAGAAAGGGACAAGCCAGCATGTCAGTGCAGATTCCTTTATTACTGTCAGGACATTGCAACATTCCATTCATTCACATATGTTACCCAACTACTGAAACCTTTATAAAATTGATTCCTAAATATCTCTACCTCATGTTTAATACCTGATCTCTCAAGTCATTGTAAACCATTGTCCTCTCTGTATTTCATAATCAGATTATTCTGCTAGGTATAGCTCCATCCTTTTTCAATCACATTGGAATGCATGGGCTGATTCTGAGTTTAAGCTTTCATGAGATGCAGCCCTGCTACTAAACCCCAAGTCCCAAAACTGCCTGATACCTGATATCATGCTGATGGCAATGGAGCAGCGAGTGGTCAAACAAAACCTAGATTATAGTCCTTCATGGAAATAAAAAGCAAGTTAGGATTGAATGTATGCTTGCATTTGAGTTATAATTTAAACAAAATATCCAGTGGTAAAGCACTTCAGAATTAATATGTTTCAGCAGATCTTTGGAGAATCTCAGTTCCATACAGGGTTTAGCTAAGATTCAGTGGTAGAATTGCTGGGTATAGTTTGGTAGTTGAAAAGTAGGAGTTGGATTAGGGTGAATTAGTATAAAGTTGCATAGTACCATAGTAGATGATGGCAGAGAAAGACCTATATTGTCCATCCAGTCTTCTCAACAAGACATGGTCTCATAGAATAGTTTATGCATCTAAAGATGTGTTTTGATTGCTCACAGGGAGGAATTTTACCAATACGTTCAACATTCCTCAACCTTTTATTTTGCAATTGAGGAGATCAACCAAAATGCAGAAATCTTACCCAATATCACACTGGGTTTCCAAGTCATTGTCTCCTGCTCTGATGCTTCGTTTTCACTGTGTAGTGTTCTGAACATATTATCAGGAAAAGATGAAATAGTGCCTGGCTATACATGTTATCCGAACAGCCATGTTGCAGGTTTCATAGGAAGACTCCCTTCTTTGGCATCACATGCAATTGCCAGACTCACCGGGATCTATAGATACCCACAGGTACAGAAACAACCAGTCTCAGTTTATAATCTCTCAGATTTTGCTGTGATAGTTTCTCTCTTCCCTCACCCATCTTTTATTGGTCTGCATTATTGATGGTGGTTCCTTGTTTTGATATCTTACCGGCATATTACAATCATTGTATTAATTCACCACTTATTTTTCAAATACTCATGAATCTCTGAACAGGGTTCACAGGAAATGTCTTACAGAGAAGTATGCCTTCCATAACTCAATATGATTTCCAAGAACTGGCAGGAATAACCTAAATTTGTTTTCAGTGTGTAGACTAGTCATTTCCAATATATAGTTGTAATACAGCTATAGTGAATTTTTCTTATTAAGTGTACTTCAAACGTTTCTTATAACACAGAGAAATGTACAGTACTTATATCTTTGCTTATCATCTGTTGTTGTAACACTTATAGATCCCAAAGAGGGGCATAATCGAATGGAGCGCCCAAGTTTACATGAGGACGTCCTCGCAGGATGTCCCTGTGAAGGGGCGAGGAAACTCGTATTATCGAAAAAAAAAAGATGGGCCCCAAACGCTGTATCAAAGCTCCCGACCCCCCTGCCTGAGCTACATTAGAAGCCGCTCCAATTCTAAACGAATGCGTCCCATACTCCTCAGGCTCTAAACCCATCTGTCTGAGACCCTTTTTGAGCACAGCTGCAAACTGATACCTAGTCAATGGGATACCATTTTTATGCACCAACCACACCTCCCCACCCACCGGCCTTATCCCATTGTAATCCACTGCACATTGCACTGGACAAAATTCCAAACCCTTACCTGCCCTCAATATAATCCACGTGCCCTTACCAGCCTGATCAGTTTTTTACTTACGTAAATACAAACGCAACACTCCCTTCTCTACAATCACATCTCTGTTCTGCAAACCCTCAACACCCTTTGCCCTCTTCGAGGAAACCACCAATTCCCCCACTCTGCAAGCAGCAAAGAAAGCCACCACAAACGCCACTTGAAACAACCTTACTTCATATTCCGAGAAACAAATCCTCGGCAAAACTTTACACAACTGCACAACCTGCACATAGAACAGTGGCAGCCTCATTCTCTCCATGCGTGAAATCTTTTTCTTCCTTGAATAACCGCACAATAATTTGCGGACCAAATAAGTTCCCGCGGGATCATTCCAACCCAGCAATTTTGCAACAAATGCTAACGCGGCAATCGCCTGGGAAACCATCCCAAATGACCATTCTCTTTTCACCGCAAAAGCAATAAATCTAACCACTCTCTCTTCTCCAATCGGAAAAACCAAATCCCAATCTTGTTCTTCCAAAAAGGTTAAGAATCGACACCAACCAACTCCATACGCCTTCCACGTATTTGTAGCTAGCGCCCTCATCAGCAGCGACTCACAACCTCTCGAAAATTGAGCCACAAATCTTTGGACATCAGTGTAGTCTCCCAATCGGCTGACGGGGCCAAAGCTCTGAATCGATGTAGCTGCAAACGAGATAAAGAGTCAGCAATCTCATTTGACACACCAGGCACATGCCTAGCAGTTAATCATACATTCAACTGTAAACATTTTAACACGATTAACTGCAGCAGCTCTATCAACAGTGGACAACGCAAATATTGCTTATTGATGGCCCATACCACTGACATATTGTCCGAATAGAAAGCAATCCTCCTATTCTTCAATCTCCGATCCCAAAGACACAGTGCCACCCAAATCGGAAATAATTCCAACAGAGCGATATTTGCACACCATCCCATCTCTCTCCACCATTACGGCCAGACCTCCGCACACCATGCACCTCCAAAGTAAATCTCAAATCTTATCTCCCCTGATGCATCAGTAAATAATTGCAAATCCACATTAGACACTACTACCTCCTGCCAGATACATATGCCATTAAATACCGACAAAAACTTTCTCCACAACTGCAAATCCGCCCTCACTGCTTGTGTCAAACGCACCTTAAAATGCTTCCGCCTCAGCCCCACTGACAACAAAGCTAACCGTCTGGAAAATACTCTACCCATGGGAATCACCCTTGTGGCAAAATTAAAATGCCCCAACAAGCACTGAATCTCCTTCAAAGTCACCTTATTCTTGGTATACACCCAATCAATCTCCTCCCGTAACGCAATAATCTTTTTGCTGGGCAAACGCGACTCCATCCTCACAGAGTCTAGTTCAATTCCCAAAAACACCAACCGAGTGACCAGGCCTTCACTTTTATCCACTGCCAAAGGTACACCCATCTCCTTTGCCACTGTACCAAATGCCGACATCAAAGCCGCACACTGATCCGAATTCGCTGGACCAACAAAAATAAAATCATCTAGATAGTGCACCATAGAATCCAAACCACTAACCTGTTGCACTACCCAATGTAAAAATGTAGCAAAGGCTTCAAAATAATTAGAAGAAATCGAACACCCCATAGGCAAACATTTTTCAAAATAAAACTTGCCTGCAAATTTAAACCCCAGCAACCTGAACGCCGTCGGGTGCACTGGGAGCAAACGAAAAGCTGCCTCAATATCTGCTTTCCCCATCAACGCCCCCTGTCCCATCCTCCTCAACAACTCCACCGCCCATTCAAAACTTGCATATTGCACCGAACAGAATTCCGGATCAATAAAAGTATTGACCCCATAACCCTCCGGATAAGACAAATTATGAATCAACTGGAAGGAACCTGGTTCTTTCTTCGGTATCACATCCAATGGAGATATAATCAAATCCTGAATTGGAGGGTCCGCACAAGGTCCTGCAATCCTACCAAGACTCAACTCCTTCCCCAACTTTTTCTTAACCACCTCCGCATGCTGCACCACCGATACCGAATTTTCACCATTATGCACCAACAGTGGTCCTTCATATGGTATTGGAAAACCTTCAGAAAACCCAACCCAGAGCAAATATGCATCCCCACCAAGTGGATACCGGCGCAACCAGGTTTCCAAAACCAACAGGTTAATAGGAGAAGGGGCCTTGCCAGCCCAAACCGGGCCCGCTCGGAATTCCTCCTTGACCCGACCTCCCCCTACCTGCGAATCCTCCTCTGTTACATTTAAACGCCGGGTGAAGTCCCTGACATATGGTGCAACAATGCTTAAATCTGCAGGCAGCCCGAGTACATCTTCCTGCATTAAATTGGAAACTCGCATTACTGGGAACACTCCCCCTACTTCCGAAGCCACTCGACCCCAATCCTCCTCCTCCTGCCGAAGCGACATTACCTGTTCGCACCATTCCCGCTCCCCTGGCAAACCCAATTGAGCCACTACCATAGCTGGGCACTCCAGCAGAGGCTCCCATACGAAAGGGGGCATTAACCGCAGGGGTAAAATTTGCAATCCACAAATCCACATCTCGTACACCCCAATTCTCAGTCTTGTCCCTCGCTAAACTCCGTCTAAACTGCTCATCATAATTGACCCAACCCCCACCCCCCCATACATTCTATATACCCTTAATATTAAATCACAATATCTCAATAAACCTGGATACAACTCCGGCTTCCTAGCTCCCAGCACACTTGCAAAAACATGAAAACTCAACAACCAATTCATAATCATCTTCGCTACCCTCCCTTTCTTCTTTTTACCCTCTTCTTTCCCCCCATCCTTCCCCGCATTACCATCCCTATTCTGCGCTAGCAATGCAAATAAATCAATAAATTTACCCCTTAAAATTCGCTGCCTCCACTTCACCGTGATATAACTATCCAACGGTGCTATATTGCATAATGTATGCCCCAGCCTCGAACCTGCACACACACCTGGAACTGCATATTCTCCATACCCGATACCCCTATTCCAATACCCTCTTCCTCATTTTCAGAAGAAGAGGAAGACGACCCCGAAGAATCCCATGAATCTGACGATTCCCAAACTTGCAACGGGTCACCGCTCCCTCCCTTCCTTTCCCTTTTTTCACGCTCTAATCTCTTTACTACATGACATAAATTCCGCAAGAATTTTTTATTCTTCAACTTCTTCCTCAAACCCCGACCATGCACCTTTTTGTTCCGACCACTCCTTTCCCAAATCCCCTCCCGCAACTGCTCTCCCTCCCTTCCCTCTCCATACATATCTGCGCTGACATCTGCCAACTCACCAGCAGCTCTTCCTGTAGAAGGCCCCTCTAGCGGATCTTCACCAGCTCCATCACCATCTGGCCCATCATCCCGCCGCTGCACACCACTGCTCATTCCTGTTCCTGCTGGATTGCCCATTGCCATCAATTCAGCTCGCTCTTGCCCTATGTTCCAGCCCACTTGACACCCAGTTTCCACCAACAATCGACCCCGGTCCCCTATTACACTTTCTCCATCTCTCACCATAAGCATACCCCTCCCCCCCAACTCTGCACCTTCCAAACAATTTTTTCTGTTCCCCACAACTTTCCCCCACTCTTTGCCACTTTTTGTGCCCCATTTACACAAATACTCCCAAAGTATTGCAGTCACTTCCACTTCACTGCACCACACACACTCTACCCCAACAGCCCGCACCTCCCTTCCCCAATAAGCAATTCTCCCACTCACAACCTCCTACCTCCCCAGAAACAATGCCTTCCCCTTCGTTTATTTATTTATTACCCACAAACCCTCTTCTTCCTTCACAATTACCACATGTATGCATCCCCCCCCCCCACGATTTCAAACCAAAACCTCCCCACTCTTCCTCCTAGTCCACCTACTGCCTCCAGATACCGCTTCCCAACAGCCTGCCAATCCGCTACGCACTGCACACACACACACACACTGAACTGTCTCCTTTCCCTCCTCTATGTATCGCAAACGCCGCCGCTACAGCTGCTCCTCCCCCAATAACCGCTTCCCCACTTCCGCTTCAGCAGTCAGTAACTTCCACTCTAAACACCCCCAAAACACAAAGCACTCACCCCCACAGATTCCGCTCCCCTCCGCCTGCCTGTTCCATGTCACCCCTGCTGTCACTGCCGTCTTACAGCCGCCTCTCTTCAGCGCACCTTACCGCCGTTTCCTCAATTATCCAGACCTCCCGCTCCACTGCCGACGAAACCGGAAGTGACCTCGCACCTCAGCAAACAGCCACCGACAACTCTCTGCCGCTCTACACCAGGCACTCCCGGTAAGCACTTCAAATTCCTTCACCCCAAATCGTCAAAACTCCCCTCAATCAACCCTCACCCTCTCCTACCCTCCCACATAATACTTTGTGCGCCAAAACTTCTTTGCCCTATCTCCTCCTCTCCCTCTTCCCATCCAATCCCCTTCCTTCCTTTTCATCCAATCTGTCCCTAAAATCGAGTGTAGTACCGGAAGACTGGAGGGTAGCCAATGTTACTCCGATTTTTAAGAAGGGTTCCAGAGGAGATCCGGGAAATTATAGACCGGTGAGTCTGACGTCGGTGCCGGGCAAGATGGTGGAGGCTATTATTAAGAATAAAATTGCAGAGCATATACAAAAACATGGACTGATGAGACAAAGTCAGCACGGATTTAGTGAAGGGAAGTCTTGCCTCACCAATCTAATGCATTTTTTTGAGGGGGTAAGCAAACATGTGGACAATGGGGAGCCGGTTGATATTGTATATCTGGATTTTCAGAAGGCGTTTGACAAAGTGCCGCACGAAAGACTCCTGAAGAAATTGCAGAGTCATGGAATCGGAGGTAGGGTATTATTATGGATTAAGAACTGGTTGAAAGATAGGAAGCAGAGAGTAGGATTGCGTGGCCAGTATTCTCAGTGGAGGAGGGTAGTTAGTGGGGTCCCGCAGGGGTCTGTGCTGGGTCCGTTGCTTTTTAATGTATTTATAAATGACCTAGAGATGGGAATAACTAGTGAGGTAATTAAATTCGCCGATGACACAAAATTATTCAGGGTCATCAAGTCGCAGGAGGAATGTGAACGATTACAGGAGGACCTTGCAAGACTGGGAGAATGGGCGTGCAAGTGGCAGATGAAGTTCAATGTTGACAAGTGCAAAGTGATGCATGTGGGTAAGAGGAACCCGAATTATAGCTACGTCTTGCAAGGTTCCGCGTTAGGAGTTACGGATCAAGAAAGGGATCTGGGTGTCGTCGTCGATGATACGCTGAAACCTTCTGCTCAGTGTGCTGCTGCGGCTAGGAAAGCGAATAGAATGTTGGGTGTTATTAGGAAGGGTATGGAGTCCAGGTGTGCGGATGTTATAATGCCGTTGTATCGCTCCATGGTGCGACCGCACCTGGAGTATTGTGTTCAGTACTGGTCTCCGTATCTCAAAAAAGATATAGTAGAATTGGAAAAGGTACAGCGAAGGGCGACGAAAATGATAGTGGGGATGGGACGACTTTCCTATGAAGAGAGGCTGAGAAGGCTAGGGCTTTTCAGCTTGGAGAAGAGACGGCTGAGGGGAGATATGATAGAAGTGTATAAAATAATGAGTGGAATGGATCGGGTGGATGTGAAGCGACTGTTCACGCTATCCAAAAATACTAGGACTAGAGGGCATGAGTTGAAGCTACAGTGTGGTAAATTTAAAACGAATCGGAGAAAATTTTTCTTCACCCAACGTGTAATTAGACTCTGGAATTCGTTGCCGGAGAACGTGGTACGGGCGGTTAGCTTGACGGAGTTTAAAAAGGGGTTAGATAGATTCCTAAAGGACAAGTCCATAGACCGCTATTAAATGGACTTGGAAAAATTCCGCATTTTTAGGTATAACTTGTCTGGAATGTTTTTACGTTTGGGGAGCGTGCCAGGTGCCCTTGACCTGGATTGGCCACTGTCGGTGACAGGATGCTGGGCTAGATGGACCTTTGGTCTTTCCCAGTATGGCACTACTTATGTACTTCTCTTTTCCCTTCTGTTGCTAACCTGCCTACCCTCATCTGACCTGCCCACCCCCCACCCCTTCCCTTTATTTCACAGCTCTCCCTCCATACTTGACTGACTTTTGCCTTCAGTCAATGTTATTACCCCCACAGCTTAGGCTGTGAGGGTTCCCATATTCGAATAGGAAGAGAGGTCATTTTAGAAAAATAAAAAGTCCATCTTTTTTTTTAATACTGTTTTGAAGAAGGTTTTGTGCTTTGGACATTTTATTTTTTGGTCCATTTTCAAAAAACAAAATAGCAAAACATAGATATTCATGTTAGTGGGATTTAGGAGGAGCCATTTACAGTAGACTGGTCCCCCAGACATCCCATAAGAGCAATGGAGCACCCTAGAGGGCACTTCATAAAAATACTCCAAGGTACACATCTCACCTTTGCACCCTTATCTTGCCCCCTGAGCCTCCAAGACCCACCCAAAACACAATGTCAGCCACTGTACACCACTATAAAAGTCCTTATGGGTGAAAGGGGCACCTATATGTAGATACAGTAGGGTTTTGGTGAGTTTGGGAGGGGTCATTGCTTCCACAAGTGTGACAGGTAGAGGGAGATAAGGACCTAGGTCTTCCATTGTGCACTGCACTGACCACTATACTACTCCAGGGACCTACCTGCATGCTGCTCTAATAGACCTGCCTTTAAAATCTGAGGCTGTCATAGAAGATGGTAAGCATTATTTTTATTCACATTTTTGAGGGGTGGGAGGGGTCTGTGACCAATGGGGGGTATTAGGGGTCACCCCTGATTCCCTCCAGTGGTCACCTGGTAATTTGTTTTGACCAAAACATCTTGGTTTTCATCCTGGACATTTTTATTCCATTTCATTATGGCTGAAAAACATCCAAGTGTTAGGCACACAGTAATCCCACTTTCGAAATGCCTCCAACATGCCCTCTTGTGATTTTAAGCACTGCAGATGAATTGCATAGATTAACATCTGCAAAATAGGTTTTGAAAATCCTAATTTGGATGTTTTTTTAAAGAAATACATCCGAATGGTAAATTATGATGCTTTTTGGACGTTTTGGACATTTTTCTCTTTAGAATATGATTCCCCAAATCTCTCTGAAATATGTGTTAAAATCTGAAAAGATGAAATCCTTTGACCTTTTAAATCCTAGATCAGCTATGGATTGACAGAAACATCACTGAATGAACATGATGAGTTCCCAAACTTTTATCACAGTTTTCCGAGTGATTATTCTAATTTCCATGGTTTGACTCCACTTCTCAGACTCTTTGGATGGAGTTGGGTTGGAATTCTCACCTCAACTGATGAGGATGAAATAATGTACTGTGAAGCACTGAAGAGGGAGATTATCAGGAGTGGGGACTGTGTAGATTTTTTGGAATCAATTCCAAATACTATGATTACCTTTCATGAAGAACTAGAGAAAAGAAGTGAACAGATTTTGAACAAGATCTACAAATCAAAGGCCAATGTTATTATTATCCACACTACCAAGATACACATTATAGAAACATTCTGTTTCATCTCCTATAAAAAGATTGATACAAAACTGTTTATCTTCTCTATGGAGACCTCTTCTATTAAGAGCAAGGCTCTTTCCGTCACACCTTTGATATGTAATGCTTTGAATGGCTCCCTAAGGCTTACTATCCCAAAAGGAGATATTCCAGGTTTTAAAGATTACCTCCAAAATAGCAACTACTCAACTTTCATGGACCAAATTGTCTTACTTTTGAGACCTGAATTTGAATGTGGTTTTCTCAATGACAAAGAAAACTGCACAAGATCAGAGACACTGTCTACCACTGATGCTTCACTATTTGATATGGATAATTTTGAGCTCACTTACAGTCTTTATAACATGATCTATGCCATGGCTCATGCGTTACACAACTTGTACACGGCCAAGTCCCAACGTGGAAATAGTCTTAAAATGGAATTTAAGCCATGGCAGGTAAAATCAGCAGGTTCAACTTTTTTAGCTAGTGTAATGGGTTTTTTTCATTACAGAAACATTCACTTATACTCACTCCCTGATTCTGCACATGGTGCCCACAATAGTACAAGTAAATTTGGGTGCACACTTGATTTCCACATACAAAACGAGCCAATTAGTACAGATAATTAGGTGTTAGTACACAATTATTAGTGTTAATGGGCATTAATTTAATTTGCACGTGCATCTTTAGGTGCCAGGATTAGCCATGGGAAGAGTGTGGGTGGATTAGGGGTGTTCCTCCAATTTGCATGCCGTAATATAGAATAACAGAGATCCGCACCTAATTTAGGCTTGAGGATTTATACTTGGTTTCACTAGGTGTAAATCTTTCTGCCCAAAAATCAGCAGAGATCCTGGTACTAAAGACTATTCTAGAAAAGGTGCCCAACTCTGAGAACCGTTTATAGAATAGAATTTAAGCACAGTGTCAGTTTTTTGGCTCCATGTATAGAATTTTAGAATAAATACTATAGATTATTGATGTACATAATATAAAGCAATATATAACATTCCTATGGAAAATTGTTTAACTGCATGCCATACTTCGGTCCCGTTTTTGGCGCCATCAATTTCTATGGGGACAAACTTCGGTTTAGTGCACCACTGATAAGTGCAAGATTTGCTTATATGCATGGTTTAAGACCGCTCCTCTGCAGGAAAGACTCCGCATAAACACATGCACGGAATATGGAAGCCGATTGGCGCGTGACAATCACCGAGATTTCAAATTTACCGCCCCTTTAACTGCCACAGGCAGAATAAGCAAACAAATGTTGTTAGAGTGTACACTGGAGCCATCGTCATTGTCGCGGCAGAACTGTAAGACTTTAACACTGGCTGAACGAATAGAAGTTCTTAGAAAACAAACAAAGTCAAGCATCTGTTTATTTATTCATTTTAACATTAGATTTACAAAGATAAATATCTTTGAGGTAATATTACAGAGCACTGGAAACATTATTGTCTACAGGTAATATTTTAAATACATCAGCTTAACTCCTCGCTCAAATAGTCCACAAAATTAAAGATCCAAGATGTGCTACTCATTAACCAAGAGGAGTTGGTAATAATTCAAAAATAGTAAAGCAAACATTTAGCTTCTCTTTATAATATAGGCCGATTTACTATGAGGATTGTCCCCGTTGCCTCCTGGCCTTATGAAATCAGAAAGTTGTCCAACCTCATAAAAGACATATTTCTTACCTTTGAATATTACCAAACATTTGCATGGGAAACACAGTTGAAATTTAGCTTGCAACGAAATCCTCTCTCAGTTCCAAAAACATTTTTCTACGCAATTGTGTCCATTTAGATACATCAGGAAAAATAAGAATTCTCCCTCCTAAGAAATCTATGTTAGTTCTCTGAAAATAAAATTTCAACAAAGCTTCCTTATCTTTGGAGGAAGACAAATTTCACAATTAGGGTAGATCTCTTTTTTTCTTCTTCGATGGATTGTTCTAAATAAGTAGTTAAATCCAAGCCCTCAGCTTGATCCTTTGAATGATCTTGAATTTCTCTCCCATTTTGTTGTAACTTTTCCTGTTTAATTGGCAAGTAGTAAATTTTATGAACAGGAGGATACATCTGTTCAGAGTACTTAAACTCCTCTCTCAGGAATTTAAAAAAACATCTCCTTCGGTGATATTAAGTCATTCAAAGGAAAATTCAAAATTCTCAGATTTTGGTTCCTCGTGGAATTTTCAAGATTTTCAATTTGTTAACAATTTATCTCCAACTACTTGGGTTTGGACCTCTTTTAATTTTCTCAACTCTCCATCCATATTTGATTGTTTAACTGAGATAGTTTCAAGTTCTGTTTTTATAGCTTTTACTTGTGTGGAATTGTTCAAAGATACAGAAATACAGGATAAACAGATCTTATGGAGGCTTTCCAGCGCAGTCCATATAGTCTCCAGCGATATTACGGCTGGTCTTATCTGTGGCTGTGTCCCCGCCAACAACAAATTTGTTTCAGCTTGTGCTGCAGAATAGACTTGCGTCGGGATCGCCTCTGTCGCCTGTGTTCGCCGGGGTTCCTCTATTTTTCCCCGCACCTCTATAAATTCTTCCGGAGTTTGCCTCTCCTTCGGAGATTTAGGATTCTCCTTCTCCGGTACTACAACTCCAGTCGGCTGCAGAAACAGAGGAGTCAAAGGGCCTGCAGGGCTGAGTGAGAAATCACTCTCCAAGCTGGTGCTCTCCCCAGCACCGGCAGCGGATGCGCCCTTCGGAGTGGAAGCCAGGAATGCCGAGATAGATGTTTGGCGAAGAGAAGGGGTTTCCACCTTGGGAGGAAGGGGTCCTCTCAGTTTCCCCTTTCTCTTAGGCATTCCACAAACACCAAGAATGTAAGTTTATCAAAGAACTAGTTTATGCAAGAAAAAGTTTTTTATCCTGTTTGGGAATCTATAATCTCGGCGTCCTATCCGGCGACCATCTTGGATCCCAAGCTCAGTCAAATTTCACGTGTCTTGAAGCAGGAAGATCAGCTTCTGGAAGACTGGCAAAACAATACAAATCCACACAGGAAACGTAAAAGGGCGGGAAAAGCTGAGGAGGTAGAAGTTTCTCTTCTTCGGTGGTTTCTCGAGTCAGGAGCAGACAGTTTCCTGTCAGTGGTCCACTGCTTATAGAGAAAACTAACTGAATTCAAAGCCACTGTTGGATGGATGGCAAGATGGAAGGAGAGGAGCAACATAAAATTCAAGAAATAGCATGGTGAGAAACAAGATGCTGATGACTTTGGTGCTGAAAATTGGGCTGTTTCAGTACTTCTTACCATCTTGAACAAGTTTGCACTTCACAACATTTTCAATGCTGACAAAAATGGTCTCTACTGGCGAGTGATTCCTGATGGAACACTTGCATTCAAACATGCCGATACTACTGGAGGTAAAACGTCGAAGGACCGACTGACGATTCTCCTTTGCTGCAATATGGATATGAGTGAGAAGTTGGAACCCCTCATCATTGGAAAGAGCAAACAGCCCCATTGCTTGAAGAAAGTTAAGCAACTTCCAGTGTCATATGAGGCTAACGCAAATTCATGGATGACTGGGGAAATTTGGAAGTAGTGGCTAATGAAGTTAGACACTAGAATGCGGGCACAAAAGCATCAGACTTTGTTGCTTTGTGATAATTGTGTTGCACACAGAGATGATGTCAGGATGTCTAATGTCAAAGTGGTCATCCTGCCACCAAACACTACCTCTCTGATCCAACCTATGGATCAGGGCATAATAGCCAATTTCAAACAACATTATCGGGCTCTTGTGCTACATCGTCTGATGAGCGTTATGAATGACCAGACTGGCAAGGATAAACATGCTGTTGAACTGGCTCCTAATCTATCACTGTTGGATTCCCTACATATGCAGAAAGAAGCCTGGAATCATGTTAAACAGGCAGCCACTGTGAACTGCTACAAGCGGGCAAGGATGTGTAGAGGGACGAAGCAGATGCAGCTGTTGCAAACACGTCAGATGAACAGGTTATTAACATCCCAGTCGGTGTTACTAAAGAGGAGTTTCATCGCTACGTAGCTGTTGATTATGATCTACAAATAGCTGACAACAGCACTGATGTCGAGATATGCACCTACACGCAGCCAACAATGGCTGATGATGAAACAGATGGTGAAATGAGTAGCAAGGCACATGCTGATGAAATTCAACAACCTCCTCCTGTCACTTTTGCAAGAGCGCTGGAGAGTCTCAACATCGTACGGGCCTATCTGGAGGCCACTGGATGTCAATGCTATGACAGTTTTTACCGTCTGGCAGACGCAGTCTATGGAACTCACAGACCCAATAGTGTATAGAGGACTATAACTGATTACTTCAAGTAAGTCTAACGTCAGTTAACGGAGACTGTATACCAGGGGCGTATCTGGACTCCGGCGGTAGGGGGGGCCAGAGCCAGAGGGAGGGGGAGGGGGCACATTTTAGCCCCCCCCCGCCACCACCGACCCCCCCCCCCCCGCCATTCTCAGAGCCCCCACCGCCACCAATGACTCTCTCCACCCCCCTCCCGCCGCCAACCCTCCCCCGCTGCTGTTGCTTACCTTTGCTGGCGGGGGGCCCCAACCCATCCAGCCGAGGTCCGCTTCCACCTGCCGCTGCCTTAAAAACTACTTCTTCAGCCGGCTGAAGAAGTAGTTTTTAAGGCAGCGGCAGGTGGAAGTGGACCTCGGCTGGCGGGGGTTGGGGTCCCCCGCCAGCAAAAGTAAGCAACGGCAGCGGGGGAGGGTTGATGGCGGTAGGGGGGTCCAGGGCAAAATCTGCGGGGGCCCAGGCCCCTGAGGCCCCACGCAGATACGCCCCTGCTGTATACTGTACGTATAATAATAAATAAAAGTTTCTTTGGGTCACAACAGTTAAGTGCACGCTCCGGTTAACTGCATGCATTAGCTGTAAATGAAGACTAAAAAAGAATTTTATAAAAGTTGAATAAGAAATGGAAATCTAATATAGAAACTGTAAATATAGTCTTAGGGAATAGAGAGGAAACCGTATTTAGCCTGGATCATTGTTTCTATGTCTAATAGATAAAAGAATTCATGGGGAACTGAGAGAGACTGAGCTGTGGAAATATTAAGAAGCTGATATGGTAGGCCTGTTAGTGGGTTTAAGGATGGATCTGGGAGTGGAGCTTCCTCAGTTGAGGGGTATGGGATGAGGGAGGGAGGAAGTGGGAGATCTTTTGATTTGGTGGGGCAGGCAGATGAGTGAGGGAAGAGAAAGGAAGGGGAAGTGAGGAATACTGAACACCATGGGGGAGGGAGGGAAGGAATGATTGAATATAAACCCTCGGTTTATATTTGTTAACATTTCCCCCACTATTTTTTTAGGGGACAAATGTTATCTCAGTTTCTCTTCAGAGTATATACAGTATATTAGTTCTGAAATGAGATCTAAAATATTAGTACATAAGCATCACCATGCTGGGACAGACCAAGGGTCCTTCGAGCCCAGCACCCTGTCACCGACAGCGGCCAAAAGAACAAGCAATTTGTCCCGCCCATCCTAGAAATCCTGTATTATTCCTTCGTCCATTCAATAACATTCTATGGCTTTTTCCTCCAGGAAGCCGTCCAACCCTTTTTTGAAGTCTGCTAAGTTAACCGCCTTAACCACCTTCTCCGGCAGCGAATTCCAGAGTTTAACCACGCATTGAGTGAAGAAAAATTTCCTCTGATTTGTTTTAAATTTACCACACTGCAGCTTCATCGCATGCCCCCTTGTCCTAGTATTTTTGGAAAGCGTAAACAGACGCTCCACATTGACCCATTCCATTCCACTCATTACCTTAGATACCTCTATCATATCTCCCCTCAGCTTCCGTTTCTCGAAGAGCCCCAGCCTCTTCAGCCTATCCTGATAGGGAAGTCATCCCACCCCCTGTATCATCTTTGTCGCCCTTCTTTCCACCTTTTCCAATTCCACTATCCGGCTCATTTTCGAAAGAGAAAGCCGGCCATTTTCCGACACAAACCGGGAGATGGCCAGCCTTCTCCTAAATCCGGCCAAATCTGTATAATCGAAAGCCGATTTTGGCCGCTTTCAACTGCTTTCCGTCGTGGAGCCGGCAAAAGTTCAAGGGGGCGTGTCAGCGGTGTACCGAAGGCGGGATGGGGGCGGGACGGGGGCATGCTTTCAGATGGCCGGCTTTGCCCGATAATGCATTGTCAGGCAGTGATTGAAAAAAATTACTACAGAATCGATTAATGTCTCCTATTTTGGTGGCACCAAACAATCCTGCATTGTCTCTTCCTAGTTAATGGCACTATACCTTTTATCTGCCCATGACACGCTCTCTCTAAACAAATATAGAGAACAAAATAATCAGTAGATGAACAGCTCAGCATTTTACATTCTTAGAGGACTCACCAGTTCAATCTACATAATCCTACATGGTATTAAAAATTTGCCTTGACTTGAAAGAAATAATGTAGCAAACAATATATAGAGGATTTATACTTAAGCAAACAAGAGAAAAAACTATTCTAACTATGCATTATCTTTCTAGCTCAACCAGTACCTTAAAGAGGTCCACTTTACAGCCCCAGATGGACAGGAGATCTTCTTTGATGACAAAAGACATGCTCCACATCATTATGATATCAAACAGTATTTTCATTTCCCTAATTTGACAACCGCATGGATCTATGTCGGAAGTTTCAAGCCCTCAGCTCCAAAGGACAAGCAACTCTTTGTGAACCAAACAGCCATCACATGGAAAACTCCCTCAAACCAGGCCTGATACTATCTATTCTGTTTATAGTAGAGTTAATAATGTGGAAACAGAGCAGAGGAAGAAAAGGACTTGCCCAAGTTTGCAAGCACGTGTTTTTTTTTTAATTATAGAATAAATATCACAGGCCTTTGTTGAAAACCTTCCCAGTATAAAATCTGTCTTTAAATTAGTTCTCATGATAGCTCAGAAATGCTCTATTTACAGGGGGAACACGGTAATTTTGTCATTAGTACATCAGAAGTAATAGAAGCAGATGTAGCAGACAATCTCTCTTATAGAGAGGGCAAACTGCTGATTGAGGAATGTGACTATTTCTGTATTTCTTCATCTCCTCAGGTCCTCCGCTCTGTGTGCACTGAGAGCTGTACACATGGATATAGGAAAGTTATTGATCGTGAGAAGCCAGTCTGCTGCTTTGACTGTGTCCCCTGCTCTGAAGGGGAGTATTCTAATACCACAGGTAGACAAAACTCATCACCGTGGTTTATATATGTATATATGAAATACCTACAGTTAAGGTAAATTTATTTATTTATTTATCGCTCACAAATATGAGAAAAGGAGTCGGCCCAAGGACTGATCCCTGTGGTACACCCCTGAAAACATTATTTCCCTCAGAGCAAGCTCTATTTACCACTACCCTCTGTGTCCTTCCATTTAACCAGTTTTCAGCCCAGTCAGTCACTTTAGGGCCCATACAAGCAGACTATTTAAAAAAAATTGCCCATCGAATTTTATGCCTTTCAGTCTTGACTTTATATTGCTGAGCATAGGGGTGGTGAGCACAGGCATGACCCAAGTCAAACTGCCACCTGAGGCATGCAATGAGATGGTGCCACTGGCCCTCCTAATGCCTGAACCCCCTTCCCCCTTGAATCTAATATTTTTCTCTTCATACTTTCTCTCTCTCCCAAAGCCCTTCCACCCACCCCCGTCCATGGTCTGGCATCTCCCCTCTTCCCAAGTATGCTTTCCCCTTTGTTTTTTCAAAAGGCAGAGGCAGCAGTGATTCCTATACAATGCCCTATCGACTGCACTGGCTTCTTCTCTGTATTGCAGCCTGCCTCTGAGGAAACAGGAAGTTACATCGGAGAGGAGGGCCACAATATAAAAAAGAAGCCAGTGCCAGTAGCAAATATGGGAATCGTTGCCGATGACAATTTTTGGAAAACCAAAGAAGAAGGTAGACTAGGGGATGGAGGTTGGGGAAGGAAGGGGGAGAAGCCAAACCACTGCTGATGGAGGGGGTGGCTGGTAGAAGTTGTAAGATGCATCTCTGTGAAACATGCCATCTGAGGCCTCCGCCTCAGTTGGCGTAATGGTACTGGCTGATTATATAGGATAACCCATTTATTTCAAATCCAGAAACCTTCTTCTCCTTGTCAGTGTCCAATAAGGTACAACCTCCCCCCATAACCTGTCCCTGTGCCTTTCCACATGGGAGTACATTCTCAAAAGGTCACCTAAACTTAGGTGCCCTGTGAAAGCATGTAAGCCCAAATTCTATAACAGCAATTGCAGGCATAATTGCCATTCTAGAATAATACGTAAATGCATTTATGCACTCATCTTTAGGCGTGAGCATTTACACCATGTGGGCAGTTGAGTGCGTAAATGCTAGTGTTCTATCACCTGATCCTCCCACACCCCTTCCACATCAATGCTCCCTTGCAGATGTATGCACTAGATTTGTCTGTGCAATTTATAGAATACTGACTGGAGACAGTTACAAGCATAACTGAAAATTAGCCCAAAGTAACACCAAAAATAGCCTATCATTTGCCATTAATGTCAGTTGTCAGCTAATTATTAATTTATGTGCACAAATGTCCTTATTCTTTAACAACACAAGCAAATTTGCATTCAAACATTTATTTATATGGAATATTTTATAGAATTTAGGGAATGGTACATATAGCCTGTCAGTTATTGTTTCCTTCTTCTTAAAAACTGAGATTTGTTGGTATTGAAATGTTTACAAATGAATCCTTAAGAAATCTTATGTTCCATAGATGCTGAGAACTGCATGAAGTGTCCAGAAGATCAGTGGCCCAGTGAGAAGAAGGATGAGTGTCTACCAAGAGTCATTGATTTCCTGTCCTATGATGATCCCTTGGGTGTGGCTTTGTCTTCTATTTCTATTTTCTTATTTATTATCACTGCCCTAGTGCTGGGAATCTTTATTAAATATCGGAACACATCTGTGGTGAAAGCCAATAACCGAAATCTCAGCTACATCCTCCTCATCTCCCTCATGTTATCTTTCCTCTGCACCTTGGTATTCATCGGTCAGCCTGGGTCATTGACCTGTCTTCTCAGGCAATCTGCTTTTGGGGTGATATTTACCATTGCTGTTTCTTCTGTGCTGGCAAAAACTGTTACAGTTGTCATTGCCTTCAGAGCCAACAAGCCCAGCAGCAAGTTAAGAAAGTGGGTTGGGACAAGGGTCTCCAGCTATCTAGTCCTTCTCTGCATCTCTGGTGAAATTGTCATATGCACTGTATGGCTGATCGTCTCTCCTCCGTTTCCTGAATATGACACACAGTCTGTGACTGGGAAGATGATTCTACAGTGCAATGAAGGGTCCACTATTGCATTTTATGGTGTGATCGGGTACATGGGTTTTTTGGCTCTTCTAAGTTTCACTGTTGCGTTCCTAGTAAGGAAGGTTCCAGATAGTTTTAATGAGGCTCAGTTTATCACTTTCAGCATGCTGGTGTTCTGCAGTGTTTGGGTGTCCTTCATCCCATCATACCTGAGCACCAAAGGCAAATACATGGTGGCTGTGGAGATATTTGCCATCCTGGCTTCCAGTACTGGACTGCTGGGCTGTATTTTCACCCCGAAGTGCTACATTATTTTGCTCAGACCTGACCTGAACACGAGGGGTCATTTAATAGGGAAAAAAGTATCCTAAAAATGCCACATGAAGGTTTTCTTTATCATGATCTTCTATTCCTGCTCAATATTTGTGCAGCTTTTGTGGACCCTTTTTTTTCATGAACAACTCCCCCCAAAATGCCCCAACTTCCCAGATGACCACCGGAGGGAATCGGGGATGACCTCCCCTGACTTCCCCAGTGGCGATTAACCACCTCCTACCAGGAAAAAAACAACTTTACAAACTTTTTTTTTAAGAGTATATCCTTCACTATGCCTCTGTTCCTGTGACGGCAGTTGAAGACGTCCTTCTCTGCAACTGCAGTTGAGAATGTGCAAAATGACTCCAACACCCTCTTTATTTATTTAGTTGGATTGTGGATCACAAGTAGCAGCAGTGGGACTTGAACCAGCCACCCCTAGATTGCCAGACCAGTGATCTAACCACTAGGCCAGTCTGCCACTCCTCTATTCCACTTCCTTGAAAATTGGCTGTCCCTGTAGGGGGGCAGTTCAGGATGTCCAAAATGTTTGAAACTAGGATGTCCATGCCTTCGTTATGCCTCTACTGACAAACACATACCTCCCCCGCCCAGGGACCTACATACTGTCCCCCCTCCCCCACAGTGATGGCCAAATTTCAAGGAAGTGGAATGAAGTGGAGGAGTGATAGACTAGCCTAGTGGTTAGAGCACTGGTCTGGCAATCCAGTGGTGGCTGGTTCAAATCCCACTAGTGCTACTTGTGATCCACAATCCAAATAAATAAAGAGAGTATTGGAAGCATTTCAGATATTCTCAACTGCCGTTGCAGGGAAGAACGTCTTCAACTGTTGTCGCAGGGACAGAGGCATAGTGAAGGATATACTCTTTTTTCCTGGTGGGAGGTGGTTAATCACCACTGGGGAAGTCAGGGGAGGTCATCTGGGAAGTTGGGGCACTTTTTGGGGACCAGTTCATGAAAAAAAGGGTCCACAAAAAGCGGCCCAAATTCTCGCTTCTGCCGCCCTTCTTTTTTCCATTATCGGCCAAGGGCACCCATCTCGCCTCAGCCGATAAACACGCCCCAGTCCTGCCTTCACCACACCTCCGACACGCCCCGTCAACTTTGTTCATTCCCACTACAGACTACAGTTGGAGGTGCCCAAAATCGGCTTTCGATTATACTGATTTGGGTGCCCATGAGAGAAAGGCGCCCATCTTCCGATTTGGGTTGAAATATGGACGTCTTTCTCTTTCGAAAATAAGCTGGATAGTGTATGAGCACCAAGTGGCATCTGACACGCATAGGTCATTCCCACCCAAATTCTTTACCGCCAGGTCTATGGCTGGCGGTAAGGTCTCAGACCCTAAATGGACGAGCGGCAATTTTGATTTTGCTGCATGTCCATTTTTAGCAAAAATTTTAAAAAGGTCTTTTTTACAAGTGTGCTGAAAAATGATTCTGCACATACCCAAAACCTGTGCGTACACTACTGGAGGCCATTTTTCAGCGCACCTTTGTAAAAGGACCCCTTAGTCTTTAATAGTGTTTAATACACTTGTATGCAATAGCGTTAATTTTCTGACCATTAATGCATATAGTGTGTTAGTCCTAGCATCTTATTATAAAATTTTATAGAATTACCTCCTACATGCATAAGTAGCAGACGTGTCAATGTCCCACCCGAGCATTTATGCGTTATTCCACTTATGCACACTGTTACAGAAAATATTCAGGCAGTATATAATTGTTCAAACTGGAATCTCAAGCTAGCAACCAAATAAATTTCAGATATCCAGTAGATATTTATTTACTATTTAATTAAACTGTTACAAAAAATCATTTAGGTCCCCTACTGGCTGTTTCCCCTGCTTGAATTTTGCAACTTTTGAATGCAAAAGACTCTGTAGAGGTGGCTTTCAGTTACAAAATGGCCCTGTATGTATTAGATATCATTGCACCATTATTACTCTTTGAGTGCCTGGATATTTAGTTCTATTATCAGGGCTTTTTTTGAGGGGGTACTTGAGGGTACTAAGTATCGGCACCTTCTCCATTGTCTGCTAAATTTGACCCATGGACCCCAAGTTTTAATGAAAGAGCTCAGGCTCCACACTCCAATTCTGCCCTGTTATCGATTCTGTGACTGGTTGCATGGGCCCTGGCAAATGTGGATTGGGTCCTTCAGTGATCACCCCATCCCTGAAGGGTGGCCTGGCATTCGGAGTACCGGTACCTTTTTTCTGCTTGAAAAAAATACACTGTCTATTATGGAGACAGATGCTAGCAGTAAAATTCTGGGCACAAGCCAGGCTTAAAAATTCCCTTCTATTTTCTTACTTATTCACTCTTATAAACATGTGAGTCCTCCTGGCAGTTCTAAATATGCCCAACAACTTCACCACCATCCAACTCACCCCCCCCCCCCCCCCAAAAAAAAAAACCACTCTCTTTGCAAGAATATTCAGGCTTACCTCCTGCAGCCTCACATCAAGGGTTGCTTTTTAGCTAATGATGAGCTAGTGCGGAAATGAGCTATACCCAGCGGGTTATTTATCCTTCAGCCTTACATCATACCAAAGAACGATGGAGCAAGTATATTTGCAATCTGTGTATGAGGAATTATTACACGGGAATATCAACACAGGATCCAATCATTGACTTTCCTGAACAAGGGTTTCTGCATATGTACAAGAATATCCTGATGAGCTGTGGGTCATCACACTCTGAGACAGGTTTATTGGGATCAGTTTCTGGGCAGATAAACTATAAAATATTTTTCAGAATCTTAAAAATTATAATATGTTAATATTCTGTTAAAATAAATAAATACTAATAAAGATAACAAATTGTAATATCCCTCTGACTCTTGTAGAATTCATAAAGTTTTACAACGCATTAATTACCAAATTAATGTGTAGCTGAAACGGATATGTTTTTGGAACATAACAAAATCATGGTGGAAACAAGTACAGAACTTTGAAATGATTTCAAACTCAAAAGTTATAAACTGATCTGTATATAGATCAGTGGCAACTAATGAGTCTTGTATCTCAATTGCCATTCAATGAGCATGGTAAGTGGCCAAATGGTTGAGAAATACATTAAAAAGAAATTGACATAAGACCTGCATCCAAAGAAGAGTGTAGTTTACCTGGGAGAGCAGAAACAGTGGACTCAGTACTATGATATGTTCTAAAACCAGTTTGACAAGGATGAAGTGCAGAAAGCTGGATGACACAGTGCAGAAGCTATTGAGCTACTGCTTGCCCTGGGACTGGTACCATGGAATGTTGCTACTCTTTGAGATTCTGCATGGAATCCTGCTATTCTTTGGGATTCCAGAATCTAGCTATTCTTTGGGGTTCTACATGGAATGTTACTACTCTTTGAGATTCTTCATGGAATCTTGTCACTCTTTAGGATTCTAGAATCTAACTATTCTTTGGGGTTCTTTATGGAATGTTGCTACTCCTTGAGATTCTGCATAGAATCTTGTCATTCTTTAGGATTCCAGAATATTGATCTTCTTTGGCGGTTCTACATGGAATGTTGCCACAATTTGGGTTTCTGCCAGGTACTTGTGACCTGGCTTGGCCACTGTTAGAAACAGGATACTGAGCTAGATAGACCATTGCTCTGACCCAGTATGGCTATTCTTATGTTCTCTCAGCTATCTTAGAAATGATACACAGATATGATATCAGATGGTAGTTCCCAGAAGGATAGGAATCCATAGTAAGTTTTTTCAAAAGTAAGCTAATCAATACCTGTTTCTATCAAAAAGGAGCACTGCCCATAGAAAGAATTTGATGAATCATATGTAAAAGCAAAGAGGTGAGGCCATGTCTGGGAAAGCGGCGCCAACTGGAAGGTCAAAGATCCATCTGGCAAGATGTTTGTCTACATGACAACATCTAGGCATCAAAATTTACAACTACCTTTTACAAGGGGTAAGTGTGGGTGAAGTTGGACACCTACATTTTGACATCTAAATTTGGTGCCCAAATGTCAACTTAAGCTCTATTCTGTAACAGAATTTGGGGGTCCAGATGCCTTTATAGAATACTATCTTAGTGCACAGATTGTGGGTATCTACCTGCTAATTATCAGCACTATTTAACTGGACAGCAAGGGATCTGGACGGTTATAGTATTATGCCAGCTAAGTGCTAATATTCACGCTTAGCACATAGCATACAATCAGTTGTATGACATGAAATAACCAGCAAGCCATGAATATTCAGCACCTTGCCAGCCAAGGTTAGCAGCCAAATTCTGCCAATCACCAGAAATGGTCAAGCATTGAGGGGGTCTTTTATAAAGCGTGGGTAAACTTAACACGGGTTTACCAATTTCTAAATCAGGACTAGCGCTGGGCCAGAGCTGCCACCCACAGTAGTTCCACCCTGACCATGCACCATTTCTGGGGGAAAAAGAGAAACCCCAGAAATGGCTTGTGTGGCGGTAACTCGGTGGTAATCGGTCATCACCGCATGCTGCCTGGTTACCACCAGGTTACCATGGGATCCCTTGTCACCAACTCAATGGGTGGCATTAAGGGCTCTACACCACATGGCCATGTGGTAAGAGTTCTTTTATGGCATGGCCATGTTTGTCTGCAGCAGTAAAATGGGCTCTGGCACGCAGGAAAAATGGCAACTGAAGCTGGTGCAGGGCCCTTTTTCCTGCAGCTTGGTAAAAGGATCCCTAAATATCCAGGCTAGGTTCCAACCATGGGACTAAGCCAGCCAGTCTACTGCATACTGAACATTGGCCTCATAATTTTTAGAGCCCTTTATAAATTTGACTCCATAATGCATGTGTAATTAGTATATATGGTGGTAATTATGTAAAGTATATACTTCAATGTATACACTGATTACCCAAACATTAGAATATTTGTGCTTATTTTTTTTTTGGGGGGGGGGTTGTTTGCTTTAGTGTTCACTTTTGTATTATTTGTATGACAAACGCTTTAATAAAATATATAAAATACAGAATGTAACATAGTAGATGACGGCAGAAAAAGACCTGCATGGTCCATCCAGTCTGCCCAAGACAAACTCATATGTGAATACCTTACCTTGAATTTGTACCTGTCCTTTTCAGGGCACAGACCATATAAGTCTGCCCAGCAGTATTTCCCGCCTCCCAACCACCAGTCCCGCCTCCCATCACCGGCTCTGGTAAAGACCGTATAAGTCTGCCCTCCCCTATCCTCGCCTCCCAACCACCACCCCCTCTTCCCCCCACCTGCTCCGCCACCCAATTTCAGCTAAACTTCCGAGGATCCATTCCTTCTGCACAGGATTCCTTTATGCATATCCCTTGCATGTTTAAATTCCGTTACCGTTTTCATCTCCACCACCTCCCGCGGGAGGGTATTCCAAGCGTACACCACCCTCTCCGTGAAAAAATACTTCCTGACATCTTTCCTGAGTCTGCCCCCCTTCAATCTCATGTAGCGGGGAGGGGTGGGATAAATAGTTAAAAGATTGATGATGGACTGCAAGACTCTGGTTATATGGAGTGCACTTCCAAGTTGGAATATTTGTAAAACAAGATTGTGGAATATGTTGGTTTTCTCTGATCTGTCATCAATAAAAAATGTTAAACTAAAAAAAAGAATATTAGCCTATACATCTCTTTATACCACTGTTGATGCTACTTTTGTTTCACTTTCTTTGCCTTTGAAATAAATATTGAGCCCCGGGGTGTAGTTCTGCTCAGCAGCCCCATCCATTTGCATGGCAACACTACCTATATACTTGCACCTTCCAAATTACACATTTTGGGGCAGATTCAGTAAATGGCACCCAACATTAGGTACGGGGATGATCCGCGCTAACTGCTGGTTTCTATATAGAGCGCCTAGAGTTCTACATGATTCTGTGAATAAATCTAGGCGTTTTCGATAACTAGGCACAAAGATTAATTGTTTTAAGAAGTTACGCATTGCTAACAGCTCTTAATAAGCAATAATGAGCTCTAATTTGGGCAAAAAGAGGAGTGCTTATGTGTTGTAGATATGGGCGTATCATGTGTGTTCCAAAAGCTAAGTGCGTCATTATAAAATATGGGTCATTGCAGATAAACCTGCGCTCAAGGATTTATACCAGCTTTACATTGGTATAAATAGACGCTTGTTGATTTAATGTCATGAACTATGCCTAAGCGTATTCTAAACACCGCAGATAATTTAGAATATGCTTAGGTGTAAGTGCTTAACACACATTAATTTTAGACACCATATGTAGAATCGGGTCCTAAATGCTAATTCTACAAAGCTCTCTCAGCACTGAGTGACCTTTACAACATAGTTCTTAGCGTGGATTACCACAGCAAACTTTGGGTGCAACGATTTATGCCCACATCCAACTAAAAAAGTTAGGAGCAAAACCCTCACTTATAGTTCAGAAACACCCCTGACCCACCTGTGCTCCTGCCCTGGCCATGCTTCCCTTTCAGTTGTGTGTTAGAAATATGAACAAAAGTGTTTAAAATGTTACTGAGAAATGGAGCTGTTTGTAAAAGTTTAAGTGTCAGATGTGGCTGAATGTAAATGAGGGAGGGGAGAAGGAGAGCAAAGACATGTTTAGAAGTTGATGTTTCCCTCTATCGAATTAGTTAAAATGGAAAATTATATCAGTCTATCTTAAACCAGTCCACAGGAGAGAAGAATCAAAGTATCATCATACCTTTCTCTATTATTTATATGTGGCCTGCAATTAAAGTGCAGCATGGATCAAGGACAAAACACTAATAGCAGTTTCCAGAAATAGATGTCCGTTCGGATCAAGCAACAAATCCCTTGAGTCATGGGAGACAGCAGAAGAGCACATTATTTTAAGGCGAAGCTCTGAATTTCTTCTGCCCTCACTATAGGATGACTGTGTGTCAAGGCAAAGCTATGACAAAACTGTGATATAGGTAAAACTAGAGCTGGTACAGAAGACTTTTTATTGAGAGAATGATATTATGTCCCTTATTTCTAGGATTGAATGAGGTCATGATGATGGCTTATGCATTAGTTAGCCGATGCCAGCAGACGGGCAATTTGCCAAGTTATAATACGGGCAAAACAAAGAAAGGTGATCTGATCTTGGGTGCAATAATTACAACCACTCACCCTATATTGAACAAACCCTTAAGCTTTACAAATATCAATACAACTGAATCCTGCACAGAGTAAGTATTCATTTACCTTTTATGTAGAGACTTCTAAACCACTGATTGAGTCATCTGAAACAAAGTACAAACTTTCACAATTATACATGAAAACATACACAAATCTACCTAGACAACACAAAGTAGACTCCTACAGAGTCATCAGATCACTAATATTCAACAGACCTATGTTAACTGTTACCTTCATTTACCTTGCTAAAGTAGCCTGAATGAAAATCTGTCTCCAAAGCAGCTAAACTTTTATGAGGCTCTCATGAGGCAGAAATCTCACCTGTGTTGGAGATGTAGACATTTACAGCTGCTTGAGTGCTGGAGCAAATGTCTTTCCCTAGAATGTTTTTAAACATACACATAGCATTTATTAAAAATCTGCATGTATACTTTAAACTCTGACCACACTCTTTCTAAATTCCACTTGTGTATTCATCTACTAGAAAGGGACAAGCCAGCATGTCAGTACACTTTCCTTTACTCCTGTCAGGACATTACATCATTCCATTCATGCACAGATGTTGCCCAACTACTGAAAAATGACTTTATAAAATTGATTCCTAAATATCTCTACCCCATATTTCATACCTGATCTCTCAAGACACTGTAAACCATTGTCCTCTCTATATTTCACAATCAGATCATTCTGCTAGGTATAGCTCCATTCTTTTTCAATCAAATTGGAACACTCGAATTTAAGCTTTCATGAGATGCAGCCCTGCTTCTAAACCCCAAGTCACATAACTGCCTGATACCTGATATCATACTGAAGGCAATGGAGCAGTGAGTGGTTAAACAAAGACTGGCTTATAGTCCTTCGTGGAAATAAAAATCATTACTGTAAGTTAGGATTGAATGTATGCTTGCATATGAGTTATAATAAAAAGAATATCCAGCGATTAATCACTTCAGAATTAATATGTTTCAGCAGATCTTTGGAGAATCTCAGTTCCATACATAAGGTCTTACAGGGTTCAGCTAAGATTCAGTGGCAAAATTGCTGGATATAGTTTGGTAGTTGAAACGTAGGAGTTGGATTACGGTGAATTAGTATAAAGTGGCAGAGTAACATAGTAGATGACGGCAGATAGTCCACCCAGTCTTCTCAACAATGTAAACATATTATAAGATATGAAGCGATACTACAGTTGTATCATTTATGTACAGTTTATGCATCTAAATATGTGTTTTGCTTGCTCACAGAGAGAACTCCTTCAATTACGTTCGGCATTACTTTACCTTTTTGTTTGCCATTGAGGAGATCAACCAAAATGCAGAAATCTTACCCAATATCACCCTGGGTTTCCATATCTTTTACTCCTGCTCTGATGCTTCGCTTTCACTGTGTGGTGTTCTAAGCATATTATCAGGAATAGACGAAATAGTTCCTGGCTATACATGTCATCCAAAGAGTCCCGTTGTAGGTTTCATTGGAAGACTCCCTTCGTTGGCATCACATGCAATTGCCAGACTCAACGGGATCTATAGGTACCCACAGGTATAAAAACAACCTGTCTCCATTTATAATCTCTAAATTTTGCTGTGAGAGTTTCTCTTTTCCCTTGTCCATCTTTTATTGGTCTGTATTATTGATGGTGGTTTCTTGGTGGCATATTACAACCATTGTAATAATTTACTACATATTTGTCAAATTCTCATTCATCTCTAAGCTCATTGAACAAGTAACTACACAATTCTTTTTTCTACATAGCTTTATTGACTTTAAAATTATTTTTTTCAAATACTTTATCTATTAAGTATAGTTTCCGACTTTTATGAGGGATCCAAGATGGCGCTCTGAACGGTCGCACTTGTAGTGGCTCCGTTTGTTTGCTGTGTTTAGCTGCTCTTCCGAGACCCACGACTCCCTGTTTTAATGGGGAAGCGAAGGGGAAAGGTAAAGGAGGGTCCCTCGACTTCTGGACCGGCTTCGGGATTGAAGCAGACTACCTTGCAATTTCAAACGGCGCTACCGGGACCTCTCTGCACATCGACTCCTTCTGTACACCCCGACGTATTGACGTCGATGGGAAGCGGAGACGGGGCTTCCTTGAGCCCCGTGGAACGCAGGGCTCCACCACAACCAGGGAGTGAGATATTCTCAGCAGCCCTAACAGAAACGGGTACCGGAGTGTTTAATCCGCAACTGTTGGAGGGTAGGACTGCAGTTAATCGGACTGGGACACAGGAACAGACGTCTTCGGCCGATTTGGCCTTAAAGGTATTACCACAACATATTGTGAATAAACTGTTACGAACTGAGCCCCCGTCCCACACCTTGGTAACAACAGGTGAAATAATTAAACCCTCAAATGTGACGCTTGAGTCACTGTGGGATATGGTTCATGACACTCACTCCTCTATGCAAAAAATGCTGCAAGAAAATACTAATGATATTAGAACTCTTTCTGAAGCCGCTCTGATACAGGCACAAGTAACTGCACAGCAATCCTGTGAGATTGGAAGCTTGGACACTAAAATTCAAGAAATGGGGATTTTGGAATCCACTTTGGTTAAAGATAGCAATTTTCTACACAAACGCCTAGAATATTTAGAAAATCAAGTTCGTAGACTTAACCTTCGGTTACTCAATTTTCCTAAATCACCTTTGATCTCCCCAGTGGATATGATGAAAAAATATATGATGGATATACTGGGAATGGATAAAGACTCACTGCCTCCTATAACTCGGGCCTATTACATCTGGAACACTAAAGCCATAATGGGAGAATTACCTAAACGAAGGACGGAGGCAGAAATGAATCTTACTTCCTTCCTGGAAAGTTCCCTAGAAGTAATTACACACAGGACAACTATGCTGGTTACCTTTGCGTTGGAACCAGACCGGAATGCAGTGTTAAGACTTTCCCTGAGACACTTAGATAGCGTGTTTATGGGTTCTAAAGTTAGGATTTTTCCAGATTTATCTAGGCCAACACAACTGAAACGCAGGGCCTTTTTGGAAATGCGTCCCAGAGTAGAGGCCATTAAAGCAAATTTTGTGTTACGTTTTCCCTGTATTTGTAATTTAATGTTAGAAGGTAAACAATTTCAATTTGTGGACCCTAAACAGCTTAAAGATTTCCTAGATGCTAGAGGTGAAGTGAATGTTATATGCCCTCCCACATAACAGGCTGGAGTATGAGAGAGAGAGGTAGCGGCTTTGTATTAATTTAGTTATTTTTTTCCTTTTATTTTGATTAATTTCCTAAATCTTGGAACCAATTTCTTTTTTCTTTTTATGTGGACAGAAAAATGTTCTCGTTGTTTCCTTTTATGATAAATGAAATGTTTTTTTTTCACTTATGGATTTAATGTGATTTGTATGGTCACATTATATTGTGTATTTTTGAAAACCAAATAAATAATTATATAAAAAAAAAAAAAAAAAAAGTATAGTTTCCCCTTACCACTAATACCTCAATCATTCATACATTCTCATGACATGCATCCTTCCCCCTAATTAAAATGTTCACTAGTTCCCTTGAAGTGATGAATATATATTCCATTCATTGAATTTCAAGTTACTTCAACATGACTTTTACTAATGCTCTTTTTACTATCTTATCTCTTATCACTTCTCGCCTAGTTTATTGCAACCTGCTTCTCACCGGCCTCCCACTTAGCCATCTCTCTCCTCTTCAATCAGTCCAAAACTCTGCTGTGCGACTCATTTTCCACCACAGTTGCTATGCTCACATTAGCCTTCTCCTCAAGTCACTTCACTGGCTCCCTATCCGTTTCCGCATTCAATTCAAACTTCTTACTGACCTATAAGTGCACTCACTCTACCGCTCCCCAGTACCTCTCCACTCTTGTCTCTCCTTACGCCCCCCCCCCCCTCGGGTACTCCGTTCTGTGGATAAATCTCTCTTGTCTGTCCCCTTCTCCTCTACTGCTAATTCCAGACTCCGTTCCTTTTATCTTGCTGCACCTTACGCCTAGAATAGACTTCCCGAGCCTGTACATCTAGCCCCGTCTTTAGCCGTTTTCAAATCCAGGCTCAAAGCCCACCTCTTTGATGCTTCTTTTGACTCCTAACCACTTCTCACTTGCCCTGTACCCTTTTATTATCCTCTTTAATTCCCTTACCTCTTAGTTGTTCTGTCTGTTTGTCTGTCCTATTTAGATTATGAACTCTTTGAGCAGGGTCTGTCTTTTTATGTCTGGTGTACAGCGCTGTGTATGCCTTATAGTGCTATAGAAGTGTTAAGTAGTAGTAGTACTAGTAACTTGAGCATATCTTGCTGGCAATACCCACAAGTTCAATGAACTCCAGAACCAACCAACTAATTCAATTGTAACATGGCTTATACCACATTTGCCTGTGAAGATTGCACAAGATACCCCCGGACCCTGATGCAGGCTACTGAAATGTTGGCCACCATAGTTTGCTCTAAATACTCTGTTGTCTAAGCCAATTTCAGAGAGGTTTTTTAGGCTGATGATGAAGCCGCCTTACCCCTGAAGCTAATATAAGCTGGGGGCTGCTTGAGGCCTTTTCCTCTCTATACTAAAAAGTCTTTAAAATAGTTATGAGATAAAGAACAGATTTGAAGTCTGAGAGCTACTACAGCACCTTACATTGTATCTCCTAGACTTTGTATGTTTTGAGTATATCATTGAGTCAAGGAGCTTACATCCCTATATATAGTTTAGTTGATGTTATACCACATTTGTCCATCTTAACTTTTTGAGTGACATAACAAATCTTCCAAATCCAATACTATGGTTGTGTCATCTTATAATGCTCTTCTCAAGTGCCCTGTTGAATGTTATCTATGATTAAACCTGGTGTCAAACCCTGCACAGTCGCTGCGTTTCACTCAGGCTTCATCAGGGGTTTAACCAAACACAAATGTAAAATAGCATGGAAGAAACCCTATACCTTCATAACCCCTTCCCTCATGAAATCACAAATTCCTTATTTCTTTATCTTATTACAAATTCAAACACATTCTTGGCTGCATAACCAGAACAGGCCTCTGACAGGTGTCTGGAGCAATGGCGTCTCACTAGCAAATGCCGGAGCATGTGCTGTGCATACACCCAGCGTGATTTTTAAAGCATCACCAGTGTGAGTAAATCAGTTTCCTTTCCTTTCCTTCTTTGTTTATACCTAATGGACTTACTGTTTGCCATTCAAAAATTAATCGTTGTTCCTTCAGGAACATCTTCTGCCCACTCTTGATATCGAATTAAATCAAGACCACAAACTGTAGCTCAGCAAGTTCATGTTTAAAAGTAACCCAGTGCTCCACTAAAAGAGTTTCCAACTTTGATAATCTAATATTACTTAAATGTTGTACCAAACTATATTTGATTTAAATAGGAGACGATAAGGGCTCTCCCAGGAAAAGGCCATGCACCAATGCTTTTGCTTAGCACGTGGCCATTTCCTTCCCCCTTGTGATCTGGATGCACTGCAGACGAATTGCATAGATAAACATCTGCAAAATAGGTTTTGAAAATACCAATTTGGACATTTTTAGAAGAAAAACATCCAAATGGTGATCTATGATGCTTTTTTGACTTTTTTCTCTTCGAAAATAAGCCCCAAAGGGGCTTATTTTCGAACGCTAGAAGCGCACAAAAAGCGACACAAACGGCACATGGACGTTCTCATGGACGAAAGACGCCCAAAGCCAATAATCGAAAGGGGGTCGTAAGGACGCGCCTAATGCAAAAACGCCCATCTACGGCCGGCGATATAGGGGGCATGTCGTGGGCGTGTTATGGGCGGTGTTACACATTGGGCGTCCCTACCGTATTACGGCTTGCGAAATGGTTTCGTATGTGCCAGAACATGGGCGTTCCTCGGTAGACCTCATATAAAAGCGACCAGCAGAAGGGGGAAATTGTCTATAGACCAAGTAGCGATTTTGTGTAGTTGGAGAGTGGTGAGATATTTGTTGAGAGAGAAAGCTGAATCGTTGTTTGGAGAGAAAGCGGAGTACCTGTTACCTTTGCGTGTGTGCCCTAGTCCGAACCTCTTTACCTTCACCTGCCTCTTTTGTGTTTTACCCTTTCATCCTTCCCTACCCCTTCTAGCCCCCAAACTCCTTCCCCTCACTCTTATCCCTCCCCATTCACTGTTCCCACGTGCATACGTCATTCCCTTACCTGTTTGGAGTCTCTGTTTGTCCTGTGTACTGCTGCAGCGTGTGTTTGGCAGTGAATGGCTAGAGGGTGTGGTCGGAGAGTGCTTGCAAGTGCAGTGTGGTTGTGGTGGTGGGAGTGAGTTTATAGGCAATGGACGCACTAAATGCACTGGCGATGCACATGTTGGAGGAAGAGATGCCCCCCCTTAGGAGATACTCACGCCCCAGGGTGTTCAGGCCCCGCACCACTTTTCTTGACCTCACTGACCTTCAGTGTATCACTAGGTACAGGTTTGATAAGGCAGCCATTTAGCACCTGTGTTGCGGGCACGATTCTGATTATGGGCGGAGCCGTATGGGCGTCCTCACCTACATTCCTTTTAGTGCTGGCCTTTTAAATGGGCTGTTTGCTTGCACTTTACCGATTGTTCTTTACATTGAGGGGGGGGGTGTATGCGTTTCAACACCTGTTTGTTTGTACGGTTTTTATTTTTCGTGTCATCTGCTGGGGGGTTGGCCTCGCCACCTCTGTTTGCAGTGTTCCACATCCCTTGAACTCCATTTCCGCATCAGTGACATTTCTGTTGCAGGTGGGTGCTTGCTTAGAATCTTGCCACACAAGTTCAAGGTAAGCTAATAGTTCTTAGCCACTTGTTCAAGGGCTGCCCATTCTCTGGATGTGCTTTGCATTCAACTGTTACTTCTGTTTTCACCAGGTTTGTTAGTGGATGCTGTGCAGTGGAGGACGTTGAGGGCCCTTATTGGTGCTGCTTCACGGCTGTACTGTGTGGTGTTGCTGTTGGAGTTGGTGGACCATATCATGTTGGGCCTGTAGGACTCCCCGGTAGGTTCCATGCTTTATGTGCTGCACCCCAGACCCCATTTATGAAGTGCTCACCCATTGTGAAGGTTGCTGGGAGGGGGGGAGGGGAAGACTATATGCAATGAATGTCTTTTCCACATTATTGAACACACTCCTATAATTCTCCATAGTTATGGAAGTGAAGCATTTCTAACTTTTAGTCTGCAAACGAATTGCATGGTGGCCACAGGTACCTGCCTACTGAGCCCTTCAGTCATGGTGACGGTGAGGGTGTTTGATTACAGTTCCTAATCCAAATTACCTGCAGCTGCCTGCAGCCTGGTGGCTAGCATGGCGTAGTGATTACAGCACCAGTCTTGTAATCCACAGGTTGCCAGTTCAAATCCCAGCTGCTCCGTGTGAACTTGGCCAAGTGACATTACTGTCCATTGTGTCAGGAGGAAACTTAACACCCTCCTGGGACTGAGACAGATCCAGAGTGGCTGAATGTAACACACCCTTGAGCTACTACTGAAAAAGGGGTGACCAAACTCAATGTAAATAAGCACATATATATTTGGGTGCCCTTCTGTACCTGTTGTATTATATTGCAATTGTGCTGATATAAATATCCATCAAATACTGTGACTATTGTTTTCCCTTTTCTTCTCAGCACTATATACCATTGTTGAAGGATTGGAATGTGAAAACATGACCCAGCTGCTTGTAGCTCCTTGGTGGCACCACCAATGTGGTGTGGTTGTGGGTAAGGGTGTCTGGTGATCAGAGAGCAAACATCGTCTATGTGCTACCTAGGGTTATCTGCAAGTTTCTACTTGGCAGATCTCTAGTGCCAGACAACAAATCTATTATTTACAGCACTCTGTGCTGTGGGGCTCTATGGTAAGGGGGAGGGAGGGAGAGAGGCTGGATGGCCATTTGTGTGCCTCAAGAGTAATGGCCATACACCCTCCCCCCCCCCCCACCCCCACACATACAGCCATACAGGATGGAATGAACAGGTGGTCTTCTGTATGGCCAACATTCTCAGACATGCATCAACTTTGTCATTCACACTGCACATTTCATGCTACCAATATTGCAGCCTCCTTCCTCTCAAATCAACAACACCATTTGCTTATATGTAATGCACAAGGGAGAGAGAGACACACACCCACACAACTGTTATTTAAAGTTTAACAAATACTTTTATTTCCCCCACCCCCCGCCCCTACAAAACAACATCCCAACCCTACAAAACCCCACCAACATTGTAATAATCCCCCCACAAACCCCCAAACCCTCCCCACAACCCTAATAATTCCCTCCCTCCCCCACAACTCCCCACAACCCCAAAACTCCCCCCCCCCCACAACATCAATCAAGGGCGGCCACGCCCTCTGACTAATGCCCTCTGTAGCAGGGCAATGAGCAGCCCCAGCAGTACCCGCAGTGGGCCCTGGAGCGGCTCAATGCCCTGCCATAGGGCTGTGACCTCCTGCAGCAGCTGGCGCTGGCCATCTACCAGCTGCTGCAGGAGGCGCATCATTGCCCCTGCACCAAGGGGTGCTGGAGCAGGCCCAGGGGCTGGAGCAGGCCCAGGGGCTGGAGCTGGCCCAGGGCTTGGAGCAGGCCCAGGGCTTGGAACAGGCCCAGGGGTTGGAGCTGGCCCAGGAGATGTGGCAGGGGAAGATGGAGCAGGCCCGGGGAACAGTGTGGTGGCAGGTGATGGAGCTGCCTCAGGGGATGGTTGTGGGGGATGCGGAGGGGAGGGAGAGGGCTCAGATGGTGCTACAGTTGGGGAGGGGTCCTCCATATTGTCCTCATCTATTATGAGAACCCCCTCCTCCGAGCCCCACTCCTCCTCTTCCTCCTCCAGGTGGGCCTCCTGGCCTGCCTCCACCTCCTCCTCCTCCAGGTGGGCCTCCTGAGCTGAGTCCTCCTCCTCCTCCTCCATCATGTGGGCCTCCTGGCCTGCCTCCTCCTCCTCCAGGTGGGCCTCCTGGGCTGAGTCCTCCTCCGCCTCCTCCTCCTCCATGTGGGCCTCCTGCCCTGGCTCCTCCTCCTGCAGGTGGCCCTCCTCGTCAGCCTGCTCCTGTTGCTGGTGCTGGAGGTCTGTGTATGTAAAAGGAGTGTGATTGAGATCAGCACATACAACATGGCTTGCATAGTGCAGTAGCTGGGTGGCCTGATGCGGGGGATGGGCCATGGTGTGGTGAGCCATGGCCAATGCCCTTGGGAAATGAGATGCATCAGATGACATGACAGAGAACCCTGGAACCTCCTCTGACACACACCACACAGGACATGTTGGCAGACCACACTCATTGCTGACCAGCATGTTTGCATTGTGAGATGCGACGAGGGGTTGATGGGCTGGTGGTGTTGGTTTTATTGGGGGGGGGCAGTGGGAAGGGTGTTGAGCACATAACTTTGATGTGAGTGAGGCCATGACATCCACTACAAGTAGGGCCTCAGGCAGGTCTACCAGGACACACTATCCAGCCACCCCAGAAAGGGAGATAGTAAAGTGAAGCATGTCATCTCATTCATCTCGGGGGGGATGGTCGTTGGAAGTTGCAGCCACACTCATGGGAGGGCACCTGCAACCTACATCCTTGATCTGGGACAGATATGTTCATACTTACTAGTTGCCTATTAGCCACATGAGAATTGATATTGTACAGCACATTAGCATTCTTGAATAAATACATTTCCAAATCAGTACAGATGTCCTGTTTTTGAATACTTACGTCGAGCCCTGAGGTGCCGTCGCACTGCCCGGATAAGCTCAGGCCTCTCCCGCCTTACCCGGCGGAACCTCCTCCTCAGGGACTCCAGGTCCCTGTGTACTCCAAACTGCCTGTAAGATACAAGTTTGTAGAGCAGGAGTCAGGGGACGGTCCTTCTTGCCCTCTACACACACATCCATTTGTCAATCAAATAGCAGAGAGGGTCAACACTGTTGGGGAGGGGGGAGGGAACCTTCCATTGGTACTAATGCTCATAGGTGCCACTTGTTACACATTATTGGGGGGTGCTAACCCCAAGTGAAGATAAGCCTTCCCTGGACACATACAAGGATTTTATTGTATATTGGGGTGCTCAAGCACCCACAGCTGCCACAGAGTTGCCTCCTATGCAGACGATGCCATAGAGGTGGCCATGAGGACAGAAAATACCGTTTATATGCATTCTAATTTATGCTTGTTAAACTACTAATATGTGTTATCATTACCATGTTATGAGGATCCTTCTGTATGCTATACATTTATTTTGTTAAATGCTTCCACTATTCATGATGTATTGTAAGCTACATTTAGCCTGCAAAGAGGGCTGGGAAACTGTGGGATACCAATGCAATAAATAAGTGAAATAACGAAATACATTATTGTAGGGATGTGGGAATGGTCGTCCTTTCAAGTACATACATTTTATTAGTGATTGTGCATGTACCCATATTACTCATTATCCTTGTATGCACACTCCAGTTACTGGCAACATTGATGAGGGAGCAGTTATATGTGTCAGTACAGGAGGGGGGAGGGGGGTGGCCACACACTTACCTCTGAAGCCTGTCCCTGATTCGGGACCAGGCTCTCATGACCTGAATCCTGGGGGGCAGGTGGTGGTGCTGTATAAACAGCCAGTGCCTGTGCCTAAGGCACAGGCGAACCAGCAGCAGGGTCTCCAGCTCCCCGAAATTGGGTTCCCTCCTGAGGTGCGCCATTTTTTCAGTGAGAATAGGTGTGGGAAAACAAGTGCCTTATATGGACGTCGTTTAGTGACGTTCGTTGTTTCGTGCACAGCTCCATATATGGATTCCCATCCCATATATGGCCCTATTAGCACGTGGACGCCGTCGTCATCATAAACGTCCTTGACGTGCATGCGTGCGGGTCCTTGATGCGTGCGGGTCCTTGATGCGTGCGGAGCTCGCCTTATAAAGATGAGTATGAAGCATGCGAAGCTCTTCACATATACACAATCACATGGATATAGCTGCATGTTCCGCATGTACAGTGCACTCAGTTCGGGACATGCCGATACAGCACATATGAGGGAACTTGGGTGGAGTAGCATGATCGTCCTATACTTGACGTTTCTGATCGATCCTCATATTTCCTATACCTGGATGTCCAGAACAGCATGCACTGTAGTTGCGCTACAACGTGTTGTACCATATTTTCTGATGTGGTTGTTTTCAACATGCAATAATCGATTGTGAAAGGGCGCCCAGTGTACTTCCCTTTATGCGCCCCTCATCTGGTCGCTTGCAACAGGGAATAATCGATTGTCGACCAATGTCCATACTATTTTTCGATTATACCTGCCTGATTTGGGACGTTTTTGTAAGGATGTCTTAATGCGTACTTGGACGACCTTTCGATTATGCCCCTCCAAGTCTCTCAAATAAGTGTTAAATTCTGAAAAGATTAAATTCTTTGACCTTTTCCATCCTAGATCAGCTATGGATTGACAGAAACATCACTGAATGAACAAGTTGAGTTCCCATATTTTTATCACAGTTTTCCGAGTGATTATTCTCATTACCATGGTTTGACTGCACTTCTCAGACTCTTTGGATGGAGTTGGGTTGGAATTCTCACCTCAACTGATGAGAACGAAATAATGTACTGTGAAGAACTGAAGAGGGAGATTACCAGGACTGGGGGTTGTGTAGATTTTTTGGAATCAATTCCAGATATTACGATGATCTCGCTTCAGGAACTAGAGAAAAGATTTGAACAGATTTCGAACAAGATCTACAAATCAAAGGCCAATGTAATTATTATCCACACTGCCAAGATATTCACAATAGAAGCATTCTGTTGGATGTCCTATGAAAAGATTGATAGAAAACTGTTTATCTTCTCTATGGAGACCTCTTCCATTAAGAGCAAGGCTCATTCCGTCACACCTTTGATATGTAATGCATTGAATGGCTCACTAAGGCTTACTATCCCAAAAGGAGATATTCCAGGTTTTAAAGATTTCCTCCAAAATCACAACTCTTCTACATTCTTGGACACATCGAAGACACTGTATAACATTGATTTTTCATTATTTGATATGGATCATTTCGAGCTCACTTACAGTCTTTATAACATGATCTATGCCCTGGCTCATGCTTTACACAACTTGTACACAGCCAAGTCACAACTTGGAAATAGTCTGAAAATGGAATATAAACCATGGCAGGTAAAATTGGCAGATTCAATTTTTCTAGCAAGTGTAATGGTTTTTCTCTTTACGGAAAAATTCATTTTTGCTCACCCATAGATTTTATATATAGTGCCCAAAATTGCACAAGTAAATTTCAGTGTGCACCAGATTTCCACATGCAAAATGAGCCAATTAGCCATTAATTTAAATTTGGACGTGCATTTTTAGGCACCAGGATTAACCATGGGAAGAGTATGGGTGGATCAGGGGTGTTCCTCCAATGTGCATGCCGTAATACATAATCACAGAGATCCACACCTAATTTAGGCATGAGGAATTACACCTGGTTTCACTTGCTGTAAATCTTTATGCCCAAAAATCAGCACAGATCCTGGTATTAAGCGCTATTTTATAAAGGGTTCCCAACTCTGAGCGCTGTTTATAGAACAGAGATTAGTACAAAATTTTATTAGTGCAGACATTTTTGGCTCTCTATATAGAATTATAGCCTACATATTGTAGATTATTGATAATATAAAGCAATATAAAATATTCATATAATCCATATGGAAAACTGCAATTAAATATTTCAGCTTAAATGAAGACTTAAAAATAAATTTCTAAATGTTGAATAAGGAATAAAAATGAAATACAGGAACTGCAAATAATCTTAGGGAATAGAGAGGAAGCCATATTTAAACTGGAGCTTTGTTTGCATTAATTTGCTCCACATTGGAGACGGGGAAGGGGGGAGCCTGGGGCTCTGGGGAGCACAGCTGTCTTTTTGATCTCCATGGAGCCATGAGGAGCTGAGAGAGAATGAGCTGTGGAAATATTAAGATGCTGAAGCAGATGCAAGTATAAATACGGTCTGGGACACCCAAATCTCAACAATTAGGTTGACCTTAGAGATGGTCATCCCCGGTTTTCGGCGATAATGGAAACCGAGGACGACCATCTCAGAAATGACCAAATCCAAGCCATTTGGTCATGGAAGGAGCCAGCATTCGAAGTGCACTGGTCCCCCTCACATGCCAGGACACCAACCGGACACCCTAGGGGGCACTGCAGTGGACTTCACAAATTGCTCCCAGGTGCATAGCTCCCTTACCTTGTGTGCTGAGCCCCCCAAAACCCACTCCCCACAACTGTACACCACTATCATAGCCCTAAGGGGTGAAGGGGGCACCTACATGTGGGTACAGTGGGTTTCTGGTGGGTTTTGAAGGGCTCACATTTACCACCACAAGTGTAACAGGTAGGGGGGGATGGGCCTGGGTGCACCTGCCTGAAGTGCACTGCACTCACTAAACCTGCTCCAGGGACCTGCATACTGCTGCTATAGAGCTGGGTATGACATTTGAGGCTGGCATAGAGGCTGGCAAAAAAAATTTAAGGTTTGTTTTAGGGCGGGAGGGGGGTTGGTGACCACTGTGGGAGGCCATCCCCGATTCCTTCCAGTGGTCATCTGGTCAGTTCATGCACCTTATTGAGGCTTGGTCGTGAAAAAAAATGGACCAAGTAAAGTCGGCCAGGTGCTTGTCAGGGACACTCTTCTTTATTCCATTATCGGCCGAGGATGTCCATCTCTTAAGCACGTCCTAGTCCCGCCTTCACTACGCCTCCGTGAACTTTGGTTGTCCCCGCGACGGAAAGTAGTTGAGGGCGCCCAAAATCGGCTTTTGATTATACCAATTTGGGTGACCCTGGGAGAGGGACGCCCTTCTCCCAAATTGTGTCAGAAGATAGGCACCCTTCTCTTTCGAAAATGCCCCTATAAGTCTCTGTTAACCAATTAGCAAGTGCTAATATGAGTGCACGACCTTGTTAATGCCACTGTGCCTATTCTCCGCCCATGACATGCTCTCTCTAAAAAAAAATATATAGAACGAAATAATCAGTAGACGAAGAGTGCAGCATTTTACACTCTTAGAGGACTCACCAGTTCAATCTACGTTATGCTATATGGTATTAAGAATTTGCCTGGATTCGAGAGAAATAATGTAGTAAACATGCATAGGGTTGCAATAGGTACAAGTCTAAATCTCACATGTTTTATGACAATATATCGAGGATTTGCACTTAAGCAAACAAGATTTTAAAAATATTCTAACTATGCATTATCTTTCTAGCTCAACCAGTACCTTAAAGAGGTCCACTTTAAAGCCCCAGATGGACATGAGATCTTCTTTGATGACAAAAGACATGCTCCAACTCATTATGATATCATACAGTATTTTCATTTCCCTAATTTGACAACCGCCTGGAACCATGTCGGAAGTTTCAAGCCCTCAGCTCCAAAGGACAAGCAACTCTTTGTGAACCTTACAGCCATCAGATGGAAAACTCCCTCAAACCAGGCCTGATACTATCTATTCTGTTTATAGTAGGGTTAATAATGTGGAAACAGAGCAGAGGAAGAAAAGGACCTGACTAAGTTTGCAATCACATATTTTTGTAATTATAGAATAAATATCAGAGCCCTTTGTTGAAAACCTTCCCAGTTTAAAATCTGTCTTTAAATTTGTTCTCATGATACCTCAGAAATGCTCTATTGTCTTGGGGAAATTTACCATGTTGTCATTAGTACATCAGAAATAATGGAAGCAGATTTAGCAGACAATCTCTCTTATAGAAGAGGCAACTGCTGATTGAGGAATATGTCTATTTCTGTATTTCTTCGTCTCCTCAGGTCCTCCGCTCTGTGTGCACTGAGAGCTGTACACATGGATACAGGAAAGTTATTGATCGTGAGAAGCCGGTCTGCTGCTTTGACTGTGTCCCCTGCTCTGAAGGGGAGTATTCTAATACCACAGGTAGACAAAACTCATCACCGTGGTTTATATATGTATGTATGAAATACCAGTAGTTAATGTGAACCAGATATACACCTATCAGTACTGGAAACAAAGATACAGGAAGATGCTGAATACTTCCTGCATCCTACATCATAGTTAATGATTCAAGTTTATGCAATAAAGGGATCTTTCCTGCTATGACCACTTAGCTTTCGTACACAGAACTTAACCCCCTATACTGTTTTGTTGCCTTGGATTTTTTTTTAACTCAAGTGCCTGACCATGCAATGTTTAGAATTAAATCTTACTTTTTAATTATTGGACCATTGTTCAAGCTTCACTAGATCATTCCTTATGGTATCCACACCCTCTGGGGTGTCCACACTATTCCAGACTTTGGTGCCATCCACAAAAAGACAAACCTTTCCAGACAGTCCATCCGCAATATCGCTCACAAATATGAAAAAAAAGAGTTGGCGCAGGGACTGATCCCTGCGGTACACCACTGATAACATTCTTTCCCTCGGAGCATTCTTTCCCTCGGAGCAAGCTCCATTTACCACTACCCTCTGTGTCCTTCCATTTAACCAGTTTTCAACACAGTCAGTCACTTTAGGGCCCATACATGCAGACTATTTAAAAAAAAAATCACCTATCCAATTTTATGCCTTTCAGTCTTGACTTTGTATAGCTGAGCATAGGGGTGGTGACCCAAGTCAAACTGCCACCTGAGGCAAGCAATGAGAAGGTGCCACTGGCCCTCCTAATGCCTGACCCCCCTCCCCCCACCGAATCTAATATTTCTCCCTTCATACTCTCTTTCTCTGGTCTATTATCTGTAAGCGATCGAAATGTTCATGTAGGTCTGGCATGTCCCCTCTTCATTCCTCTACCCTCTTCCGCAAGTATGCCTTCCCCTTTGCTTTTTCAAAAGGCGATGGCGGCAGTGATTCCTATACAATGCCCTATCGCCGGCACTGGCTTTTTCTCTGTATTGCAGCCTGCCTCTGAGGAAACAGGAAGTTACATCATAGAGCAGGGCCACAATATAGAGAAGAAGCCAATGCCAGTAGCAGAGCAGTGTATGGGAATCATTGCCGATGAAAACGTTTGGAAAACCAAAGAAAAAGGTAGTCTAGGGGAAGGGGGTTGAGGAAGGAAGGGGGAGAAGCCAAACCACAGCCGATGGAGGGGGTGGCTGGTAGCAGTTGCAAGATGCATCTCTGTGAAACATGCCATCTGAGGCCCCCACCTCAGTTGGCGTAATGGTAGAGCCACCACTGGCTGAGTATATAGAATAACCCATTTATTTCAAATCCAGAAACCTTCTTCTCCTCTTCAAAATCCAATAAGGTACAACCTCCCCCATAACCTGTCCCTGTGCCTTTATGCACTCACCTTTAGCTGGGCATGACATTTGAAGCTGGCATAGAGGCTGGAAAAAATGTTTTAAATTTTTTTTCTGGGGTGTTTGGGGGTTGGTGACCACTGGGGGAGTAAGGGGAGGTCATCCCCGATTCCCTCTGGTGGTCATCTGCTATGTTCGGGCACCTTTTCGAGGCTTGGGCGTGAAAAAAATGGACCAAGTAAACTCGACCAAATGCTCATTAGGGATGCCCTTCTTTTCTCCATTATCGGACGAGGACGCCCATCTTTTAATCATGCCACAATCCAGCCTACGGTACGGTGCCGACACGCCCCTGGGAGCTTTGTTCATCCCCACGACGGAAAGCAGTTGAGAGTGCCCAAAATTGGCTTTTGATTATGCCGATTTGGGTGACCCTGAGAGAAGGACGCCCATCTCCCAATTTGTGGCAGAAGATGGACGTCCTTCTCTTTCGAAAATTCCCCTGATAGCCTGTCAGTTATTGTTTCCATTTTTTTAAAAACTCAGAGTTGTTGGTAATGAAATGTTTACAAATGAATCCTTAAGAAATCTTATGTTCCATAGACGCTGAGAACTGCATGAAGTGTCCAGAAGATCAGTGGCCCAGTGAGAAGAAGGATGAATGTATGCCAAGAGTCATTGATTTTCTGTCCTATGATGATCCCTTGGGTGCAGCTTTGTCTTCTATTTCTATTCTCTTATTCATTATCACTGCCCTAGTGCTGGGAATCTTTATTAAATATCGGAACACAGCTGTGGTGAAAGCCAATAACAGGAATCTCAGCTACATCCTCCTTATCTCCCTCATGTTGTCTTTTCTCTGCACCTTGGTATTCATTGGTCAGCCTGGATCAGTGACTTGTCTTCTCAGGCAATCTGCTTTTGGGATGATTTTTACCATTGCTGTTTCTTCTGTGCTGGCAAAAACTGTCACAGTTGTCATTGCCTTCAGAGCCAACAAGCCCAGCAGCAAGTTAAGAAAGTGGGTTGGGACAAGAGTGTCCAGCTATCTAGTCCTTCTCTGCCTCTCTGGTGAAATTGTCATATGCACTGTATGGCTGATCATCTCTCCTCCATTCCCTGAATATGACACACAGTCTGTAACTGGGAAGATGATTCTACAGTGCAACGAGGGGTCCACTATTGCATTTTATGGTGTGATTGGGTACATGGGTTTTTTGGCTTTTCTAAGTTTCACTGTGGCTTTCCTAGTAAGGAAGGTTCCGGATAGTTTTAATGAGGCTCAGTTTATCACTTTCAGCATGCTGGTGTTCTGCAGTGTTTGGGTGTCCTTCATCCCATCATACCTGAGCACCAAAGGCAAATACATGGTGGCTGTGGAGATATTTGCCATCCTGGCTTCCAGTACTGGACTCCTGGCCTGTATTTTCACTCCCAAGTGCTACATTATTCTGCTCAGACCTGACCTGAACACGAGGGGTCATTTAATAGGAAAAAAGGATCCTAAAAATGCCACATGAAAAAGGATATCTTTATAATTATCTTGTGTTCCTACTCAATATTGTAGAAAGTGATTGAATTTTGAAATCTGATTGCCTTCATTATAGCCTGAAAACAGTGAGTCAAATGTTGAAAGGAAGTTAAATATTAGTACTAATTAGCTTGGGGGGGATGGGTTAACCACTATATACTTTACTGATCATACGCAAAGCATAATTAGAGCACAGACAGTTGATGAGTGAATCTTAATCAAAGCCCCCTGGAAAGTTCCACTGATACCGACATAGCATGATTTCATAGCAAATAGCATAAGATTTGATCTCAGCATCCCATAGAGATATAACTCCGAAACATACAAACTATGATTACAGCATGCAAAAATGAAAAACACATCCTCACGTAGAAATCACCCCGATACATGTGAAGTTTGAATAATGCATAGAGAACTGAAAGTGGACATAGAAAAAGAATTAAAATATATATTAAATGTTTAATATAAGAATAATAAAATTAAGATCCATGAGTGAAACATATTTTTAACTGTGCAAAGTAACGCATCCTGTCTGAAATATTTACTATATATTTTTTCTGAAGTCCACTGCAAGCAAAAGATGAACGCCCATCTTGTTTCGATAATACAGGTTGCCCCGCCCCTTTACAGGGCCATCCTGCGAGGATGCCCTCATGAAAACGTGGGTGCCCCGTTCGATTATGCCCCTCCACGGTTCTCATTTTCAAAAGAGAAAAACATCCAAAAAGTATCACATAGCGCCATTTGGCCATTTTTCTTCTCAAAACGTCCAAATTGGTATTTTTGAAACCTATTTCGCAGATGTTTTATGCATTTTGAAGGTGGGATTAGGGCATGCCTAACACTTGTGAGCCCTGCTGGGACAGAGAAATATCCAATGTACCTGAATGTAACTCACCTTGAGCTACTACTGAAAAAGGTGTGAGCAAAAAATCTAAATAAATAAAAAAGGTGCCCTAATTGACCAGATGACCACTGGAGGAAATGAGGGATGAGCCTACAATATCCCCCCAGTGGTCAATGACCTCCTCCCACCCCCCAAAAATGTGAATAAAAATATGACTTAACAGCCCCTATGACATCCTTAGATGCAGGTCCCTGTAGTGGTTGGTGTAATGTACTATGGAGTAGAGGACTCAGGTCCCTATCTCTCTCTACTTGTCACACTTGTTGTGGAAAATGTGACCCCTCCCAAAGTCACCAAAACTCTACTGTACCCACATATAGGTGAACCCTTCACCCATAAGGGATACTGTAGTGGTGTACAGTGGGGGAGAGTGTGTTTTGGAAGGGTTCTGGAGGGCACAGAGGACGATAAGGGAGCAAAGGTGAAATGTGTACCAGGAAGCGTTTTTATGACATGCACAGAAGTGCTCTATAGGGTGCCCCATTGCTCTTCTGGAATGTCTGGGGAACCAGTGTACTAAAAATGCTGGCTCCTCCTACACCCAATGGCATTCATCTCTTTGTTTTGCACATATTCTCGTTTTGTTTTTGTTTTTTTCAAAAATGGACCAAATACCAAATATCCAAAATACAAAACATTATTCTAAACAATATTTTCAGGGGGAAAAAAAAGATAGACGTTGTTCTTTTTAGAAAATGACTTTCTTTCTTATTCAGATTTTGGGCTTTTTGTGCAAAACATCTAAAGTTGGACTTAGTTGTCATATCAAAAATGCACCTCTATGTTATTTTGTTTAGATTTATTTAGATTTTGCTCACACCTTTTCAGTAGTAGTTATGCACATTAGAGCACATTTTCTCTGCACTGACAGCACATAAGTGGCTTGGAGTACTGACACCAAGTTATAGAATTGCCTTCTATAAATGAGAAATATATATATTTATTTTATTTATTTGTGAACATTTATACCCCACTTTTTTTCCACATTAAGCAGACTCAAAGTGGCTTACAATCAGTGGTGTGCTGGAGCAGGCTCTCACAGGCTCTCGAGAGCCGTTTGTTAAGTTTTTAAGAATTTTGGGAGCCGGTTCTCCATGGCTACTTTAACAAATGGATCCCAAAATGTGGGCTTGGGCCCCTCCTGAATTCTCTTTTACTTTGCTGGCGAGAGAGAGCCCACTGTTAACAATTTACCAGACACCCCTGCTTACAATGTACAGGAATCAATTACAATTACATTAGATAGGGTAAAAGGAACAGGGTAGGAAGTAAAAGGGAGAGGGCAAGAGGGTCTAAAATGGACTGTGGAAGACCAGATGCTTAGACGGATCAGAGTGGCTTGAACAGCTCTCGGCAAGGCAATCCATAATTGGGAACTGTAGGAATACCCAGGAAGCGCAGGTGAGGTGCAGAAGAAGCAGCAGTATGCGGCCTGAAGAGTGGAAGAGGTCACCGGAGGTAGACGACATCAGCTGGATCCGGCAACTCAAAAAGAAGCAAGTCCCCCAGGCAAATATGTCCACCTGTGTGTACGTTCCCCTTGCATTTATGCCCTGTGCCATTATAAAATAGTACAAAAACCCTGATGGCACTTTTTCGGGTTAGTTTTACCCTTGTGCTAATAAGTGCTAGTATTTGGTACATTTAAGGGCACACCGAATGCAAAACGGCAGTCACTCAGTTATAGATATGATTGTCTACCTATTAGGGGTTTTTTGAGGGGGGGGGGGGTTATCCACAGTATATTTTGCTGTTTACATGCAAAGGATAATTAGAGCACAGACAGTTGATGAGCGAGTCTTCATCAAAGCTCCCTGGAAAGTTCCGCTCATACCCACAAAGCATGATTTCAGAGCAAATAGCATAAGACTGAATCTCAGCATCTCATGGAGATGTAAAACTGACACACCCAAACTACGCTTACAGCATGGAAAAATGAAGAAAAGTTCCTCATGCAGACATCACCCTGATACATGTGAAGCTTGAATAATGCATAGAGAGCTGAAACTTGACATAGAAAAAGAAATAAAGCATAAATTAGATGTTTAATAATAAAAATAAAATTGGGATCCATTAGCAAAACATGTTTTTCACTATGCAGAGACAAGTAGAAAACTCCGACTACGTCTCGAAGAAGGACTGTCTGAATTACTTACAATATACATAATTGTTATAAGACAAGATAAAAAGTTCTCGAGATGTTCTTCTTAGGATCCTACTGACCAGTATAGCTCAGCAGTGACATGGACAGTCAAGGAATACATTCAGGTACTTCTAAGACCAACACTTGAAGGACTGTGGCATGATGTTTGCCTGTGGAGAATTGACCCTGCCAATGAAAAGCCTTCACCATACCCACCTGACTATATCCAGCATAATCAGTCAATGAAGAAACTTTTTGTGTAAATAACAGATATTAACTGATGCCTTGTTTGCACTATATTTCAAGATGCTAATAAATGAATATCTAAACTTCTAAAATTAATAAGTTCACAACATTCTCGGAATATTTTGCTGAATGGCAATTCCCAAACGATCTTACAAGCCTTTTGTGACATAACAAAACTAGCATAGAACAGTAAAGGGCTATTTTGTTACAAGGCTATTTTATCAGGGCTGTTTTGTCCGACCTGTTTTTTCCAGGCTAATATATCGGGATGCCCATAAATACTAATAAAAATAAAGATTACAAAATTACAATATCGCTCTGACTCTTGTAGGGTTCAATAAGTTTTATTAACCTATTTAGTTACAAATTAATGTGTGGCTACAACTGACCAGTGAGGGGATAAGGAATAAACACCACAGGACTCTAGAGTGCCAAATGTCATGGTCAGGGCAAGATACATTGCTCTTCATTGCGTCTTCATGATGGCTTTTTTCAGGGCCACTTTTAACTCTCTGCTTCTCAGGCTATAAATTAGAGGGTTTAGGAGTGGGAGAGTGACTATATACATTGCAATAGGCAACTTGTTTGGTTCTGCAGTATCCATTGACCCAGGGTTCATATACACTCCTATGATAGTCCCATATGCCAAAAGAATGACTGTAAGGTGGGAAGAACAGGTGGAGAAGGCTTTGCTTTTGCCCTTTGAAGAGCGGATTTTCAGGATGGTGGAAATGATAAACATGTAGGATGTCAGGGTGAGGAGAAATGGAATGAAGAGTGCAAATAACCCTAGTATGTAATTCATAGTTTGCATTATTGAGGTATCTGAGCAAGAAAGTTTCACCACTGCTGCAACTTCACAGAAGAAATGATTGATTACATTAGAGTCACAAAAGGTAAACTGGGATATAACAATATGGTGTGGCAGTGGATCTAACAAACCTACTACCCATGAGGCAGCTGCCAGAACAGCACATGCCTTCTTATTCATGATGTTGAGATAACGCAAGGGGTTGCATATTGCAATGTAACGGTCATATGCCATGGCAGTCAGAAGAGCAAATTCTGTAGCTATACACAAAGAATAGCAGTACATCTGTAGAATGCATCCCACAAAAGATATATTACAGTCATTTGCTAGGAGAATTGTCAGCATTTTTGGCACAATGGAAGTCAAAGAGCAGATGTCTAAGGCAGACAGGTTGGTCAAGAAGAAATACATAGGGATGTGCAGATGTTGATCAACACATACTATGTAGATTACAAGGAGGTTCCCCAGCACAGCCATCAGGTAGAGGACTGAGAAGAGAACGAAGAGAGGGAGCTGTAACTTTGGAAACTCTGGGAACCCAAGAATCAGGAATTCTGCCACACTGGTATAATTCACCATTTCACCGTTTTAAAGCTTCAAGGAAGACGAAGAGACAGAAATTAGGAAACAATGTGACCGAACATATCACAAAATACTCCAAAAACACTGATGCAATAAATCAGATCAATTACGAACAAATGCAAGTAAAACGTGTCTTATATCATTCTATAGAGGTCACTTTTGATAGTGTCACTGAAAAAGTAGCGCCGAAAAGCTTTCCGCTTAAGTGAAGTGATCCCTGCAACACAACAAAACTAAAGAACGTAATGGACATAACACAACCCTTCCGCTGAACGATTCCCTAGTGTGGCTGGGTCACATGAACTTTATCTTGCCACAACATCACTTTGTATTTGTTTACACCAGAGTTGGTAACGCCTCTCCGGTACTATGTAAGCCACATTGAGCCTACAAACAGGTGGGAAAATGTGGAATATAAATGTAACAAATAAATAAAATTGTCTATAAATTGCGCCTAGATTTAGGTGTGGTTTATAGAATACACCTAAGCGGCTTATAGAATATGCCTATGGCCTATGTCAGCACCTAACTCTAAGGGCATTCATTTATGCCAGTATCCTAAGTTAGATGCCAAGCACGCGTATTCTATAACCCTGCACGTAACATTTTAGAACACCCTATTACCCGGTCATTCCACACCCATGGCCATGCCCTCTTTTTGGTTTCATGCAATAGAATTTACACATACTGTTTTCCAGAATATGCTTAAAAAGCTGTACATGTAAATTCTAATTAATGCCAATTAGTGCTGATAATTGGTTGTTAACATCTAATTATTTGAGCTGATTAGCTTGTTAACCAAGGGGTGGGTTCTTTTACTAAGGCATGTCAAAAAAGCGTCTGCAGTGGTCTAGGTGCATGCATTGGACATTTTTCGGCACGCCTGCAAAAAGGCCCTTTTTGTGGCCAAAATTGGATGTGCGACAAAATTAAAAATGAGAGTGCATCCATTTTGGGCCTCAGACCTTACCGCCATCCGTTGACTTAGTGGTAAGGTCTCACAGGTTAAACAGGCCGTAATCATCAGCATGCATACACTGCCAATTATTGCCCAGACAGCGCCAGAAAATAGAAAATATTTTCTGATGCGCGTTTTGGACGTGAGTCAGAAATAGAGCTACTGCCCAGGATACATGTTAGCCGGGCGATAGTTCTAATTTGACACATGTTGGATGCACGTAGGCTTAGTAAAAGGGCCCTCAAACAGGTTATGTGCATAGTTACAGAATTCACTTCAGTTTTGACCCAGAAATCCTGGCACAATATATATGGACAGACACAAAAGAGAGGGTAAAACAGCATACAAAATAATACAGAAACAAAAAAAGCAACACTGGGCCTTCAGGATTGAGATGATCAAAGTCTCTTGTTTATTAATAGATGGATAGACCTGACACGGGCCGTGTTTCAGCGCACTGGTGCATGTACCACTATTTGGCGGGTTTTTTTAGACTGACAGAGTTGTCCTTGCTGATTAGGCTCTCGGAGCAATTGAGACTCCATTCCACATCAGAGGCGCTACACTGTGACAGTACCACCTACAATTTTTTGATCAAGATTAGCTGACCCCTGAGGCAGGCGCCAGTGCGCCAAAACACGGCCCGTGTCGGGTCTATCCGTCAATTAATAAACATGAGATTTTGATCATCTCAATCCTGAAGGCCCAGTGTTGCTTTTCTTCTTTACAATATATATGGAAACTGGGAGTCTGTGTGTAGCTTACCCCACAATAAATAGACTGCCCATACTTCAAACTTCTCTATGCTCCCTTGCACTTATACACGATGCCACTTACACAAGAGCTTAAACAATAGTAGTTAATGCACTTTTACGCATAAGTGCTAATTTTCTCAGCATTAATGCATATGGACAGTATGTTAGTCCTGGTGTCTGGTTATAGAATTTTATAGAATTACCTCCTGTATTCATAAGTAGGAGACATGTCTATGTCCCACCCGTCATCCACCAATGAGTGTGCCCCCTTCCATACCCCCTTTGCATGCACGCATTATTCCACTTATATACACAGTTACAGAATAGCATTTAGGTGCCCAACTGGTACTTTCCCAGGCTAGAAGTTTGCAAATTTAGATGCACAAGGGTCTGAAAATGTGGGCTCCCAGTTACAGAATGACCCTGCATGTGTTACATACGATTGCACCATTGTTAGTCTTTGAGAGCCTGAATATTTAGTTCTATTATGAAGATAGATGCTGGCAGTAATATTCTGGGCACACCTGAGCCTTAAATATTCCTAGCAGTTCTCTCATCTCACTTCTAAATGTGTCCAACAGCCTCACCATCATCCAACCCCCCTACCTACCCCCCCCCCCCCAAAAAAAAAAAAAAACCTCTTTGCAAGAAAATTCAGGCTTACCTCACGTCAAGTGTTGCTCTTGACCTAATGATGAATTAATGCAGAAAAAATTTACATCCAGTAGGTAATTTTCCTTCAGCCTTACGTTATACCAAAGAATAACGGAGCAAGTACATTGACCAACGCAGCATTTGCAATCTGTATCTACGGAATTATCACACTGAGGAATATCAGCACAGGTTCCAATTATTCACTTTCCTCAACAAGGGTTTCTGCATCTTTACAAGAACATCCTTATGAGCTATGGGTCATCACACTCTGAGATAGGTCTATTGGGATCTGGTCCCTGGGCAGATACACTACAAAATATTTTTCAGAATCTTAAAAATTATAATATTCTTATTATTATGTTAAAATACATAAATACTAATAAAAATAAAGATAAATTATAACATCTTTCTGATGCAAAGGATGACCCAATAAGTGGGCGACTACTAAAAATAGTTTTCATAAAGGGCATCTAGAATGACAGATAAGATGTGTACAGTTTGCATTTTTAGCAGCCTTAAGCCGTACATTTATTTATTTATTTTTGTACATTTATACCCCACGTTTTTCAGGCTCAAAGTGGCTTACAATGCACTGATAGGCTATTGCCAGATCAGAGGTGATACAGTTACAATTAAATTAGAATTAAATTAGATAGAATCAAAGAAACAGAGAAAATCCTATTTAATAAAAGGCACCTCCAACATTCTGAAGCTGACTGCATGGCTGAGGCATTCCTGCCCTCTGTATCCATCTCCTGAATTGACATCATGTACTTCCGGGTTCGTCACAAGCAGAAGGGACCAACCACACGAGGTTTCTCAGCTTCAGAATGTTGGAGGTGCATTCTATTAAATAAAGTTCCTTGAAGCATAGACAGAGCTCAGCGTCCTGCACATTAACACTCAGACACCAGAGAGAGAGAGGGGGGGGGGGGGCCTGACAGTAGAAGGGGGGGAGGTATCTATGTCACACACACACTCTCTCTCACACACACACTCTCTCTCTCTCACACAGTCAATGTCTTTCTTTCTTTCTCTCACTCTCACACACTGTCTCTCACACACTCTATGTCTCACATTGTATCACATTCACTCTCCATGTGTCACACAGTCACTCACACACTCTCTTGGTCTCATACACTCAGTCTCACAGAGAGTCTGTGTCTCACACACACTCTCTCTCTCGCACACACTGTATCTGTATGAAACACACTCTCTCTCTCACACACTGTGTCTCACATACGAACTTGCACACACTCTCACACACACACTCTCTCTCTCACAGACACACTCGCACCCAGACTCACTCTCTCTCTCTCACACACACACTCGCACATTCACTATCTCTCTCACACACAGTCACTCTCACATACACTCTCTCAAACATACACACTCCGAGGAAAACCTTGCTAGCGCCCATTTCATTTGTGTCAGAAACGGGCCTTTTTTACTAGTAGATAATAAGGAAAGGTGAAAAGAGTCTAAAAAAATGGTCTATAAAATCTACTTACAGTTTTGAAAATCCTTATGCAGAGGTGCAGTTTGGCTCATATGTAGGGTAGGCAAGATAGATCAGGGACAACAAAAGGGGAGGTAGTAAAGGTTAGAAAGGGAAGGGTAGTGGTATGTAATAAGAGGGGGAATCCTAGAGGCGGGACAAGAGCAGGCCAATGGAGTCAATAAGAATGGCAATTGCAGGTGTGCAATGGCCATTTTGCAGGCTGCCCCAATGGCTCTTCCACCCCACCCACGCCAATTTAACCCCAGGGTTAAGTCTTAGAGGTGAAGAAGAAGACCAAGGGGTTGAGTGGAGTAAATTTTGAGAATGTGGAGGGGCTTCTGGATTGGAGAGAGATTGGGGGTTTCAGATTGGTGGGCCATTGATCAGAGGGGAGTAATTGCACTGCCAAATAACATCCCCATCATGCTTTATTTGTCTCCTCGGTTGGTGTGGTAAGTGCAAAGCCTGTGAAGAATATGCAAGGTGCATACAAGGCAAAATGGGAAAATCCACACTTTCTAGCCCAATCAAAAGCAAAATGTGCTCCTACAGTGGCCCACCTTGCCACTTCCTATCAGTCTGATTCTACCCAAGTCACAACCAGGGCCGCTGAGAGACTGGGCCAGGCACGGGACTACTACTTATTATTTCTATAGCTCTACTAGACGTACGCAGCGCTGTACACTTGAACATGAAGAGACAGTCCCTGCTCGACAGAGCTTACAATCTAATTAGGACAGACAAACAAGAGATAAGGGAACATTAAAGTGAGGATGATAAAATAAGGGTTCTGAACAAGTGAACAAGGGTTAGGAGTTAAAAGCAGCATCTAAAAGGTGGGCTTTTAGCTTAGATTTGAAGAAGGTCAGAGATGGAGCTTGACGTACTGGCTCAGGAAGTCTATATGGTGCAGCAAGATAAAAGGGACAAGGCCGCCCCCGGGCCTCCCCCCTCCACCCAGCCCTCTCTCCACCCCCTGGCCCTTTGCACAGACCTTAAGCGCCTCATCTTCGAAAGCGCAGCAAGCAGCGGCAGACCACTCCTTCCTTTTGTGTCCCACCCTCGTGGGTTACGTCAAGCGAGGGCAGAACACAGAAGGAAGGAGTGGTCTATCGCTGCTTGCTGCGCTTTCAAAGGTGACGTGAGGCGCTTAAGTTCAATGCCAGGGAGCGAAAGAGGGTGAGCGGGCCGGACTGCAGTGGCGGCGGCGGCGCCGGGCCCCCCCTCCCCCGGAGGCCCGGGCCCGGGGAATTTTGTCCCCCCCCCTCTCGGCGGCCCTGGTCACAACTCCCCCACCATCTTCTCCTTAGCTCCACCCTCCCAAGTCATAACCACCCTCCATCTCCCCAATCGATCCCCTCTAAGCGAAAACCTCCAACTCATCACTCCTCCTCATTCACAAAAGCCCTGCCATCAAGTTAAACCCCACTACATCTGAGATCCTAACCCTCTCCCCACTTCCCTACTACCTTGGAACCTACTTGAGGCTAATGGCTGCAAAGGTTCATTCCTCCATATATGGAACATTTCTCCTTATATGTAAGGATGATTCATTTTGCTAGTACTGTGAGACAGCTGCTAGTGGACATCTTGTTCTTGCCATTTTGGTGAAGTCATGGGATGGGATCAGAAAGGGTTCACTCCTGACCTAAGTCACTAAACCACCAGTAGGGATAGAGTGAGTGGATTGGGAAGGGTTGGGTTGAGTAAGGGAAATATACTTTGCAATAGGATGGAGCTTCACTAAGGGACTGTCTTCAGAGGCATGGGATTCTAGAGGGTATTGGGTCAGATGGGGGTTTCCTAGGGAGGGTATTGAATTAAGTAGGAGATTCTGGGTGAAAAATGAAGGTTACTGCTAGCTGCTTAACACACCTACATTTAATGTAAAGCAGAGGTTTCAAACCCAGTCCACCAGTCAGGTTTTTGGGATACTCACAATGAATGTGCATGAGTTACGTTTGCATAAAATGGAGGTAGTGCAAGAATATTTATCTCATGCATATTCATTGTGGCTATCCAGAAAACCTGACTGGCTGGGTGTGTTCCGAGGACTGGGGTGAGAACCCCTGCTGTAAAGTAATAAGGAACTCAATTGATTTTTTTTCAAATGACTATGTTTATTTACAGAAAGTTATTTTTTCAAAATAAAATGATTCAAATAGCAACTGAACATAGGTCAGGCTTTTCTAAGATATCTTCAGTATTGGTATATGCTGAGCACAGAGTTAAGGTACCTGGTTATATATAAATTCTTCATAGCTCAGTAACGCTGGAGGGACCAAAAAGAAGCCCAGGTTTTACCACATAAAAGGGAGTCATATTAAAAAGCAATTTGCACATATCCTACTATATAAATGAAGAGTGACCGACGTGCCGCGCATGCGCAGAACAGCGCAGCACGTCACAAATCTCTTCCAACGAGGAGGCAGGAAGTTCCAGGAACAGAGCTACGCGGCGGGGATCATCTGACAGCAGCTTCAAGGTGCACGCCAACGGGTCCGATGAGCTGCTGCTGCTGTGACCTGGGCGCTTTCCTCTGCCACCATCCCCCAGGCCGGCTTTCGTGGGCGGGGTCTCGGCTGGACCCAGCAGGGCTCCGACTGCTTTGTTGCCCGTTTTATTGGGCTCAACGGCTTGTAAATATATCAGGAAAATAACTGATATAGGTGCTTATTTTCAAAGCACATAGACTTACACAGTTCCATAGGTTGCTATCGTGTCTTTTTGTAAGTCTATATGCTTTGAAAATGAGCCTCGTAAAATTGTATGGGTGAACACACATAATATTACAGGTACATACAAGATCAAACATACTTTTATATGCAGTGTTTGGTGTTCCAAGGGGACAACATTTGGACAAACCAGGGGTACAGTTGCATTGATTTTACAAAATTATGCCTATGAATGTACACACAGAAATTATAAATATCCATAACTGCATCATTCAAAATAATTGCTCTCTACTGAAATCCCAAACTAACTTATGTATATCCGAATGCAGACATTCAGCACCCGATTCAATGACATCGTTCCAAAAAAACTTCAGCCACAGTGCTCTAGAGCAACTGCAATCATTGTCAGGCCAAGAAACAAAGGGGACGATATTCAAACCGCTGAAGCCGGCTTGGCTACCTCTCATGGTCCACTGTGAGCCTGGATATTCAATGCCAGGTCATTTCCGCTGACTGGCATTAAATGTCTGGTTTATATTTGACCGGTTTCAAGAAAACTGGCTATGTCCATATTCAGAATCAGCCGGTTATCTTGAAACTGCCCAAAGATAGCCCATGTTTTCAGGCAACTATATTTGGCTGCCAAAGTCGGTCTGAAAATCAGCTGACAGGGCGATATAACTGGCTAACTGCTAGACACTAGCCAGCTATCCCTCGCTGAATATGGCTCAACAGTCAGTTATGGGGCATTTAACCAGCCAAGTGCCGATCCTGGCTGGTTAAAAGCTTTTGAATATTGGGGGTGCAGGTCTTTAGTGGGTCTTCATGATGGCTTTTTTCAGGGCCACTTTTAACTCTCTGCTTCTCAAGCTATAAATCAGAGGGTTTAGGAGTGGAAGAATGACTATATACATTGCGATAGGTAACTTGTTTGGATCTGCAGTATCCATTGACCCAGGGTGTATATATAGTCCTATGATAGTCCCATATGCCAGAAGAATGACTATAAGGTGGGAGGAGCAGGTGGAGAAGGCCTTGCTTTTGCCCTTTGAAGAGCGGATTTTCAGGATGGTGGAAATGATAAACACGTAGGATGTCAGAGTTAAGAGAAATGGAATAAAGACTACAAATAACCCAAATATATAATTCATAGTTTGAATTATTGAGGTATCTGAGCTAGAAAGTTTCACCACTGCTGCAACTTCACAGAAGAAATGATTTATTACATTTGAGTCACAAAAAGTAAACTGGGATATAACAATATGGTGTGGCAATGGTTCTAGTAAACCTGCAATCCATGAAGCAGCTGCCAGAACAGCACACGCCCTCTTATTCATGATGTTGAGGTAACGCAAAGGGTTGCATATTGCAATGTAACGGTCGTATGCCATGGCAGTCAGAAGAGTAAATTCTATAGATACACATATCGAATAGCAATACATCTGTAGAATGCATCCCCAAAAAGATATATTATAGTTCTTTGCCAGGAGAATTGTCAGCATTTTTGGCACAATGGAAGTCAAAGAGCAGATGTCTAAGGCAGACAGGTTGGCCAGGAAGAAATACATGGGGATGTGCAGGTGTTGATCAGCACATACTATGCAGATAACGAGGAGGTTCCCCAGCACAGCCATCAGGTAGAGGAATGAGAAGAGAGTGAAGAGAGGGAGCTGCAGATCCGGAAACTCTGGGAACCCAAGAATCAAGAATTCTGTCACACTGGTATGATTTACCATCTCACTGTTTTAAAGCTTCAAGGAAGAAGAAGAGACAGAAAGAAGGGAAAAGAGAAATTAGGAAACAAAGTGACCAAACATATCACAAAATTCTCCAAAAACACCGAGGCAATAAACTAGATCAATTAAGAACACATGCAAATAAAACATGTCTTTGACAAATTCTTTAGAGATCAGCTTTAATATTGTCACTGAGCTGGCTGGGTTGTGAATGAACATGAATAAAGGCTTCAATCTCGTTATCTTTCTCATACCATCTAGGTTTAAACCACCCATTATTTCAGCAGATTGTGCCCTGTCAGCCTGATCTCCCCTCATGTCCATCAATGTTTTAAGTGACTAATAGCCTGTTATTGAGTGGGCAGTTCCTTAAGAGACCATCTCTATTTAGGTGCCCCAAAGTCATTCAGTGAATGTCTATTCTACAATACCAGATTCCATTGTGTAATACTAGGATAACCCAGTATTGATGTGCCTTACATGTATGTGATCAAAGTTAGACCAGCAATGGTTTGAAAATGGTAGGGACGTGTGTAGCTGACAGTTACAGGGGTAATTTTATAACTTGGCACCATAAGTTATGCATTCTATTGGCACACACTGATCGCCAATTCTATAATGGGATCTTGGTGCCAAAAAGTCTTATAGGATTCTAGTGTAGTACACAATTGTCATGCCAAACATTTATAAATTTTGACTAGATTCAATCTGTGGCGCCTGAAATATCATCGCCAAAAAGTGTACACTTAGGCGTAGTATATAATGTATGCTTAGGTTTAGGTGTGGTTTACACAATACACCTAAGCAGGCCATGCCACAACCTAACTCTAAGTGCATTCATTTACGCCAAGAAAAACTTAGTTTAAATATAGAGGGGCATTTTTGAACGGGGAGCTCCATCTCTAAGGGCGCCCATCTCTGAGGACATCCCCGCGAAGGGGCGGGGCATCCTGTATTATTGAAACAATATGGGCGTCCATCTTTCTTTTCGATAATACGCTCAGGGATGCCCAAATCTCAACATTTAGGTCGACCTAAGAGATGGTCGACCTTAGATATAGGCGACCTCGGTTTTTGCTGATAATGGAAACCAAGGACGCTCATCTCAAAAATGACCAAATCCAAGCCATTTGGTTGTGGGAGGAGCCAGCATCCGTAGTGCACTGGTCCCCCTCACATGCCATGATACCAACCAGGCACCCTAGGGGGCACTGCAGTGGACTTCACAAATTGCTCCCAGGTGCATAGCTCCCTTACCTTGGTTGCTGAGCCCCTCCAACCCCCCCCCCCCAAACCCACTCCCCACAACTGTACACCACTACCATAGCCCTTAAAGGGCGAAGGGGGCACCTAGTTGTGGGTACAGTGGGTTTCAGGTGGGTTTTGAAGGGCTCACATTTACCACCACAACTGTAACAGGTAGGGGGGTGGGCCTGGGTCTGCCTGCCTGAAGTGCACTGCACCCACTAAAAACTGCTTCAGGGACCTGCATACTGCTGTGATGGAGCTGGGTATGACATTTGAGGCTGGCATAGAAGCTGGAAAAATGTTTTAAATTTTATTGGGGGAGTGGGAAGGGGTTGGTGACCAATGGGGGAGTAAGGGGAGGTGATCCCCGATTCCCTCTGGTGGTCATCTGGTCAGTTTGGGCACCTTTTTGAGGCTTGGTCATGAAAAAAATTGGACCAAGTAAAGTCAGCCAAATGCTCGTCAGGGACGCCCTTCTTTTTTCCATTATCGGCCGAGAACGCCCATGTGTTAAGCACTCCCCCGTCCCGCCTTCGGTACACTGCTGACACATCCCAGTGAGCTTTGGTCGTCCCCACGACAGAAAGCAGTTGAAGACACCCAAAATCGGCTTTTGATTATGCCAATTTGGGCGACCCTGAGAGAAGGACGCGCATCTCCAGATTTGTGTCAGAATATGGGCGTCCTTCTCTTTCGATTATGCCCCTGATAGGCACCTAAGTTGGGCACCAAGCAGGCGTATTCTATAACCCTGCATGTAAATTTTTGGAATGCCCACTAGCAACTCATTCCATGCCAATATGATTGAGGTCTACAAAATCCTGAGTGGTGTAGAATGAGTAGAAGTAAATCAATTTTTAACTTGTTCCAAAAGTACAAAGACTAGGGGACACTCGAGGAAGTTACATGGAACTACTTTCAAAACAAATAGGAGGAAATATTTTTTCACTCAATGACTAGTTAAGCTCTGGAACTCTTTGCCGGTTTGGACAAATTCCTGGAGGAAAAGTCCATAGTCTGCTACTGAGACAGACACGGGAAGCAACTGCTTGCCCTCGGATTTGTAGTATAGTGTGTTGCCACAATTTGGGTTTCTGCCAGGTGACTTGGCTTGGCCACTGTTTGGAAAACAGGATACTGGGCTAGAAGGAGCATTGGTCTGACCTATTATAGGTACTCTTATGTTCTTATGGAAATACCCCATTTTTTATAGTGCATTTAGAATTCACACATAGCACATTCCAGAGTACGCTTAGCGAGTAGTATGTGAAAATTCTAATTAGTGCCAATTAGTGCTGATAATTGGTGGTTAATATACAAATATAAGCGCTATTTATCTTGTTAACCAATTAGGTTATGCATATTGTTATAGAATGAGCTTTAACCCATTCGTGCCCAACGTTCCCACAAAGGATTTTATTATGGGAACGTTGGGCACTAATGGGTTAATTTCCGCATTGAAATTCCGGTGTGAAATACAGAATCTGAGCATTTGTGTGTAACTTAACCCCCAATAAATTGTCGGTCGATACTCCAACCTTATCTATGCCCTCTTGCACTTATGCATGAAGCCACTTATGCCAGAGCTTAAACAATAGTGTTTAATGCACTTAGTACATAAGTATTGCCATACTGGGAAAGACAAAAGGTCCATCGAGCCCAGCATCCTGTTTCCAACAGTGGCCAATCCATGTCACAAATACCCGCCAAGATCCCTAAAATGTACAAAACATTTTATACTGCTTATCCCAGAAATAGTGGATTTTCCCCAAGTCCATTTAATAACATAGTAAATGATGGCAGATAAAGACCTGAATGGTCTATCCAGTCTGCCCAACAAGATAAACTAACGGTCTATGGACTTTTCTTTTAGGAAGCTGTACAAACCTTTTTTAAACTCTGCTAAGCTAACCGCCTTTACCACATTCTCTGGCAATGAATTCCAGAGTTTAATTACACGTTGAGGGAAGAAAAATCTTCTCCAATTCGTTTTAAATTTACTACATTGTAGCTTCATCGCATGCCCCCTAATCCTAGTATTTTTGGAAAGCGTGAACAGATGCTTCACGTCTACCCGTTCAACTCCACTCATTATTTTATAGACCTCTATCATATCTCCCCTCAGCCGCCTTTTCTCCAAGCTGAAGAGCCCTAGCCGCTTTAGCCTTTCCTCATAGGGAAGTCGTCCCATCCCCTTTATCATTTTCGTCGCCCTTAGATGCATTAGTGCTAATTTTTACAGCATTAAAGCATATAAACAGTGTGTTAATTGTGGTTTCTTCTTATAATTTTATAGAATTGCCTCCAACATGTATAGGTAGGGGACATGTCTATGTACTACCCATGCTCCACTAATGAGTGTTTCCCTTGCATACCCACCCTTGTATTCTTGCATTATTCCACTTATGCACACTGTTACGGAATAGTATTTAGGTGTCAAACTAGCACTTTCCCATGTTAGAATTCTGCAAATGTATATGCACAAGGGTCTGTAAATGTGGGCTCCCAGTTACAAAATGCCCCAGTATGTGTTAGATATGATAGATTTGAGCACATAGGAGGATGGTGAGAAAGCGACCAGTGACAGATTTGTAGTGACGCTCATGTAGAGCACAACTTGTTCAGCATTATTGCTGTATGTCACTTATCTGAGGTCCTGTCCACCTTTCCTTATCACTGTTTTTGAACAGGGTTCCTACTCATATAAACCCGCTCTTTTCTTGTTTGATATTTTGGATTTTTTGAGCGGTAGTTCCCCTACTGAGCATTGTTACTTAGATATGACTGTCCCATTATTAGTTTCTGAGTGCTTGGATATTTAGTTCCAGTATGGAGATGGGTGCTGGCAATTAAATTCTGGGCACAATTCAGCCTGTAATATTCTCATATATTTTCTTACTTATTCGTTCTTGTAAACATATGAGTCTACCTGGCAGTTCTCTGATCTCACTTCTAAATATGCCCAACCACCTCCACCCCAACCACCCCCAAAAAAGCATATCTTTGCAAGAAAATTCAGCTTACCTCCTGCAGCCTCACATCAAGGGTTGCTCTTGACCTAATGATGAACTAGTGCAGAAATGATCTACATCCAGCAGGTAATTTATCCTTCAGCCTTACGTCATACCAAAGACTGATGGAGCAAGTACATTGACCATCAGAGCATTTGCAATCTGTGTCTGAGGAATTATCACACTGAGGAATATCAACACAAGTTCCAATCATTGACTTTCCTGAACAAGGGTTTCTGCAGCTGTGCAAGAATATCCTGATGAGCTGTGAGTCATTCACTCTGAGACAAGTCTATTGGGATCTGGTCTCTGGGCAGATAAACTTTAAAATACTTTGCAAAATCTTAAAAATTATAATATTTTATTATTCTGTTAAAATCTTCCACAGCAAGAAGCTAGATCAACCCTAAAACTATAATAGCATGATTTTCTACCTCGTACGATTTTTTTTCTTTTTTCTATTTTCTAAATATGTTAAAATTTGGAGGAAAAGATCTCCACCACTCCACTGGTGCTGTTTACCACTTACAGCTCGCAACTTATCGATTGCTTTTTGCAATAATGAGCTTTTTCTTCATTGATCTTTAAAAAATCTCCATTTTTACAAATCCATAATATTTTATTATTTAGTATATTATCTTATAACTGTATGTCCTGAGCCCCCTACTCTTAATGAGCTCAAACTAATAACATGTGACAAATCGAGTCTTCAATTGTCATCAAATAGCTCAACAGAGTGCCGCTGTTTTGCCGGGGCTTTTCAAGAGTTTTAACCATTCATAATTACCAGTTTATTCTACAAAGGTTTATTATTCAGATTTAAAATCTCTGGTCTAGTCAAAATACTACTTACAAACATTCTATTTTCAACATACCTGCAGTGGTATAGATGTTACACCTTATAGGTTCAATCTATAGAAATCTCAGAATGGCAACAGTACTAAGAGGTACATAAGTACATAAGTAATGCCACACTGGGAAAAGACCAAGGGTCCATCGAGCCCAGCATCCTGTCCACGACAGAGGCCAATCCAGGCCAAGGGCACCTGGCGAGCTTCCCAAACGTACAAATATTCTATACATGTTATTCCTGGAATGGTGGATTTTTCCCAAGTCCATTTAGTAGTGGTTTATGGACTTGTCCTTTAGGAAACCGTCTAACCCCTTTTTAAACTCTGCCAAGCTAACCGCCTTCACTACGTTCTCCGGCAACGAATTCCAGAGTTTTATTACGCATTGGGTGAAGAAATATTTTCTCCGATTTGTTTTAAATTTACTACACTGTAGTTTCATCGCATGCCTCCTAGTCCTAGTATTTTTGGAAAGTGTGAACAGACGCTTCACATCCACCTGCTCCACTCCACTCATTATTTTATATATCTCTATCATTTCCCCCCTTAGCCGTCTCTTCTCCAAGCTGAATAGAACCTAGCCTTCTTAGTCTTTCTTCATAGGGAAGTCGTCCCATCCCCACTATCATTTTCGTCGCCCTTCGCTAAACCTTTTCCAATTCTGCTATATCTTTCTTGAGATGCGGTGACCAGAATTGAACACAATACTCAAGGTGCGGTCGCACCATGGAGCGATATAACATCCTCTCACCTGTTTTCCATACTTTTCCTAATAATACCCAACATTCTATTTGCTTTCCTAGCCGCAGCAGCAGAAGGTTTCAGTGTACACTGAGCAGAAGGTTTCAGTGTATTATCGACGATGACACCCAGATCCCTTTCTAGGTCTGTAACTCCTAACAAGAAACTGTATTGCAATGATCAATAAGATAGGAAGAAAACCAGGACAACACTGTACCCACAAGACCTAGAGCCTTCAGACTTCAAAGAAAGAGGCATGTTAGACAAGGTAAAATGCTGAGGACATATCCAAAGAGACCGGCATGGTGATGGAACCCGCTTCCAAAGAAGAGTCTAGTTCACCTAGGAGAGCTGTTATAGTGGACTCAGTACTATGATGTGTTCTAAAACCAGTTTGACAAGGATGAAGTGCAGAAAGCTGGGTGACACGGTGCAGAAGCTATTCTCTCAGCTATCTTAGAAATGATATGCAAATATAATAACAGATGATAAGTCCCAGGAAGAGGGGGGGGGGGGGTAAATATGCCCAACCAATGCCTGTTTTCATGAAGAAGGAACACTGCCCGTAAAACACTTTGATGAATCATAGGTAAAAGCAAAGGGGCAATGCCAAGTGTGGGAAAGCAGAGCCACCTGGAAGGCAAAGAACACATCTGGCAAGCTATTCTTACGTTCTTGGGCTGTGTCCAATGTGACAATTTGTGCCCATACACATGTATTCCCTTTATAAAATGGGGAACACACGTGTAGACTTAAAGATGGAAATCTGAACGATGGCCAAATGGAGGAGGGGACATGCTCAATGGGCAAAAAAGAGATGGGGAATGACAGGAGTTTGAAACTGATAGAGTACCTCGTAGTTGGTCCACCTTTTTAGAGAAAAAAGAAGCCAAGGTGATGAGGGAGTTGCAACTTCCTGATGTGAAGAAGGATGACCCATTAAATGGGCAACTGCTAGAAATAGTTTTCGTGATGGGCACCAAGAATGACGGATAAGATGTGTACAATTTGCATTTTTAGCAGCCTTAAGCTGTATAATCAACATACAGGTTTTAAAACTTTAAGCAGAGGTGCAAGTTGATATTTACGTCATTGTCGTTAGGCACACCAAAGTTGACGTCGCAGCAGTTGCAGGCCACTGTGAAACCAGGGTTTCCTACTACTAATACTACAGCGCTGCACACCATACTCAAAAAGACAGTCTCTGCTCAAAGAGCTTACAATCTAGATAAGACATGAGACAGACAGAACAATTAAGGGTAAGGGAATAAAGAGGTGAGGATAAAGGATAGGGCAAGTGAGCAGTGGTTAAGAGTCAAAAGCAGTGGTAAAGAGGTGGGCTTTAAGTTTGGACTTGAAAACGGCCAAAGAGGGGGCTAGACACACAGGCTCGGGACGTTTATTCCAGGCGTGAGGTGCAGCAAGTATTTGCAGATGATTTGTCAGATGGACAAGCTGGATGAGATCAATGAGAAGACAATATCATATTCCAATACTGACAAATCTCCCCAAGTAAAAAAAAAAAAGTTTCCCAGTAAATAACTTTCCAGTGAAGTTGGTTGGGTTGAAGTGAGGGTAATGGTATTTGCATGTGAATGGGCCTCTCAAAGGGATTGTCTTCGGAGGGATGGGTTTCTAGTGGGTTTTGGGTCAGATGGGGGCCTACTAGAGAGGAGACTGAATTAGGTAGGATCCTCCGGAGGAAAATAGAAGCACCAGTTTTAGCCTTGACCTACGCTACTAGCTAGCACACACTAAAACCAGTTAATTTAGTAAAAATCCCATGCTGGTTGCTTAGTGTGGGTAGGCATGGAATTTGAACATAGCTTCAATCTTGTTATCTTTGCCATACCATCTAGTTAAGCAGCAACCACTAAATATACTATGTATTGTCCTTTGAAAACTGACCCAAGTGTTTTCAAGCTATAATTGATGAGGGCATTCAGATTTTATAATTCAATCACTTTCAACAATATCAAGAGTTGTTTTCATTTTTCCTGATGGAACAAGTACATCAAGGTCATAATGAAGAAATCCTCTCTCATGTGGTCAAAACGCCCATGTATCCAATCACAATATAAAATGCAATTTCCTTCATTTCAATGTAGAATCATCTTCCCAATTATAGACTACAAGGTGTATTTTCAAAGCACTTAGACTTACAAAGTTCCATAGTGTTGATGCCATCTGCTGTCACAACTGCAAATAGTGAGGCTGAACTTAACGTCACCTTAGGAGCTTTGTAAGTCTTAATGCTTTGAAAATGAGACACCCCACGTGTCATGTTAAGGGAATGGAGGAGAGGTGAGCAGCCAGACACCCCTGGATTTTGAATATGTACATTTGGGTGTGCAACATATATGAATAGTGAGTCAATTAGCACTGATAATTGGCAACCTAACAAGAAATGATCAGTGCTAAATTTTATGCACACGACCAAAAAGGGGGCATGAAAATAAGAGGGTCATGGGTGGATTGATGGCATTTCTAGAATTTACACGCATACTTATAGAATAAGAGGGATATGAGCCTAATTTAGGTGCAAAGATTTGTACCACAGATAGTGCAAATGGCCATGTCTAAAGTTAGGAGCAATTCCCGGTCATAAGTGCGATTCTAGAAACCATGCCTAACTAAGCAAGGTTTATAGGATGGCGCTGAGCACTATATTTTTTTTCAGTGCCAACTTTTTATTTATTTTTTTTCAATTTTATTGACGCTTGATATATCACTACTCATAGATCCCTGGTGTCCACTGGGATGTGATGGGCAAGACTGATGCTAGAGGTGCAGCCATTTTTAGACCCTGAACATGAACAGTACTGCTCCAGCCTCATAACTTGACTCAGAGGCTGATGAGAGAAGTAGGGGGCTATTGGAGGCATCCTGGTTGCAAACAGCGCAAATTTGGGTGCAGGTATAGGAAAGTTAATGGAGACCTGTACTGACACCTGCAAATTAAAAAGCATTAAAAATACATTTTAAAAGTGTTAATGGTAGAATTTAGGTGCAGGAAGCCTGTAGATGTTTGCCATGGGGTTATTTGAGCTTTAATTGTGTGCAAATTCATCCAATTTTATAAAGTCCTAATTTGACTATTTGTGGGTCAATTTAAATGAAATTTTGTATATGATAGATACTAGGGCACTGCTCTCACTTAAGTTATATAATTAACATCCAAAAATGAAGGTTTTATATGGTATTTTAATAGAAAAATGCATAATGAAAAGTTAGTATGGAAATGTGTCTTTGAATGGAGCTTCCTGATTGGCTGCACTACTCCAGTTAGGAGCCTCACAAGAAGCAGTTGGTGAGAGAGCAACGGAAGATTTCATAGGATGAAGACATGTATCCTGATTTGTCTGTCTGAGGGGTTGAAAGGAAAAGAGTAAATGAGAGAGTTTTGATTGAAATAATAAAAGAGTGTCTTGGTATACAATAAATGAGAGTATTTAAAAACCATATGGAGGTTTGCGAAAATTTGAGAGGTTTTAGTTCTTCTCTTGAGGGAGAAAGCTTGTAAGTGATAGATTTAATTTAGGACCCCTAAATTAACTAAAATAGTTAATTTAGGGGTCCTTTCACAAAGGCACGCTTAAAAATGGCTTGCGATAGTGTAGGCGCAAGTTTTGGGCACGTGCCGATTCATTTTTTAGCTCACCTGTAAAAAAGGCCTTTTTTTTGCCAAAAATAGATGTGTGGCAAAATCAAAACTGCCACACATCCAATTTGGGTCTGAGACCTTACCGCGCGTAGTGGATGCAAGTATAAAATGAATTTATTGCCCGAGTCACGCAGTAGTCAGGCAGTAATTCCAAAATGACACGTGTTGGGCGTGCGTAGGCACCTACGCATCTTAGTAAAAGGGCCCCTTGGTTAGATGGACCAGTGGCGTTCTGTGGTTCACTGCCACCTGGGGCGGATCGCTGCTGCGCGCACCTCCCCCCCCCCCCATGACTGCAGGGCAACATGGCACCCCCCCACCCGACCCAGTCCCCATCTGTCTACCAGCTCCGTCCAACCAGCGTGACTCTGCGCTGCTGTAAAAGATGAGAATCCCCTCATCGGCCCTTCTCTCACTGTGTCCCACCCTCTGATGTAACATCCTATTTCCTCGAGGGCGGGAGAGTGAAGGAAGGGCCGACAAGGTGATTTTCTTCTCTTACAGCAGCGCTGACGCGAGGCGCCGCACCACACAGCTGCCGGGTGGATGGAGCTGGTAGGGACTCGCTAGCAGAGCACCCCTCCCACCCGTTGACACCCGGGGCGGACTGCCCCCACCACCCCGCCTTTGCTACGCCACTGAGATGGACCATTGGTCCAACCCAGTATAGCTATTCTTACGTTCTTGTGTTGTGTCCAATGTGAAAATTTGTGCCCATACACATGTATTCTCTTTATAAAATGTGGAACATGTGTAGAATTTAGTCCTGCCAAACTATGCCCCTTTCTGAAACTGATACAAGTACATGCAATAACAATATCTAAATGATGTGATTTACACACAGAGGTGTCTCTAAAATAATGGCCATAGTGTCCACAGAAAATACTAGAAAGTATTTCAGGGATGGAATACGATGAACGTTCATGGATCTGATTGACCTCTACAGAAGGTGGGAGTCCAAAATTAGTCTTAAAAATACATCAAAGAATAGTCTCTGTGTCCAGGGATTTTCTCCCAAATGAACAGATGCACAAACTTAAATACTACTAACTCATTAAGCAGATCAGAGTAGAGATGCAGCATCCGTTGGATAAGATGGTACGAGATGGGACCAGACCTTTCTTTACTTGTACTAATGTATTTCAATATAATGCTTCTTTAGATACAAATTATGAGCGTGACTGTCGCATTCTTTGATATCACTGTAAGTCTGAAGTATAAAGTCTAACTAGATAACTTCTGATAATTTTTTGACTAGATAATGATTGTGCCTAAATATAAATGTGCCCCTTTCTTATTTGTAAAAGAAAAAAAATAACTTTATTTTTATTACTCTTTAGGTAGGAGCTCAAAAGTGGTGTAACTGCTTTAAAAAGCAGTTGTCTACTTCTAATTTACTTGATACTCTGTGTACCTTAATTGTATTAATACTCTGTACTTCTCATTCCGTTAATGGCGATCGCCATTGCGGCGTAGTGTAAGCCACATTGAGCCTGCAAAGAGGTGGGAAAATGTGGGATACAAGTGCAGCAAAATAAATAATTAATAAATAAACAAACCGTTAAAATCAGGTCTGTATTAAGAGTTGAAATATCTGAAGCGAGGCAAGAAGACTCACTAGTGACACAGGGAACCCTCAATGGATATTAGCTCACACACCAATCTAAGAAATACAGATGGGAATAAACGCAGCTTACTGCTTTTAAAATTTTTATTCTTCAGCAAAACAAATATCAGTGCGGGAATTATGATGATAAATCCTTGAAGAGAAAGATTTTCCAAATGTCCAAGTTAGTTATCAATTTTTTTATATTGCTAAACTTACAGTTAAATATTCTGTGTCTTTAACTATCATTTATTTTAACATTCAATAAAGCAAGAGGTGCCAAAGAGATTCTGTGTCTATCTGTCTCTGTTCCACAGCACCTATTAACTCTGTCTCAATGCCCTCCCTCCCTCTTCACTCCAGTGTATCGCAGGATTCCATTCTTGCCCCTACACTCTTTAATATCCTTTTATCTCCTCTTCTGTCATTCAAGACCGCGCAGGTATCCCATCCTGCTATGTAGATGATACTTAGATATTATGCCCCATTGTTGACTCTTCATCTATAACTCCAATTCCTGCCTTTCTTCTGTGTCTTCCTGGCTGAAATCAAACCATCTTTTTTTTCAACTCTTCTGACTCTATTCACTTCACCCACTGTCATGGCTTATCCTCTCCTAATCCCTCTCTTGATGACCTCTCTCTGCCCTATAGAGACAGCATCAAGGTCCTAAATGTCATCTTTGACTCAAAACTCTCTTTCAAGTCCCAGGTAGATGCAGTAGTTTGTTCCTCTTTCTTTGCACTTCATTGCATTTGTTGTGTTCGCCCTTTCATCCTCCTTTCTCTCTTTCATCCTTTACTCAGATCCTGTCATGTCACAAGTAGACTACTGTAACTCTCGTAACACTAGAATTCCTTTCTACATGCTCAAATACCTCCAACTAATTCAATCCACGGCTGTCAAAGTTGATCCTAGGAGAATGCTAAAAGGAGTGTGAATAGGTGTTTCAATTAGTGTGAAGACATTTAGGATCAAATTCTATACATAACCACCAAAAAAATCGGCGCTGAAAAAAATATGCTTAGCAGTTTTCTATAAATGCTGCCTAAAGTTAGCCATGGTGTACAGAATAAGCTTAGCAGCTGCTCCTGCAACGAAATGTAGTTGCGGCCATTTAAGCCAACTAAAACCTGCAGTGAACCTATAAAATTCTTTGAATCTTTCATTCCTAATTTATTGGGCATAAGATTCCAAAGAGAAATAGAAATAGACAGAGTGCATCGGGTTCTTTCACATTCTACACCCCAAGGGAAGTACCACACCTAGTTGTCATTAAACTATTATAATATAGCCCAGTACTCAAAATTATGCAAAAGGCAAAAATGAATGCTCTGATAAAGTTTATTTCATTTGTTACATTTATATCCCACATTTTCCCACCTGTTTGTAGACTCAATGTGGCTTACATAGTAACAGAGAGGTGTTACAGACATTTCAATGATAGTTATTCTTTCAAATGTAACTCCAATGAACTGGTTCTCAGGCCCCACTGCAGTCTTGATACCCAAAGATTCTTTGTGACTACATCTGGGAAATAATTTTGCATTATTGCACTGCTCTGTGTATATCAAATGGGAGGAAGTAGATGAACGCATAAATATACCTGTGTGATTGTAGTTTTTTTTATTGTCTGCTCAAGATGTTTAATAGCGTTGATTTGTTTCTCCCTTAACATAAAAGGGATTCACAATCCAATTAAGGGAAAAAAATCCTAAATTACAATAAATTTAACCCTGACATTGTTTCTCCAAGAAACGTATTTATTGGTCTCTGAATCAGCTTAACTATGCATCACACTGTCCCCATCCAGTTCTCTTCTCCCCAGCTGATGGATAAAAGAATTTTGTGGCTTTCCTAATTTAAAAAAACAGGCCAGATATTAACGTCATTAGTTAAAGTGATACTTGATATAGATGGTCAAACTATTATTGGACTCAATTTGCATGGTCCCAATATCGATAGCCCATTGTTTTTTGAGGATATAGCAAATATTTTAGCATCAGAGGGGGCTTTTCCTGTCATTGTGGGAGGTAACTTCAATCTCAAGTTGGACAATCTACTGTACCTTATAGGAAATCTAAATTTTGGCAAAGATTGCAAGAAATTATTTATCATTTAAAATTGTTGGCAGGATCATGTGATGTTTTATTTATTTATTAGGATTTATTTACCGCCTTTTCGAAGGAATTCACTCAAGGTGGTGTATGGTAAGAATAGATCAAACATGAGCAGTGCAGACATGATTACAGAGACCCCTCACTTGCAATACCTTAATTTACTTATCTGAAGATACAACTGGCAACATTAGCACATTCCTCGTCGTGTGTGTAGTTCGATGGACCAGTTTGTAATGAGAGAAGGCCAGACAATGGCTTCTAAATTGAGCAGGAAAGGTCAAGAAAAGCCCCGTGGTGGAGCAGACAAAATGGCGGAGATCCAGGGACTGATGCCAGCATTGTTCTTTGACGTGCAGCTGGAACAGTTGACACTATTGTTTTCCCATTCCTGGACCTGCAATTCTCTCAACTCTCAAACCAGCTTCAACAGTATGAAGCCCATAAACAAACTTGAGCACCAGGTGTCCATGCTGGAGGACACGTCCAGTGCCGGCACCATGCAGCTGGAGCAATTACAAGTGCAATTGGCGGAGCAGAGCATAAAGGTGGACAAATCATTCCAGGCAGAACAATGTACTCTTTATAGGACTGCCTGAATCTATATCGAACCAGCTTCTAGCTCGTGGTTTAGAACAGTGGCTAGGAGCTCATTTGCCTATCTCTACAGCACAGGGCCCATTGTTGTTGGAGTATGTCTATCACATGGGCCACAAGCGGGAGGAAGCAACGTGGCCCCGTGTGGTCATAGCCTGGATCCTCAACTATGTGCATAAAGTGGAGATGTTGCAACAGTGCTGCCGGCATAAGGAAGACTTACAATACGACAATGATACACTTGCTCTTTGCAGTGTTTGGAAACAAGATGCACATATTGAGTTAGATGATAACCAATGGCAAGAAATGTGGCATTCTACATTCAAGTAACTCCGCTTAGCTTTGGTGTTACAATCACCCTACTTTTTTATGCATAAAGCCTATTGGACGTCTCTCAAAGTTGCAAAGCTCAAGAATTCCTGTACTAATGTCTGTTGGTCAAGCAAAAGCTCAATTGGCACACTGGATCACATGATTTATTATTGTCCAAATGTTGAGTTGTTTTGGGAAATGGTATGGGGTGTGGTAAGTAAGCTACTTTGCATTCAACAATCTTTTCTCATTTTCTCTTGTAGTATTTGGCAATCTTGCATTGCAAAATAAGGTTCAACATCATACTCTGTTAATGATCATGCCTTTGCAACATAATGTAAGCTACTACTACTACTACTACTATTTAGCATTTCTATAGCGCTACAAGGCGTACGCAGCGCTGCACAAACATAGAAGAAAGACAGTCCCTGCTCAAAGAGCTTACAATCTAATAGACAAAAATAAGGCAAGCAAATCAATTGTGGGGGAGTGGTTACAAGTCAAAAGCAATGTTAAAGAGGTGGGCTTTCAATCTAGATTTAAAGATGGTCAAGGATGGGGCAAGACGTAGGGGCTCAGGAAGTCTATTCCAGGCGTAGGGTGCAGTGAGACAGAAGGCGCGAAGTCTGGAGTTGGCAGTAGTGGAGAAGGGAACAGATAAGAAGGATTTATCCATGGAACGGAGTGCACGGGAAGGGGTGTAGGGAAGGACGAGTGTGGAGAGATACTGGGGAGCAGCAGAGTGAGTACATTTATAGGTTAGTAGAAGAAGTTTGAACAGGATGCGAAAACGGATAGGGAGCCAGTGAAGGGTCTTGAGGAGAGGGGTAGTATGAGTAAAGCGACCCTGGCGGAAGACGAGACGAGCCACATTGAGCCTGCAAATAGGTGGGAAAATGTGGGGTACAAATGCAGCAAATAAATAAATCTAAAATGTTGAAAAGCTTATTGCTTACAGCAATCAAATTAATATTGTCCAGCTGGAAAGATTAATTGTAACTTGATAATAACATGTAATACAGTTTGTCGAGCTGCAAAATTTGAAAGAGTGGCAGCTGAGAAGTTAGGAACTCTAGGTTGCTTATGTTATGAAACATTATTGTTAATGTTAAGTCACATTGGTACAAACTGGTATGCATGGATTGATGTATATGTCTCTTTGTACAATTTCCCATGAATGTAGCTTATAAATTGTGCAAATATTTGATATTATAGTTACTTTGGGATTTTTTTTCCATACCTGAATTTTAATAAACTTTATTGAACTAGGGGAAAGGATGCATGTACTATATGTTTCCTTCATAAAGTTTTCACTTTTTCTATATGCAGTGCTCTCATTCACTTTATAAATTACCCCTAAAAATTTGCCAATCCTTTAGCTCAGTCCATTGTATTTTGGGGCTATTGAGACCTCTAACAGACCTGCTAATACTTCTCAATTCTAATCTGTATTTAAGTTTCATATTTATTGGATAAACAACATATTAGAGTACTTTCTAGGAGGTTTACATAAAATTGTTCAATTATAAAATGTAAAATAACAAGGGGAGGGAAGAAATGTTATATATAATAATCAAGTAGAGGAAAATTAATGTACCACTATGTTGCTGTATATTCCAGGAACCCATTACCAAATCCATGTGTATCCTATTCTAAGAATCATAAGCTTTGAGGAAAAAGAAAATTGTTAAAGCAGAATTAATTGTAATATATGAGGTTCCCAGTGTAAAATGCACACATACGGAATTCCAGAGAAAGGGCATGGTCACATTAAATATTAACAGATGGATAGTTATCTAGACCAATGATCTGAAAAGATGGCACCGGCAATAAATGCTGTTGGGAAGATCTGAGAGCATGCAAAGGAGAACAGTGGATCAAATTTCAGGTCAAATAGCAAAATAGAAAGAAGGGTTCACTACAGTGCAGTATTTTATGAACCAGAGTCAAAATTTTATAATGGCAACTGATGTTCTACCTTAAGAGAGAGGTTTCATGATCAAACTTTTGAGTGTCTGTGATTAGTTTAACAGTAATATTCTGAAAACCACCTCAGGTCAACCGTTTGGAGATCCTGGAGTAATGCATTTCCAACGTCCATGCTACTTGATAGCAGAGCACGAATCAGTACAGCAAGGTTTGAATGAACTTGGTGATCAACTCTTTTGAGAACACCCGTCGTAAAGTAATAAGTCTAGAGGAAGTCCGTTGATGATTCAAACTTTACCAAATCAAATGATTCAAAAAGCAACTGAACATAGAGCAGACTTTTCTAAGATAACACTTCAGTATTGGTACATGCTGAGCAAAGTGTAAAGGTAACTGGTTATCATTTCTGTACAGATCAATAACACTGGACGGCCAAAGGAAGCACAGCTTTTACCATATAAAAGGGTGTCATTTTATAAACCTATTCCCACATATAAAACATATTTACAACTGGAAATGACTGATATAGGTGCTCATTTTCAAAGCACAAAGATTTGCAAAGTTACATAAAGGCACATTTTCAAAGTACTTAGACTTACAAAGTTGTAACCTAGGGAACTTTGTAAGTCTATGTGCTTTGAAAACGAGTCTCATAAAATTGCATGAGTGAACATAAACAAAATATTAGAAGAACCTATAATGTACTTTTATGTGGAGTGCATTGACATTCCAAGAGGGCAAAGCTTGGACATAGCAGGGATACAGTTGTATTGTTTTCACATACTTATGCCTATGCATACACCCACAAAGATTACAATTATCCATAACTTCATCATTCAAAATAATATATCTCTACTGAAATCCCAAAGTTATTTATATCCAAATGCTGACATGTTTTGAGTCATAGCAGTTATAGAGAGAGATCCCATCCTCAATTCAACAGCATTGTTCCAAAATCTGCTGCCAGCTGTAAATTGTGTCTGGCATTTATCAGTCAATGTTTTGTAGGAACAGCAAGGTTTCTTGTTTTCAGAAGTCCCAGTATACAGGACACAAATGGTTGCAGAGTCATTGTGAGCAGACCAGTGAGGGGATTAGTAATAAGCACAACAGTACTTTAGAGCACCTGCTATCATGGTCAGGGCAACATATATAGGACTTTAGTGGGTCTTCATGAGGGCTTTTTTCAGGGCCACTTTTAACTCTCTGCTTCTCAAGCTATAAATCAGCGGGTTTAGGAGTGGGAGAGTGACTATATACATTGCAATAGGCAACTTGTTTAGATCTGCAGAATCCATTGACCCAGGGTTCATATACACTCCTATGATAGTCCCATATGTCAAAAGAATGACTGTAAGGTGGGATGAACAGGTGGAGAAGGCCTTGCTTTTGCCCTTTGAAGAGCGGATTTTCAGGATAGAGGAAATGATAAACATGTAGGACGTCAGGATTAGGAGAAATGGAATTAAGCCTACAAATAACCCCTCTATATAACTCATGGTTTGAATTATTGAGGTTTCTGAGCAAGAAAGTTTCACCACTGCTGCAATTTCACAGAAGAAATGATTTATTACATTGGAGTCACAGAATGGAAACTGGGATATAACAACGTTGACTGGCAATGGTGCTAGTAAACCTGCTATCCATGAAGCACCTGCCAGAATAACACACGCTCTCTTATTCATGATGTTGAGGTAATGCAAGGGGTTGCATATTGCAATGTAACGGTCGTATGCCATGGCAGAAAGAAGAATAAATTCTGTACATACACATATCATATAGCAGTACATCTGTAAAATGCATCCCCAAAAAGATATATCATAATCCTTTGACAGAAGAATCGCCAACATTTTCGGAACAACAGAAGTCAAAGAGCAGATGTCTAAAGCAGACAGGTTGGCCAGGAAGAAATACATGGGGACGTGGAGGTGTCGATCACCACATACTATGCAGATAACGAGGAGGTTCCCCAGCATAGCCATCAGGTAGAGGACTGAGAAGAGAGTGAAGAGGGGGAGCTGCAACTCAGGAAACTCTGGGAACCCAAGAATCAAGAATTCTGCCACACTGGTATGATTTACCATTTCATTGTTTTAAAGCTTCAAGGAAGTAGAGACATCATGAAGGAAAACAGATAAAAATTAGGAATCAATGTGACCAAACATATTACAAAATACTCTTAAAAACACAGATGCAATAAACCAGATCATCTAAGAACACATGCAAGTAAAACATGTCTTTTATAATTCTATAGAGGTCAACTTTGATAGTCGCACTGTGATAGTCGCACTGAGCTGTCTGGGTTTTGAAAGAACATGAATACAGGCTTCAATCTTTGCTACACCATCTAGGTTTAAACCGTCAAGCTCCATCTCTGGCCGTCTTCAAATCTAAGCTAAAAGCCCACCTTTTTGATGCTGCTTTTAACTCCTAACCCTTATTCTATCATCCTCATTTAATATTCCCTTATCTCTTGTTTGTCCTGTTTGTCTGTCCTAATTAGATTGTAAGCTCTGTCGAGCAGGGACTGTCTCTTCATGTTCAATTGTACAGCGCTGTGTACATCTAGTAGCGCTTTAGAAATGATAAGTAGTAGTAGTACTATTATCCAGCAGAGTGTGCACTGCCAACCTGATCTCCCCTCAAGTCCATCAGTATTTTAAGTGACCAACAACTAGTTACTGAGAGGGTAATTCTTTTTTTTTTTATTTTAACTTTATTGACTTTTCAAAATTTACAAGATACACTTATAAATGGAAATGCAGCAGTAATACTTTACATGGGTTGCTGTATTACAACAATCAAAATTATCTTAAAGCAATAATAATATATTTAGCATTCCGTAGTAAAGTTACCTATGAAACTTAATTTGCTTTCTTAGACCACAACTTTGTTGGAGGGGAGGAGAAATGCAATAAAAGGAGATAAAACTAAAGGAAATTCAATAACAAAAATAAAAATTAGGTAAATGGCCTGGCTCGTACCCTGTCATATTTTCACACTCTTAGTACATTCTACGCATCATTTGGACAGTTTTTTTTTACCATTTATTAACATTTTCAGCTGGTCTGGTTCAAAAAAGATGTATTTGTTCCCTAAATATTTGATACAGCATTTGCAAGGGTAAGCTAACAGGAAAGTAGCCCCCATAGATTTAACCTCCTCTCTATATAGAAGAAAAGCTCTCCTACGATCTTGAGTAGTTTTAATCACGTCTGGAAAAATCCAGATTTGTTGACCATGAAAACGTTTAGATGCATTCTTAAAATAAAGTCTTTGTAACGCTTTCAAATCCTGCTCAAAAACAAAGGCTATCAATAATGTCCTTCGAGTAGTTATTTCTGAAATAGATTCTTCTAGAAACGCAGATAAGTCCTGTAGATTTATTTCTGGAGCTGAGAGGGTAATTCTTCAAGGTAGATCTCTATTTCAGTGCCCCAATACCATTCAGCGAATGTCTATTCTACAATACCAGATTTCATAGTGTAATACTAGGATAACCCAGTATTGTATTGATATGCCTTACATGTATGGCAGAAATACGATGGTGTGCAAATGGTAGAGATGTGTGTAACTGTCAGATTCAGGGGCAATTTTATAACTGGGCACCATGTGACAGTTATTCTTTTTTTTTTTTAATGCATTTTCAAATATTACATTCATATTTATACAAATGCTAGAATCCGGAAATATTTAAGTATCAAAATTGTTCCTTTCCAAAAATTGGAAAGCATAAGAAGAGCACAGCAAAAATAAATTAATATATTGACCACAATTGTTAAGAGGGACAAGATACAGGTAATTTTATATACGAAGTAAGAAATTAATGTTATCAATCAGAGAGGAGAGAGCATTAGGCTTGCTAGCAGGTTTTAACAGCATATAATCCTGTGAGAATATTCAGGCTGAAACATTCTCTTTCTCCTTAGCAGTTATATATTCTAGCATTTTCTTTGGATCAAGAAATACATAATTTACATTATTTATAGATACCAAACATCTACATTGATATTTCAACACATATGTACCACCTAAGGCAAGAATTTTAGGTTTTAAAGCCATAAACTCTCACCTTCTTTTTTGCGTGTCTCTATTCAAATCAGGAAATATCTGAACTTTTTCACCAAAGAATTTAGCATTCATATGTCTAAAGTATAATCAAAATATATTATTCATGTCTGGCTCAAAAGCAAATGAAACTAAAAGAGTTGTTTGTTGGGTTACTACTACTACTATTTATTTCGAACACTCGTCCACTCTCTCATTATCTCTCGCCTTGACTACTGTAACCTACTCCTCACTGGCTTCCCACTTAGCCATCTATCCCCCCTTCAATCCGTTCAGAACTCTGCTGCATGTCTTATCTTCCGTCAGGACCGATATGCCCATATCACCCCTCTCCTCAAGTCACTTCACTGGCTTCCGATCAGGTACCACATGCAGTTCAAGCTTCTCCTACTAACCTACAAATGCATTCAATCTGCAGCCCCTCATTACCTCTCTACCCTCATCTCCCCTTACGCTCCTACCTGTAACCTCCGCTCGCAGGACAAATCCCTCCTCTCAGTACCCTTCTCCACCACTGCCAACTCCAGGCTCCGCCCTTTCTGCCTCTCCTCACCCTATGCGTGGAATAAACTCCCTGAGCCCATACTCCAGGTCCCCTCCCTACCCATCTTCAAATCCTTACTCAAAGCCCACCTCTTTAATGTCGCCTTTGGCACATAACCATTATACCTCCATTCAGGATATCTAGACTGCCCCAACTTGACATTTCGTCCTTTAGATTGTAAGCTCCTTTGAGCAGGGACTATCCTTCTTTGTTAAACTGTACAGCGCTGCTTAACCCTAGTAGCGCTTTAGAAATGTTAAGAAGTAGTAGTAGTACTATTTAGCATTTATATAGCGCTACAAAGCATACGCAGCGCTGCACAAACATAGAAGAAAGACAGTCCCTATTCAAAGAGCTTACAATCTAATAGACAATATTAATAAAGCAAGCAAATCAATTAATGTGTAGAGGAGAGGAGGGTAGGTAGAAGCGAGAGGTATAAGTGGTTACAAGTCAAAAGCAATGTTGAAGAGGTGGGCTTTCAATCTAGATTTAAAGATGGTCAAGGATGGGGCAAGATGTAGGGGCTCAGGAAGTTTATTCCAGGCGTAGGATGCAGCGAGACAGAAGGAGCGAAGTCTGGATTTGGCAGTAGTGGAGAAGGGAACAGATAAGAAGGATTTGTCCATGGATCGGAGCGCATGGGAAGGGGAGTAGGGAAGGACGAGTGTGGAGAGATACTGGGGAGCAGCAGAGTGAATACATTTATAGGTTAGTAGAAGAAGTTTAAACAGGATACGAAAACGGATAGGGAGCCAGTGAAGCGACCTGAGGAGAGGGGTAGCATGAGTAAAGCGATCCTGGCAGAAGACGAGACGGGCAGCAGAGTTTTGAACCGACTGGAGAGGGGGAGAGGTGACTAAGTGGGAGGCCAGCAAAAAGCAGATTGCAGTAGTCTAAATGAGAGGTGACAAGGGTGTGGATGAGGGTTCTGGTAGAATGTTCAGAAAGAAAGGGGCGGATTTTATGGATGTTGTAAAGAAAGAAACGAAAGTATGGGCTAAGGATGAAATAACACATAGCCCATCAAGAATAGTCAGAATCATGATGTTTTACACTTTGCTTAAACAAATAGTGTTACTTAGCTTTAGCAATTTTGCCCATATATGGAGCTGTACCTGTATAGACGTTTATCACGCATGGACGTCCATATAAGGCGATGCACGTTTTACAACGGTTATTCACTGAGAAACATATCTCTCCGCAGGGAGCCCAATTTCAGCAAGGGTGAAATTGTACACTTGGTGCAGCTGTGCACCACCACCACCTGCCCCCCCAGGACTCTCTCTCCATCCAAGCCTGGGGTGAGATAAGGGACAGGTTGAAGAGGTAAGTGTTTGCTCACCCCCCCCCCCCCTCCTGGGCTATCACATACTCCTGGGTTACCACTTCTAATGTGCTTTCCAAGAAGTCAGTAATATTAAGTCCAGGTTGGGGTCCTGTGATAAGTTATTCTAGTGGACCATGCTGATTGCCAGTTCTATAAAGGGATCCGGCTGCCAAAAAGCCTATCAAGAGTGCAAGCCTTTGTACATGATTGTCATGCCAAACAACCCATTCCACGCCCATAGCCATGTCCCCTTTTTGGTAGCGCGTATTAGAATTTACATGATACAACTTTCCAGAAAACGCTTAGCAGGTACTCCGTGTAAATTCTAATTAATGCCAATTAGTGCTGATAAGTGATTGCTTACATTCACCGATTAGCTTGATAAAAAAATTAGGTAATGCACATTGTTATGGCATGTGCTTCAGTTTCAACACAGAAATCCCTGCACGATATATAGAATCCAGGAGTGGACTGCCCATACTCCAACCTTGTCTATGCCCCCTTGCACTTATGCATGATGCCACTTACCCAAGAGATTAAACAATAGTGTTTAATGCACTCATATGTATTAGAGCTAATTTTCACAGCATTAATACACATAAACAGAGGTTTAACACAGTGTCTTGTTATAGAATTGTATAGAATTACGTCCTACATGCATATGTAGCAGACATGTCTATGTCCAACCCATGCTCCACTAATGAGTGTGCCTCCTTGCATTCATGCAATATTCCACTTATACACACCTTTACAGAATAGCATTTTGGTGCTCTACTGGCATTTTCCTATGCTAGAATTCTGCAAATTTAGATGTAGGATCTGTAAAGAAGGGCTTTCAGTTACAGAATGGCCCTATATGTGTTAGATATGATTGACCCATTTTAGTATCGGATTGTTTGGATATCTAGTTCCAATATGGAGATAGGTGCTAGCAATGACGTTATGAGCACAATTCTGCCTACAATATTTCCATTCATTTTCTTATATATTCAGTCTTGTAAAAATGTCAGTCTACCTGGCAGTTCTCTGATCTCACTTCTAAATATGCCCCAACAACCCCACCACTATAACACCCCCCCCCCTAAAAAGAAATGCTTTCTTTGCAAGAAACTTCATGCTTACCTCCTGCAGCCTCGCATCAAGTGTTGCTCTTGACATAATGATGAATTAGTGCAGAAATTATCTACATCCAGTAGGTTATATATCCTTCAGCCTTACAAAGAATTACAGAGCAAGTACATTGACCATCAGAGAATTTACAATCTGCGCCTGAGGAATTATCACACTGAGGAATATCAGCACAGGTTCCAATCTTTTAATTATCTCAACAAGGGTTTCTTCATCTATGCAAGAACATCCTGATGAGCAATGAGTCATTACATTCCTAGAGAGATATATTGGGATCTGGTCCAAGGGCAGATAAACTACAATTTTTTCAGAATTAAAAAAATTATAATATTTTATTATTCTGTTAAAATACATAAATGCTAATAAAAATAAAGACAAAAATTATAACATCCCTCTGACTCTTGTAGAGGTCATTAAGTATTATTACCTATTAAGTACCAAATTAATGTGTGGCTAGAATTGATATGTTTTTTGCAATGTTTATCACTCACACATTATTATTAGAATTTGTATAGCGCTACCAGACGCACGGAGCGCTGAACACCTGACACAGACAGTCCCTGCTCACATAACAGTGGAAACCAGAGAATAACTACAAAATGATTTCAAAATCAAAAGTTATAAACTAATCTTTATATAGATTGGTGACACCTAATGAGACGTATCTCGATTGCCGCTCAACAAGTGTGTTGGGGGTTAAAGAAAACTAGGGTACAAAGGTGCACCAGTTTACACAGTAAAATCTTGGTCTGCCAGAAACATAAGTAGTTTGCTATCTGCATATACAAAAAAAAACTTTGTATTAAACTCCTTAATTAGGGTGGCCAAGGGGCTGAGAAATATATTAAAAATAGGAAAAAAGACCAAACCCCGCAGCATGCCACATTGAAGAGGAATTGCAGCAGATGAGGTAGTAGGACATGAAACTATATAACAATGATCAACAAGACAGGAAGAAAACCAAGACAACACTGTACCCACAAGACCTTGGGCCTTCAGACTTGAAAGTAAGAGATCATGTTAGACAAGGTCAAATGATGAGGACAGATCCAACGAGACCGGGATGGTGATGGGACCTGCATCCAAAGAAGAGTGTAGTTCACCTACGAGAGCTGTTATAGTGTTTCCAGTACTATGATGTGTTCTAAAACCAGTTTGACAAGGATGAAGTGCAGAAATCTGGGTGGCACAGTGCAGAAGCTGATAAAAACTATTCTCTAAGCTATCTTATAAATGATATGCAGATGTGATACCAGACGATAGTTCCCAGGAAGAGAGGGGTCCAAAGTAGGTTTTTCACTTCACTGGCTCCCTGTCCACTTCCGTATACAGTTCAAACTTCTCTTACTGACCTTTAAATGCATCCATTCTGCAGCCCCCTATTACCTCTCCACTCTCAGCTCTCCCTACATTCCTCCCCGTGACCTCCGCTCACTGGACAAATCTCTCTTGTCGTCCCCCTTCTCCTCCACTGCTAACTCCAGGCTTTGTTCCTTTTCTCTCGCAGCACCTTATGCCTGGAATAGACTTCCTGGACCTGTACGTCTAGCTCCATCTCTTCCTGTTTTCAAATCTATGCTGAAAACCCACCTTTTCACTGCTGCTTTTGGCTCCTAGCCACTACTCATTTGCCTCCCCCCTTGTTCCTTCTCACCCAGTACTTCCCTCGCCCTTAATTGTCTTGTCTGTCTGTGTTATTTAGATTGTAAGCTCTATTGAGCAGGGACTGTCTCTCTGTGTCAGGTGTTCAGCTCTGTGTGCATCTGGTAGCGCTATACAAATGCTAATAATAATAAAAAGAGGCCTAACCAATGCCTGTTTCTATGAAGAAGGATCACTGCCCATAGAAAGACTTTGATGAATCATATGTAAAAGCAAAAGGCCACGGGCATGATTAGGATAGCAAAGCCAACTGGAAGGTAAAGGATCCCGTAGTAATACAGTTTGTCAAGCTGCAAAATTTGAAAGAGTGGCAGCTGAGAGGTTAGAAACTCCAGGTTGCTTATGTTAAAATCTGGTCTCCATTATTAAGTAATTAGAAGGGTGTGAACCCTAAATAATATATGGCCTTTGTGTAGATGAAACATTATTGTTATTGTTAATATTAAATCAAATTGGTAGAAATTGGTATGCATGGATTGATGTATATGTCTCTTTGAACTATTTCCCATGGATATAGTTACTTTTGGATTTTTTTCTATACCTGAATTTTAATAAACTTTATTGAACTAGGGGAAAGGATGCATGTACTATATGTTTCCTTCATAAAGTTTTCACTTTTTCTATATGCAGTGCTCTCATTCACTTTATAAATTACCCCTAAAAATTTGCCAATCCTTTAGCTCAGTCCTTTGCATTTTGGGGCTATTGAGACCCCCAACAGACCTGTTAATACTTCTCAATTCTAATCTGTATTCAAGTCTCGCATTTATTGGATAAATAGCATATTAGAGTACTTTCTAGGTTTACATAAAATTGTTCAATTATAAAATGTAAAATAATAAGGGGAGGAAAGAAAAGTTATATATAATGAAGTAGAGGAAAATTAATGTACCACTATGTTGAAGTATATTCCAGGAACCCGTCACCAAATCCATTTGTATCCTGCTCTAAGAATCATAAGCTTTGAGGAGAAAGAAAATTGTTAAAGCAGAATTAATTGTAATATATGAGGGTCCCAGTCTAAAATGCAGACACATGGAATTCCAGAGTGTAATCGAAATGTATTTTAAAGATTGTTTTTCAACCCTGTCTGGTCCGTCCAGTGCACTCGGGGTCTGTGTTGTTGATTAGAAGTAATTCTTTTTAAAAATGGTTATTTAACTTTGATTGTGTGAAAATAAGTTGGAATGCAGAAGATAAGACACAGCTCTAATTAATTTGGTATGTGAAGGGGAGGATGGCACTTGTTTTTCCGGGCCCAGCTTGGCACCTGGACTTTAGAAAGCATGTGACCATGTTCCCACAGTCCTAAATAGAGAAGCATTCTGTAACTTTCCATACCTCTGAATATGCGCTCAGAGCCTAATAAAAAGAGAGGGCTTGTCACAGCAGAGTGGGGGTTCATCTGTGGGCAGACGTGTTGTGCAGAGGGTCTGTTCCTGGTCTGAAGCTTCTAGCTCTCGCTGTGAACCGGGTCCCCCCAGCTGATAAGAGCCTGAATGATGGAGACCAGTGATGATGTATGTATAGTGTATATATCGTTTATTTACTGGTCTACGAACTCTTTGCATTGCTTAGATGTAGAGACCAGTGATGTAATGACTGTTTATGATTGTTTCTCATTATTGTGTGTATATTGCTAATAATTGTATATACCTTAATCATTGCAGAATTTAGCTCCTCTAATAAAGGTTTAATTTACTTGTTACGAATCCAAAAGTATCCATGGTAGTTATTGAGCAGTCTCTGTTAGTTAGGCTGTAAATCCATAGCATTACACAGAGAAAGGCCATGGTCACACTAAATATTAACAGATGGATAGTATCTAGACCAATGATCTGAAAAGATGGAACCGACAATAAATGCTGTGGGGAAGATCTGAAAGCATGCAAAGGAGAACAGTGGATGAAATTTCAAATCAAATAGCAAAATAGAAAGAAGGGTTCAGCACAGTGCAGTATTTTATGAACCAGAGTCAAAATTTTATAATGGCAACCGATGTTCTACCTTAAGAGAGAGGTTACATGATCAAACATTTGAGGGTCTGTGATCAGTTTAACAGTAATATTCTGAAAACCACCTCAGGTCAACCGTTTGGAGATCCTGGAGTAATGCGTTTTAAATGTCCATGCTACTTTATACCAGAGCATGAATCAGTACAGCAAGGTTTGAATGAACTTGGCAATCAGCTCTTTTGAGAACACCAGCCGTAAAGTAATAAGTCTAGAGGAAACTTTACAAAATCAAATGATTCAAAAAGCAACTGAACATAGAACAGACTTTTCTAAGATAACTCTTTAGGACTGGTACATGCTGAGCAAAGAGTAAAGGTAACTGGTTATCATTTCTGTACTGATCAGTAACACTGGAGGGCCAAAGAGGAAGCACAGCTTTTACCATATAAAAGGGGGGTCATTTTATACACCTATTTCCACATATAAAACATATTTACAACTAGAAATGACTGATATAGGTGCTCATTTTCAAAGCACAAAGATTTGCAAAGTTACATAAAGGCACATTTTGAAAGCACTTAGACTTACAAAGTTGTAACCTAGGGAATTTTGTAAGTTTATATGCTTTGAAAATGAGCCTCATAAAATTGCATGAGTGAACATACACAAAATATTAGAAGCACCTATAACGTACTTTTATGTTCAACAGTTTTTATTGACAACAGAATTGCAAAGCTACAATCACCAAGAGGACATATTCACATTATATTCTACTGAAACATCACAATGACAACGAAAATCATTTTCAATTTTTAGAACCCTTATATCCCTCTCCCTCTTCTTCCCCCCAAACCCACCCTGTTCCCCCATATAAGTGTTTCAATGAGCACCAGAGCTAAATACAGTAGCAATCATAATATATTAAGGATTAAACTTCTTCCCTGTTGTGTTATCTCGGCTAAATAGGGGTTCCAGATCCCAAGAAATCGGAGCTTACGTTTATAAGAGCCTCTGGCTTCTTGTGCTTCCCAAGTAATTACTTGGTGTACTTGGTTTCGCCAGTGCCAGTATTCTGGCTTGTCCTTTGAAGCCCATTTTTGCAAGATGCATTTCCGTGCTATCAAGCAGAGCTTACGGCACAGCAACACTTCACCCGCACTGAGCCTCCTAAATGAGTCAGGACAATCAAGCACCACCTGGGCAGGTGTTCCCTGTATACATTTCGGCATCAAAAGAGAAAGAAATGCCACCACCCTCCTTCAAAAACATCTTATAACCGAACATCCCCAAATCCCATGATATAGAGAATTATCAGCTGAGTTACACTTCAAGCAAGTAGGTGTTATTATTCCCCCCGCTCGGAATAGCTGAACTTGTGAAAAGTATGCTCTATGAATAACTCTATATGCACATTCTCTATATCCTGCCCCACTAATTAATTGGGGAATGTTCTTAAGATGCACTGCAATATCCCAAGAGGTGCATTGACATTCCAAGGGGGCAAAGCTTGGACATAGCAGGGATACAGTTGCATTGTTTTCACATACTTATTTTATTTTTGTTACATTTGTACCCTGCGCTTTCCCACTCATGGCAGGCTCAATGCGGCTTACATGGGGCAATGGAGGGTTAACTGACTTGCCCAGAGTCACAAGGAGCTGCCTGTGCCTGAAGTGGGAATCAAACTCAGTTTCTCAGTTCCCAAGGACCAAAGTCCACCACCCTAACCACTAGGCCACTCCTCCACTGTTGCTACTATTTGAGATTCTACATGGAATGTTGCTATTCCACTAGCAACATTCCATGTAGAAGTCGGCCCTTGCAGATCACCAATGTGGCCGCGCAGGCTTCTGCTTCTGTGAGTCTGACGTCCTGCACGTACGTGCAGGACGTCAGACTCACAGAAACAGAAGCCTGCGCAGCCTTCTACATGGAATGTTGCTAGTGGAATAGCAACATTCCATGTAGAATCTCCAATATTCCATGTAGAATCTCCAATAGTAGCAACATTCCATGTAGAATCTCCAATAGAAGCAACATTCCATGTAGAATCTCCAATAGTATCTATTTTATTTTTGTTACATTTGTACCCTGCGCTTGCCCACTCATGGCAGGCTCAATGCGGCTTACATGGGGCAATGGAGGGTTAAGTGACTTGCCCAGAGTCACAAGGAGCTGCCTGTGCCTGAGGTGGGAATTGAACTCAGTTCCTCAGTTCCCCAGGACCAAAGTCCACCACCCTAACCACTAGGCCACTCCTCCACTGTTGCTACTATTTGAGATTCTACATGGAATGTTGCTATTCCACTAGAAGTCGACCCTTGCAGATCACCAATGTGGCCGCGCAGGCTTCTACATGGAATGTTGCTAGTGGAATAGCAACATTCCATGTAGAATCTCCAATATTCCATGTAGAATCTCCAATAGTAGCAACATTCCATGTAGAATCTCCAATAGTATCTATTTTATTTTTTTTACATTTGTACCCTGCGCTTTCCCACTCATGGCAGGCTCAATATGGCTTACATAGGGCAATGGAGGGTTAAATGACTTGCCCAGTCACAAGGAGCTGCCTGTGCCTGAAGTGGGAATTGAACTCAGTTTCTCAGTTCCCCAGGACCAAAGTCCACCACCCTAACCACTAGGCCACTCCTATGCCTATGCATATACCCACAAAGATTACACACAATTATCCATAACTTCATCATTCAAAATAACATATCCAAATGCTGACATGTTCTGAGTCTTAGCAGTTATAGAGAGAGATACCATCCTCAGTTCAACGGCACTGTTCCAAAATCTGCTGCCAGCTGTAAATTGTGTCTGACATTTATCAGTAAATGTTTTGTATGAACAACAAGGTTCTTGTTTTCAGAAGTCCCAGTATACAGGACACAAATGGTTGCAGAGTCATTGTGAGCAGACCAGTGAGGGGATTAGGAATAAGCACAACATTACTTTAGAGCACCTGCTATCATGGTCAGGGCAAGATACATTCCTCTTTAGTGGGTCTTCATGATGGCTTTTTTAAGGGCCACTTTTAACTCTGCTTCTCAAGCTATAAATCAGAGGGTTTAGGAGTGGGAGAGTGACTATATACATTGCGATAGGTAACTTGTTTACATCTGAAGTATCTATTGCCCCAGGGTGTATATACACTCCTATCATAGTACCATATGCCAGAAGGATGACTGTAAGGTGGGATGAACAGGTGGAGAAGGCCTTTCTTTTACCCTCTGAAGAGCGGATTTTCAGGACGGTGGAAATGATAAACACGTAGGATGTCAGGGTTAGGAGAAATGGAATGAAGACTACAAATAACCCCTCTATATAACTCATAGTTTGAATTATTGAGGTTTCTGAGCAAGAAAGTTTCACCACTGCTGCAATTTCACAGAAGAAGTGATTTATTACATTGGAGTCACAGAAAGGAAACTGGGATACAATAACGTTGGCTGGCAATGGTGCTAGTAAACCTGCTATCCATGAAGCACCTGCCAGAATAACACACGCTCTCTTATTCATGATGTTGAGGTAATGCAAGGGGTTGCATATTGCAATGTAACGGTCGTAAGCCATAGCAGAAAGAAGAATAAATTCTGTACATGCACATATCGTATAGCAGTACATCTGTAAAATGCATCCCCAAAAAGATATATCATAATCCTTTGACAGAAGAATTGCCAACATTTTCGGAACAACAGAAGTCAAAGAGCAGATGTCTAAAGCAGACAGGTTGGCCAGGAAGAAATACATGGGGACGTGGAGGTGTCGATCACCACATACTACGCAGATAACGAGGAGGTTCCCCAGCATAGCCATCAGGTAGAGGACTGAGAAGAGAGTGAAGAGAGGGAGCTGCAGATCTGGAAACTCTGGGAACCCAAGAATCAAGAATTCTGCCACACTGGTATGATTTACCATTTCATTGTTTTAAAGCTTCAAGGAAGTAGAGACATCATGAAGGAAAAGAGATAGAAATTAGGAATCAATGTGACCAAACATATTACAAAATACTCTTAAAAACACAGATGCAATAAACCAGATCATCTAAGAACACATGCAAGTAAAACATGTCTTTTATAATTCTATAGAGGTCAACTTTGATAGTCGCACTGAGCTGTCTTGGGTTTTGAAAGAACATGAATACAGGCTTCAATCTTTGCTACACCATCTAGGTTTAAACCATCAAGTCCCATCTCTAGCCGTCTTCAAATCTAAGCTAAAAGCCCACCTTTTGTTGCTGCTTTTAACTCCTAACCCTTATTCACTTGTTCAGAACCCTTAGTTTATCATCCTCACTTTAATATTTCATTATCTCTTGTTTGTCTGTCCTAATTAGATTGTAAGCTCTGTCGAGCAGGGACTGTCTCTTCATGTTCAAGTGTACAGCGCTGCGTATGTCTAGTACTGCTTTAGAAATGATAAGTAGTAGTAGTACTATTATCCAGCAGCACTGCCAACCTGATCTCCCCTCATGTCCATCAGTATTTTAAGCGACTAACAACTAGTTACTGAGAGGGCAATTCTTCAAGGTAGATCTCTATTTCAGTGCTCTAATACCATTCAGTGAATGTCTGTTCTACAATACCAGATTTCATAGTGTAATTCTAGGATAACCCAGTATTGACTACCCAGAACCTTACAATCAACTCAGAATTATTTAAATTTCAGAAAATTATTTAAGACTACCATCTTCAAAAAAGGCATACTTTCCAGTCTCAACCTAATCTTAATTTTTCCTGTTTTCAGCAAAATCCATGGACCTCATTATCTATCTTTTGTTATCTCTGTTCTTTTATATGATACCTATACGCTTAATAACCTACCATTACATTGTTCATTTATACCTTCTGAACTGTAGCCTACCCTACAATTATGTGTAAGCCACATTGAGCCTACAACTAGTGGGAAAATGTGTGGTATAAATGTATTAAATAAATAAATAATTTGACGTGCTTTACATGTATGGCAGAAATATGATGGTTCGCAAAAGGTAGGGATGTGTAACTGTCAGATTCAGGGGTAATTTTATAACTGGGCAGCATGTGATAGTTTTTCTAGTGGCCCATACTGATTGCCAATTCTATAAAGGGATCTTGCTGCCAAAAAGCCTATCAAGAGTGCAAGCCTAATACACAATTGTCATGCCAAACAACCCACTCCACACCCATAGCCATGTCCCCTTTTTAGTAGCGCGTATTAGAATTTACATAAACCACTTTCCAGAAAACGCTTAGCAAGTACTTCGTGTAAATTCTAATTAATGTCAATTAGTGCTGATAAGTGGTTGCTTACAGTCAATTATCGGCACTGAATAGCTTGATAAAAAAAATTAGGTAATGCACATTGTTATGGCATGTGCTTCAATTTCAACACAGAAATCCTTGCACAGTATATAGAATCCAGGAGTGGACTGCCCATACTATAACCTTGTCTATGCCTCCTTGCACTTAGGTATGATGCTACTTACCCAAGAGCTTAAACAATAGTGTTTAATGCACTTATATGGACGAGCTAATTTTCACAGCGTTAATACACATAAACAGAGGTTTAACACAGTGTCTTGTTATAGAATTGTATAGAATTACGTCCTACATGCATAAGTAGGAAACATGTCTATGTCCCACACTTGCTCCACTAATGAGTGTGCCCCCTTGCATACTGCCCCTTGCATTCATGCATTATTCTACTTATACACAGTTACAGAATAGCATTTCGGTGCCCAACTAGCACTTTCCTATGCTAGAATTCTGCAAATTTAGATGCAGAAAGATCTGCATAGGTGGGCTTTCAGTTACAGAATGGCCCTATATGTGTTAGATATGATTGACCCATTATTAGTATTGGATTGCTTGGATATCTAGTCCCAATATGGAGATAGGTGCTAGCAATGACGTTATGGGCACAATTCAGCCTACAATATTTCCATTCATTTTCTTATATATTCAGTCTTGCAAAAATGTGAGTCCGCCTGGCAGTTCTCTGATCTCACTTCTAAATATTCCCACCACTATGAAACACCCCCCTAAAAAAAATGCTTTCTTTGCAAGAAAATTCAGGCTTACCTCCTACAGCCTCACATCAAGTGTTGCTCTTGACATAATGATGAATTAGTGCAGAAATTATCTACATCCAGTAGGTTATATATCCTTCAGCCTTACATCATACCAAGAATTACAGAGCAAGTACGTTGACTATCAGAGCATTTACTAACTGCATCTGAGGAATTATCACACTGAGGAATATCAGCACAGGTTCCAATCTTTTAATTATCTCAATAAGGGTTTCGTCATCTATGCAAGAACATCCTGATGAGCAATGAGTCATTACATTCCTAGAGAGATATATTGGGATCTGGTCCAAGGGCGGATAAACTACAACTTCTTTCAGAATTTTAAAAATTATAATATTTTATTATTCTGTTAAAATACATATATACTAATAAAAATAAAGAAAAAATATAACATCCTTCTGAATCTTGCAGAGGTCATTAAGTAACAAATTAATGTGTGGCTAGAATTGATATGTTTTTTGCAATGTTTATCACTGGCACATAACAGTGGAAACAAGAGAATCAGTGGCGTTCCTAGGGGGGGCGGTGGGTGCGGTCCGCCCCGGGTGCACGCCATTGGGGGGGTGCCGCGCGCCTGTCCGCTACGTTCATTCTGTGCTCCCTCTGCCCCGGAACAGGTTACTTCCTGTTCCGGGGCAGAGGGAGCATGGAAACGAACGAAGCGGATAGGCGCGCGCGCCCCCCCCTCCCACAACGGCATGCACCCGGGGGGGGGTTTCCTTCGCCGGGGGGGGAGGGTTGCGCTGCACATAACAGTGGAAACAAGAGAATAACTACTAAATGATTTCAAAACCAAAAGTTATTAACTCATCTATTTATAGATTGGTGACAACTAATGAGACGTAGCTCAATTGCTGCTCAACAAGTAAAATCTTGGTCTGCCAGAAACATAAGTAGTATGTCATCTGCATATATAGAAAAAACTTTGTATTACAGTCCTGAATTAGGGTGACCAAGGGGCTGGGAAATATATTAAAAAGGAGGAGAAAAAAAGACCAAACCCTGCAGCATGCCACATTGAAGAGGAATTTCATCAGATGAGGTAGTAGGACATGAATGAAACCATATAGCAATGATCAACAAGATAGGAAGAAAACCAAGAGAACACTGTACCCACAAGACCTTGGGCCTTCAGACTTGAAAGTAAGAGATCATGCTAGACAAGGGCAAATGCTGTGGACAGATACAGAGAGACCTGGAGGGTGATGAGACCTGCATCTAAAGAAGAGTGAACTTCATGTGGGGGAGCTGTTATAGTGGATCCAGTACTATGATGTGTTCTAAAACCAGTTTGACAAGGATGAAGTGCAGAAATCTGGGTGACAGTGCAGAAGCTGATAAAAACTATTCTCTAAGCTATCTTAGAAACGATACACAGATGTGATACCAGACGATAGTTCCCAGTAAGAGAGGGGTCCAATGTGGGTTTTTAAAAAGAGGCCTAACCTATGCCTGTTTCTATGAAGAAGGATCACTGCCCACAGAAAGACTTTGATGAATCATATGTAAAAGCAAAAGGCCAAGGGCATGTTTAGGGTAGCAAAGCCAAATGGAAGGTAAAGGATCCAGATGGCAAGTAGTAAACTGCATAGACCAAGTGGAGGAGGGGAAGGACAGGAGAAGTTTGAAAATGCCAGAGTATCTCATAGATGTTCCACCTTATTAAAGAAGATGGAAGCTGAGGGTCCCTTTTACCAAGTTGCTGCAAAAGGGGGCCGGTGCTGGATTCGGCTCGTGTTTTATATAGTCCAAGGTTTCGTGGGGGTTTTGCATGTTTGTTTGTTTTTTGCTTGTTTGTTTGTAACTGGGGCACTAGAGGGTTAAAATGATTTGCCCAGGGTCACAAGAAGCTGTAGTAGGAATTGAACCCAGTTCCCCTGGTTTTCAGGGCACTATACTAACCATTTGGCCCCCTCCTCTGCTCTTGCTCTCTGCCTCCCTCCCTCCCACTCATTCTCTGTAGGTCCAGTATTTTTTTGTCTCTCCATCTCCCCCTCTCCCTCACTCTGTGGGTCTAGCATACCTGTCCACCTTTCTCATTCCCACCCACAAACTCTTGGGTGTGGCATTTGTTCCCCCTCCCCCATCTGCAAACTTACTTGTCTTTGTCAGAAATTAATGTAGTGGTATAGAGGCTAATCTGGTAGGTACGCTAATCTGTTGATCCCTGGAAAGTTCCTCAGTATATTTAAGTTATGTAATGAGGATACGTTGAGGTGAAGCCGAGTATACTTGCCTGGGAGAAATTAATGTAGACTATCTCCCAGCCCTGAGGCCTCCCTTTAGCTATTTCCTGACTACAGGAAAGCTACCACTGGAGGAGACGGGGTATGACCCAGGAAAAGCACCTGGGCTGGCCAAAGGTCCACCTGCACTAATCATCAATAAATACAAGCAATGCCTGAGACAGGGGCACCAAGGGAAAGATAGGGAGACAGAGGGAAGATGGATGGTGGACATAGAAAGAGAAGAAATGTCAAATAGACAGGAAATCCTGGAAAGAACCCTGGGACCAAAATGCCCAGACAGCAAAGCTAGAAAAAAAAAATGTATTCTGAATGTATTGAAATATTTCAGCTTTGGGAAATGCACATTTTTATTTCTTTATTTCAGTCCCTATGTCTCTAGTATTGCTGTGTATGCAGTGTCTGACTTGAGGCTTTCATTAGTGTCCCCTTGATACAACCTGCTCTTTCTCTGGTCTTATTCAAATCCAGTCTGAAGCCTCGAGGCAGCTTGGGACGGAAAAAGCGCTGAACGTTCTAATACTAGAATAACCCAGTTTCGACGTGCCTTACACATATGGAGTGGAGGAGTGGCCTAGTGGTTAGAGCACCAGTCTTGCAATCCAGAGGTAACCGGTTCAAATCCCGCCGCTGCTCCTTGTGATCTTGGGAAGTCACTTAACCCTCCATTGCCTCAGGTACAAACTTAGATTGTGAGCCCTCATGGGACAGTCAAATATCCAGAGTACCTGAATGTAACTCACCTTGATCTGGAAAAGGTGTGAGCAAAATCTAAATAAATAAATATGTGTTAACAATTACACCAGCAATAGATCTGGCAGAACTGCAATAGTTTGAAAATGGTAGGGATGTGTGTAACTCACAGCAACAGGGGTAATTTTATAACTTAGCACCATTTGTTAGGCATTGTATTGGCAAACATTGATCGCCAATTCTATAATGGCAGCTTGATGTCAAAACACCCTTATAGAATGTTATTGTAATAAAAAATTTAGAGTAGTCTATAAACCGTGCCTAGATTTAGGTGTGGTTTTTAGAATATGCCTAAGGGCCATGCCAGAGCCTAAGTCTAAGCGCATTCATTTCCACCAAAGAAAACTTGGTGTAAATACTGGAGCCTAAGTTAGGTATCAAAAAGACGTGGAGGGGCATAATCGAACGGTGGCGGCCATCTTTAAGGCCAGCCCTGTAAAGTGGCGTCCTGACCGTATTATCGAAACAAGATGGCTGGCCATCTTTCATTTCGATAATACGGTCGGGGCCGGCCTTAGAGATGGCCGACATTGGTTTTTCCCGATAATGGAAACTAATGGCGGCCATCTCAAACCCGGCCAAATCCAAGCTATTTGGTCATGGGAGGAGCCACTGGTCCCCCTCACATGCCAGGGGGCACTGCAATAGACTTCACAAATTGCTCCCAGGTGCATAGCTTCCTTACCTTGTGTGCTGAGCCCCCCCCCCCCAAATCCCCCAAAATCCACTCCCCACAACTGTACACCACTACCATAGCCCTTAAAGGGTAATAGGGGGCACCTAGATGTGGGTACAGTGGGTTTCAGGTGGGTTTTGGAGGGCTCCCATTCACCACCAGACGTGTAACAGGTAGGAGGGGATGGGCCTGGGTCCACCTGCCTGAAGTGCACTGCAGTACCCACTAAAATCTGCTCCAGGGAACTGCACACTGCTGTCATGGAGCTGGGTATGACATTTGAGGCTGGCATAGAGGCTGGAAAAAAATCTTTTTTATTTTTATTTTTTTGGGAGGGGGTTGGTGACCACTGGGCGAGTAAGGGGAGGTGATCTCCGATTCCCTCCGGTGGTCATCTGGTCAGTTCGGTCACATTTTCAAGGCTTGGTTGTTAACAAAAAGGGACCAAGTAAAGTCATCCAAATATTGATCAGGGCTGCCCTTATTTTTTCCATTGTCAGCCGAGGCAGCTATCTCTTAACCACGCCCGTCCCGCCTTCGGTACACTGCCGACACGCCCCCTTGAACTTTGGCCGGCCTTGCAACGGAAAGCAGTTGAAGCTGGCCAAAATCGGCTTTCGATTATACCGACTTGGCTGGCTTTAGGAGAACGCTGGCCATTTCCCGATCTGTGTTGGAAGATGGCAGCCCTTCTCCTTCGAAAATAAGCAGAATATTCTATAACCTTGCCCGTAAACATTTGAAATACTCATGAACCACCCATTCCATGCCAATGGCCACTTTCCACAATATGCTCAGATAATCAATAGAAATCAAACAAAATAAAACATGGAAAATAAAATATGATACCTTTTTTATTGGACATAACTTAATAAATTTCTTGAGTTATGTCCAATAAGTTATGTCCAATAAAAAAGGTATCATATTTTATTTTCCATGTTTTATTTTGTTTGATTTCTATTGATTACTTTTAAGAGTGCACTAACACGGCTACCATACCTCTCTACACAATATGCTCAGCAACTACTACATATAAATTCTAATTAATGCCAATTAATACTGACAGCTGAGCTGGTTACTAACATGCAATTATCAGCACTGATTAGCTTGTTAACAAAATTAGGTTATGCGCATTATTATGGAACGTGATTCAATTTCCACACGGAAATCCTGGTGCGATGTATAGAATCCTGTGCTCAGTGTATAACTTACCCCACAATAAATGGTCTGCCCATACTCCAACCTTGTCTATGCCCCCTTAAACGTATGCATGATGCCACTTACGAAAGAGCTTAACCCATAGTGTTTAACGCATTTATATGCATCGGTGCTAATTTTCTCAGTATAACCACATATAAACAGTGCATTAGTCTTAGTGTCTTGTTATAGAATTTTATAGAATTACATCCTACATGCATGATCATGTGGGATATAAGAATAAATAAATAAATAAAATAAGGGAAGGAAAGAAAAGTTACATATAATCAAGAAGAGGAAAATAAAGATATCACTATGTTGCTGTATATTCCAGGAACCCATCAGCAAATCTATGTCCAACTTGCCCTAAGAATCATAAGTTTTGTGGAAAACAAAAATTGCTAAACCAGAATTAATTGTAATATATGACGGTTTCAGTCTAAAATGCAGAGGTAGGGAAGTCCAGTGAGAGGGCATCGTCACACTGAATATTAACTGATGGACAATGTCTAGAACGATGATCTGAAAAGATGGAGCCAGCAATAAATGTGGTTGGGTAGATATGAGAGCATGCGAGGGAGAGTAGTGGATCAAATAGCAAAACAGAAAAGGAGGGTTCACCACAATGCAGTGTTTTATGAACCAGAGTCAAAATCTGATATCGACAACTGATTTTCTACCTTTAAGAGAGAGGTTGCATGATCAAACTTCTAAGTGTCTGTGATCAGTTTAACAGCGATATTCTGAAAGCCACCTCAGGTCAACCATTTGAAGATCCTGGAGTAATGTGATATAGTCCATGGTACCAGAGCATGGATCAGTACAGTAAGGTTTGAATGAACTTGGCACTCAGCTCTTTTGAGAACACCTGCTGTAAAATAATAAGTCAAGAAGACGTCAATTGATGATTCAAATGTCTGTCTATATTTACAGAAAGAGTTGCTTCACAAAATCAAATGATTCAAATCGCAATTGAACATAGAGCAGACTTTTCTAAGATAACTCATTAATATCAGTACATGCTGAATACAGATAAGGTACCTAGTTATATATATATATATATATATATATATATATATATATATACATTTTTCACTAATTAATAATGCTAGAGGGCCAAAACAAGCCCAGCTTTTACCACATAAAAAGGAGTCATTTTATATAGCAATTTGAACCTCTAAAACATATTTATAATTAGAAAATGACTGATATAAAATTGTATGGGTGAACACATGCAGAATATTATAGACATCTACAAGATAAAATGTACTTTTATATGGAATGCTTTGGTGTTCCAAGGGGACAAAGTTTGAACAAAGCAGGGGTACAGTTGCATTGTTCTTACATACTTATGCATATGCATTTACCCACAGAGATAATACACAAACAACCATAACTGCATAAATCAAAATAACCTCTCTCTACTGAAATCCCAAAATGACTTATTTATATCCAAATGCTGACATAAATTTATGATTTGGGTCATATTGGTTGTAGAGAGATTGCATCTTCCACTTAAAACGTCATTGTTGCAAAAAACTGCAGCCAGCTGTAGATTGCGTCTGACATTTACAAGTCAATATTTTGTAGGGAAAAAAAGGTTTCTTGTTTTTAGAAGTCCCAGTATACAGGACAAAATGGTTCATGAGTCATTATGAGCAGACCAGGGAGGGGATTAGTAATAAGCACAACAGTACTTTAGAGCACCTGCTATCATGGTCAGGGCAGCATATATAGGACTTTAGTGGGTCTTCATGATGGCTTTTTTCAGGGCCACTTTTAACTCTCTGCTTCTCAAACTATAAATCAGAGGGTTTAGCAGTGGGAGAGTGACTATATACATTGCAATAGGTAACTTGTTTGGTTCTGCAGTATCCATTGACCCAGGGTTCATATACACTCCTATGATAGTCCCATATGCCAAAATAATGACTGTAAGATGGGATGAACAGGTGGAGAAGGCCTTGCTTTTACCCTCTGAAGAGCGGATTTTCAGGACGGTGAAAATGATAAACACATAGGATGTCAGGGTTAGGAGAAATGGAATTAAGAGTGCAAATAACCCCTGTATATAATTCAAAAATTGAATTATTGAGGTATCTGAGCAAGAAAGTTTCACCACTGCTGCAACTTCACAGAAGAAATGATTGATTACATTAGAGTCACAAAAAAGAAACTGAGATATAACAATATGGTGTGGTAAAGTTTCTAATAAACCTACTACCCATGAGGCAGCTGCCAGAACAGCACATGCCCTCTTATTCATAATGATGAGGTAACGCAAGGGGTTGCATATTGCAATGTAACGGTCATATGCCATGGCAGTGAGAAGAGCAAATTCTATACATACAGATATTGAATAGCAGTACATCTGTAGAATGCATCCCCAAAAAGATATATTATAGTCCTTTGTCAGCAGAATAGCCAGCATTTTTGGCACAATGGAACTCAAAGAGCAGATGTCTAAGGCAGACAGGTTGGCCAAGAAGAAATACATGGGGATGTGGAGGTGTTGATCAGCAGAAATGATGCAGATCACGAGGAGGTTCCCCAACACAGCCATCAGGTAGAGGATTGAGAAGAGAATGAAGAGAGGGAGTTGCAACTCTGGGAACTCTGGGAATCCAAGAATCAGGAATTCTGTCACACTGGTATAATTTACCATTTCACTGTTTGAAAGCTTCAAGGAAGAAGAAGAGACAGAATGAAGGAAAACAGAAATTAGGAAGCAGTGGGGGTGTTTTACTAAAGTTTAGCTCAAGATATCTGCAGAAGGCCCATTTTATTCTTATGGGTCCTGCTGCAAAATAACTCGAGCTAATCTTTAGTAAAAGATCCTCAATGTGACCAAACATATCACAAAATACTCCAGGAACACTGATGCAATAAACCAGATCAACTAAGAACAAATGCAAGTAAAACATGTCTTTTATAATTCTGTAGAGGTCAGCTTTGATATTGTCGCTGAGCTGTCTGGGTTGTGAATGTACATGAATACAGACTTCAATCTTGTTATCTTTGCTATACCATCTAGGTTTAAACCACCTATTATCTCAGCAGACCGAGCACTGTCAACCTGACCTGCCCTCATGTCCATCAATATTTTAAGCGACTAACAGCTCATTACTGAGAGGGCAGTTTTTTAAGGGAGCATCTCCATTTAGGTGTCCCAACGCCCTTCAGTGAATGCGTATTCTACAATACTAGATTATACGGTATAATACTAGGATAACCCAGTAGTGACATGCATTGCATGGATGTGCCCAAATTAGACCAGCAAAAGATATGCCATGGTTTGAAAATGGTAGGGATGTATGTAACTGACAGCTACGGGGTAATTTCATAACTTGGCTCCATGAGTTACACATTCTAGTGGCACAAACTGATCACTAATTCTATAAAAACAATGCACGACCTGGCAGCCTTCTGGAAATTACTAAAGACCAACCTGTTCAAAAAGACATACCATAATGATCCTTTATTAATGACCTGTCATCAAAAGTCTACCAGAACCAGACAACATCGAACACTCTATACCTGTTAGCTTCAATCAATTTGTCACTAATGAATGTTAATGCATTACCCCCTTATCTCTCACGCCTGAAATGAACTGTTTACCTAACTTACTTTATAGTTTATTTCAACATTTATGAACTTTAAATGTAATACTACTTTGCATTTCTCATTCCGGAAATGGCGATCGCCATTACAGCATAATGTAAGCCACATTGAGCCTGGGAAAAGGTGGGAAAATGTGGGATACAAATGCATAAATTTAATAAATAAATGGGATCTTGATGCCAAAAAGCCCTTATAGGATACTAGCGTAATATACAATTGTCATGCCAAACATTTATAAACTTTGGACTACATTCTATTAACAGTGCCTGAAAGATCATCACTGAAAATATTTCTGCTTAGGTCTAGTCTATAATCCGCACCTAGATTTAGGCATGGTTTATACAATATACCTAAGTAGGTTTACAGAATGTGCCTATGGGCCATGCCAGAGCCTAATTCTAAGATCCTATCTGTTTGCTTAATTCTATTATGTCATCCATGTTCTCTATGTAACACCAAATGTTATCTTTTACTCTGGAATGACGAATGCCATAATGAAACATTTTAAGCCACATTGAGCCTGCAAAATAGGTGGGAAAATGTGGGATACAAATGCAACAAATAAAATAAATAAATAAACAGTCAATCCTCTACAAAAAAAATCCCATATGCCAAAAGCGGGGACCAATCAATAAATAAATATGAAACGTATAATTTATAAAGGGGTACACAGAAAGTTCAGTATAGGCTGTATTTATAACGGAGCCAATTTTCAGTGAGCCTAGCTGCAAATGCGGCTCACTACCAGGCTCTATACATCATATTATACTCTCTTCCACGTGTTTCCCCAATTTTCTATGTGAATACACCACTACAAACTTAAGTGTGAAAAAAATAACCCACTTTTGGCATATGTCCATAAAAGTTCTACTTATTTATTTATCTCATTTATAGCCCACATTTTCCCAACAGCGTCACTCAATGTGGCTTACAGCGCACCGCAAAGGCAGACACCAGTGCAGTAAAATTAAGCTGATACAACAGAAAACCTACATAAGAAATAATGGGGAGGATGGGGAAGAGATGGAAGGAGCAGAGAAACCAGGGGAGAGGAGGGAAGGGTAGATGTGTCCAAAATTGTCACTAGATTGATGTTTATCAAGCAGAGGAGACACATGCCGAGTCCTTGGAATATGCTTGTCCAAATAGCATGGTCTTAAGTGATTTCCTGAAATTTAGATGGTTGTGGATGTTTTTTTATAGTTTTATAAGGAGAATATTCCTCTGAATACAAAAAAAACAATCCAAATGGCTTAATTATTTATCCTAAAATAGTCACAAATACAATTGTCTTGCAAAAGCACTGAAAAAAATTGAGTAATCAGGAACCAACTTATCTGGGAATAGAGTTCTTTCAAAACCTCCAACGAGATATCCTGAGATGACTCACTCTTAACTCTAAGCACGTTAATTTACGCCAAGGAAACCTTGGTGTAAATAACGGCGCATAAGTTAGGTGTCAAGCAGGTACATTCTATTTCTCTGTGGGTCAATTTTTGGAACGCTTACAAACAACCCATTCCACGCCCATAGCCATGTCCCCTTTTTGGTAACGCATATTAGAATTTACACGAACCACTCTCCAGAAAATGCTTAGCAAGTACTACGTGTAAATTCTAATTAATGCCAATTAGTACTGATAATTGGTTAACATTCAATTATCGGCGCTGATTAGTTTGTTAACCAATTAGGTAATGCACATTGCTATGGAATGAGCGCGATGTATAGAATCCGGGGGGTTTGAGTTTAACTTCCCCCACAATAAGTGGACTGCCCACACTTCAACCTTGTCTATGCCCCCTTGCATTTATTCAAGATGCCACTTACCCAAGCGCATAAACAATAGTGTTTAATGCACTTACATGTACTAGTGCTAATTTTCACAGCATTAATACACATAAACAGATGTCTATCATGGTGCCTTGTCATAGAATTTAATAGAATTACGTCCTACGTGAATAAATAGGAAACATGTCTATGTCCCACACTTGCTCCACTAATGAATGTGCCCCCTTGCATACTGCCCCTTGCATTCATGCATTCTTCCACTTATACACACCTTTACAGAGTAGCATTATGGTACTCTACTGGCTATGCTAGAATTCTGCAAATTTAGATGCAGAAGGATCTGTATAGGTGGGCTTTCAGTTACAGAATGGCCCTATGTGTGTTAGATATGATTGACCCATTATTAGTATTGGATTGCTTGGATATCTAGTCCCAATCTGGAGATAGGTGCTAGCAATGAAGTTATGGGCACAATTCAGTCTACAATATTTCAGTTCATTTTCTTATATATTCAGTCTTGTAAAAATGTGAGTCTACCTGGCAGTTCTCTGATCTCACTTCTAAATATACCCAACAACCTCACCACTATAACACCCCCCCCCCCCCTAAGAAGAAATGCTTTCATTGCAAGAAAATTCAGGCTTACCTCCTGCAGCCTCACATCAAGTGTTGCTCTTGACATAATGATGAATTAGTGCAGAAATTATCTACATCCAGTAGGTTATATATCCTTTAGCCTTACATCATACCAAGAATTGCAGAGCAAGTTCATTGACCATCAGAGAATTTACAATCTACGTCTGAGGAATTATCACACTGAGGAATATCAGCACAGGTTCCAATCTTTCACTTTTCTCAACAAGGGTTTCTTCATCTATGCAAGAACATCCTGATGAGCAATGAGTCATTACATTCCTAGACAGATATATTGGGATCTGGTCCAAGGGCCGATAAACCAACTTTTTCACAATTTTAAAAATTATAATATTTCATTATTCTGTTAAAATACATAAATGCTAATAAAAATAAAGACAAAAATTATAACATCCCTCTGACTCTTGTAGAGGTCATTAAGTATTATTACCTATTAAGTACCAAATTAATGTGTGGCTAGAATTGATATGTTTTTTGCAATGTTTATCACTGGCACACAACAGTGGAAAGAAGAGAAAAACTACTAAATGATTTCAAAATCAAAAGTTATAAACTAATCTTTATATAGATTGGTGACAACTAATGAGACGAATCTCAATTGCCGCTCAACAAGTGTGGTGGGGGTTAAAGAAAGCTAGGGTACAAAGGTGCACCAGTTTACACAGTAAAATCTTGGTCTGCCAGAAACATAAGTAGTATGTAATCTGCATATATAGAAAAAACTTTGTATTAAAGTCCTGAATTAGGGGGGCCAAGGGGCTGAGAAACATATTAAAAAGGAGTAAGACCAAACCCTGCAGCATGTCACATTGAAGAGGAATTTCATCAGATGAGGTGGAAGAGTGGCCTAGTGGTTAGGGTGGTGGACCTTGGTCCTGGGGAACTGGGTTCAATTCCCACCTCAGGCACAGGCAGCTCCCTGTGACTCTGGGCAAGTCACTTAACCCTCCATTGCCCCAGGTACAAATAAGTACCTGTATATAATATGTAAGCCGCATTGAACCTGCCATGAGTGGGAAAGCACGGGGTACAAATTTAACAAAAAAAAAAAAAACTGTATAGCAATGATCAACAAGATAGAAAGAAAACCAAGACAACATTGTACCCACAAGACCTTGGGCCTTCAGACTTGAAAGTAAGAGATCAAGTTAGATGAGGTCAAATGCTGAGGACAGATCCAAAGAGACCTGGAGGGTGATGAGACCTGCATCCAAAGAAGAGTGAACTTCATCTGGGGGAGCTGTTATAGTGGATCCAGTACTATGATGTGTTCTAAAACCAGTTTGACAAGGATGAAGTGCAGAAATCTGGGTGACACAGTGCAGAAGCTGATAAATCTATTCTCTAAGCTATCTCATAGATATCTTCATAGAAACAGGCATAGGTTAGGCCTCTTTTTAAATACCTACATTGGACCCCTCTCTTCCTGGGAACTATAGTCTGGTATAACATCTGTGTATCATTTCTAATAGTTCCCAGTAAGAGAGGGGTCCAATGTAGGTTTTTAAAAAGAGGCCTAACCTATGCCTGTTTCTATGAAGAAGGATCACTGCCCATAGAAAGACTTTGATGAATTATATGTAAAAGAAAAAGGCCAAGGGCATGTTCAGAGTAGCAAAGCCAACTGGAAGGTAAAGGATCCAGATGGCAAGTAGTAAACTGCATAGAGGACATAATCTGAGATAGCTGAGTTAAAAATAGAAGCATGAACGCTGACCAAGTGGAGGAGGGGAAGGACAGGAGAAGTTTGAAACTGACAGAGTACCTCATAATTCTTCCACCTTATTAGAGAAGATGGAAGCTGAGGGCCCCTTTTACCAAGTTGCTGCGAAAGGGGGCCGGTGCTGGTGTCGGCTCGTGTTTTACATAATCCAAGGTTTTGTGGGGTTTTTACATGTTTGTTTGTAACTGGGGCAATAGAGGGTTAAAATGACTTGCCCAGGATCATAAGGAGCTGTAGTAGGAATTGAACACAGTTCCCCTGGTTTTGAGGGCAGTACACTAACCATTTGGCCCCCTCCTCTGCTCTTGCTCTCTGCCTCCCTCCCTCCCACTCATTCTCTGTAGATCCAGTATTTTTTTGTCTCTCCATCTCCCCCTCTCCCTCACTCTGTGGGTGTAGCATTTGTTCCCCCTCCCCCATCTGCAAGCTTACCTATCTTTGCCAGAAATTAATGTAGGCCAGCTCCCAACCCTGAGGCCTCCCTTTAGCTATTTCCTGACTACAGGAAAGTTGACACTGGAAGAGACGGGGTATGACCCAGGAAAAGCACCTGGGCTGGCCAAACATCCACCTGCACTAATCATCAATAAATACAAGCAATGCTTGAGACAGGGGCACCAAGGGACAGATAGGGACACAGAGGGAAGATGGATGGTGGACATAGAAAGAGAAGAAATGTCAAATAGAAAGGAAATCCTGGAAAGATAATTAGAAAAGAGCCCTGGAACCAAAATGCATAGGAAAAAAATGCCCAGACAGCAAAGCTAGAAAAAAATGTATTCTGAATTTACACACTGTTCAGCTTGACACTTATCACACAAACTATATCGAGACGCTACGTCAGCAGAATATCACAAAGGTCTGTCTTAAGACCACCTGACCTCAAGATCCATTTATTTTTTGGAACCATAAGGACCATTCAAGACCATCTCACTACAAGACCTTATTTCTTTTTGAACCACAAGGCTCATCAAGACTCCTGAGGCAGGCCTGTGGCCGAAACACAGTTTCTGTGTCAAGTCATTGAATAAAGTGGTATTTGGTAATCCTAAATCCCGTTTCCCTGAAGTCATTGGTCCACTTCCCACTTTCTTTGTACTGTTATATTTACGTGGGAGTCAGTGTTCTTCCACTTACGTGGATTACTCTCTTCTGAATTTATTGAAATATTTCAGCTTTGGGAAATGCACATTTCTATTTCTTTATTTCAGTCCCTATGTCTCTAGTATTGCTGTGTATGCAGTGTCTGACTTGATGCTTTCATTATTTTTACCTTGATACATCCTGCTCTTTCTCTGGTCTTATTCAAATCCAGACTGAAACCTCGAGGCAGCTTGGGATAGAAAAAGCGCTGAACATTCTAATACTAGAATAACCCAGTATCAACATGCCTTACACATATGGAGTGGAGGAGTGGCCTAGTGCTTAGTGCACTGGTCTTGCAATCCAGAGGTGGCCAGTTCAAATCCCGCTGCTGCTCCCTGTGATCTTGGGCTAGTCACTTAACCCTCCATCGCCTCAGGTACAAACTTAGATTATGAGCCCTCCTGGGACAGAGAAATATCCAGAGTACCTGAATGTAACTCACCTTGAGCTACTACTGAAAAGGGTGTGAGCAAAATAAGTGTTAACAAATACATCAGCAATAGATCTGGCAGAACTACGATAGTTTGAAAACGGTAGGGATGTGTGTAACTGACAGCAACAGGGGTAATTTTATAACTTAGCACCATTTGTTAGGCATTGTATTGGCAAACATTGATTGCCAATTCTATAATTCTCTTCAAAAAGGTTTACCCCACTGATCCAACATAAATCCCAACACCCAGCAACACAGCACAACCAGTGATCGTAATGGACAATATACAATTGTCATTCCATATGACCTTCACGGTGCCTGACACACACCTACCTCATTTGACCACAATACAACCTTGTATTTGTTATCAACCGACTGGTGAATGCCTTTATGGTACTATGTAAGCCACATTGAGCCTGCAAATAGGTGGGAAAATGTGGGGTACAAATTTAACAAATAAATAAATAATGGGATCTTGATGCCAAAATGCCATTATAGAATACTAGTGTAATACCCAATTGTTATGTTAAACATTTATAAATTTTGGATTAGAATCTATTAATGGTGCCTGAAATATCATCGCTGAAATAAATTTCTGCTTTAGCGTAGTCCATAAACTGTGCCTAGATTTAGGTGTGGTTTTAAGAATATGCCGATGGGTCATGCCACAGCCTAAGTCTAAGCACATTCATTTCCACCAAAGAAAACTTGGTGTAAATACTGGAGCCTAAGATAGGTACCAAGAAGACATATTCTATAACCCTGCCCGTAAATTTTTCAAATACCCTAAAACCACCCATTCCATGCCCATGGCCACTTTCCACAATATGCTCAGCAACTACTACGTATAAATTCTAATTAATGCTAATTAATACTGATAGCTGGTTACTAACATGCAATTATCAGCACTGATTTGCTTGTTAACAAATTAAGTTATGCGCATTCTTATGGAATGTGCTTCAATTTCCACATGGAAAACCTTGCACGATGTATAGAATCCTGTGCTTAGTGTATAACTTACCCCACAATAGATGGTCTGCCCATACTCCAACCTTCTCTGTACCCCCTTGCACTTATGCATCATGCCACTTACGAAAGAGCTTAAACCATAGTGTTTAACGCATTTATATGCATTGGTGCTAATTTTCTCAGCATTACTACATATAAACAGTGCATTAGTCTTGGTGTCTTGTTATAGAATTACCTCCTACATACATGATCATGTGGGATATAAGAATAAATAAATTAATTAAATAAAGGGAAGGAAAGAAAAGTTACATATAATCAAGTAGAGGAAAATAAAGTTATCACTATGTTGCTGTATATTCCAGGAACCCATCAGCAAATCTATGTCCAACTTGTCCTAAGAATCATAAGTTTTGTGGAAAACAAAAGTTGCTAATCCAGAATTAATTGTAATGTATGACGGTTCCAGTCTATAATGCAGAGGTAGGGAATTCCAGAGAGAGGGCATCGTCACCCTGAATATTAACTGATGGACAATGTCTAGACCGATGATCTGAAAAGATGGAGCCAGCAATAAATGTTGTTGGGTAGATATGAGAGCATGCGAGGGAGAAAAGTGGATCAAATAGCAAAACAGAAAAGGTGGGTTCACCACAATGCAGTGTTTTATGAACCAGAGTCAAAATCTGATATCGACAACTGATTTTCTACCTTTAAGAGAGAGGGTTACATGATCAAACTTCTGAGTGTCTGTGATCAGTTTAACAGCGATATTCTGAAAGCCACCTCAGGTCAACCATTTGAAGATCCTGGAGTAATGTGATATAATAGTCCATGCTACTTGGTACCAGAGCATGGATCAGTACAGTATGGTTTGAATGAACTTGACACTCAGCTCTTTCGAGAACACCTGCTGTAATATAATAAGTCAAGAAGACGTCAATTGATGATTCAAATGTCTGTCTATATTTACAGAAAGAGTTTCTTCACAAAATCAAATGATCCAAACAGCAATTGAACATAGAGCAGACTTTTCTAAGATAACTCATCAATATCAGTAAACGCTGAACGCAGTTAAGGTAACTAGTTATATATATATATAAAATGTTTTCACTAATTAATAATGCTCAGGGCCGTGCCAAGGGTCTGTGGCGCCCCCCTGCAGATGATCAGTTGGCGCCCCCCCCCCCCGCAGATGAACAGTTGCGCCCCCCCCCACGTGAAGGTGATCGCTGCCCTCCCGCTCCCTGGGCCATGTCCCAACTGCCCGCCCTCTTCTCCCCCCCCCAAGATCCCTTTTAAATTTACCTCCGGCAGCGAACGAAGGCACAGCGTCAGTGAAGGAGGCGGCTCTCCCGACATCTCTAGTCTTCCCTTCGCTCAATGTCCCACCTTCTTCTGACATCATTTCCTTGACATCAGAAGAAGGCAGAACACTGAGCAAAGGGAAGACTAGTAGAGACGTCAGGAGCGTCGCCTCCTTCACTGACGCTGCGTCTTCGTTCGCTGCCGGAGGTAAATTTAAAAGAGATCTTATTGGGGGGGGGAGAAGAGGGCGGGCAGTTGGGACATGGGAGAGGGCGAGGTAAGCATGGTGCGGCGGGGCGCCCCACAGAGGAAGGCACCCTTCTGCCGTGCTTACCTCGCTTACTGTGTTGGCATGGCCCTGATAATGCTGGAGGTCCAAAACAAATCCAACTTTTACCACATAAAAGGGAGTCATTTTATATAGTATTTTGAACCTATAAAACATATTTATAATTGGAAAATGACTGATATAAAATTGTATGGTTGAACACACGCAGAATATTATAGACACCTACAAGATAAAATGGACATTTATATGGAATGCTTTTGTGATCCAAGGGGACAAAGTTTGGACAAAGCAGGGATACAGTTGCATTGTTCTTACATACTTATGCATATGCAATTACCCACAAACAACCATAACTGCATGAATCAAAATAACCTCTCTCTACTGAAATCCCAAAATGACATATTTATATCCAAATGCTGACATAAATTTATGTTTTGAGTCATATTGCTTGTAGAGGGATCCCATCTTTCACTTGAAATGTCATTGTTCCAAAAAAACTGCAGACAGCTGTAGATTGCGTCTGACATTTACAAGTCAGTGTTTTGTAGGAAAAAAAAAAGGTTTCTTGTTTTTAGAAGTCTCAGTTTACAGGGCACAAATGGTTCATGAGTCATTGTGAGCAGACCAGTGAGGGGATTAGTAATAAGCACAACAGTACTTTAGAGCACCTGCTATCATGGACAGGGCAAGATGCATACGACTTTAGTGGGTCTTCATGAGGGCTTTTATCAGAGCCACTTTTAATTCTCTGCTTCTCAAGCTATAAATCAAAGGGTTTAGGAGTGGGAGAGTGACTATATACATTGCGATAGGTAACTTGTTTGCATCTGCAGTATCTATTGCCCCAGGGTGTATATACACTCCTATCATAGTCCCATATGCCATAAGAATGACTGTAAGGTGGGATGAACAGGTGGAGAAGGCCTTGCTTTTGCCCTTTGAAGAGCGGATTTTCAGGATGCTGGAAATGATAAACACATAGGATGTCAGGGTTAGGAGAAATGGAATCAAGACTGCAAATAACCCTAGTGTATAATTCATAGATTGAATTATTGAAGTGTCTGAGCAAGAAAGTTTCACCACTGCTGCGACTTCACAGAAGAAATGATTTATTACATTAGAGTCACAAAAAGGAAACTGGGACACAACAATATTGTGTGGCAATGACTCTAATATACCTACTATCCATGAGGCAGCTGCCAGAATAGCACACGCTCTCTTATTCATGATGTCGAGATAACGCAAGGGGTTGCATATTGCAATATAACGGTCATATGCCATGGCAGTCAGAAGAGCAAATTCTGTACATACACATATCGTATAGCAGTACATCTGTAGAAAGCATCCCAGAAAAGATATATTATAGTCCTTTGCCAGCAGAATTGCCAACATTTTCGGCACAATGGAACTCAAAAAGCAGATGTCTAAGGCAGACAGGTTGGCCAAGAAGAAATACATGGGGATGTGGAGGTGTCGATCAGCACATACTATGCAGATAACGAGGAGGTTCCCCAGCACAGCCATCAGGTAGAGGATTGAGAAGAGAGTGCAGAGATGGAGTTGCAACTCTGGGAACTCTGGGAATCCAAGAATCAGGAATTCTGTCACACTGGTATAATTTACCATTTCACTGTTTGAAAGCATCAAGGAAGAAGAAGAGACAGAATGAAGGAAAACAGATAGAAATTAGGAAGCAATGGGGGTATTTTACTAAAGGTCGAGATATCTGTAGAAGGGTCCATTTTAGTCTTATGGGTCCTGCTGCAAAATAACTCGAGCTAATCTTTAGTAAAAGATCCCCAATGTGACCAAACACATCACAAAATACTCCAGAAACACTGATGCAATAAACCAGATCAACTAAGAACAAATGCAAGTAAAACATATCTTGTATAATTCTGTAAAGATCAGCTTTGACAGTGTCATTGAGTTGGCTAGATTGTGAATGTACATAAATATAGACTTCAATCTCGTTATCTTTGCTATACCATCTAGGTTTAAACCAGCAGACCGAGCACTGTCAACCTGACCTGCCCTCATGTCCATCAATATTTTAAGTGACTAAAGCTCATTACTGAGAGGGCAGTTCTTTAAGGGAGCATCTCCATTTAGGTGTCCCAACGCCCTTCAGTGAATGTGTATTCTACAATGGTATAATACTAGGATAACCCAGTAGTGACATGAATTGCATGTATGTGCTCAAGTTACACCAGCAATAGATATGTGATGGTTTGAAAATGGTAGGGATGTGTGTAACTGACAGCTACAGAGTAATTTTATAACTTGGCTCCATGAGTCACACATTCTAGTGGCACAAACTGATCACTAATTCTATAATAGGGTCTTGATACCAAAAAGCCCTTATAGAATGCTAGCGTAATATACAATTGTCATGCCAAACATTTATTATTTATTTTATTTATTTATCGCATTTATATCCCACATTTTCCCACCTATTTGCAGGCTCAATGTGGCTTACATTGTTCCGTCATGGCGATCGGCCATTTGTGGAGTGAGAGATACAAGTGGTATTGCGTTAAAGTTCATTCGTGATAGAGTAGATTAAACTGTCAAGTATAAAGAGTTTATATTCGGAGTTAGAGATAGAGTGGTACTGTGTTATAAACTTTGGACTAGATTCTATTAACAGTGCCTGAAATATCATCACTGAAAATATTTCCGCTTCGGTGTAGTCTATAATCTGCACCTAGATTTAGGCATGGTTTATACAATATACCTAAGTAGGTTTATAGAATGTGACTTTGGGCCATGCCAGAGCCTAACTCTAAGCAGAAAGTCAATCTTCTACAAAAGAAAATCCCTCCAAACAATATGCCAAAAGCGGGGACCAATCAATAAATAAACAATAAGAAATGTATAATTTATAAAGGGGTACACAGAGAGTTCAGTATAGGCTGTATTTACAACCGAGCCAATTTTCAATGAGCCTAGCTGCAAATGCGGCTCACTACCGGGCTCTATACATCATATTATACTCTCCTTCCACATGTTTCCCCAATTTTCTATGTGAATACACCACTACAAACTTAAGTGTGAAAAAAATAACCCACTTTTGGCATATGTCCACAAAAGTTCTATAAGGAGAAAATTCCTCTGAATACAAAAAAAAAAAACAATCCAAATGGCTCAATTATTAATCCTAATATAGTCACAAATACAATTGTCTCGCAAAAGCAATGAAAAAATTGAACAATCAGGAACCAACTTATCTGGGTATAGAGTTCTTTCAAAACCTTCAAAATGAGATATCCTGAGATGAATCACGCCTAACTGTAAGCACGTTAATTTACGCCAAGGAAACCTTGCGCATAAGTTAGGTGTCAAGCAGGTATATTCTATTTCTCTGTGGGTCAATTTTTGGAATGCTTACAAACAACCCATTCCACACCCATAGCCATGTCCCCTTTTTGGTAACGCACATTAGAATTTACACGAACCACTCTCCAGAAAATGCTTAGCAAGTACTACGTATAAATTCTAATTAATGCCAATTAGTTTGATAATTGGTTGTTAACATTCAATTTTCGGTGCTGATTAGCTTGTTAACCAATTAGGTAATGCACATTGTTATGGAATGAGCGTGATGCATAGAATCCAGGGGGTTTGAGTTTAACTTACCCCACACAAAGTGGACTGCCCACACTCCAACCTTGTCTATGCCCCCTTGTATTTATGCATGATGCCACTTACCCAAGTGCATAAACAATACTGTTTAATGCACTTACATGTATTAGAGCTCATTTTCACAGCATTAACACACATAAACAGATGTCTAACATGGTGTCTTGTCATAGAATTTTATAGAATTACGTCCTACATGCATAAGTAGGAAACATGTCTATATCCCACACTTGCTCCACTAATGAGTGTGCCCCCTTTCATTCATGCATTATTCCATACACAGTTAGAGAATAGCATTTCGGAGCCCAACTGGCACGTTCCTATGCTAGAATTCTGCACATTTAGATGCAGAAGGATCTGTACAAGTGGGCTTTCAATTACAGAATGGCCCTATGTGTATTAGATATGATTGACCCATTATTAGTATTGGATTGCTTGGATATCTAGTCCCAATATGGAGATAGGTACTAGCAATGAAGTTATGGGCACAATTCCGTCTACAATATTTCCATCCATTATTTTATATATTCAGTCTTGTGAAAATTTGAGTCTACCTGACAGTTCTCTGATCTCACTTCTAAATATGCCAAAACAACTCCATCACTATACAACCCCCCCCCCCCCTAAAAAAAAAAAAAAGAAAAACTTCTCTTTGCAAGAAAATTCAGGCTTACCTCCTGCAGCCTCGCATCAAGTGTTGCTCTTGACATAATGATGAATTAGTGCAGAAATAATCTACATCCAGTAGGTTATATATCCTTCAGCCTTACATCATACCAAGAATTACAGAGCAAGTACATTGACCATCAGAGCATTTGCAATCTGCGTCTGAGGAATTATCACACTGAGGAATAATCAGCACAGGTTCCAATCTTTCACTTTTCTCAACAAGGGTTTCTTCATCTATGCAAGAACATCCTGATGAGCAATGAGTCATTAGATTACTAGAGAGATATATTGGGATCTGGTCCAAGGGCAGATAAACTACAATTTTTTTCAGAATTCTAAAAATTATAATATTTTATTATTCTGTTAAAATACATAAATGCTAATAAAAATAAAGAAAAAAATTATACCATCCCTCTGACTCTTGTAGAGGTCATTAAGTACCAAATTAATGTGTGGCTAGAATTGATATGTTTTTTTTTTTTTTTGCAATGTTTATCACTGGCACATAACAGTGGAAACAAGAGAATAACTACAAGTACAGAATTAAGGTGACCAAGGGGCTGAGGAATATATTAAAAAGGAATAGAAAAAAAGACCAAAACCTGCAGCATGGCACATTGAAGAGGAATTTCATCAGATGAGGTAGTAGGACACGAAACCATATAGCAATGATCAACAAGATAGGAAGAAAACCAAGAGAACACTGTACCCACAAGACCTTGGGCCTTCAGACTTGAAAGTAAGAGATCATGATAGACAAGGGCAAATGCTGTGGACAGATACAGAGAGACCTGGAGGGTGATGAGACCTGCATCTAAAAAAGAGTGAACTTCATCTGGGGGAGCTGTTATAGTGGATCCAGTACTATGATGTGTTCTAAAACCAGTTTGACAAGGATGAAGTGCAGAAATCTGGGTGACACAGTGCAGAAGCTGATAAAAACTATTCTCTAAGCTATCTTAGAAACGATACACAGATGTGATACCAGTCAATAGTTCCCAGGAAGAGAGGGGTCCAATGTAGGCTAACCAATGCCTGTTTCTATGAAGAAGGATCACTGCCCATAGAAAGACTTTGATGAATCATATGTAAAAGCAAAAGGCCAAGGGCATGATTAGTATAGCAAAGCCAACTGGAAGGTAAAGGATCCAGATGGCAAGTAGTAAACTGCACAGACCAAGTGGAGGAGGGGAAGGACAGCAGAAGTTTGAAACTGACAGAGTACCTCATTATTCTTCCACCTTATTAGAGAAGATGGAAGCTGAGGGCCCCTTATGCCCAGTTGCTGCGAAAGGGGGCCGGTGCTGGTGTCGGCTCGTGTTTTACATAATCCAAGGTTTTGTGGGGTTTTTACATGTTTGTTTGTTTGTAACTGGGGCAATAGAGGGTTAAAATGACTTGCCCAGGGTCACAAGGAGCTGTAGTAGAAATTGAACACAGTTCCCCTGGTTTTGAGGGCAGTACACTAACCATTTGGCCCCCTCCTCTGCTCTTGCTCTCTGCCTCCCTCCCACTCATTCTCTGTAGATCCAGTATTTTTTTGTCTCTCCATCTCCCCCTCTCCCTCACTCTGTGGGTGTAACATTTGTTCCCCCTCCCCCATCTGCAAGCTTACCTATCTTTGCCAGAAATTAATGTAGGCCAGCTCCCAGCCCTGAGGCCTCCCTTTAGCTATTTCCTGACTACAGGAAAGTTGACACTGGAAGAGATGGGGTATGACCCAGGAAAAGCACCTGGGCTGGCCAAACGTCCACCTGCACTAATCATCAATAAATACAAGCAATGCTTGAGACAGGGGCACCAAGGGAAAGATAGGGACACAGAGGAAAGACGGATGGTGGACATAGAAAGAGAAGAAATGTCAAATAGACAGGAAATCCTGGAAAGAGCCCTGGGACAAAAATGCCCAGACAGCAAAGCTAGAAAAAAATGTATTCTGAATTTATTGAAATATTTCAGCTTCGGGAAATGCACAATTTATTTCTTTATTTCAGTCCCTATGTCTCTAGTATTGCTGTATATGCAGTGTCTGACTTGAGGCTTTCATTAGTTTCCCCTTGATACATCCTGCTCTTTCTCTGGTCTTATTCAAATCCCGTCTGAAGCCTCGAGGCAGCTTGGGATGGAAAAGCGCTGAACATTCTAATACTAGAATAACCCAGTATCAACATGCCTTACACATATGGAGTGGAGGAGTGGCCTAGTGGTTAGAGCACTGGTCTTGCAATCCAGAGGTGGCCAGTTCAAATCCCGCTGCTGCTCCTTGTGATCTGGGGCAAGTCACTTAACCCTCCATTGCCTCCAGGTACAAACTTAGATTGTGAGCCCTCCTGGGACAGAGAAATATCCAGTGTACCTGAATGTAACTCACCTTGAGCTACCACTGGAAAAGGTGTGAGCAAAATCTAATTCTGGAATCTTAAAGAGTGGCAAGATTCCATGCAGAATCTCAAAGACTAGCGACATTCCATGTAGAACCCCAAAGAATAGCAAGATTCTGGAGTGGAGGAGTGGCCTAGTGGTTAGAGCATGGGTCTTGCAATCCAGAGGTGGCCAGTTCAAATCCCGCTGCTGCTCCTTGTGATCTGGGGCAAGTCACTTAACCCTCCATTGCCTCAGGTACAAACTTAGATTGTGAGTCCTCCTGGGACAGAGAAATATCCAGAGTACCTGAATGTAACTCACCTTGAGCTACTACTGAAAAAAGTGTGAGCAAAATAAGTGTTAACAAATACATCAGCAATAGATCTGGCAGAACTACGATAGTTTGAAAACGGTAGGGATGTGTGTAACTGACAGCAACAGGGGTAATTTTATAACTTAGCACCATTTGTTAGGTATTGTATTGGCAAACATTGATCGCCAATTCTACAATTCTCTTCAAAAAGGTTTACCCCTTCAATCCAATGTAAATCCCAACACCCAGCAACACAGCACAACCAATGATTGTAATAGACAATATACCATCTTCATCCCCTTCGACCTTCAAGGTGCTTGACACACACCTACCTTATTCGACCACAATACAACCTTGTATTTGTTATCAACTGACTGGTGAATGCCTTTACGGTATTATGTAAGCCACATTGAGCCTGCAAATAGGTGGGAAAATGTGGGGTACAAATGTAACAAATAAATAATGAGATCTTGATGCCAAAATGCCATTATAGAATACTAGTGTAATACACAATTGTTATTTTAGACATTGTAACCAGGTCACCCTTTCTGGTGGGAGCCGAGGTCATCCCTGCTCGGCTTCCACTGCTTTCTGTCACCTTTTCCAGCCAGCCACCACACCTTTGCTCTCTCTCTCTCCACCTTGCCAGCTTCTGAGAAACTCAGGCCCACTCCAGCAGTAAAAGCAATCAAAGTTCTTTATTGTTCACAGATATCAGTCCTGCTTAAACACCTCCCTCCATCAGTAGACTTCAATTCCTTTTCAATTGCAGGCTTTTGTTTTAAATCCCTCCAACCCTCCAACAGCACTATCTTCACAGCAGATAGTTTTGGAGATTTAGCTGGGACCACCTCCTCTCTCACCTGCTACAGTCTGAGTTCTCAAATGCACATGCCTTTCTGCCTTAAATCCCTCCCCATCTCCAACAGCACTACCTTTTGGGAACAGACAATATGGTAGCAAGTTGTGCTCTCCAGCCGCTCCTCCACTGCTTTACTCCCAGCTTCCCCCAACTCCACAACCGGGGCAATGCTGAAGCCACAAAAGCCCTCACCCCGTCTGCACGGGTTAGAGCCAAACCACCCACCTCCATACCTTCCTCCTTACCTTCTCCTTCTACCTCCTCTTTATTCCAATCCATTTCCTCTTCCTCCCCAAGCTCCACCAGCTGTTCCTCATCTCCAGGATCAGACCTCATCTCATCTCCTAATCAGTCATTCCTCCCTACCCCTCCTGGGAGTTCAGCTGACCCTGCACTGGCTTCTGGGGAGTGTAGTTCTTCTCCTGTATTACAGCTTTCCCTGGCAGTTTGGCCCCTAGGGGGCGCACTGTTCTCCTAGCTGGGCTGACTGACCGGGGATGATGCCGGTTGAAAGAACCACTATCCCCTTTCCCCCGCACCAGCACTCCAGAGTGCTCACAACATTTATAAATTTTGGATTAGAATCTATTAATGGTGCCTGAAAGATCATCGCTGAAAAAATTTCTGCTTTAGCCTAGTCTATAAACCGTGCCTAGATTTAGGTGTGCTCAGTGTGTAACTTACCCCCACAATAAATGAACTGCCCATACTCCAACCTTCTCTGTGCCCCCTTGCACTTATGCATGATGCCACTTACACAAGAGCTTAAACCATAGTGTTTAACGCATTTATATGCATTCGCGCTAATTTTCTCAGCATTACTACATATAAGAATAAATAAATAAAATAAAGGGAAGGAAAGAAAAGTTACATATAATCAAGTAGAGGAAAATAAAGATATCACTATGTTGCTGTATATTCCAGGAACCCATCAGCAAATCTATGTCCAACTTGCCCTAAGAATCATAAGTTTTGTGGAAAACAAAAATTGCTAAACCAGAATTAATTGTAATATATGACGGTTCCAGTCTAAAATGCAGAGGTAAGGAATTCCAGAGAGAAGGCATCGTCACCCTGAATATTAACTGATGGTCAATGTCTAGACCGATGATCTGAAAAGAAGGAGACAGCAATAAATGTTGTTGGGTAGATATGAGAGCATGCGAGGGAGAATAGTGGATCAAATAGCAAAACAGAAAAGGTGGGTTCACTACAATGCAGTGTTTTATGAACCAGAGTCAAAATCTGATATCGACAACTGATTTTCTACCTTTAAGAGAGAGGTTGCATGATCAAACTTCTAAGTGTCTGTGATCAGTTTAACAGCGATATTCTGAAAGCCACCTCAGGTCAACCATTTGAAGATCCTGGAGTAATGTGATATAATAGTCCATCCTACTTGGTACCAGAGCATGGATCAGTACAGTAAGGTTTGAATGAACTTGACAGCTCTTTCGAGAAGACCTGTTTTAAAATATTAAGTCAAGAAGACGTCAATTCATGATTCAAATGTCTGTCTATATTTACAGAAAGAGTTGCTTCACAAAATCAAATGATTCAAATAGCAATTAAACATAGAGCAGATTTTTCTAAGATAACTCATCAGTATCAGTAATTTCACTAATTAATAATGCTGGAGGGCCAAAACAAGCCCAGCATTTCCCACATAAAAGGGAGTCATTGTATATAGCAATTTGAACATATAAAACATATTTATAATTGGAAAATGACTGATATAAAATTGTATGGGTGAACACACGCAGAATATTATAGACATCTACAAGATAAAAATGTACTTTTATATGGAATGCTTTGGTGTTCCAAGGGGACAAAGGTTGGACAAAGCAGGGATACAGTTGCATTGTTCTTACATACTTATGCATATGCATTTACCCACAGAGATAATACACAAACAACCATAACTGCATGAATCAAAATAACCTCTCTCTACTGAAATCCCAAAATGACTTATTTATATCCAAATGCTGACATAAATTTATTTTTTGAGTCATATTGGTTGTAGAGGGATCCCATCTTCCACTTAAAATGTCATTGTTCCAAAAAAACTGCAGACAGCTGTAGATTGTGTCTGACAATGTTTTGTAGAAAAAAAAAGTTTCTTGTTTTTAGAAGTCTCAGTTTACAGGGCACAAATGGTTCATGAGTCATTGTGAGCAGACCAGTGAGGGGATTAGGAATAAGCACAACAGTACTTTAGAGCACCTGCTATCATGGACAGGGCAAGATGCATAGGACTTTAGTGGGTCTTCATGAGGGCTTTTTTCAGGGCCACTTTTATCTCTCTGCTTCTCAAGCTATAAATCAGAGGATTTAGGAGTGGGAGAGTAACTATATACATTGCGATAGGTAACTTGTTTGCATCTGGAGTATCTATTGCCCCAGGGTGCATATACACTCCTATCATAGTCCCATATGCCATAAGAATGACTGTAAGGTGGGATGAACAGGTGGAGAAGGCCTTGCTTTTACCCTCTGAAGAGCGGATTTTCAGGACGGTGGAAATGATAAACACGTAGGATGTCAGGGTTAGGAGAAATGGAATGACGAGTGCAAATAACCCCTGTATATAATTCATAGATTGAATTATTGAGGTATCTGAGCAAGAAAGTTTCACCATTGCTGCAATTTCACAGAAGAAATGATTTATTACATTAGAGTCACAAAAAGGAAACTGGGAAACAACAATATTGTGTGGCAATGACTCTAACATACCTGCTACCCATGAGGCAGCTGCCAGAACAGCACATGCCCTCTTATTCATGATGTCGAGATAACGCAAGGGGTTGCATATTGCAATGTAACGGTCATATGCCATGGCAGTCAGAAGAGCAAATTCTGTACCTACACATATCGTATAGCAGTACATCTGTAGAATGCATCCCAGAAAAGATATATTATAGTCCTTTGCCAGCAGAATAGCCAACATTTTCGGCACAATGGCACTCAAAGAGCAGATGTCTAAGGCAGACAGGTTGGCCAAGAAGAAATACATGGGGATGTGGAGGTGCCGGTCAGCAGAAATTATGCAGATAACGAGGAGGTTCCCCAACACAGCCATCAGGTAGAGGATTGAGAAGAGAGTGAAGAGAGGGAGTTGCAACTCTGGGAACTCTGGGAATCCAAGAATCAGGAATTCTGTCACACTGGTATAATTTACCATTTCACTGTTTGAAAGCTTCAAGGAAGAAGAAGAGACAGAATGAAGGAAAACAGATAGAACTTAGGAAGCAATGGGGGTCTTTTACTAAAGCTTAGCTCGAGATATCTGTAGCAGGGTCCATTTTAGTCTTATGGGTCCTGATGCAAAATAACTCAAGCTAATCTTTTGTAAAAGATCCCCAATGTGACCAAACATATCACAAAATACTCTAGAAACACTGATGCAATAAACCAGATCTACTAAGAACAAATGCAAGTAAAACATGTCTTTGATAATTCTGTAGAGGTCAGCTTTGATAGTGTCAATGAGCTGTCTGGGTTGTGAATGTACATGAATACAGACTTCAATCTCGTTATCTTTGCTATACCATCTAGGTTTAAACCAGCAGACCGAGCACTGTCAACCTGACCTGCCCTCATGTCTATCAATATTTTAAGCGACTAACAGCTCATTACCTAGAGGGCAGCTTTTTAATTGAGCATCTCCATTTAGGAGTCCCAAAACCATTCAGTTAATGCGTATTCTATAATACCCGATTATATGGTATAATACTAGGATAACCCAGTAGTGACATGAATTGCATGTATGTGCCCAAATTACACCAGCCAAAGATATGCGATGGTTTGAAAATGGTAGGGATGTATTTAACTGACAGCTACGGGGTAATTTTATAATTTGGCTCCATGAGTTACACATTCTAGTGGCACAAACTGATAACTAATTCTATAAAAACAATGCACGACCTGACAGCATTCCGGAAATTACTAAAGACCAACCTGTTCAAAAAGGCATACCATAATGATCCTTCATTAATGACCTGACATCAAAACTCTACCAGAACCAGACAACATCGAACTCTCTATACCTGTTAGCTTCAATCAATTTGTCACTAATGAATGTTAATGCATTACCCCCTTATCTCTGACGCCTGAAATAAACTGTTTACCTAACTTACTTTTTAATTTATTTCAACATTTATGAACTTTAAATGTAATACTACTTTGCATTTCTCATTCCGGAAATGGCGATCGCCATTACAGCATAATGTAAGCCACATTGAGCCTGCAAAAAAGTTGGAAAATGTGGAATACAAATGCAACAATTAAATAAATAAATAAATAAATAAATAATGGGATCTTTATGTCAAAAAGCCCTTATAGGATGCTAGCGTAATGTACAATTGTTATGCCAAACATTTATAAGCTTTGGACTAGATTCTATTAACAGTGCCTGAAAGATCATCGCTGAAAATATTTCCGCTTAGGTGTAGTCTATAATCCGCACCTAGATTTAGGCATGGTTTATACAATATACCTAAGTAGGTTTATAGAATGTGCCTATGGACCATTCCAGAGCCTAACAAAGGGGATATATGGGCATATACCAACAGCGGGGACCAATCAATAAATAAACAGTATGAAATTTATAATTTATAAAGGGGTACATAGAGAGTTCAGTATAAGCTATATTTACAACTGAGCCCCTTTTCAGTGAGCCTAGCTGCAAATGCGACTCAGTACCAGGCTCTATGCATCATATTATACTCTCTTCCACGTATCTTCCCAATTTACTATATGAATATACCACTACAATCTTAAGTGTGAAAAATAAAAATAAAAAGTTTTTTTGCGATACCCACTTTTGGCATATGTCCATAAAAGTCCTATTTATTTATTTATTATCTCATTTATACCCCACATTTTCCCAACAGCGTTGCTCAATGTGGCTTACAGCGTACCGCAAAGGCACGCACTGCAGTAAAATTAAGCTAGTACAACAGAAAACCTACATAAGAAATAATGGGGAGGATGGGGAAGGGATGGAAGGAGCAGGGAAACCAGGGGAGAAGAGGGAAGGGTGGATGTGTCCAAAATTGTCATAGATTGATGTGCCTCAAGCAGAGGAGACATATGCTGAGTTCTTGGGATACGCTTGTCCAAATAGCATGGTCTTAAGTGATTTCCTGAAATTTAGATGGTTGTGGATGGTTTTTACAGTTTTATAAGGAGAAAATTCCTCTGAATAAAAAAAAAACAATCCAAATGGCTCAATTATTGATCCTAAAATAGTCACAAATACATTTGTCTTGCAAAAGCACTGAAAAAATTGAATAATCAGGAACCAACTTATCTGGGTATAGATTTCTTTCAAAACCTCCAATGAGATATCCTGAGATGAATCACGCCTAACTAAGCACGTTAATTTACGCCAAGGAAACCTTGCGCATAAGTTAGGTGTCAAGCAGGTATATTCTATTTCTCTGTGGGTCAATTTTTGGAACGCTTACAAACAACCCATTCCACGCCCAAAGCCATATCCCCTTTTTGGTAATGCACATCAGAATTTACACGAACCATTCTCCAGAAAATGCTTAGCAAGTACTACGTGTAAATTCTAATTAATGCCAATTAGTTTGGTAATTGGTTGTTAACATTCAATTATCGGAGCTGATTAGCTTGTTAACCAAATAGGTAATGCACATTGTTATGGAATGAGCGTGATGCATAGAATCCAGGGGGTTTGAGTTTACCTTACCCCACAATAAGTGGACTGCCCACACTCCAACCTTGTCTATGCCCCCTTGCATTTATGCATGATGCCACTTACCCAAGCACATAAACAATGCGTATAGAATTACGTCCTACACGCATAAGTAGGAAACATGTCTATGTCCCACACTTGCTGCACTACTGAGTGTGCCCCATTGCATTCATGCATTATTCCACTTATACACACCTTTACAAAATAGCATTTCGTTGCCTGACTTGCACTTTCCTATGCTAGAATTCTGCAAATTTAGATGCAGAAGGATCTGTAAAGGTGGGCTTTCAATTACAGAATGGCCCCATATGTATTAGATATGATTGACCCATTATTAGTATTGGATTGCTTGGATATCTAGTCTTTCAAATCTTTCAGAATCAAGGCAAGTAATACTCTCTTCATATAATTGTCTCTTTCGTTATCGGAGGAAAGGACTTCAGATTCTCTGCGCTGCGCCCTAATTTGTGTCTTGCGAGCTGCAAACTCTCTTCTGCAGATTACTTGTCTGCTTGGATTAGGATCAGGTGCAGAATCGTCAAAGTCGAAAAAACCTCCGTTTTTTATTTCTTTGTATTGAATATGTTTGTTATACTTAGTTCTTACATTATCTGGGCTGTAGAGTCGTCTGTCGGGAGCGTTCCCAACAGACGACTTTACAGCCCAGATAAGGGTATAATGAAGACACAATAAAGTATGTAAGAACTAAGTATAACGAACATATTAAATACAAAGAAATTAAAAAACGGAGGGTTTTTTGGACTAATGATGATTCTGCACCTGATCCTAATCCAAGCAGACAAGTAATCTGCAGAGGAGAGGTAGCAGCTCGCAAGATTTTCTATTAGCAAGTACCAACTAAGAGATTAGTTGGATATCTAGTCCCAATCTGGAAATAGGTGTAAGCAATGAAGTTATGGACACGATTCAGCCTACAATATTTCCATTCATTTTCTTATATATTCAGTCTCGTAAAAATGTGAGTTTACCTGGCAGTTCTCTGATCTCACTTCTAAATATGCCCAACAACCCCACCACCATAACACCCCCCCCCCTAAAAGAAATGCTTTCTTTGCAAGAAAATTCAAGCTTACCTCCTGTAGCCTCACATCAAGTGTTGCTCTTGACATAATGATGAATTAGTGCAGTAATTGTCTACAGCCAGTAGGCTATGTATCCTTCAGCCTTACATCATACCAAGAATTACAGAGCAAGTTCATTGACCATCAGAGCATTTGCAATCTGCGTCTGAGGAATTATCACACTGAGGAATAATCAGCACAGGTTCCAATCTTTCACTTTTCTCAACAAGGGTTTCTTCATCTATGCAAGAACATCCTGATGAGCAATGAGTCATTAGATTACTAGAGAGATATATTGGGATCTGGTCCAAGGGCAGATAAACTACAATTTTTTCAGAATTAAAAAAATTATAATATTTTATTATTCTGTTAAAATACATAAATGCTAATAAAAATAAAGACAAAAATTATAACATCCCGCTGACTCTTGTAGAGGTCATTAACGTATTATTACCTATTAAGTACCGAATTAATGTGTGGCTAGAATTGATATGTTTTTTGCAATGTTTATCACTGGCACATTATTATTATTAGCATTTGTATAGCGCTACCAGACGCACGCAGCGCTGAACACCTGACACAGAGAGACAGTCCCTGCTCACATAACAGTGGAAACAAGAGAATAACTACTAAATGATTTCAAAATCAAAAGTTATGTATTAATCTTTATATAGATTGGTGACAACTAATGAGACGTATCTTGATTGCCGCTCAACAAGTGTGTTGGGGATTAAAGAAAGCTAGGGTACAAGGGTGCACCAGTTTACACAGTAAAATTTTGGTCTGCCAGAAACATAAGTAGTTTGTCATCTGCATATATATAGAAAAAAAACTTTGTATTATAGTACTGAATTAGGGTGTCCAAGGGGCTGAGAAACATATTAAAAAGGAGTAGAAAAAAAGACCAAATGCTGAGGACAGATCCAAAGAGACCTGGAGGGTGATGAGACCTGCATCCAAAGAAGAGTGAACTTCATCTGGGGGAGCTGTTATAGTGGATCCAGTACTATGATGTGTTCTAAAACCAGTTTGACAAGGATGAAGTGCAGAAAAGTGTTTGACACAGTGCAGAAGCTGATAAAAACTTTTCTCTAAGCTATCTTAGAAACGATACACAGATGTGATACCAGTCAATAGTTCCCAGGAAGAGAGGGGTCCAATGTAGGTTTTTAAAAAGAGGCCTAACCAATGCCTGTTTCTATGAAGAAGGATCACTGCCCATAGAAAGACTTTGATGAATCATATGTAAAAGCAAAAGGCCAAGGGCATGATTAGGATAGCAAAGCCAACTGGAAGGTAAAGGATCCAGATGGCAAGTAGTAAACCGCACAGACCAAGTGGAGGAGGGGAAGGACAGGAGAAGTTTGAAACTGACAGAGTATCTCATAGATGTTCCACCTTATTAGAGAAGATGGAAGCTGAAGGCCTCGTTTACCAAGTTGCTGCAAAAGGAGGCTGGTGCTGGATTTGGCTCATGTTTTACCATAATCCAAGGTTTTTTGGGGGGTTTTGCATGTTTGGGTTTTTTTGTTTGTTTGTTTGTAACTGGGGCAATAGAGGGTTAAAATGACTTGCCCAGGGTCACAAGGAGCTGTAGTAGGAATTGAACCCTGTTCCCCTGGTTTTCAGGGCACTATACTAACCATTTGGCCCCCTCCTCTGCTCTTGCTCTCTGCCTCCCTCCCACTCATTCTCTGTAGGTCCAGTATTTTTTTGTCTCTCCATCTCCCCTTCTCCCTCACATTCACTCTGTGGGTCTAGCATATCTGTCCACCTTTCTCATTCCCACCCACAAACTCTTGGGTGTGGCATTTGTTCCCCCTCCCCCCCATCTGCAAACTTACTTGTCTTTACCAGAAATTAATGTAGTGGTATAGAGGTTAATCTGGTAGGGACACTAATCTGTTGATCCGTGGAAAGTGTCTCAGTATATTTAAGTTATATAATGAGGATAAGTTGAGGTGAAGCCGAGTATACTTGCCTGGGAGAAATTAATGTAGGTTCAATCCACAAATCAGGAAGTGTAGATATTAATTCAATACAATAATATATAAGTTTCTACACTGCAATCAAGTATTAAGAGGAAGGCATGGATTCATTACATGAAATTTTAACATGCAAATAAGTGGAGAAAAAAAGACCTCAGTAATACCAGCACTGCCTCCCTCCAAAGGAAACACCGTACAATAAGAAATTGTGCCTCTTTAATCATGGGTCAAAAAAACTCCACACAATCGTTTCTTAAATGTTGGCCATCCATCCTCTAAAATACGTCGAAAATGGAGCCACGAAAATCAAAACAATGTAACTAAATGTTACTTATCTTGGTTATCGAAAGTTAGACAAATGTTCGTCATAGCAGATCAATCCATTGCTCGAATTTATTATATACTAGTAAAAAAGGCCCATTTCTGTAGGCAAGGAAACGGGCCTTAGGCAGGCAATTCCCCCCCCTCCCCGTGCTACAGCCCCCTTGAACCCACCCCCTCCCGCGAACCTGTCGATCTTCCCCCCCCCCCCCCCCGGAATGCCGAAAACTGCCGCCACCGCCGCCGCCGTTGTTGTGCTACCTTCCCTTCCCGTAGGTTCTTCAATCATCTTGTCTGGAAGTTCCTATGCATGCTTCTGACGTCAGACGCACGGAGTTAAACTTTCTAAGAAGATGATTGAGGAACCCACCCGAAGGTAGTGCACATCAGCGGCGGGAGGGGGGTGCGGTTTTCGGCGTTCCGGTGGGGGGGATCGACAGGTTCGCGGGAGGGGGTGGGTTTCGAGGGGGCCATAGCGCGGGGGGGTGACAGCTGATTCCAAGGCAGTAGGAGGAGTAGGGAAACACGCTGCACTTGTTTCCCTACTCCTCCCCTTGCCTTGGAATCAGCTGTGTTGACGTCAGTGACGTCCGTGCGTGTCTGCCTCGCAGACCACTTGCAGCCAGGGAGCCACGGTCCCAAGCAAAGAACGTTGGAGGTGAGAATTATTATATAGGATAATCTTGCTTTATAGAACATCGGCATTGCATATCGACAGAAAAGACACATGAGCCTATGGTGTCACACTGCATGTATAAACAACACAAGTTCATGGATTTGAAATGCACAGTGATTGAACAGGTTAAGATTTCGGAAAGAAAGGGAGATGTTAGAAGGTTACTTAGACAAAAAGAGCAACGATGGATCTTCACTCTACAGACTGTAATACCCAAAGGCCTGAATATCGCTATAGAATGGAAGGCTTTTCTTTAAGATGATGTTTTCTACTAGCCATTGTTTTTTTCCTTTAAGGTTTTTCTCTTAAAGCGCTGTTTTCTAGTTACCATTGCTTTTTCTTGGAGGTTTTCCTCTTAAAGCACTGTTTTTCTAGTAGCCATACCTTTTCCTTTAGGGTTTTCCTCTTCAAACAGTGTTTTCTAGTGTATTGATGTATGTGATGTATTGATGACATCACACGCTAAATATAAAACTTAGCAGTTGCAGGAAGTGCCAGCCGCCATTATGAAATTTTTTTGTCTTTGGTAGCATACAGGGCGTATTTCTTCCTTGGATGTGAATTTTGAAAGAATTTTTTCCCCTGGGGACATAAGAAGATAGCAGAAAGCAAGATTATATATAATAAATTCGAGCGATGGATTGATCTGCTATGACGGACATTTGTCTAACTTTCGACACCCAAGATAAGTAACATTTAGTTACATTGTTTTGATTTTCGTGGCTCCATTTATGAAGTATTTTAGAGGATGGATGGCCAACATTTAAGAAACGATTGTGTGGAGTTTTTTTGACCCATGATTAAAGAGGCACACTTTCTTATTGTACGGTATTTCCTTTGGAGGAAGGCGGTGCTGGTATTACTGAAGTCTTTTTTCTCCACTTATTTGCATGTTAAAATTTCATGCAATGAATCCGTGCCTTCCTCTTAATACTTGATTGCAGTGTAGAAACTTATATATTATTGTATAGAAATTAATTTAGGCCATCTCCCAGCCCTGAGGCCTCCCTTTAGCTAGTTCCTGACTACAGGAAAGTTGCCACTGGAAGAGACGGGGTATGACCCAGAAAAAGCACCTGAGCTGGACAAAAGTCCACCTGCACTAATCATCAATAAATACAAGCAATGCTTGAGACAAGGACACCAAGGGAAAGATAGGGAGACAGAGGGAAGATGGATGGTGGACATAGAAAGAGAAGAAATGTCAAATAGACAGGAAATCCTGGAAAGAGCCCTGGGACCAAAATGCATAGGAAAAAAATGCCCAGACAGCAAAGCTAGAAAAAAATGTATTCTGAATTTATTGAAATATTTCAGCTTTGGGAAATGCACATTTTTATTTCTTTATTTCAGTCCCTATATGTCTCTAGTATTGCTGTGTTAGCAGTGTCTGACTTGAGGCTTTCATTTTTTTTCCCCTTGATATATCCTGCTATTTCTCTGGTCTTATTCAAATCCCGTCTGAAGCCTCAAGGCAGCTTGGGATGGAAAAAGTGCTGAACATTCTAATACTAGAATAACCCAGTATCGACGTGCCTTACACATATGGAGTGGAGGAGTGGCCTAGTGGTTAGAGCACCGGTCTTGCAATCCAGAGGTGGCCGGTTCAAGTCCCACTGCTGCTCCTTGTGATCTTGGGCAAGTCACTTAATCCTCCATTGCCTCAGGTACAAACTTCGATTGTGAGCCCTCCTTGGACAGAGAAATATCCAGTGTACCTGAATGTAACTCACCTTGAGCTACTACTGAAAAAGGTGTGAGCAAAATCTAAATAAATAGATATGTGTTAACAATTACACCAACAATAGATCTGGCAGAACTGCAATAGTTTGAAAACGGTAGGGATGTGTGTAACTGACAGCAACAGGAGTAATTTTATAACTTAGCACCATTTGTTAGGCATTGTATTGGCAAACATTGATCGCCAATTCTATGATGGCATCTTGATGTCAAAACACCCTTATAGAATGTTATTGTAATAAAAAATTTAGAGTAGTCTATAAACCGTGCCTAGATTTAGGTGTGGTTTTTAGAATATGCCTAAGGGCCATGCCAGAGCCTAAGTCTAAGCGCATTCATTTCCGCCAATGAAAACTTGGTGTAAATACTGGAGCCTAAGTTAGGTACCAAGAAGACGTGGCGGGGCATAATCGAATGGGGCACCCATCTATAAGGGCGGCCATCTTAAAGGCCGGCCCCGTAAAGCGGCGTCCCCGACTGTATTATCGAAACAAGATGGCCGGCCATCTTTCGTTTCGATAATACGGTCGGGGCCGGCCCTAGAGATGGCCAACATTGGTTTTCCCCGATAATGGAAACTAATGGCAACAATCTCAAACCCGGCCAAATCCAAGCCATTTGGTCATGGGAGGAGGCACTGGTCCCCCTCACATGCCAGGACACCAACCGGGCACCCTAGGGGGCACTGCAATGATCTTCACAAATTGCTTCCAGGTGCATAGCTCCCTTACCTTGTGTGCTGATACCCCCCCAAAAAACCCAAAACCCACTCCCCACAACTGTACACCACTACCATAGCCATTAAAGGGTAACGGGGGGCACCTAGATGTGGGTACAGTGGGTTTCAGGTGGGTTTTGGAGGGCTCCCATTTACCACCACAAGTGTAACAGGTGGGGGGGGATGGGCATGGGTCTGCCTGCCTGAAGTGCACTGCAGAACCCACTAAAAACTGCTCCAGGAACCTGCATACTGCTGTCATGGAGCTGGGTATGACACTGGCATAGAGATTGGAAAAAAATTATTTTTTTGGGTGGGAGAGGGTTGGTGACCACTGGGAGAGTAAGGGGAGGTGGTCATCTGGTCAGTTTGGGCACCTTTCCAAGGCCTGGTTGTTAACAAAAAGGGTCCAAGTAAAGTCGGCCAAATACTCGCCAGGGCCGCCCTTCTTTTTTCCATTTTCAGCCAAGGCCGGCCATCTCTTAACCATGCCCCTGTCCCGCCTTTGGTACATTGCCGACACGCCCCCTTGAACTTTGGCCAGCCCTGCAACCGAAAGCAGATGAAGCCGGCCAAAATCGACTTTCGATTATACCAATTTGGTTGGCTTTAGGAGAAGGCCGGCCACCTCCCAATTTGTGCCGGAAGATGGCCACCCTTCTCCTTCGAAAATAAGCAGAATATTCTATAACCCTGCCCGCAAATTTTTGAAATACCCATGAACCACCTATTCCATGCCCATGGCCACTTCCCACAATATGCTCAGCAACTACTACATATAAATTCTAATTAATGCCAATTAATACTGATAGCTGTTTACTAACATGCAATTATCGGCACTGATATGCTTGTTAACAAATTAGGGTATGCGCATTTTTATGGAATGTGCTTCAATTTCCACACGGAAATCCTGGTGCGATATATAGAATCCTGTGCTTAGTGTATAACTTACCCCACAATAAATGGACTGCCAATACTCCAACCTTCTCTGTGCCCCCTTGCACTTATGCATGATGCCACTTAAAAAAGAGCTTAAACCATAGTGTTTAACGCATTTATATGCATTGGCGCTAATTTTCTCAGCATTACTACATATAAACAGTGCATTAGTCTTGGTGTCTTGTTATAGAATTACCTCCTACATACATGATCATGTGGGATATAAGAATAAATAAATAAAATAAAGGGAAGGAAAGAAACTTTACATATAATCAGGTAGAGGAAAATAAAGATATCACCATGTTGCTGTATATTCCAGGAACCCATCTGCAAATCTATGTCCAACTTGCCCTAAGAATCATAGGTTTTGTGGAAAGCAAAAATTGCTAAACCAGAATTAATTAAATATATGACGGCTCCAGTCTAAAATGCAGAGGTAGGGAAGTCCAGAGAGAGAGGGCATCGTCACACTGAATACTAACTGATGGACAATGTCTAGACCGATGATCTGAAAAGATGGAGCCAGCAATAAATGTTGTTGGGTAGATATGAGAGCATGCGAGGGATAATAGTGGATCAAATAGCAAAACAGAAAAGGAGGGTTCACCACAATGCAGTGTTTTATGAACCAGAGTCAAAATCTGATATCGACAACTGATTTTCTAACTTTAAAAGAGAAGTTACATGATCAAACTTCTAAGTGTCTGTGATCAGTTTAACAGCGATTTTCTGAAAGCCACCTTAGGTCAACCATTTGAAGATCCTGGAGTAATGTGATATAATAGTCCATGGTACCAGAGCATGGATCAGTACAGTAAGTCTTGAATGAACTTGACACTCAGCTCTTTCGAGAACACCTGCTGTAAAATAATGTCAAGAAGACGTCAATTGATGATTCAAATGTCTGTCTATATTTACAGAAAGAGTTGCTTCACAAAATCAAATGATTCAAATACCAATTGAACATAGAGCAGACTTTTCTAAGATAACTCATTAATATCAGTACATGCTGAACATAGTTAAGGTACCTAGTTATATATATGTAAATGTTTCACTAATTAGTAATGCCCAGCATTTCCCACATAAAAGGGAGTCATTGTATATAGCAATTTGAACATATAAAACATATTTATAATTGGAAAATGACTGATATATAATTGTATGGGTGAACACACGCAGAGTATTATAGACATCTACAAGATAAAATGTACTTTTATATGGAATACTTTGGTGTTCCAAGGGGACAAAGTTTGGACATAGCAGGGATACGGGTTGCACTGTTCTTACATACTTATGCATATGCATTTACCCACAAACAACCATAACTGCAAGATTCAAAATAACCTCTCTCTACTGAAATCCCAAAATGACATATTTATATCCAAATGCTGACATAAATTTATGTTTTGATTCGTATTGGTTGTAGAGGGATCCCATCTTCCACTTAAAATGTCATTGTTCCAAAAAAACTGCAGACAGCTGTAGATTGTGTCTAACATTTACAAGTCAATGTTTTGTAGAAAAAAAAAAGGTTTCTTGTTTTTAGAAGTCTCAGTTTACAGGGCACAAATGGTTCATGAGTTATTGTGAGCAGACCAGTGAGGGGATTAGGAATAAGCACAACAGTACTTTAGAGCACCTGCTATCATGGACAGGGCAAGATGCATAGGACTTTAGTGGGTCTTCATGAGGGCTTTTTTCAGGGCCACTTTTATCTCTCTGCTTCTCAAGCTATAAATCAGAGGGTTTAGGAGTGGGAGAGTGACTATATACATTGCGATAGGTAACTTGTTTGCATCTGGAGTATCTATTGCCCCAGGGTGCATATACACTCCTATCATAATCCCATATGCCATAAGAATGACTGTAAGGTGGGATGAACAGGTGGAGAAGGCCTTGCTTTTACCCTCTGAAGAGCGGATTTTCAGGACGGTGGAAATGATAAACACGTAGGATGTCAGGGTTAGGAGAAATGGAATGAAGAGTGCAAATAACCCCTGTATATAATTCATAGATTGAATTATTGAGGTATCTGAGCAAGAAAGTTTCACCATTGCTGCAATTTCACAGAAGAAATGATTTATTACATTAGAGTCACAAAATGGAAACTGGGAAACAACAATATTGTGTGGCAATGACTCTAATACACCTGCTACCCATGAGGCAGCTGCCAGAACAGCACACGCCCTCTTATTCATGATGTCGAGATAACGCAAGGGGTTGCATATTGCAATGTAACGGTCATATGCCATGGCAGTCAGAAGAGCAAATTCTGTACATACACATATCGTATAGCAGTACATCTGTAGAATACATCCCACAAAAGATATATTATAGTCCTTTGCCAGCAGAATAGCCAACATTTTTGGCACAATGGCACTCAAAGAGCAGATGTCTAAGGCAGACAGGTTGGCCAAGAAGAAATACATGGGGATGTGGAGGTGCCGGTCAGCAGAAATTATGCAGATAACGAGGAGGTTCCCCAACACAGCCATCAGGTAGAGGATTGAGAAGAGAGTGAAGAGAGGGAGTTGCAACTCTGGGAACTCTGGGAATCCAAGAATCAGGAATTCTGTCACACTGGTATAATTTACCATTTCACTGTTTGAAAGCTTCAAGGAAGAAGAAGAGACAGAATGAAGGAAAACAGATAGAACTTAGGAAGCAATGGGGGTCTTTTACTAAAGCTTAGCTCGAGATATCTGTAGCAGGGTCCATTTTAGTCTTATGGGTCCTGATGCAAAATAACTCAAGCTAATCTTTTGTAAAAGATCCCCAATGTGACCAAACATATCACAAAATACTCTAGAAACACTGATGCAATAAACCAGATCTACTAAGAACAAATGCAAGTAAAACATGTCTTTGATAATTCTGTAGAGGTCAGCTTTGAGAGTGTCACTGAGCTGTCTGGGTTGTGAATGTACATGAATACAGACTTCAATCTCGTTATCTTTGCTATACCATCTAGGTTTAAACCAGCAGACCGAGCACTGTCAAGCTGACCTGCCCTCATGTCTATCAATATTTTAAGCGACTAACAGCTCATTACCTAGAGGGCAGCTTTTTAATGGAGCATCTCCATTTAGGAGTCCCAAAACCATTCAGTGAATGCGTATTCTATAATACCAGATTATATGGTATAATACTAGGATAACCCAGTAGTGACATGAATTGCATGTATGTGCCCAAATTACACCTGCCAAAGATATGCGATGGTTTGAAAATGGTAGAGATATGTGTAACTGACAGCTATGGGTTAATTTTATAACTTGGCTCCATGAGTTACACATTCTAGTGGCACAAAATGATAACTAATTCTATAAAAACCTGTTCAAAAAGACATACTATAATGATCCTTCATTAATGACCTGACATCAAAACTCTACCAGAACCAGACATCGAACTCTCTATACCTGTTTGCTTCAATCAATTTGTCACTAATGAACGTTAATGCATTACCCTCTTATCTCTCATGCCTGAACTGAACTGTTTACCTAACTTACTTTTTAATTTATTTCAACATTTATGAACTTTAAATGTAATACTACTTTGCATTTCTCATTCCAGAAATGGTGATCGCCATTACAGCATAATGTAAGCCACATTGAGCCTGAAAAAAGGTTGGAAAATGTAGAATACAAATGCAACAATTAAATAAATAAATAAATAATGGGATCTTGATGTCAAAAAGCCCTTATAGGATGCTAGCGTAATATACAATTATTATGCCAAACACTTATAAGCTTTGGACTAGATTCTATTAACAGTGCCTGAAAGATCATCGCTGAAAATATTTCCGCTTAGGTGTAGTCTATAATCCGCACCTAGATTTAGGCATGGTTTATACAATATACCTAAGTAGGTTTATAGAATGTGCCTATGGACCATTCCAGAGCCTAACAAAGGGGATATATGGGCATATACCAACAGCGGGGACCAATCAATAAATAAACAGTATGAAATTTATAATTTATAAAGGGGTACATAGAGAGTTCAGTATAAGCTATATTTACAACTGAGCCCCTTTTCAGTGAGCCTAGCTGCAAATGCGACTCAGTACCAGGCTCTATGCATCATATTATACTCTCTTCCACGTATCTTCCCAATTTCCTATGTGAATATACCACTACAATCTTAAGTGTGAAAAATAAAAATAAAAAGTTTTTTTGCGATACCCACTTTTGGCATATGTCCACAAAAGTTCTATTTATTTATTTATCTCATTTATACCCCACATTTTCCCAACACTGTTGCTCAATGTGGCTTACAGCATATCGCAAAGGCACGCAGTGCAGTAAAATTAAGCTAATACAACAGAAGACCTACATAAGAAATAATGGGGAGGATGGGGAAGGGATGGAAGGAGCAGGGAAACCAGGGGAGAGGAGGGAAGGGTGGATGTGTCAAAAATTGTCACTAGATTGATGTGCATCAAGCAGAGGAGACATATGCTGAGTCCTTGGGATATGCTTGTCCAAATAGCATGGTCTTAAGTGATTTCCTGAAATTTAGATGGTTGTGGATGGTTTTTATAGTTTTATAAGGAGAAAATTCCTCTGAATAAAAAAAAAACAATCCAAATGGCTCAATTATTGATCATAAAATAGTCACAAATACATTTGTCTTGCAAAAGCACTGAAAAAATTGAATAATCAGGAACCAACTTATCTGGGTATAGATTTCTTTCAAAACCTCCAATGAGATATCCTGAGATGAATCACGCCTAACTAAGCACGTTAATTTACGCCAAGGAAACCTTGCGCATAAGTTAGGTGTCAAGCAGGTATATTCTATTTCTCTGTGGGTCAATTTTTGGAACGCTTACAAACAACCCATTCCACGCCCAAAGCCATATTCCCTTTTTGGTAATGCACATCAGAATTTACACAAACCACTCTCCAGAAAATGCTTAGCAAGTACTACGTGTAAATTCTAATTAATGCCAATTAGTTTGGTAATTGGTTGTTAACATTCAATTATCGGAGCTGATTAGCTTGTTAACCAATTAGGTAATGCACATTGTTATGGAATGAGCGTGATGCATAGAATCCAGGGGGTTTGAGTTTACCTTACCCCACAATAAGTGGACTGCCCACACTCCAACCTTGTCTATGCCCCCTTGCATTTATGCATGATGCCACTTACCCAAGCACATAAACAATGCGTATAGAATTACGTCCTACACGCATAAGTAGGAAACATGTCTATGTCCCACACTTGCTGCACTACTGAGTGTGCCCCATTGCATTCATGCATTATTCCACTTATACACACCTTTACAAAATAGCATTTCGTTGCCTGACTTGCACTTTCCTATGCTAAAATTCTGTAAAGGTGGGCTTTCAATTACAGAATGGCCCCATATGTATTAGATATGATTGACCCATTATTAGCATTGGATTGCTTGGATATCTAGTCTTTCAAATCTTTCAGAATCAAGGCAAGTAATACTCTCTTCATATAATTGTCTCTTTCGTTATCGGAGGAAAGGACTTCAGATTCTCTGCGCTGCGCCCTAATTTGTGTCTTGCGAGCTGCAAACTCTCTTCTGCAGATTACTTGTCTGCTTTGATTAGGATCAGGTGCAGAATCGTCAATAGTCGAAAAAACCTCCGTTTTTTATTTCTTTGTATTAAAGTATTATATTATTATTATTATACTTAGTTCTTACATTATCTGGGCTGTAGAGTAGTCTGTCGGGAGCGTTCCCAACAGACGACGTTACAGCCCAGATAAGTGTATAATGAAGACACAATAAAGTATGTAAGAACTAAGTATAACGAACATATTAAATACAAAGAAATTAAAAAACGGAGGGTTTTTTGGACTAATGATGATTCTGCACCTGATCCTAATCCAAGCAGACAAGTAATCTGCAGAGGAGAGGTAGCAGCTCGCAAGATTTTCTATTAGCAAGTACCAACTAAGAGATTAGTTGGATATCTAGTCCCAATCTGGAAATAGGTGTAAGCAATGAAGTTATGGACACGATTCAGCCTACAATATTTCCATTCATTTTCTTATATATTCAGTCTCGTAAAAATGTGAGTTTACCTGGCAGTTCTCTGATCTCACTTCTAAATATGCCCAACAACCCCACCACCATAACACCCCCCCCCCTAAAAAGAAATGCTTTCTTTGCAAGAAAATTCAAGCTTACCTCCTGTAGCCTCACATCAAGTGTTGCTCTTGACATAATGATGAATTAGTGCAGTAATTGTCTACAGCCAGTAGGCTATGTATCCTTCAGCCTTACATCATACCAAGAATTACAGAGCAAGTTCATTGACCATCAGAGCATTTGCAATCTGCGTCTGAGGAATTATCACACTGAGGAATATCAGCACAGGTTCCAATCTTTCACTTTTCTCAACAAGGGTTTCTTCATCTATGTAAGAACATCCTGATGAGCAATGAGTCATTACATTCCTAGACAGATATATTGGGATCTGGTCCAAGGGCAGATAAACTACAACTTTTTTCAGAATTTTAAAAATTATAATATTTATTACTCAGTTAAAATACATAAATGCTAATAAAAATAAAGAAAAAAATTATAACATCCCTCTGACTTGTAGAGGTCATTAACGTATTATTACCTATTAAGTACCAAATTAATGTGTGGCTAAATTGATATGTTTTTTGCAATGTTTATCACTGGCACATAACAGTGGAAACAAGAGAATAACTACTAAATGATATCAAAATCAAAAGTTATAAACTCGTCTATTTATAGATTGGTGACAATTAATGAGACATATCTCAATTGCCGCTCAACAAGTGTGGTGGGGCTAAAGAAAGCTAGGGTACAAAGGTGCACCAGTTTACCCAGTAAAATCTTGGTCTGCCAGAAACATAAGTAGTTTGTCATCTGCATTTATAGAAAAAACTTTGTATTAAAGTCCTGAATTAGGTTGACCAAGGGACTGAGAAATATATTAAAAAGGAGTAGAAAAAAAGACCAAACCCTGCAGCATGCCACATTGAAGAGGAATTTCATCAGATGAGGTGGAGGAGTGGCCTAGTGGTTAGGGAGGTGGACCTTGGTCCTGGGGAACTGGGTTCAATTCCCACCTCAGGCACAGGCAGCTCCCCTTGACTCTGGGCAAGTCACTTAACCCTCCATTGCCCCAGGTACAAATAAGTACCTGTATATAATATGTAAGCCGCATTGAACCTGCCATGAGTGGGAAAGCGCGGGGTACAAATGTAACAAAAAAAACAGTATAACAATGATCAACAGGATAGAAAGAAAACCAAGACAACATTGTACCCACAAGACCTTGGGCCTTCAGATTTGAAAGTAAGAGATAATGTTAGATAAGGTCAAATGCTGAGGACAGATCCAAAGAGACCTGGAGGGTGATGAGACCTGCATCCAAAGAAGAGTGAACTTCATCTGGGGGAGCTGTTATATTGTGGATCCAGTACTATGATGTGTTCTAAAACCAGTTTGACAAGGATGAAGTGCAGAAATCTGGGTGACACAGTGCAGAAGCTGATAAAAACTATTCTCTAAGCTATCTTAGAAATGATACACAGATGTGATACCAGACGATAGTTCCCAGGAAGAGAGGGGTCCAAAGTAAGTTTTTCACTTCACTGGCTCCCTGTCCGCTTCCGTATACAGTTCAAACTTCTCTTACTGACCTTTAAATGCATCCATTCTGCAGCCCCCCATTACCTCTCCACTCTCATCTCTCCCTACATTCCTCCCCGTGACCTCCGCTCACTGGACAAATCTCTCTTGTCGTCCCCCTTCTCCTCCACTTTTAACTCCAGGCTTCGTTCCTTTTCTCTCGCAGCACCTTATGCCTGGAATAGACTTCCTGGACCTGTACGTCTAGCTCTATCTCTACCTGTTTTCAAATCTATGCTGAAAACCCACCTTTTCACTGCTGCTTTTGGCTCCTATCCACTACTCATTTGCCTCCCCCCTTGTTCCTTCTCACCCAGTACTTCCCTCGCCCTTAATTGTCTTGTCTGTCTGTATTATTTTAGATTGTAAGCTCTATTGAGCAGGGACTGTCTCTCTGTGTCAGGTGTTCAGCGCTGCATGCATCTGGTAGCGCTATACAAATGCTAATAATAATAAAAAGAGGCCTAACCAATGCCTGTTTCTATGAAGAAGGATCACTGCCCATAGAAAGACTTTGATGAATCATATGTAAAAGCAAAAGGCCAAGGGCATGATTAGGATAGCAAAGCCAACTGGAAGGTAAAGGATCCCGTAGTAATACAGTTTCTCAAGCTGCAAAATTTGAAAGAGTGGCAGCTGAGAGGTTAGGAACTCCAGGTTGCTTATGTTAAAATCTGGTCTCCATTATTAAGTTATTATAAGGTTGTGAACCCTAAATAATATATGGTCTTTGTCTAAATGATACATTATTGTTAATGTTAAGTCACATTGGTACAAATTTGCCAATCCTTTAGCTCAGTCCATTGCATTTTGGGGCTATTGAGACCCCTAACAGACCTGCTAATACTTCTCAATTCTCATCTGTATTCAAGTTTCATATTTATTGGATAAACAACATATTAGAGTACTTTCTAGGAGGTTTACATAAAATTGTTCTATTATAAAATGTAAAATAACAAGGGGAGGGAAAAAAAGTTATATATAATCAAGTAGAGGAAAATTAATTTACCACTATGTTGAACTATATTCCAGGAACCCATCACAAAATCATCCACGGAGATGAGTCGAACTACATGCTAAATCTCGTGGACCTGCTTCCTAGAAATGCCAAAAGATCATCCCGAAAATTTCTTATTCTACACTTCCCCAGCTGTAAAGGACTAAAATACAAGCGTATACATGCGACCTCCTTCTCCTACATGAGTACACAGTTGTGGAACACACTACCAGCTGACCTGAAAACAATCGACGAAATATCCAACTTTCGTAAATCCCTGAAGACATATCTCTTCAATAAGGCCTACAATGAAGACCCATAACTTAACTTTACCACTTCACTCCAGTCTGAAAGTCATCTCTCTATATCTATTTTCTTAGAACTTCTCTCCCATCCTTATCTCTCTGCATCACCAATTGTATCTGACACCCTGGAATGGCAATGCCATAACAGATCTCTGTAAGCCACATTGAGCCTGCAAATAGGTGGGAAAATGTGGGATACAAATGCAATAAATAAATAAATAAATAAAATAATTCACCAAATCCATTTGTATCCTGCTCTAAGAATCATAAGCTCTGAGGAAAAAGAAAATTGTTACAGCAGAATTAATTGTAATATGTGAGGGTCCCAGTCTAAAATGCAGACATATGGAATTCCAGAGTGTAATGGAAGTGAATTTTAAAGATTGTTTTTCAACCCTGTCTGGACTGTCCAGTGCACTCGGGGTCTGCTTAGATGTAGAGACCAGTGTAATGATGTAATGATTGTTTAGATTGTTTCTCATTATTGTGTGTATATAGCTAATAATTGTATATACCTTAATCATTGCAGAATTTAGCTCCTCTAATAAAGGTTTCATTTACTTGTTACAAATCCAAAAGAATCCATAGTAACATAGTAGATGACGGCAGAGAAAGACCTGCACGGTCCATCCAGTCTGCCCAAGAAATGTGCCACTTTTTTGTGTATACCTTACCTTGATTTGTACCTGTCTTTTTCAGGGCACAGACCGTACAAGTCTGCCCAGCACTATCCACGCCTCCCACCATCGGCTCTGGCACAGACCGTATAAGTCTGCCCAGCACTATCCCCGCCTCCCAACCACCAGCCCTGCCTCCCACTACCGGCTCTGTTATCCAATCTCGGCTAAGCTCCTGAGGATCTATGGTAGTTATTGAGCAGTCTGTGTTAGTGAGATAGGCTGTAAATCCATAGCATTGCATAGAGAAAGGCCATGGTCACACTAAATATTAACAGATGGATACTATCTAGACCAATGATCTGAAAAGATGGAACCGACAATAAATGTGGTTGGGAAGATCTGAGAGCATGCAAGGGAGAACAGTGAATCAAATTTCAGATCAAATAGAGTGGAGGAGTGGCCTAGTGGTTAGGGTGGTGGACTTTGATCCTGGGGAACTGAGGAACTGAGTTCAATTCCCACTTCAGGCACAGGCAGCGCCTTGTGACTCTGGGCAAGTTACTTAACCCTCCACTGCCCCATGTAAGCCGCATTGAGCCTGCCATGAGTGGGAAAGCGCGGGGTACAAATGTAACAAAAATAAATTAGATACTATTGGAGATTCTACATGGAATGTTGCTACTATTAGACATTCTACATGGAATATTGGAGATTCTACGTGGAATGTTGCTACTATTGGAGATTCTACATGGAATGTTCCTACTATTGGAGATTCTACATGGAATGTTGCTACTGTTGGAGATTCTACATGGAATGTTGCTATTCCAGTAGCAACATTCCATGTAGAAGGCGGCGCAGGCTTCTGTTTCTGTGAGTCTGACGTCCTGCACGTACGTGCAGGACGTCAGACTCACAGAAGCAGAAGCCTGCGCGGCCACATTGGTGATCTGCAAGGGCCGACTTCTACTTGGAATGTTGCTAGTGGAATAGCAACATTCCATGTAGAATCTCAAATAGTAGCAACAGTGGAGGAGTGGCCTAGTGGTTAGGGTGGTGGACTTTGGTCCTGGGGAACTGAGGAACTGAGTTCAATTCCCACTTCAGGCACAGGCAGCTCCTTGTGACTCTGGGCAAGTCACTTAACCCTCCATTGCCCCATGTAAGCCGCATTGAGCCTGCCATGAGTGGGAAAGCGCAGGGTACAAATGTAACAAAAATAAAATAGATACTATTGGAGATTCTACATGGAATGTTGCTACTATTGGAGATTCTACATGGAATGTTGCTATTCCACTAGCAACATTCCATGTACTACTACTACTACTACTATTTAGCATTTCTATAGCGCTACAAGGCATACGCAGCGCTGTACAAACATAGAAGAAAGACAGTCCCTGCTCAAAGAGCTTACAATCTAATAGACAAAAAATAAATAAAGTAAGCAAATCAAATCAATTAATGTGAACGGGAAGGAAGAGAGGAGGGTAGGTGGAGGCGAGTGGTTACAAGTGGTTACGAGTCAAAAGCAATGTTAAAGAGGTGGGTTTTCAGTCTAGATTTAAAGGTGGCCAAGGATGGGGCAAGACGTAGGGGCTCAGGAAGTTTATTCCAGGCGTAGGGTGCAGCGAGACAGAAGGCGCGAAGTCTGGAGTTGGCAGTAGTGGAGAAGGGAACAGATAAGAAGGATTTATCCATGGAGCGGAGTGCACGGGAAGGGGTGTAGGGAAGGACGAGTGTGGAGAGATACTGGGGAGCAGCAGAGTGAGTACATTTATAGGTTAGTAGAAGAAGTTTGAACAGGATGCGAAAACGGATAGGGAGCCAGTGAAGGGTCTTGAGGAGAGGGGTAGTATGAGTAAAGCGACCCTGGCGGAAGATGAGACGGGCAGCAGAGTTTTGAACTGACTGGAGAGGGGAGAGGTGACTAAGTGGGAGGCCAGCAAGAAGCAGATTGCAGTAGTCTAAACGAGAGGTGACAAGGGTGTGGATGAGGGTTTTGGTAGAGTGCTCGGAAAGAAAGGGGCGGATTTTACGGATGTTGTAAAGAAAGAAACGACAGGTCTTGGCGGTCTGCTGGATATGAGCAGAGAAGGAGAGAGAAGAGTCAAAGATGACCCCAAGGTTTCGAGCTGAGGAGACAGGGAGAATGAGAGAGCCATCAACAGAAATAGAAAACGGGGGGAGCGGGGAGGTGGGTTTGGGGGGGAAAATGAGAAGCTCGGTTTTGGTCATATTTAATTTCAGGTGGCGTTGAGACATCCAGGCAGCAATGTCAGACAAGCACGCTGAAACTTTGGTTTGGAGGCAAGGTGAGATATCAGGGGTAGAAAGGTAGATTTGGGAGTCATCAGCATAGAGGTGGTAGGAAAAGCCATGGGATGAGATTAATGAACCAAGGGAAGAAGTGTAGATAGAAAAGAGGAGGGGACCAAGAACAGAACCCTGGGGTACGCCGACAGGCAGAGGGATAGAAGTAGAAGAGGATCCACCAGAGTGAACACTAAAGGTGCGGAGGGAGAGGTAGGAAGAGAACCAGGAAAGGACAGAGCCCTGGAATCCAAGTGAGGACAGGGTATCGAGAAGTATGCTGTGATCGACAGTGTCAAAAGCAGCGGAAAGATCAAGAAGAATGAGGATGGAATATTGACCTCTGGATTTAGCCAGTAATAGGTCATTGGAGACTTTAGTAAGCGCAGTTTCGGTTGAGTGGAGAGGGCGAAAACCAGATTGTAATGGGTCAAGAATAGCATGTGAGGAGAGAAAATCAAGGCAGCGGCGGTGAACAGCACGCTCAAGTAATTTGGAGAGAAAAGGAAGGAGGGAGATGGGTCGGTAATTAGAGGGACAAGTAGGGTCAAGTGAAGGCTTCTTAAGGAGAGGTGTGACCACAGCATGTTTAAAGGCAGCAGGGACAGTCGCAGTGGAAAGTGAGAGGTTGAGAATGTGACAGATAAAAGGAATAAGAGTAGGAGAGATGGCATTAAGAAGGTGGGTGGGAATGGGATCAGATGAACAGGTGGTACATTTTGAGGAAGAAAGGAGAAGTGTAGTTTCCTCAATAGTAACTTCAGGAAAGGAGGAAAGGGAATGAGGGGAAGGAGAGAGAGGGGAACGGACTAGTGGAGGGAGAGCTGGTGAGGTAGAGAAAGCAAGGTTTATCTTTTGAACCTTGTTGTGAAAGAATTCAGCAAGGGTCTGAGGAGATAGTGAAGGGGGAGTTGGGGGAGGGGGCACCTTGAGGAGAGAGTTCAATGTGGTGAAGAGAAGTCGAGGATTAGAGCCAAGAGAGTTGGTCAGTTGGATATAATAATCCTGTTTGGCACGTAAAAGAGCAGATTGGAAGGAGGTCAGCATGAACTTAAAGTGTAAGAAATCAGCAAGGGCCCGAGATTTCCGCCAGAGGCGTTCGGCGGAGCGGGTACAGGAACGTAGGTAGCGGATATTAGAAGTCAGCCAAGGTTGGGGTTTTGTACGCCTTACAGGGCGGGTCATCAAAGGTGCAAGAGTGTCTAAGGCAGAGGATAGAGTATTGTTGTAAGAAGAAACAGCCTCGTTGACAGACGTGGATGGTGCCACAGTAGAGAGGAGGTTTGAAACATGGGAGGATAGAGATGAAGGGTCAATGTCGTGAAGATTCCTAGATAAATTAGATAGGATAGGACGGGACTGGGAGGGAGGAGATTTAAGTGTGAAAGTTATAAGATGGTGATCAGAGAGGGGAAGATCGGAGGCAAGGAAACTAGAGGGTGAACAGTTGGAGGAGAAGATGAGATCTAGACAGTGACCATGTAGAAGGCTGCGCGGCCACATTGGTGATCTGCAAGGGCCGACTTCTAGTGGAATATCAACATTCCATGTAGAATCTCAAATAGTAGCAACAGTGGAGGAGTGGCCTAGTGGTTAGGGTGGTGGACTTTGGTCCTGGGGAACTGAGGAACTGAGTTCGATTGCCGGCACAGGCAGCTCCTTGTGACTCTGGGCAAGTCACTTAACCCTCCATTGCCCCATGTAAGCCGCATTGAGCCTGCCATGAGTGGGAAAAGCGCGGGGTACAAATGTAACAAATAGAAAGAAGGGTTCACCACAGTGCAGTATTTTATGAATCAGAGTCAAAATTTTATAATGGCAACCCATGTTCTACCTTAAGAGAGAGGTTTCATGATCAAACATTTGAGGGTCTGTGATCAGTTTAACAGTAATATTCTGAAAACCACCTCAGGTCAATCGTTTGGAGATCCTGGAGTAATGCGTTACAAACGTCCATGCTACTTGATACCAGAGCATGAAGCAGTACAGCAAAGTTTAAATGAACTTGTCGATCAGCTCTTTTGAGAACACTTGCAGTAAAGTAATAAGTCTAGAGGAAGTCCGTTGATGATTTAAACTTTACAAAATCAAATGATTCAAAAAGCAACTGAACATAGAGCAGACTTTTCTAAGATAACTCTTCAGTATTGGTACATGCTGAGCAAAGAGTAAAGGTAACTGGTTATCATTTCTGTACAGATCAGTAACACTGGACGGCCAAAGGAAGCACAGCTCTTACCATATAAAAGGGGGTCATTTTATAAACCTATTTGCACATATAAAACATATTTACAACTAGAAATGACTAATATAGGTGCTCATTTTCAAAGCACAAAGACTTGCAAAGTTACGTAAAGGCACATTTTCAAAGCACGTAGACTTACAAAGTTGTAACCTAGGGAACTCTGTAAGTCTATATGCTTTGAAAATCAGTCTCATAAAATTGCATGAGTGAACATACACAAAATATTAGAAGCACCTATAAGATCAAATGTACTTTTATGTGGAGTGCATTGACATTCCAAGGGGGCAAAGCTTGGACATAACAGGGATACAGTTGCATTGTTTTCACATACTTATGCCTATGCATATACCCACAAAGATTACACACAATTATCCATAACGTCATTATTCAAAATAACATATACAAATGCTGACATGTTCTGAGTCATAGCAGTTATAGAGAGATCCCATCCTTAATTCAACGACACTGTTCCAAAATCTGCTGCCAGCTGTAAATTGTGTCTGACATTTATCAGTCAATGTTTTGTAGGTTCTTGTTTTCAGAAGTCCCAGTATACAGGACACAAATGGTTGCAGAGTCATTGTGAGCAGACCAGTGAGGGGATTAGTAATAAGCACAACATTACTTTAGAGCACCTGCTATCATGGTCAGGGCAAGATACATTCCTTTTTAGTGGGTCTTCATGATGGCTTTTTTAAGGGCCACTTTTAACTCTTTGCTTCTCAAACTATAAATCAGAGGGTTTAGGAGTGGGAGAGTGACTATATACATTGCAATAGGTAACTTGTTTGGATCTGCAGAATCCATAGCTCCAGGGTTCATATAAACTCCTATGATAGTCCCATATGCCAAAACAATAACTGTAATGTGGGATGAACAGGTGGAGAAGGCCTTGCTTTTGCCCTTTGAAGAGCGGATTTTCAGGATAGAGGAAATGATAAACATGTAGGATGTCAGGATTAGTAGAAATGGAATGAAGACTACAAATAACCCCTCTATATAACTCATAGTTTGAATTATTGAGGTTTCTGAGCAAGAAAGTTTCACCAATGCTGCAATTTCACAGAAGAAGTGATTTATTACATTGGAGTCACAGAAAGGAAACTGGGATACAATAACGTTGGCTGGCAATGGTGCTAGTAAACCTGCTATCCATGAACCACCTGCCAGAATAACACACGCTCTCTTATTCATGATGTTGAGGTAATGCAAGGGGTTGCATATTGCAATGTAACGGTCGTATGCCATGGCAGAAAGAAGAATAAATTCTGTACATACACATATTGTATAGCAGTACATCTGTAAAATGCATCCCCAAAAAGATATATCATAATCCTTTGACAGAAGAATTGCCAACATTTTTGGCACAATGGTAGTCAAAGAGCAGATGTCTAAGGCAGACAGGTTGGTCAAGAAGAAATACATGGGGACGTGGAGGTGTCGATCAGCACATACTATGCAGATAATGAGCAGGTTCCCCAGCATAGCCATCAGGAAGAGGAATGAGAAGAGAAAGAAGAAAGGGAGCTGCAGATCTGGAAACTCTGGGAACCCAAGAATCAAGAATTCTGCCACACTGGTATGATTTACCATTTCACTGTTTTAAAGCTTCAAGGAAGTAGAGACATCATGAAGGAAAACTGATAGAAATTAGGAATCAATGTGACCAAACATATTACAAAATACTCTTAAAACACAAATGCAATAAACCAAATCATCTAAGAACACATGCAAGTAAAACATGTCTTTTATAATTCTATAGAGGTCAACTTTGATAGTGTCACTGAGCTATCTGTGTTTTGAAAGAACATGAATACAGGCTTCAATCTTTGCTACACCATCTAGGTTTAAACTGTCAAGCTCCATCTCTGGCCGTCTTCAAATCTGAGCTAAAAGCCCACCTTTTTGATGCTGCTTTTAACTCCTAACCCTTATTCACTTGTTCAGAACCCTTATTTTATCATCCTCACTTTAATATTCCCTTATCTCTTGTTTGTCCTGTTTGTCTGTCCTAATTAGATTGTAAGGTCTATCAAGCAGGGACTGTCTCTTTATGTTCAAGTGTACAGCACTGTGTATGTCTAGTAGCGCTATAGAAATGATAAGTAGTAGTAGTACTCTTTGGGATTCCGGAATCTTTGCTACTTTCTAGATTCTGCACAGAATCTTACTATTCTTTGGGATTCCAGAATCTTGCTACTCTTTGTCCTTATCCCTTTTTTGTCCTGTCCGTCTGTCCTAATTAGATTGTAAGCTCTGTCGAGCAGGGACTGTCTCTTCATGTTCAAGTGTACAGCGCTGTGTATGTCTAGTAGTGCTTTAGAAATGATAAGTAGTACTATTATCCAGCAGAGTGTGCACTGCCAACCTGATCTCCCCTCATGTCCATCAGTATTTTAAGTGACTAACAACTGGTTACTGAGAGGGCAATTCTTCAAGGTAGATCTCTATTTCAGTGAATGTCTATTCTACAATACCAGATTTCATAGTGTAATACTAGGATAACCCAGTATTGACTACCCAGAACCTTAAAATCAACTCAGAATTATTTAAATTTCAGAAAATTATTGAAGACCACCATGTTCAAAAAGGCATACTTTCCAGACTCAACCTAATCTTAATTTTTCCTGTTTTCAGCAAAATCCATGGACCTCATTATCTTGTATTACCCCATACAAGATATTCTTATCTCTGTTCTTTTATATGATACCTATATGCTTAATAACCTACCATTACATTGTTCATTTATACTTTCTGAACTGTAGCCTACCCTACGGTTATGTGTAAGCCACATTGAACCTACAACTAGCAGGAAAATGTGGGGTATAAATGTATTAAATAAATAAATAAATTGACGTGCCTTACATGTATGGCAGAAATACGATGGTTTGCAAATGGTAGGGATGTGTGTAACTGTCAGATTCAGGGGTCATTTTATAACTGGGGAGCATGTGATAGTTATTCTAGTGGCCCATACTGATTGCCAATTCTATAAAGGGATCTTGCTGCCAAAAAGCTTATCAAGAGTGCAAGCCTAATACACAATTGTCATGCCAAACAACCCACTCCACACCCATAGCCATGTCCCCTTTTTAGTAGCGCGTATTAGAATTTACACAAACCACTTTCCAGAAAACGCTTAGCAAGTACTTCGTGTAAATTCTAAATAATGTCAATTAGTGCTGATAAGTGGTTGCTTACATTCAATTATCGGCACTGATTAGCTTGATAAAAAAAATTAGGTAATGCACATTGTTATGGCATGTGCTTCAATTTCAACACAGAAATCCCTGCACAGTATATAGAATCCAGGAGTGGACTGCCCATACTCCAACCTTGTCTATGCCCCCTTGCACTTATGCATGATGCTACTTACCCAAGAGCTTAAACAATAGTGTTTAATGCACTTATATGGACTACAGCATTAATACACCTAAACAGAGGTTTAACACAGTGTCTTTTTATAGAACTGTATAGAATTACCTCCTACATGCATATGTAGCAGACATGTCTATGTCCAACACTTGCTCCACTAGTGAGTGTGCCCCCTTGCATACTTCCCCTTGCATTCATGCATTATTCTACTTATAAACAGTTTACAGAATAGCATTTCGGTGCCCTACTAGCACTTTCCTATGCTAGAATTCTGCAAATTTAGATTTAGAAGGATCTGTATAGGTGGGCTTTCAGTTACAGAATGGCCCTATATGTGTTAGATATGATTGACCCATTATTAGTATCGGATTGCTTGGATATCTAGTCCCAATATGAAGATAGGTGCTAGCAATGAAGTTATGGGCACAATTCAGCCTACAATATTTCCATTCATTTTCTTATATATTCAGCCTAGTGAAAATTTGAGTCTACCTGACAGTTCTCTGATCTCACTTCTAAATATGCCCATCAACTCCATCGCTATACAACCCCCCCCCCTAAAAAAATTCTCTTTGCAAGAAAATTCAGTCTTACCTCCTGCAACCTCGCATCAAGTGTTGCTCATGACATAATGATAAATTAGTGCAGAAATTATCTACATCCAGTAGCTTATATATATCCTTCAGCCTTATATCATACCAAGAATTACAGAGCAAGTACATTGATCATCAGAGCATTTGCAATCTGTGTCTGAGGAATTATCACACTAAGGAATATCAGCACAGGTTCCAATCTTTCACTTTTCTGAACAAGGGTTTCTTCATCTATGCAAGAACATCCTGATGAGCAATGAGTCATTACATTCCAAGGGAGATCTATTGGGATCTGGTCCAAAGGCAGGTAAACTACTATTTTTTTTCCAGAATTTTAACAATTATAATATTTTATTATTCTGTTAAAATACATAAATGCTAATAAAAACAAAGAGAGAAAAATTATAACATCCCTCTGACTCTTGTAGAGGTCATTACATAATATTACCTATTAAGTACCAAATTAATGTGTGGCTAGAATTGATATGTTTTTTGCAATGTTTATCACTGGCACACAACAGTGGAAAGAAGAGAAAAACTACTAAATGATTTCAAAATCAAAAGTTATAAACTAATCTTTATATAGATTGGTGACAACTAATGAGACGAATCTCAATTGCCACTCAACAAGTGTGGTGGGGTTAAAGAAAGCTAGGGTACAAAGGTGCACCAGTTTACACTGTAAAATCTTGGTCTGCCAGAAACATAAGTATTTGTCATCTGCATTTATAGAAAAAACTTTGTATTAAAGTACTGAATTAGGGTGTCCAAGGGGCTGAGAAACATATTAAAAAGGAGTAGAAAAAAAGACCAAACCCTGCAGCATGCCACATTGAAGAGGAATTTCATCAGATGAGGTAGTAGAACAAGTAAATGTATAGCAATGATAACAAGATAGGAAGAAAATCAAGAGAACACTGTACCCACAAGAGATCATGCTAGACAAGGGCAAATGCTGTGGACAGATACAGAGAGACCTGGAGGGTGATGAGACCTGCATCCAAAGAAGAGTGTAGTTCACCTACGAAAGCTGTTATAGTGGATCCAGTACTATGATGTGTTCTAAAACCAGTTTGACAAGGATGAAGTGCAGAAATCTGGGTGACAGTGCAGAAGCTGATAAAAACTATTCTCTATGCTATCTTAGAAATGATACACAGATATGATACCAGTCGATAGTTCCCAGGAAGAGAGGGGTCCAATGTAGGTTTTTAAAAAGAGGCCTAACCAATGCCTGTTTCTATGAAGAAGGATCACTGCCCACAGAAAGACTTTGATGAATCATATGTAAAAGCAAAATGCCAAGGGCATGATTAGGATAGCAAAGCCAACTGGAAGGTAAAGGATCCAGACGGCAAGTAGTAAACTGCATAGACCAAGTGGAGGAGGGGAAGGACAGCAGAAGTTTTGAAACTGACAGAGTATCTCATAGATGTTCCACCTTAATAGAGAAGATGGAAGCTGAGGGCCCCTTTTACCAAGTTGCTGCAAAAGGAGGCTGGTGCTGGATTTGGCTCATGTTTTACCATAATCCAAGGTTTTTTGGAGTTTTTGCATGTTTGGGTTTGTTTGTTTGTAACTGGGGCAATAGAGGGTTAAAATGACTTGCCCAGGGTCACAAGGAGCTGTAGTAGGAATTGAACCCTGTTCCCCTGGTTTTCAGGGCACTATACTAACCATTTGGCCCCCTCCTCTGCTCTTGCTCTCTGCCTCCCTCCCTCCCACTCATTCTCTATAGGTCCAGTATTTTTTTGTCTCTCCATCTCCCCTTCTCCCTCACATTCACTCTGTGGGTCTAGCATACCTGTCCACCTTTCTCATTCCCACCCACAAACTCTTGGGTGTGGCATTTGTTCCCCCTCCCCCATCTGCAAACTTACTTGTCTTTGCCAGAAATTAATGTAGGCTAATCTGGTAGGTACGCTAATCTCATGATCCCTGGAAAATGCCTCAGTATGTCTAAGTTATGTAATGAGGATAAGTTGAGGTGAAGCCAAGTATACTTGCCTGGGAGAAATTAATGTAGGTTCAATCCACAAATCAGGAAGTGTAGATATTAATGCAATACAATAATATATAAGTTTCTACACTAGAATAATCCAGTATCGACGTGCCTTACATATATGGAGTGGAGGAGTGGCCTAGTGATTAGAGCACCGGTCTTGCAATCCAGAGGTGACCGGCTCAAATCCCACTGCTGCTCCTTGTGATCTTGGGCAAGTTACTTAACCCTCCATTGCCTCAAGTACAAACTTAGATTGTGAGCCCTTCGGGGACAGAGAAATATACAGTGTACCTGAATGTAGCTCACCTTGAGCTACTACTGAAAAAGGTGTGAGCAAAATCTAAATAAATAAATACGTGTTAACAATTACACCAGCAATAGACCTGGCAGAACTGCAATAGTTTGAAAACGGTAGGGATGTGTGTAACTGACAGCAACAGGGGTAATTTTATACCTTAGCTCCATTTGTTAGGCATTGTATTGGCAAACATTGATCGCCAATTCTATAATGGGATCTTGATGCCAAAATGCCATTATCGAATACTCGTGCAATGCACAATTGTTATGTTAAACATTTATGAATTTTGGATTAGAATCTATTAATGGTGCCTGAAAGATCATCGCTGAAAAGAATTTCTGCTTTAGCGTAGTCTATAAACCATGCCTAGATTTAGGTGTGGTTTTTATAATATGCCTATGGGCCATGCCAGAGCCTAAGTCTAAGCGCATTCATTTCCACCAAAGAAAACTTGGTGTAAATACTGGAGCCTAAGTTAGGTACCAAGAAGACGTGGAGGGGCATAATCGAACGGGGCGCCCATCTATAAGGGCGGCCATCTTAAAGGCCGGCCCCGTAAAGCGGCGTCCCCGACTGTATTATCGAAACAAGATGGCCGGCCATCTTTCGTTTCGATAATAGGGTCGGGGCCGGCCTTAGAGATGGCCAACATTTGTTTTCCCCGATAATGGAAACTAATGGCGACAATCTCAAACCCGGCCAAATCCAAGCCATTTGATCATGGGAGGAGGCACTGGTCCCCCTCACATGCCAGGACACCAACCGGGCACCCTAGGGGGCACTGCAATGGTCTTCACAAATTGCTTCCAGGTGCATAGCTCCCTTACCTTGTGTGCTGAGCCCCCCCCCCAAAAAAAAAAACCCAAACCCACTCCCCACAACTGTACACCACTACCATAGCCCTTAAAGGGTAACGGGGGGCACCTAGATGTGGGTACAGTGGGTTTCAGGTGGGTTTTGGAGGGCTCCCATTTACCACCACAAGTGTAACAGGTAGGGGGGGATGGGCCTGGGTCTGCCTGCCTGAAGTGCACTGCAGTACCCACTAAAAACTGCTCCAGGGACCTGCATACTGCTGTCATGGAGCTGGGTATGACATTTGAAACTGGCATAGAGACTGGAAAAAAATTATTTTTTGGGGTGGCAGGGGGTTGGTGACCACTGGGAGAGAAAGGGGAGGTGGTCATCTGGTCAGTTCGGGCACCTTTCCAAGGCCTGGTTGTTAACAAAAAGGGACCAAGTAAAGTTGGCCAAATACTCGCCAGGGCCGCACTTCTTTTTTCCATTATCAGCCGAGGCCGGCCATCTCTTAACCATGCCCCTGTCCCACCTTCGGTACACTGCCGACATGCCCCCTTGAACTTTGGCCAGCCCTGCAACGGAAAGCAGATGAAGCCGGCCAAAATCGACTTTCGATTATACCAATTTGGTTGGCTTTAGGAGAAGGCAGGCCATTTCACAATTTGTGCCGGAAGATGGCCGCCCTTCTCCTTCGAAAATAAGCAGAATATTCTATAACCCTGCCCGTAAATGTTTGAAAAACCCATGAACCACCTATTCCATGCCAATGGCCACTTTCCACAATATGCTCAGCAACTACTACGTATAAATTCTAATTAATGCTAATTAATATTGATAGCTGGTTACTAACATGCAATTATCGGCACTGATTTGCTTGTTAACAAATTAGGTTATGCGCATTTTTATGGAACGTGTTTCAATTTCCACACAGAAATCCTGGTGTGATGTATAGAATCCTGTGCTCAGTGTATAATTTACCCCACAATAGATGGTCTGCCCATACTCCAACCTTCTTTGTGCCCCCTTGCACCTATGCATGATGCCACTTACACAAGAGCTTAAACCATAGTGTTTAACGCATTTATATGCCTTGGCACTAATTTTTACAGCATTACTACATATAAGAATAAATAAATAAAATAAGGGAAGGAAAGAAAAGTTACATATAATCAAGTAGAGGAAAATAAAGATATCACTATGTTGCTGTATATTCCAGGAACCCATCAGCAAATCTATGTCCAACTTGTCCTAAGAATCATAAGTTTTGTGGAAAACAAAAATTGCTAAACCAGAATTAATTAAAATATATGACGGTTCTAGTCTAAAATGCAGAGGTAGGGAAGTCCAGAGAGAGGGCATCGTCACACTGAATATTAACTGATGGACAATGTCTAGACCGATGATCTGAAAAGATGGAGCCAGCAATAAATGTTGCTGGGTAGATATGAGAGCATGCGAGGGAGAAAAGTGGATCAAAAAGCAAAACAGAAAAGGAGGGTTCACCACAATGCAGTGTTTTATGAACCAGAGTCAAAATCTGATATCGACAACTGATTTTCTACCTTTAAGAGAGAGGTTACATGATCAAACTTCTAATTGTCTGATCAGTTTAACAGTGATATTCTGAAAGCCACCTCAGGTCAACCATTTGAAGATGCTGGAGTAATGTGATATAATACTCCATGTTACTTGGTACCAGAGCATGGATCAGTACAGTAAGGTTTGAATGAACTTGACACTCAGCTCTTTCGAGAACACCTGCTGTAAAATAATAAGTCAAGAAGACGTCAATTCATGATTCAAATGTCTGTCTATAATTACAGAAAGAGTTGTTTCACAAAATCAAATGATCCAAACAGCAATTGAACATAGAGCAGATTTTTCTAAGGTAACTCATTAATATCAGTACATGCTGAACACAGGTAAGGTACCTAGTTATATATATATAAAGTTTTCACTAATTAATAATGCTAGAGGGCCAAATCAAGCCCAGCTTTTACCACATAAAAAGGAGTCATTTTATATAGCAATTTGAACATATAAAACATATTTATAATTGGAAAATGACTGATATAAAATTGTATGGGTGAACACATGCAGAATATTATACACACCTACAAGATAAAATGTACTTTTATATGGAATGCTTTGGTGTTCCAAGGGGACAAAGGTTGGACAAAGCAGGGGTACAGTTGCATTGTTCTTACATACTTATGCATACCCACAGAAATAATACACATGCATGATTCAAAATAACCTCTCTCTACTGAAATCCCAAAATGACTTATTTATATCCAACTGCTGACATCAATTTATGTTTTGAGTCATATTGGTTATAGATGGATCACATCTTCCACTTAAAACATCATTGTTCCAAAAAACTGCAGCCAGCTGTAGATTGCGTCTGACATTTACAAGTCAATGTTTTGTAGAAAAAAAAGGTTTCTTGTTTTTAGAAGTCCTGGATACAGGACACAAGTGGCTCATGAGTCATTATGAGCAGACCAGTGAGGGGATTAGTAATAAACACAACAGTACTTTAGAGCACCTGCTATCATGGTCAGGGCAACATGCATAGGACTTTAGTGGGTCATCATGATGGCTTTTTTTAGGGCCACTTTTATCTCTCTGCTTCTCAAACTATAAATCAGAGGGTTTAGCAGTGGGAGAGTGACTATATACATTGCAATAGGTAACTTTTTTGGATCTGCAGTATCCATTGTTCCAGGGTGTATATACACTCCTACCATAGTCCCATATGCCAAAAGAATGACTGTAAGATGGGATGAACAGGTGGAGAAGGCCTTGCTTTTACCCTCTGAAGAGCGGATTTTCAGGATGGTGGAAATGATAAACACGTAGGATGTCAGGGTTAGGAGAAATGGCATTAAGACTATAAATGACCCTAGTGTATAATTCATAGTTTGAATTATTGAGGTATCTGAGCAAGAAAGTTTCACCACTGCTGCGATTTCACAAAAGAAGTGATTTATTACATTGGAGTCACAAAAAGGAAACTGGGATACAACAATATTGTGTGGCAATGACTCTAATATACCTACTATCCATGAGGCAGCTGCCAGAACAGCACACGCTCTCTTATTCATGATGTCGAGATAATGCAATGGGTTGCATATTGCAATGTAACGGTCATATGCCATGGCAGTGAGAAGAGCAAATTCTGTAGCAACACATATCGTATAGCAGTACATCTGTAGAAAACATCCCAGAAAAGATATATTATAGTCCTTTGCCAGCAGAATTGCCAACGTTTTTGGCACAATGGAACTCAAAGAGCAGATATCTAAGGCGGACAGGTTGGCCAAGAAGAAATACATGGGGATGTGAAGGTGCTGATCAGCAGAAATTATGCAGATAACGAGGAGGTTCCCCAGGACAGCCATCAGGTAGAGGATTGAGAAGAGAGTGAAGAGAGGGAGTTGCAACTCTGGGAACTCTGGGAATCCAAGAATCAGGAATTCTGTCACACTGGTATAATTTACCATTTCACTGTTTGAAAGCTTCAAGGAAGAAGAAGAGACAGAATGAAGGAAAACAGATAGAAATTAGGAAGCAATGGGGGTCTTTTACAAAACTTAGCTCGAGATATCTGCAGCACGTCCTGTTTTATTCTTATGGGTCCTGCTGCAAAATAACTCGAGCTAAGCTGTAGTAAAAGATCCCCAATGTGACCAAAAATATCACAAACTACTCCAGAAATACTGATGCAATAAACCAGATCAACTAAGAACAAATGCAAGTAAAACATGTCTTTTATAATTCTGTAGAGATCAGCTTTGATAGTGTCATTGAGTTGGCCGGGTAGTGAATGTACATGAATACAGACTTCAATCTTGTTATCTTTGCTATACCATCAAGGTTTAAACCACCTATTATCTCAGCAGACCGAGCACTGTCAAGCTGACCTGCCCTCATGTCCATCAATATTTTAAGCGACTAACAGCTCATTACTGAGAGGGCAGTTTTTTAAGGGAGCATCTCCATTTAGTGAATGTGTTTTCTACAATACCAGATTATATGGTATAATATTAGAATAACCCAGTAGTGCCATGCATTGCATGTATGTGCTCAAGTTACATCAGCAATAGATATGCGATGGTTTGAAGATGGTAGGGATGTGTGTAACTGACAGCTACGGGGTGATTTTATAACTTGGTTCCATGAGTTACACCTTCTAGTGGCACAAACTGATCACTAATTCGATTATGGGATCTTGATGCCAAAAAGCCCTTATTGAATGCTAGCGTAATATGCAATTGTCATGCCAAACATTTATAAACTTTAGACTAGATTCTATTAACAGTGCCTGAAAGATCATCGCTGAAAATATTTCCGCTTAGGCGTAGTCTATAATCCGCACCTAGACTTAGGTATGGTTTATACAATACACCTAAGTGTGTCTATGGGTCATGCCAGAGCCTAACTCTAAGCAGAGAGTCAATCCTCTACAAAAACAAAATCCCAACAAGCAGAGGGATATATGGGCATAAGCCAAAAGCGGGGACCAATCAATAAATAAACAATATGAAATTTATAAGGGGGGACACAGAGAGTTCAGTATAGGCTGTATTTACAACCGAGCCAATTTTCAGTAAGCCTAGCCGCAAATGCGGCTCTCTACATCATATTATACTCTCTTCCACGTGTTTCCCCAGTTTTCTATGTGAATACACCACTACAAACTTAAGTGTGAAAAATAAAAAGTTTTTTTTGCGATACCCACTTTTGGCATACGTCCACAAACGTTCTATAAGAAGCAAATTTCTCTGAACACAAAAAACAATCCAAATGGCTCAATCATTGGTCCTAAAATAGTCACAAATACAATTGTCTTGCAAAAGCACTGAAAAAAAATTGAAAAATCAGGAACCAGCTTATCTAGGTATAGAGTTCTTTCAAAACCTTCAATGAGATATCCTGAGATGAATCACGCCTAACTATAAGCACGTTTATTTACGCCAAGGAAACCTTGGTGTAAATAACGGCGCATAAGTAAGGTGTCAAGCAGGTATATTCTATTTCTCTGAGAGTCAATTTTTGGAACGCTTAGAAACACCCATTCCATGCCCATAGCCATGTCCCCTTTTTGGTAACGCACATTAGAATTTACACGAACCACTCTCCAGAAAATGCTTAGCAAGTACTACGTGTAAATTCTAATTAATGCCAATTAGTTCTAATTGGTTGTTAACATTCAATTATTGGTGCTGATTAGTTTGTTAACCAATTAGATAATGCACATTTTTATGGAATGAGCGCGATGTATAGAATCCAGGGGGTTTGAATTTAACTTACCCCACATTAAGTGGACTGCCCACACTCCAACCTTGTCTATGCCCCCTTGCATTTATGCATGATGCCACTTACCCAAGCGCATAAACAATAGTGTTTAATGCTCTTATGTGTGTTAGAGCTCATTTTCAAGCATTAATACACATAAACAGATGTCTAACATGGTGTCTTGTCAAAGAATTTTATAGAATTACGTCCTACATGCATAAGTAGGAAACATGTCTATGTCCAACACTTGCTCCACTAGTGAGTGTGCCCCCTTGCATACTGCCCCTTGTGTTCGTGCATTATTCCACTTATACACAGTTTACAGAATAGCATTTCGGTGCCCAACTGGCACTTTCCTCTGCTAGAATTCTGCAAATGTAGATGCAGAAGGATCTGTATAGGTGGGCTTTCAGTTACAGAATGGCCCTATAAGTGTTAGATATGATTGACCCATTATTAGTATTGGATTGCTTGGATTTCTAGTCCCAATATGGAGATAGGTGCTAGCAATGAAGTTATGGGCACAATTCAGTCTACAATATTTCAATCCATTTTTTATATATTCAGCCTTGTGAAAATTTGAGTCTACCTGACAGTTCTCTGATCTCACTTCTAAATATGCCCAACAACTCCATCGCTATACACGCCCCCCCCCCCCCCATATAAAAAAAAAGAAAAGAAAAACTTCTTTTTGCAAGAAAATTCAGGCTTACCTCCTGCAGCCTCGCATCAATTGTTGCTCATGACATAATGATGAATTAGTGCAGAAATTATCTACATCCAGTAGGTTATATATCCTTCAGCCTTACATCATACCAAGAATTACAGAGCAAGTACATTGACCATCAGAGAATTTACAATCTGTGTCTGAGGAATTATCACACTAAGGAATATCAGCACAGGTTCCAATCTTTCACTTTTCTCAACAAAGGTTTCTTCATCTATGCAAGAACATCCTGATGAGCAATGAGTCATTACATTGCAAGGGAGATCTATTGGGATCTGGTCCAAAGACAGATAAACAACTTTTTTTTTTTTCAGAATTTTAACAATTATAATATTTTATTATTCTGTTAAAATACATAAATGCTAATAAAAACAAAGAGAGAAAAATTATAACATCCCTCTGACTCTTGCAGAGGTCATTACATAATATTACCTATTAAGTACCAAATTAATGTGTGGCTAGAATTGATATGTTTTTTGCAATGTTTATCACTGGCACATAACAGTGGAAACAAGAGAACCACTAAATGATTTCAAAATCAAAAGTTATAAACTCATTTATATATAAATACATAAGTAATGCCACACTGGGAAAAGACCAAGGGTCCATCGAGCCCAGCATCCTGTCCACGACAGTGGCCAATCCAGGCCAAGGGCACCTGGCAAGCTTCCCAAACGTACAAACATTCTATACTTATTATTCCCGGAATTGTGGATTTTTCCCAAGTCCAGTTAGTAGCGGTTTATGGACTTGTCCTTTAGGAAACAGTCCAACCCCTTTTTAAACTCTGCTAAGCTAACCGCCTTCACCACGTTCTCCGGCAACAAATTCCAGAGTTTAATTACACGTTGGGTGAAGAAAGATTTTCTCCTATTTGTTTTAAATTTACTACACTGTAGTTTCATCGCATGCCCCCTAGTCCTAGTATTTTTGGAAAGCGTGAACAGAAACTTCACATCCACCTGTTCCACTCCACTCATTATTTTATATACCTCTATCATGTCTCCCCTCAGCCGTCTCTTCTCCAAGCTGAAAAGCCCTAGCCTCCTTAGTCTTTCTTCATAGGGAAGTCATCCCATCCCCGCTATCATTTTAGTCGCCCTTTGCTGCACCTTTTCCAATGCCACTATATCTTTCTTGAGATGCGGCGACCAGAACTGAACACAATACTCAAGGTACGGTCGCACCATGGAGCGATATAACGGCATTATAACATCCTCACACCTGTTTTCCATACCTTTCCTAATAATACCCCACATTCTATTCGCTTTCCGAGCCGCAGCAGCACACTGAGCAGAAGGTTTCAGTGTACTATCGACGACGACACCCAGATCCCTTTCTTGGTCCGTAACTCCTAACGTGGAACCTTGCATGACCTAGCTATAATTCGGGTTCTTTTTTCCCACATGCATCACCTTGCACTTGCTCACATTAAACGTCATCTGCCATTTAGCCGCCCAGTTTCCCAGTCTTGTAAGATCCTTCTGTAATTTTTCACAATCCTGTCGCGAGTTAACGACTTTGAATAACTTTGTGTCATCAGCAAATTCAATTACCTCGCTAGTTACTCCCATCTCTAAATCATTTATAAATATAATAAAAAGCAGTGGTCCTAGCACAGACCCCTGAGGAACCCCACTAACTACCCTTCTCCATTGTGAATACTGCCCATTTAACCCCACTCTCTGTTTCTTATCCTTCTTGTTATTTTCAGACGGTTCCTTCTCCCATTTTCTGAAGGCATTTCTTTTAGCCCTAATAGCTTCCTTCACCTCACTTTTCAACCAGGCCGGCTGTCTTTTGGAGTTCCGTCTTTCTTTTCTAATTAGTGCAATATGTTTGGCCTGGGCCTCCAGGATGGTATTTTTGAACAGCGTCCATGCCTGTTGTACAGTTTTTACCCTCTCAGTTGTCCCCCTAAGTTTTTTTTCCACCGTTCTTCTCATTTTATCATAGTCTCCTTTTTTAAAGTTAAACGCTAATTTATTTCACTGGTGGCAACTAATGAGACGTATCTCAATTGCCACTCAACAAGTGTGTTGGGGTTAAAGAAAGCTAGGGTACAAGTGTGCACCAGTTTACACAGTAAAATCTTGGTCTGCCAGAAACATAAGTAGATAGGATTCCAGCAGGGATCTGGTTTGCTCTGCCCACCCCTAGGGCAGCTCTTCATTTATAGTCAGTGTTCTAATTCAGGTAATAAGCAAGTGCTACTCCCACAAAGTCTCAATACATTCAGTATATCCAAACAGTAATCACAAAACAACAAAATACATCATATTAAAATCCTAAAGACACTCTGTCTATCCAACATCCTTAATTTTGTAGATTGTTTTAATATATTGAAACACTCATATATTAATGAGATGGAGTCAGTAGTCCAGCAGCAAGAGGGGTGCTACCCAGTCTTTTGCACTGAGTGTCACATGTATGATTATCTCCCAGTTGGTGTAAAGTCATATGTGTGTGTCCGGTGCAAAGAACTCCTAGCTCTCAGAGAGCAGGTCCATTCTCTTGAGGCTAGAGTACAAGACTTGGTAGAGATGAGGGAGATAGAACAGTACATAGATGAGACCTACAGGGACGTTGTAGAGAGGTCCCACCTCCAGCCGGGTAGCCCCTGTGCTACTTCGGAGGAGAGAGGTCTCCTAGAAGGACAGCATTGCCCTGGTGAAGTAGGAAGAACTGCTGTACCCAGGACCTGCCCACCAGAGGATGTATTATCCTCTCTCACCGAGAATATGTCTCCGATTACAGCCCACAGGGGAAAAGATAGAACCGCTGTTGGAGACTCAATCATTAGGCATGTAGATAGCTGGGTGGCTGGTGGGCGTGAGGATCGACTGGTGACTTGCCGGCACCTAGACAAGATTTTAGATAGTGCTGGGGAGGAGCCGGCCGTCTTGGTACACGTGGGTACCAACAACGTAGGAAAATGTGGGAAAGAGGTTCTGGAAGCCAAATTTAGGCTTTTAGGAAGGAAGCTTAAATCCAGATCCTCTAGGGTAGCATTTTATGAAATATTACCTGTTCCACGCACAGGGCCCAAGCAACAGGCAGAGATCCGGAGTCTCAATGCGTGGATGAGACGATGGTGCTGGGATGAGGGTTTTGGATTTGTCAGGAACTGGGCAGCATTCTGGGGAAGGGAGAGCCTACTTCGATCTGATGGGCTTCACCTTAACCAGGGTGAGACCAGGCTGCTGGCATCAACATTCAAAAAGGAACTCGAACAGCTTTTAAACTAGAAACGGGGGGAAGGCCGACAGTCGCTCAAAAGCGCATGGTTCAGGATAAGGTATCTTTTGAGGATATCACCCAAACAGGGAAGAAAACGTTTCTTGTAAGTAAAGATGTCAAAGAGACCGTAGTGGATCAGATGGCCTTAAGTAAAATTAATAATAACCAGACAGAAGATAACATAATAATGCCATGTCTTAAATGTGATATAAAACTGAGCAACAAGCATGCATTGAAATGTCTATACGCAAATGCAAGGAGCCTGAGACATAAGATGGGAGAGCTGGAATACATTGTACACAATGAAAAATTGGATATTATAGGCATCTCTGAGACCTTGTGGAAGGAAGATAACCAGTGGGACACAGTCATACCGGGCTACAAATTATATCGTAGTGATAGGGTAGACAGGATTGGAGGAGGGGTAGCACTGTATATTAACGAGAACCTTGACTCAGATAGGCTGCAAATATCGCAGGATACAAAACCCCTATTGGAATCTTTGTAGATCGAAATTCCACGTGAAAAGGGGAAAAAATTAGTGATAGGAGTGTACTACCGTCCGCCTGGCCAGGATGAGCGGACGGACGCAGCAATGTCAAAGGAAATTAGGGAAGCGAATAAAATGGGCAATGTAATAATAATGGGTGATTTCAATTATCCGGATATAGACTGGGTTAATGTAACATCAGTTCACGCCAGGGAGATAAAATTTCTTGATGAAATCAAGGACAGCTTCATGGAACTGCTGGTTCAGGAGCCGACAAGAGAAGGAAAAATACTAGACTTAGTCCTTAGTGGAGCTCGTGATCTAGTGTGGGGGTAGCGGTGTGAGGGCCATTTGATAACAGTGATCATAATATGATCTGTTTTGAAATTAGCATTGAAGGAAGTGAACTTAGGAAATCAAATACACTAGCATTTAACTTCAGAAAAGGTGATTACAATAAAATGAGATCAATAGAAATAAAACATGAAAAAGAAAATAAGATATCTTTTTTATTGGACATAACTTAATACATTTCTTGATTAGCTTTCGAAGGTTGCCCTTCTTTGTCAGATCAGAAATGAGAAAATGAGAAAAACGGTGAAAAAAAGACTGAAAGGAGTTGCTCGCAGGGTAAAAAACTTGCATCAGGTGTGGATGCTGTTCAAAACAACCATGCTAGAGGTACAGGACAAATATATTCCACGTATTAGAAAAAGAGGAAAAAAAGACCAAACGTTAGCCGGTGTGGCTAAACAGTAAGGTAAAGGAAGCCATTAGAGCCAAAAAATAATCCCTCAGAAAATGGAGAAGAGAACCAACTGAAAATAATAAGATAAAACATAAGGAATGCCAAGCCAAATGCAAAGCAGAGATAAGGAGGGCAAAAAAGGACTTTGAAAAAAAGTTAGCGTTAAAAGCAAAAATACATAGTAAAAAAGTTTTTAGATACATTAAAAGCAGGAAGCCGGCTAAAGAATTGGTTGGGCCGCTGGACAAAAGTGGTGTTAAAGGGGCGATCAGGGAAGACAAAGCCATAGCGGAGAGATTAAATTAATTCTTTGCTTCGGTCTTCACCGAGGAGAATTTGGGAGGGACACTGGTGCCGGAAATGGTATTTGAAGAAGACGAGTCAGAGAAACTGAACAAATTCTCTGTAAACCTGGAGGATGTAATGGGTCAGTTCTGCAAACTGAAGAGTAGTAAATCACCAGGCCAGATGGTAGTCATCCCAGAGTATTAATAGAACTGAAAAATGAACTTGTAGAGCTACTGTTAGTAATATGCAATCTATCCCTAAAATCAGGTGTGGTACCGGAAGACTGGAGGGTAGCCAATGTTACGCCGTTTAAAAAAGGTTCCAGAGGAGATCCAGGAAATTATAGACCGGTGAGTATGATGCCGGTACTGGGCAAAATGGTAGAGACTATTATTAAGAATAAAATTACAGAGCACATACAAAAACATGGGCTGATGAGACAAGGTCAGCATGGATTTAGTGAAGGGAAGTCTTGCCTCACCAATCTACTGCATTTTTTTGAGGGGGTGAACAACCATGTGGACAATGGAGAGTCGGTGGATATTGTGTACCTGGATTTTCAGAAGGAATTTGACAAAGTGCCTCATGAAAGACTCCAAAGGAAACTGGAGAGTCATGGGATCGGAGGTAGGCTATTACTATGGATTAAGAGCTGGTTGAAAGATAGGAAGCAGAGAGTAGGATTGCAAGGACCAAAACACAAGAAGTCTATACATACTAATAGAAATGCATCAATACACTCCCTTCTGAATTTCCGTTACCCCGTATTTCACCACACTTCAAACTCCACCCACAGATAAAATGTTACACCCTATGTTCTCCTAAATTTGTTCTATCGCCTTATCTTTTCCCCATTGTAACTTCACATGGTTTCCATGACCTAACAATTTTAACTTGACTTTGTCTTCCCATAACTCCTCACAATGTAACCCATAATCGTACTGTAACACTATATCTCCATCCTTCACAATGTATTGTAAGCCACACTGAGCCCGCAAATAGGTGGGAAAATGTGGGATACAAATGCAATAAATAAATAAATAAAAGGTCAGTATTCTCAATGGAGAAGGGTAGTTAGTGGGGTCCCGCAGGGGTCTATGCTGGGACCGCTGCTTTTTAACATTTTTATAAATGACCTGGAGATGGGAGTAACTAGTGAGGTAATTAAATTTGCAGATGACACAAAGTTATTCAGGGTCGTCAAGTCGCAGGAGGAGTGTGAAAGATTATAGGAGGACCTCACGAGACTGGGGGATTGGGCGTCCAAGTGGCAGATGAAGTTCATTGTTGACAAGTGCAAAGTGATGCATGTGGGTAACATAGTAACATAGTAGATGACGGCAGAAAAAGACCTGCACAGTCCATCCAGTCTGCCCAAGAAGATAAATTCATATGTGCTACTTTTTTATTTGTACTGTCCTCTTCAGGGCACAGACCGTATAAGTCTGGCCAGCCCTACCCCCACCTCCCAACCCCACCTCCCACCACCAGCTCTGGCACAGACTGTATAAGTCTGCCCAGCACTATCCTCGCCTCCCAACTACCAGTCCTGCCTCCCACCACCAGCTCTGGCACAGACCCTATACGTCTGCCCAGCACTATCCCTGCCTCCCACTACCGGCTCTGGCACAGACCGTATAAGTCTGCCCAGCAGTATCCCCGCCGCCCAACCACCAGCCCCGGCACAGACCGTATAAGTCTGCCCAGCACTAGTCTCGCCTCCCAACCACCAGCCCCGGCACAGATCGTATAAGTCTGCCCAGCACTAGCCCCGCCTCCCAACCACCAGCTCTGCCACCCATTCTAGGCTAAGCTCCTGAGGATCCCTTCCTTCTGCATCATGAAAGATCTCTCTGCTTACTTCTGGTCTGATCAAGTTAGTGTACCTTTCCTCATAACAGACTGAGAACAGTCTACTGAGTGCCCAGGAAAGGGCCAATTTACACAAAATAACTCGTTGATATTCAGCCCCTGGTGGTCAGCATTTCTTTAAACACTGACCGCCTCAGGCAAAATTAGCCCTGGACGTTCAATGATGGGCCATGTCCGGACACTGACACTAAATATTCAGGGCTAATTCACATTACCCTGGCTGCTGGAGCAATACCACTTTGTATTTCTCATTCCGGAAATGGCGATCGCCCCTATGGAATAATGTAAGCCACATTGAGCCTGCAAAAAGGAGGGAAAATGTGGGATACAAATGCAACAAATAAATAAATAAATAAATATGCGGGTCACAGCTGAGATCCGTATAAGACATCCACAGGTGAGACTGGGTAAAACAATTGTATTTTTAAAATGAACCATTCTGGGTTTATCTTGGTTGCACCCATAATCTGTTTGTGCCAGCTATAGTAGGGAAAGGCTTTAATTCACTTGTGTACTATATGATCACTCCTTTCATAAATGTCTTTATCCTTTTATTGTCACAGAAAAGAAAAGCAACACTAGGCCTTCAGGATAGAGATAACGGTCATCCTTTAATCTGAAAATGACCCAACACGGGCCGTGTTTTGGTGTACAAACGCCTGCCTCAGGGGTCAGAATGGTTCTTATGTGTATAATATGGAATAATGGAAAAGAACCACGAAGTTAGGGCATATTGCCCACTACGTTGTGATAGTCTGTTTAATCAAACAGAACGCTGTCTGTGAAAAAACCCCACCAAAAGTCCTTTTATTGTCACAGTTCTAACAACATATACAGGGCCGGTCTTAGCAAGTGCGGGGCCCTTTGCAGACCAATTTGATGGGTCCCCACCCTAGCCCCGTCCCCACCCTAGCTCCAGGACGGCCACCCCTCCCTCCGAGCTCCCCCCGTGCTCCCGGGCCATCCCTCCGAGCTCCAGGAGAGGGAAGGGAAGGCTCCTGAAGCGCCGAGCAGCTCGCACGCTTTTCACTGCTGCCGCCTGCTGCTGCCCATAACCCAACGAGGTAACTTTTAAAATTCAGAGGGAGGGGGACTGGAACTCGGGCTGTTGGGGCAGAGGCGCGCGCCACGCGGGGCCCCCTTGTGCGCGAGGCCCTATGCGGTCGCCTCGCCCTAAGACCGGCCCTGAACATATATATATAAATCTATACTCATAGCACATTATAAATCATGGACACTACACTGCAATTTAAGGAACACAAAAACAGCATAACTTACCTTCGAAGTCAGAATGATTGAATATTTTGACACCCAACAGACAGGACTTAACAAAGATCTGGGTTTTCTAGCCCATTATAAACCATAAAGTTGTATTGCTATGTTTATCACCCTCCTCTCACCTATCCACCCCCATCCTGTTAGACTATCTCTGAAATGCTTTGATGTTCCCATGCATACCTCCTACCCATCCCTACCCTGTTAGACTGTCAATGAAATGCTTGGAAGTTTTTCTTATATATACTGTCATCTACCACATTTGCTTATTTCCGATCTGACAAAGAAGGGCAACCTTCGAAAGCTAATCAAGAAATGTATTAAGTTATGTCCAATAAAAAAGGTATCATCTTATTTTCTTTTCCATGTTTTATTTTGTTTGATTTCTATTGATTACCTTTAAAAGTGGACTAACACAGCTACCACACCACTGTGTTCAGTAAGAGGGACCCGAATTACAGCTATGTCATGCAAGGTTCCGTGTTAGGAGTTACGGACCTAGAAAGGGATCTAGGAGTCATCGTTGATAAGACGTTAAAATCTTCTGCTCAATGTGCTGCGGCAGCTAAGAAAGCGCACAGAATGTTGAGTATTATTAGGAAAGGGGTGGAAAACAAACACAAGGATGTTATAATGCCGTTGTATCGCTCCATGGTGCGACCGCACCTCAAATATTGTGTCCAATTCTGGTCGCCGCATCTCAAACAAGATATAAAGGAATTGGAGACAGTGCCGAGAAGGGCGATGAAAATGATAAAAGGGATGGAATGATTTCCCTATGAGGAAAGGCTAAGAAGGTTAGGGCTCTTCAGCTTGGAGAAAAGGCGGCTGAGGGGCGATATGATAGAAGTCTACAAGATAATGAGCGGAGTAGAGCGGACAGATGTGAAGCGTTTGTTTACACTTTCAAACAATAATAGAACCAGAGGACACAAGATGAAGCTAGAATATGGTAGATTTAAAACAAATAGGAGAAAGTTTTTCTTTACTCAGCGTGTAGTTGGACTCTGGAACTCGTTGCCACAGAATGTAGTGGCAGAAGCTGGCCTTATGGAGTATAGGGGGGGGGGGGGGTTGGACAGATTCCTGAAGGAAAAGTCCATTGAACATAATTACAAAATTATTTTGGGGGGGAGGGGGTTGCTGGGTTCTTGAAGCCTGGATTGGCCGCTGTCAGAGACAAGATGCTTGGCTTGATGGACCCTTGGTCTTTTCTCAGTATGGCGGTGCTATTCTACCTATGTGCTTAAAAGTAGTATGTCATCTGCATATATAAAAAAAACTTTGTATTAAAGACCTGAATTAGGGTGACCAAGGGCCTGAGAAATATATTAAAAAGGAGTAGACAAAAAGGTCAAACCCTGCAGCATGCCACATTGAAGCGGAATTGCAGAGATGAGGTAGGACACAAAACTGTATAGTAATGATCAAAAAGATAGGACGAAAACCAAGACAACACTGTACCCACAAGACCTTGGACCTTCAGACTTGAAAGTAAGAGATCATGTTAGACAAGGTCAAATGCTGAGGACAGATCCAAAGAGACCTGGAGGGTGATGAGACCTGCATCCAAAGAAGAATGGGAGCTGTTATAGTGGATCCAGTACTATGATGTGCTCTAAAACCAGTTTGACAAGGATGACGTGCAGAAATCTGGTTGACAGTACAGAAGCTGATAAAAACTATCCTCTAAGATATCTTAGAAACGATACACAGATGTGATACCAGACGATAGTTCCCAGGAAGAGAAGGGTCAAAAGTAGGTTTTTAAAAAGAGGCCTAACCAATGCCTGTTTCTATGAAGAAGGATCATAGATGAAGACTTTGATGAATCATATGTACAAGCAAAAGACCAAGGGCAGGTTTATGACAGCAAAGCCAACTGGAAGGTAAAGGATCCAGATGGCAAGTAGTAAACTGCATAGAGGACATAATCTGAGATAGCTGAGTTAAAAATAGAAGCATGAACGCTGACCAAGTGGAGGAGGGGAAGGACAGGAGAAGTTTGAAACTGACAGAGTACCTCATAGTTGTTCCTCCTTATTAGAGAAGATGGAAGCTGAGGGCCCCTTATACCCAGTTGCTGCAAAAGGGGGCTGGTGCTGGCATCGGCTTGTGTTTTACTTAATGCAAGGTTTTGTGGGGTTTTTGTATGTTTGTTTGTTTGTAACTGGGCAATAGAGGGTTAAAATGACTTGCCCAGGGTTATAAGGAGCTGTAGTATGAATTGAAACCAGTTCCCCTGGTTTTTAGGGCACTACACTAATCATTTGCCCCCCCCCCCCCTCCTCTGCTCTTGCTCTCTGCCTCCCACCCACTCATTCTCTGTAGGTCCAGTATTTTTTTGTCTCTCCATCTCCCCCTCTCCCTCTCACTGACTCTGTGGGTTTAGCATATCTGTCCATCTTTCTCCCTCCCACTCACAAACTCTTGGGTGTGGCATTTGTTACCCCCTCCCCCATCTGCAAACTTACCTGTCTTTTGCCAGAAATTAATGTAGGCCATCTCCCAACCCTGAGGCCTCCCTTTAGCTATTTTCTGACTACAGGAAAGCTGCCACTGTAGGAGATGGGGTATGACCCAGGAAAAGCGCCTGGGATGGCCAAAAGTCCACCTGCACTAATCATCAATAAATACAAGCAATGCTTGAGACAAGGGCACCAAGGGAAAGACAGGGAGACAGAGGGAAGATGGATGGTGGACCTAGAAAGAGAAGAAATGTCAAATAGACAGGAAATCCTGCAAAGAGCCCTGGGACCAAAATGCATAGGAAAAAAATGCCCAGACAGCAAAGCTAGAAAAAAAAAATGTATTCTGAATTTATTGAAATATTTCAGCTTTGGGAAATGCACATTTCTATTTCTTTATTTTAGTCCCTATGTTTCTAGTATTGCTGTGTATGCAGTATCTGACTTCATTATTTTTTCTTTAATACATCCTGCTCTTTCTCTGGTCTTATTCAAATCCAGTCTGAAGCCTCGAGGCAGATTGGGGTGGAAAAAGCACTGAACATTCTAATATTAGAATAACCCAGTATCGACGTGCCTTACACATATGGAGTGGAGGAGTGGCCTAGTGGTTAGAGCACTGGTCTTGCAATCCAGAGGTGGCCAGTTCAAACCCCACTGCTGCTCCTTGTGATCTTGGGCAAGTCACTTAACCCTCCATTGCCTCAGGTACAAACTTAGATTGTGAGCCCTCCTGGGACAGAGAAATATCCAGAGTACCTGAATGTAACTCACCTTGAGCTACTACTGAAAAGGTGTGAGCAAAATCTAAATAAATAAATATGTGTTAACAATTACGCCAGCAATAGATCTGGCAGAACTGCGATAGTTTGAAAACAGTAGGGATGTTGGTAACTGACAGCAACAGGGGTAATTTTATAACTTAGCACCTTTTGTTGGGCACTGTATTGGCAAACATTGATCGCCAATTCTATAATGCGATCTTGATGCCAAAATGCCATTATAGAATACTCGAGCAATGCACAATTGTTATGTTAAACATTTATAAATTTTGGATTAGAATCTATTAATGGTGCCTGAAAGATCATGGCTGAAAAAATTTCTGCTTTAGCGTAGTCTATAAACCGTGCCTAGATTTAGGTATGGTTTTTAGAATACGCCTATGGGCCATGCCAAAGCCTAAGTCTAAGCGCATTCATTTCCGCCAAGGAAAACTTGGTGTAAATACTGGAGCCTAAGTTAGGTACCAAGAAGACGTACCCTGCCTGTAAATTTTTCAAATACCCATGAACCACCCATTCCATGCCCACTTTCCAAAATATGCTCAGCAACCACTACGTATAAATTCTAATTAATGCCAATTAATACTGATAGCTGGTTACTAACATGCAACAAATTAGGTTATGCGCATTGTTATTGAATGTGCTTCAATTTCCACATGGAAATCCTGGCGTGATGAATAGAATCCTGTGCTTAGTGTGTAACTTACCCCACAATAGATGGAATGCCAATACTCCAACCTTCTCTGTGCCCCCTTGCACTTATGCATGATGCCACTTACGAAAGAGCTTAAACCATAGTGTTTAATGCATTTATATGCATTGGCGCTAATTTTCTCAGCATTAATGCATATAAATGCATTAGTGCATTAGTCTTGGAGTCTTGTTATAGAATTTTATAGAATTAAATCCTACATGCAGGATCATGTGGGGCATAAGAATAAATAAAAGGGAAGGAAAGAAACGTTACATATAATCAAGTAGAGGAAAATAAAGATATCACTATGTTTCTGTATCTCCCAGGAACCCATCACCAAATCTATATCCAACTTGCCCTAAGAAGCATAAGTTTTGTGTGTAATGGAAGATTTAAAGGATTGCTTTTCAACCCTGCTTTGTCCGATAATGAACTCTGAAGTCTTCTGTCTTTGACTGAAAGTAACTTTCCTTGTAAATACAAAAACAAGTTGGAATGCAGAAACCTTATAAAAAGAGGAATTTCTTTCAGTGAAACGGGGGCTCATCTGTGAGTGGACGCACTGTGCAGAGGATCTGTTCCTGGTCCAAGAAGCTCCTGGCTCTCGCTGTGAACCAGCCCCCCCCCCCCCCCCCCCCCCCCCACCAGCTGATGTTATGAGCCTGGATGATGTAGAGACCAGTGATGTTGTATGGCTTCTTTTCCTGGTCTAAGAACTCTTAGCATTGCTTAGGTGTAGAGACCAGTGATGTAATGATTGTTTATATATAGCTAATCATTGTGTTTATATGTCTTAACCATTGTATGTATCCTAATCATTGTAGATTTTAGCACCTCTAATAAATGGTTCATTTATTTAATACGAATACGCAGTAGTCTGTGTCAGTGGAGCAGCCTGTAAATCCATAGCAGTACAATGTGGAAAATAAAAATCGCTAAACCAGAATTAATTGTAATGTATGACGGTTCCAGTCTATAATGCAGAGGTAGGGAATTCCAGAGAGAGGGCATCGTCACCCTGAATATTAACTGATGGACAATGTCTAGACCGATGATCTGAAAAGATGGAGCCAGCAATAAATGTGGTTGGCTAGATATGAGAGCATGCGAGGGAGAAAAGTGGATCAAATAGCAAAACAGAAAAGGTGGGTTCACCACAATGCAGTGTTTTATGAACCAGAGTCAAAATCTGATATCGACAACTGATTTTCTACCTTTACGAGAGAGGGTTACATGATCAAACTTCTGAGTGTCTGTGATCAGTTTAACAGCGATATTCTGAAAGCCACCTCAGGTCAACAATTTGAAGATCCTGGAGTAATGTGATATAATAGTCCATGCTACTTGGTACCAGAGCATGGATCAGTACAGTATGGTTTGAATGAACTTGACACTCAGCTCTTTCGAGAACACCTGCTGTAAAATAGTAAGTCAAGAAGACGTCAATTGATGATTCAAATGTCTGTCTATATTTACAGAAAGAGTTGCTTCACAAACTCAAATGATCCAAACAGCAATTGAACATAGAGCAGATTTTTCTAAGGTAACTCATCAGTATCAGTACATGCTGAACACAGTTAAGGTAACTAGTTATATATATATGTAAATTTTTCACAAATTAATAACGCTGAAGGGCCATTTTATATAGCAATTTTGAAAATATAAAACATTTTTAATTGGAAAATGACTGATATAAAATTGTATGGGTGAACACATGCAGAATATTATAGAGACCTACAAGATAAAATGTACTTTTATGTGAAATTGTATTGTATTGTAACATTTATAACCTGCGCTTTCCCACTTGTTAGCAGCCTCAAAGCGGCTTAAATAATATAACAGATTTACAAGATAAAACAAATGGTTAAAACATCTAAACATAGTATATAAAGAGGTGGACAATAAAGGATAAGGGAGGAAGGTGGAAGAGGTAGGGAAATGTGTTGGTGTTTCAAGGGGACAAAGCAGGGGTACAGTTGCATTGTTCTTACATACTTATGCATACCCACAGAAATAATACACAAAAATCGATAAATGCATGATTCAAAATAACCTCTCTCTACTGAAATCCCAAAATGGCTTATTTATATCCAAATGCTGATATACATTTATGTTTTGAGTCATATTGGTTGTAGAGGGATCGCATCTTCCACTTAAAATGTTATTGCTCCAAAAACTGCAGCCAGCTGTAGATTGCGTCCGACATTTACAAGTCAATGTTTTGTAGGAACAACAAGGTTTCTTGTTTTTATAAGTCCTGGTATACAGGACACAAATGGCTCATGAGTCATTACGAGCAGACCAGTGAGGGGATTAGTAATAAGCACAACAGTACTTTAGAGCACCTGCTATCATGGTCGGGGCAACATATATAGGACTTTAGTGGGTCTTCATGAGGGCTTTTTTCAGGGCCACTTTTATCTCTCTGCTTCTCAAGCTATAAATCAGAGGATTTAGGAGTGGGAGAGTGACTATATACATTGCAATAGGTAACTTGTTTGGATCTGCAGAATCCATTGCTCCAGGGTGTATATACACTCCAATCATAGTCCCATATGCCAAAAGAATGACTGTAAGATGGGATGAACAGGTGGAGAAGGCCTTGCTTTTACCCTCTGAAGAGCGGATTTTCAGGATGGTGGAAATGATAAATATGTAGGATGTCAGGGTTAGGAGAAATGGCATTAAGACTACAAATAACCCTAGTGTATAATTCATAGTTTGAATTATTGAGGTATCTGAGCAAGAAAGTTTCACCACTGCTGCGATTTCACAAAAGAAGTGATTTATTACATTGGAGTCACAAAACGGAAACTGGGATACAACAATATTGTGTGGCAATGACTCTAATATACCTACTATCCATGAGGCAGCTGCCAGAACAGCACACGCTCTCTTATTCATGATGTCGAGATAACGCAAGGGGTTGCATATTGCAATGTAACGGTCATATGCCATGGCAGTCAGAAGAGCAAATTCTGTACATACACATATCGTATAGCAGTACATCTGTAGAATGCATCCCAGAAAAGATATATTATAGTCCTTTGCCAGCAGAATAGCCAACACTTTCGGCACAATGGAACTCAAAGAGCAGATGTCTAAGGCAGACAGGTTGGCCAAAAAGAAATACATGGGGATGTGGAGGTGTTGATCAGCAGAAATTATGCAGATAACGAGGAGGTTCCCCAGGACAGCCATCAGGTAGAGGATTGAGAAGAGAGCGAAGAGAGGGAGTTGCAACTCTGGGAACTCTGGGAATCCAAGAATCAGGAATTCTGTCACACTGGTATAATTTACCATTTCACTGTTTGAAAGCTTCAAGGAAGAAGATGAGACAGAATGAAGGAAAACAGAAATTAGGAAGCAGTGGGGGTGTTTAATAAAGTTTAGCTAGAGATATCTGCAGCATGTCCTGTTTTATTCTTATGGGTCCTGCTGCAAAATAACTCGAGCTAAGCTGTAGTAAAAGATCCCCAATGTGACCAAAAATATCACAAAATACTCCAGAAATACTGATGCAATAAACCAGATCAACTAAGAACAAATGCATGTAAAACACATCTTTTGTAATTCTGTAGAGATCAGCTTTGACAGTGTCATTGAGTTGGGTGGGTTATTAATGTACATGAATATAGACTTCAATCTTGTTATCTTTGCTATACCATCTAGGTTTAAACCACCTATTATCTCAGCAGACCGAGCATTGTCAACCTGACCTGCCCTTATGTCCATCAATATTTTAAGCGACTAACAGCTCATTACTGAGAGGGCAGTTTTTTAAGGAAGCATCTCCATTTAGGTGTCCCAACGCCATTCAGTGAATGTGTATTCTACAATACCAGATTATGTGGTATAATACTAGGATAAGAACAATTGAAGGTGGTCTCCTTTTATATTAAACAAAATATCTAGAAAAGGCAGGAGATCCTGTATATATAAGTACATAAGTACATAAGTAATGCCATACTGGGAAAAGACCAAGGGTCCATCGAGCCCAGCATCCTGTCCACGACAGCGGCCAATCCAGGCCAAGGGCAAGCTTCCCAAACGTACAAACATTCTATACATGTTATTCCTGGAATTTTGGAGTTTTCCAAGTCCGTTTAGTAGCGGTTTATGGACTTGTCCTTTAGGAAACCGTCCAACCCCTTTTTAAACTCTGCTAAGCTAACCGCCTTCACCACTTTCTCCGGCAACGAATTCCAGAGTTTAATTACACGTTGGGTGAAGAAAAATTTTCTCAGATTTGTTTTAAATTTACTACACTGTAGTTTCATCGCATGCCCCCTAGTCCTAGTATTTTTGGAAAGCGTGAACAGACGCTTCACATCCACCTGTTCCACTCCACTCATTATTTTATATACCTCTATCATGTCTCCCCTCAGCCGTCTCTTCTCCAAGCTATATAGCCCTAGCCTCCTTAGTCTTTCTTCATAGGGAAGTCGTCCCATCCCCGCTATCATTTTAGTCGCCCTTCGCTGCACCTTTTCCAATTCTACTATATATCTTTCTTGAGACGCGGCGACCAGAATTGAACACAATACTCAAGGTGCGGTCGCACCATGGAGCGATACAATGGCATTATAACATCCTCACACCTGTTTTCCATACCTTTCCTGATAATACCCAACATTCTATTCGCTTTCTTAGCCGCAGATCATAGGCGTATCAAACTCTCCCGTGGTTTGAGGAAAAGGCCTCAAGAAGGCCCCAGCTTTAACTTTTAGCTTTGGGGGCCGGACTGCTTCATCATTGGCCAAAACCCTCATAATATTCAACTTCTAGATTACTCTATCACATTTATATAGATTCTGTAAACATGAAAAAAATAAATGTGATAATCTAGAAGTTGAATATAACAAGGTTTTTGGCCAATGTTGAAGCAGTCCGGTCCCCGAAGCTAAAATTTAAAGCTGGGGGCTTCTTGAGGCCTTTTCCTCAAAGCACGAGAGAATGGTTTAACTATTAATTATAAAGATTGATATGCCTATAATACTAAGATAACCCAGTAGTGCCATGCATTGCATGTATGTGCCCAAATTACAGCAGCAATAGATATGCGATGGTTTGAAAATGGTAGGAATGTGTGTAACTGACAGCTACGGGGTAATTTTATAACTTGGCTCCATGAGTTACACATTCTAAATGCACAAACTGATCACTAATTCTAATTTGCAATCTTGATGCCAAAAAGCCCTTATAGAATGCTAGTGTAATATACAATTGTCATGCCAAACATTTATAAACTTTGGACTAGATTCTATTAACAGTGCCTGAAAGATCATCCCCGAAAATATTTCTGCTATAATCTGCACCTAGATTTAGGCGTGGTTTATACAATATACCTAAGTAGGTTTATAGAATGTGCCTATGGGCCATGCCAGAGCCTAACTCTAAGCAAAGAGTCAATACTCTACAAAAAAAAAATCCCACCATACAAGGGGGATATATGGGCATATGCCAAAAGCAGGGATCAACCAATAAATAAACAATATGAAATTTATAATTCATAAAGGGGTAACACAGAGAGTTCAGTATAGGCTGGATTTACAACGAGCCAATTTTCAGTGAGCCTAGCTGCAAATGCGACTTACTACCAGGCTCTATACATCATATTATACTCTCTTCCATGTGTTTCCCCAATTTTCTATGTGAATACACCCTTACAAACTTAAGTGTGAAAAAACCAAAATGCTTTTTTTGCGATACCCACTTTTGGCATATGTCCACAAAAGTTCTATTTAATTTATTCTCTCATTTATACCCCACATTTTCCCAACAGTGTCAGGCTCAATGTGGCTTACAGCGCACCACAGAGACAGACACCAGTGCAGTAAAATTAAGCTAATACAACAGAAAACCTACATAAGAAATAATAGGGAGGATGGGGAAGGGATGGAAGGAGCAGGGAAACCAGTGGAGAGGAGGGAAGGATGGATGTGTCCAAAATTGTCACTACATTGATGTGCATCAAGCAGAGGAGACACATGCTGAGTCCTTGAGATATGCTTGTCCAAATAGCATGGTCTTAAGTGATTTCCTGAAATTTAGATGGTTGTGGATATTTTTTATAGTTTTATAAGGAGAAAATTCCTCTGAATACAAAAAAACAATCCAAATGGCTCAATTATTGATCCTAAAATAGTCACAAATACAATTGTCTTGCAAAAGCACTGAAAAAAATTGAGTAATCAGGAACCAACTTATCTGGGAATAGAGTTCTTTCTCAACCTCCAACGAGATATCCTGAGATGAATCACTCTTAACTCTAAGCACGTTAATTTACGCCAAGGAAACCTTGGTGTAAATAACGGCGCATAAGTTAGGTGTCAAGCAGGTACATTCTATTTCTCTGTGGGTCAATTTTTGGAACGCTTACAAACAACCCATTCCACGCCCATAGCCATGTCCCCTTTTTGGTAACGTACATTAGAATTTACACGAACCACTCTCCAGAAAATGCTTAGCAAGTACTACGTGTAAATTCTAATTAATGCCAATTAGTTGTGATAATTGGTTGTTAACATTCAGTTATCGGCGCTGATTAGCTTGTTAACCAATTAGATAATGCACATTGTTATGGAATGAGCGCGATGTATAGAATCCATTGGGTTTGGGTTTAACTTACCCCACAATAAGTGGACTGCCCACACTCCAACCTTGTCTATGCTCCCTTGCATTTATGCATGATGCCACTTACCCAAGCGCATAAACAATAGTGTTTAATGCACTTACATGTATTAGAGCTAATTTTCACAACATTAACACACATAAACAGATGTCTAACATGGTGTCTTGTCATAGAATTTTATAGAATTACGTTCTACATGCATAAGTAGGAAACATGTCTATGTCCCACACTTGCTCCACTAATGAGTGTGTCCCCTTGCATACTGCCACTTGCATTCATGCATTATTCCACTTATACACAGTTACAGAATAGCATTTCAGTGCCCAACTAGCACTTTCCTATGCTAGAATTCTGCAAATTTAGATGCAGAAGGATCTGCATAGGTGGGCTTTCAGTTACAGAATGGCCCTATATGTGTTAGATATGATTGGCCCTTTATTAGTATTGGATTGCTTGGATATCTAGTCCCAATCTGGAGATAGGTGCTAGCAATGAAGTTATGGGCACAATTCAGTCTACAATATTTCCATCCATTTTTTTATATATTCAGTCTTGTGAAACTGAGTCTACCTGACAGTTTTCTGATCTCACTTCTAAATATGCCCAACAACTCCATCGCTATACAACTCCCCCTAAAAAAAAAGAAAAACTTCTCTTTGCAAGAAAATTCAGGCTTACCTCCTGCAGACTCACATCAAGTGTTGCTCTTGTCATAATGATGAACTAATGCAGAAATTACCTACATCCAGCAGCTTATTTATCCTTCAGCCTTACATCATACCAAGAATAACTGAGCAAGTACACTGACCAACACAGCATTTGCAATCTGCGTCTGAGGAATTATCACACTGAGGAATATCAGCACAGGTTCCAATCTGATAAGAGCTGTAAAGATTGTGAGTGGGCAGGCTGAGACTCTTGACACAGAGAGAAACCAGCCATAACTGTTTCTCTTTGAGTGTAAACACAGCACAAAAAAACATACGGATTCTGCATCCACCAATATGTTTAACAGTTGTGCATTCGCACAACAGTTTCCTTCTGTTTCAGTGTTGTTTACCCAGTTCCTCTTTTGATATTTCATTTTGTTTAAACATCAAAAACCACTCAGTGTGACCTATGTCAACCATAGGGGAAAAATCAGGAGCGGGACAAAAACTTTTGATTACGTCACTGTGGTTACTATTGTGTCATACCTTTTTTGCATTTTTTTTAATGTTTAAACTGATATTGTAATAAGTAGTTTGTTGTATATCACCTTGGGTGATCAATGATTATGCATAATTAAATAAATAAATTACACTTGGTCCAAATCTGACTTTTGGGCTGGCTCCTAGATCCTAAGCATCTTTGTAGAGTCCTGTAGTAATCTATGTAACTTTGTAAATCTATGGGGTCCTTTTTGTAAGCTGCGGTTGGATTAACGCACGGGTAGCGCATGCCAAATTGACCCTACAGCAGGGGTAGTGCAGGTCCCCTGAGGAAGGTTTGAAGATGGCGTGCACTGTTTCCCGTGGTAGAATATAATTTCCTACTACTACTAACCATTTCTATAGCGCTAGTAGACGTACACAGCACTGTATACATTATATGCAAGTACTTTGTCCCTAGAGGACTCACAATCTAAAATTTTGTAACTGGGGCAATGGAGGGTTAAGTGACTTGCCTAAGGTCCACAAGGAGCTGCAGTAGGAATTGAACCCAGGTCACCAGAATCAAAGCCCACTGTACTAACCATTAGGCCACTCCTCCCTCCATTAGGCCACTCCTCCCACCATTCGGCCACTCCTCCCCTTCTACTTTCTACCATGGAGAGGGTGCATTCCCGGTAGTAATCCAGCAGCGGTAAAAAATGGCCTAGCTCGCAGCAATTTCATGCTGTCAAACTAGCACAGGCCACGTAGTAAAAGGCGACCAATGGGATTGAAAATGAAAATGATAAAATCGTATAGGTGAACACACACATAAAATTACAGAAGCATACAAGATCAAACATATTCTTACAAGCAGTGCTTTGGTGTTCCAGGGGGACAATGTTTCGACAAAGCAAGGGTAAAGTTGCATTGTTTTTACATACTTATGGATATGCAGGTACCCTACAGAGATTATACACAAGAAATTATAACTGCATCATTCAAAATAACTTCTCTCTACTGAAATCCAAATGCAGACATGAATCCATGTTTTGAGTCTTAGCAATTTTAGAGAGATTCCATCTCCGTTCAACACCTGATTCAACTGTCCCAAAACAGTTCCGCCAGCTGTACATTACGTCTGACATATATCACTCAATGTTTTGTAGGAACAACAGGGTTCTGGTTTTTAGAAGTCCTAGTATATGGAAGAAAGTTGGTTACCGAATCATTGTGAGCAGACCAGTGAGGGGATTAGGAATAAGCACCACAGTACTCCAGAGCAAGTGCTATCATGGTCAGGGTAAGATAAATAGGGGCAGATATTTAGACCGTGGGAATTGGACTGGCTAGCTCTCACTGTCCGCAGGGAGATCGGATATTCAATGCCGGGTCATTTCCAGGGACTGGCACTGAATGTCCGGTTTATAGTGGAGGAGTGGCATAGTGGTTAGGGTGGTGGACTCTGGTCCTGGGGAAATGAGGAACTGAGTTGGATTCCCACTTCAGGCACAGGCAGCTCCTTGTGACTCTGGGCAAGTCACTTAACCCTCCATTGCCCCATGTAAGCCGCATTGAGCCTGCCATGAGTGGGAAAGCGCAGGGTACAAATGTAACAAAAATAAAATAGATACTATTGGAGATTCTACATGGAATATTGGAGATTCTACATGGAATGTTGCTACTATTGGAGATTCTACATGGAATGTTGCTATTCCACTAGCAACATTCCATGTAGAAGGCTGCGCAGGCTTCTGTTTCTGTGAGTCTGACACAGAAGCAGAAGCCTGCGCGGCCACATTGGTGATCCGCAAGGGCCGACTTCTACATGGAATGTTGCTAGTGGAATAGCAACATTCCATGTAGAATCTCAAATAGTAGCAACAGTGGAGGAGTGGCCTAGTGGTTAGGGTGGTGGACTTTGGTCCTGGGGAACTGAGGAACTGAGTTGGATTCCCACTTCAGGCACAGGCAGCTTCTTGTGACTCTGGGCAAGTCACTTAACCCTCCATTGCCCCATGTAAGCCGCATTGAGCCTGCCATGAGTGGGAAAGCGCAGGGTACAAATGTAACAAAAATAAAATAGATACTATTGGAGATTCTACATGGAATGTTGCTACTATTGGAGATTCTACATGGAATGTTGCTATTCCACTAGCAACATTCCATGTAGAAGGCTGCGCAGGCTTCTGTTTCTGTGAGTCTGACGTCCTGCACGTACGTGCAGGACGTCAGACTCACAGAAGCAGAAGCCTGCGCGGCCACATTGGTGATCCGCAAGGGCCGACTTCTACATGGAATGTTGCTAGTGGAATAGCAACATTCCATGTAGAATCTCAAATAGTAGCAACAGTGGAGGAGTGGCCTAGTGGTTAGGGTGGTGGACTTTGGTCCTAGGGAACTGAGGAACTGAGTTGGATTCCCACTTCAGGCACAGGCAGCTCCTTGTGACTCTGGGCAAGTCACTTAACACTCCATTGCCCCATGTAAACCGCATTGAGCCTGCCATGAGTGGGAAAGCACAGGGTACAAATGTAACAAAAATAAAATAAATAAAATATGAGGCCGATTTCAAGATAACCATCTATGTCCACATTCAGGCTCAGCTGGTTATCTTGAAACCACCCAATCATAGCCCGAGCTTTCAGGTGGTTATATTTGGCTGCCAAAGTTAGGCTGGAAATCGTCGGATAGCAGCAGACAGCCATATCACCAGACACCCGGTTATTGGGCATTTCACAAGTCAGGTGCCGATCCTGGTCAGTTAAAGCTATTGAATATTGGGGGACAGGATTTTAGTGGGTTTTTATGATGGCTTTCTTCAAGGCCACTTTTATCTCTCTGCTTCTCAAGCTATAAATCAGAGGGTTTAGCAGTGGGAGAGTGACTATATACATTGCCATTGGTAACTTGTTTGGATCTGCAGTATCCATTGCCCCAGGGTGTAAATACACTCCTATCATAGTCCCATATGCCAGAAGGATGACTGTTAGGTGGGATGAACAGGTGGAGAAGGCCTTGCTTTTGCCCTTTGAAGAGCGGATTTTCAGGATGGAGGAAATGATAAACGTATAAGACGTCAGAGTTAAGAGAAATGGAATGAAGAGTGCAAATAACCCTAGTATATAATTCATAGTTTGAATTATTGAGGTATCTGAGCAAGAAAGTTTCACCACTGCTGCGACTTCACAGAAGAAGTGATTTATTACATTAGAGTCACAAAAAGGAAACTGGGATACAATAATATTGTGTGGCAAAGGTTCTAATAAACCTGCTACCCATGAGGCAGCTGCCAGAACAGCACACGCCCTCTTATTCATGATGATGAGATAACGCAAGGGGTTGCATATTGCAATGTAACGGTCGTATGACATAGCAGTGAGAAGAGCAAATTCTGTAGATATACATATCGTATAGCAGTACATCTGTAGAATGCATCCCCAAAAAGATATATTGTAGTCTTTTGCCAGGAGGATTGTCAACATTTTAGGCACAATGGTAGTCAAAGAGCAGATGTCTAAGACAGACAGGTTGGCCAGGAAGAAATACATGGGGATGTGGAGGTGTCGATCAGCACACACTATGTAGATAATGAGGAGGTTCCCCAACATAGCCATCATGTAGAGGAATGAGAAGAGAATGAAGAGGGGGAGCTGCAGCTCTGGAAACTCTGGGAACCCAAGAATCAGGAATTCTGTCACACTGGAATGATTTACCATTTCACTGTTTTACAGCTTCAAGGAAGAAGAAGAGACAGAATGAAGGAAAACAGATAGAAATTAGGAAACAATGTGACCAAAAATACTCCAAAAACACAGAAGCAATAAACCAGATCAACTAAGAACAGATGCAAGTAAAACATGTATTTTATACTTTTATAGAAATCAACATTGATAGTGTCATTAAGCTGGCTGGGTTCTGATTGAACATGAATACAGGCTTCAATCTTGTTGTCTTTCTCATACCATCTAGGTTTAAACCACCTACTATCCAACAGACTGTGCACTGTCAACCTGATCTCCTCTCATGTCCATCAGTATTTTAAGCAACTAACAGCTTGCTACTGAGATTCTGTATTTAGGTGCCCGAAAGTCATTCAGTGAATGTCTGTTCTACAATACCAGATTCCAATGTGTAATACTAGGATAACTCAGTATCGATGTGCCTTACATGTATGTGTCAACAATTCAAACAGCAAAAGATCTGGCAGAACTGTGATGGTTTGGTTTGAAAATGGTAGGGATGTGTGTAACTGACAGCTACAGGGGTAATTTAATAACTTGGCAGCATATATAAGACATTGTATTGGCAAACATTGATCGCCAATTCTATAATAGGATCTTGATGACAAAACACTCTTATAGAATGTTATTGTAATGCACCATTTTTATGTTAAACATTCATCATGTTTGAACTAGACTCTATTTATGGTCCCTGAAAAATTGGATTAGAATCTATTAATGGTGCCAGAAAGATCATCGCTGAAAAAATTTCTGCTTTAGCATAGTCTAAAAACCGTGCCTAGATTTAGGTGTGGTTTATAGAATATGCCTATGGGCCATGCCAGAGCCTAAGTCTAAGCGCATTCATTTCCACCAAGGAAAACATGGTGTAAATACTGGAGCCTAAGAAGACATATTCTATAACCCTGCCCGTAAATTTTTCAAATACACATGATCAAACTTCTAATTGTCTGATCAGTTTAACAGTGATATTCTGAAAGCACCTCAAGTCAACCATTTGAAGATCCTGCAGTAATGTGATATAATAGTCCATGCTACTTGGTACCAGAGCATGGATCAGTACAGTAAGGTTTGAATGAACTTGACAGCTCTTTCGAGAACACCTGCTGTAAAACAATAAGTCAAGAAGACGTCAATTGATGATTCAAATGTCTGTCTATATTTACAGAAAGAGTTGTTTCACAAAATCAAATGATTCGAATAGCAATTGAACATAAAACCGATTTTTCTAAGATAACCCATTAGTATCAGTACAAGCTGAACACAGTTAAGGTAACATTTTCACTAGTTAATAATGCTGGAGGGCCATTATATATAGCAATTTGAACATATAAAACATATTTATAATTGGAAAATGACTGATATAAAATTGTATGGGTGAACACATGCAGAATATTATAGACACCTACAAGATAAAATGTACTTTGCTGTTCCGAGGGGACAAAGTTTGGACAAAGCAGGGGTACAGTTGCATTTTTCTTACATACTTATGCATATGCATTTACCCACAGAGATAATACACAAACAACCATAACTGCATGATTCAAAATAACCTCTCTCTACTGAAATCCCAAAATGACTTCTTTATATCCAAATGCTGACATAAATTTATGTTTTGAGTCATATTGGCTGTAGAGGTATCGCATCTTCCTCATAAAATGTCATTGTTCCAAAAAACTGCAGCCAGCTGTAGATTGCGTCTGACATTTACAAGTCAATATTTTGTAGGAAAAAAAGGTTTCTTGTTTTTAGAAGTCCCAGTATACAGCACACAAATGGTTCATGAGTCATTACGAGCAGACCAGGGAGGGGATTAGTAATAAGCACAACAGTACTTTAGAGCACCTGCTATCATGGTCGGGGCAACATATATAGGACTTTAGTGGGTCTTCATGATGGCTTTTTTCAGGGCCACTTTTAACTCTCTGCTTCTCAAACTATAAATCAGAGGGTTTAGCAGTGGGAGAGTGACTATATACATTGCAATAGGTAACTTGTTTGGATCTGCAGTATCCATTGCTCCAGGGTGTATATACACTCCAATCATAGTCCCATATGCCAAAAGAATGACTGTAAAATGGGATGAACAGGTGGAGAAGGCCTTGCTTTTACCCTCTGAAGAGCGGATTTTCAGGATGGTGGAAATGATAAACATGTAGGATGTCAGGGTTAGGAGAAATGGAATGAAGACTACAAATATCCCTAGTGTATAATTCATAGTTTGAATTATTGAGGTATCTGAGCAAGAAAGTTTCACCACTGCTGCGATTTCACAAAAGAAGTGATTTATTACATTGGAGTCACAAAAAGGAAACTGGAATACAATAATATTGTGTGGCAATGACTCTAATATACCTACTATCCATGAGGCAGCTGCCAAAACAGCACACACTCTCTTATTCATGATGTCGAGATAACGCAAGGGGTTGCATATTGCAATGTAACGGTCATATGCCATGGCAGTCAGAAGAGCCAATTCTGTACCTACACATATCATATAGCAGTACATCTGTAGAATGCATCCCACAAAAGATATATTATAGTCCTTTGCCAGCAGAATAGCCAACACTTTCGGCACAATGGAACTCAAAGAGCAGATGTCTAAGGCAGACAAGTTGGCCAGGAAGAAATACATGGGGATGTGGAGGTGCTGATCAGCAGAAATGATGTAGATAACAAGGAGGTTCCCCAGGACAGCCATCAGGTAGAGGATTGAGAAGAGAGCGAAGAGAGGGAGTTGCAACTCTGGGAACTCTGGGAATCCAAGAATCAGGAATTCTGTCACACTGGTATAATTTACAATTTCACTGTTTGAAAGCTTCAAGGAAGAAGATGAGACAGAATGAAGGAAAACAGAAATTAGGAAGCAGTGGGGGTGTTTAATAAAGTTTAGCTAGAGATATCTGCAGCATGTCCTGTTTTATTCTTATGGGTCCTGCTGCAAAATAACTCGAGCTAAGCTGTAGTAAAAGATCCCCAATGTGACAAAACATATCAAAAAATACTCCAGGAACACTGATGCAATAAACCAGTATCAACTAAGAACAAATGCATGTAAAACACATCTTTTGTAATTCTGTAGAGATCAGCTTTGACAGTGCCATTGAGTTGGGTGGGTTATTAATGTACATGAATATAGACTTCAATCTTGTTATCTTTGCTATACCATCTAGGTTTAAACCACCTATTATCTCAGCAGACTGAGCACTGTCAACCTGACCTGCCCTTATGTCCATCAATATTTTAAGCGACTAACAGCTCATTACTGAGAGGGCAGTTTTTTAAGGAAGCATCTCCATTTAGGTGTCCCAACGCCATTCAGTGAATGTGTATTCTACAATACCAGATTATGTGGTATAATACTAGGATAAGCACAATTGAAGGTGGTCTCCTTTTATATTAAACAAAATATCTAGAAAAGGCAGGAGATCCTGTATATAGATCATAGGCGTATCAAACTTTATCATTAATAGTTAATCCACTCTCCCGTGGTTTGAGGAAAAGGCCTCAAGAAGGCCCCAGCTTTAAATTTTAGCTTTGGGGGCCGGACTGCTTTATCATTGGCCAAAACCCTCATAATATTCAACTTCTAGATTACTCTATCACATTTATATAGATTCTGTATGCATGAAAACAATAAATGTGATAATCTAGAAGTTGAATATACAGTAACAAGGTTTTTGGCCAATGATGAAGCAGTCCGGTCCCCGAAGCTAAAATTTAAAGCTGGGGGCTTCTTGAGGCCTTTTCCTCAAAGCACGAGAGAATGGTTTAACTATTAATGATAAAGATTGATACGCCTATAATACTAAGATAACCCAGTAGTGCCATGCATTGCATGTATGTGCCCAAATTACAGCAGCAATAGATATGCGATGGTTTGAAAATGGTAGGAATGTGTGTAACTGACAGCTACGGGGTAATTTTATAACTTGGCTCCATGAGTTACACATTCTAATGGCACAAACTGATCACTAATTCTATTTTGCAATCTTGATGCCAAAAAGCCCTTATAGAATGTTAGTGTAATATACAATTGTCATGCCAAACATTTATAAACTTTGGACTAGATTCTATTAACAGTGCCTGAAAGATCATCCCTGAAAATATTTCCACTATAATCTGCACCTAGATTTAGGCGTGGTTTATACAATATACCTAAGTAGGTTTATAGAATGTGCCTATGGGCCATGCCAGAGCCTAACTCTAAGCAGAGAGTCAATCCTCTACAAAAAGAAAATCCCACCATACAAGGGGCTATATGGGCATATGCCAAAAGCAGGGATCAACCAATAAAAAACAATATGAAATTTATAATTCATAAAGGGGTAACACAGAGAGTTCAGTATAGGCTGGATTTACAACGAGCCAATTTTCAGTGAGCCTAGCTGCAAATGCGACTCACTACCAGGCTCTATACATCATATTATACTCTCTTCCATGTGTTTCCCCAATTTTCTATGTGAATACACCCTTACAAACTTAAGTGTGAAAAAAACCAAAAAGCTTTTTTTGCGATACCCACTTTTGGCATATGTCCACAAAAGTTCTATTTAATTTATTATCTCATTTATACCCCACATTTTTCCAACAGCATCAGGCTCAATGTGGCTTACAGCGCACTGCAGAGACAGACACCAGTGCAGTAAAATTAAGCTAATACAACAGAAAAGCTACATAAGAAATAATGGGGAGGATGGGGAAGGGATGGAAGGAGCAGGGAAACCAGGGGAGAGGAGGGAAGGGTGGATGTGTCCAAAACTGTCACTAGATTGATGTGCATCAAGCAGAGGAGACACATGCTGAGTCCTTGAGATATGCTTGTCCAAATATCATGGTCTTAAGTGATTTCCTGAAATTTAGATGGTTGTGGATATTTTTTATAGTTTTATAAGGAGAAAATTCCTCTGAATACAAAAAAACAATCCAAATGGCTCAATTATTGATCCTAAAATAGTCACAAATACAATTGTCTTGCAAAAGCACTGAAAAAAATTGAGTAATCAGGAACCAACTTATCTGGGAATAGAGTTCTTTCTCAACCTCCAACGAGATATCCTGAGATGAATCACTCTTAACTCTAAGCACGTTAATTTACGCCAAGGAAACCTTGGTGTAAATAACGGCGCATAAGTTAGGTGTCAAGCAGGTACATTCTATTTCTCTGTGGGTCAATTTTTGGAACGCTTACAAACAACCCATTCCATGCCCATAGCCATGTCCCCTTTTTGGTAACGTACATTAGAATTTACACGAACCACTCTCCAGAAAATGCTTAGCAAGTACTACGTGTAAATTCTAATTAATGCCAATTAGTTGTGATAATTGGTTGTTAACATTCAGTTATCGGCGCTGATTAGCTTGTTAACCAATTAGATAATGCACATTGTTATGGAATGAGCGCGATGTATAGAATCCATTGGGTTTGGGTTTAACTTACCCCACAATAAGTGGACTGCCCACACTCCAACCTTGTCTATGCTCCCTTGCATTTATGCATGATGCCACTTACCCAAGCGCATAAACAATAGTGTTTAATGCACTTACATGTATTAGAGCTAATTTTCACAACATTAACACACATAAACAGATGTCTAACATGGTGTCTTGTCATAGAATTTTATAGAATTACGTTCTACATGCATAAGTAGGAAACATGTCTATGTCCCACACTTGCTCCACTAATGAGTACGCCCCCTTGCATTCATGCATTATTCCACTTATGCACACCTTTACAGAATAGCATTTTGGTACCCTACTGGCTGTGCTAGAATTCTGCAAATTTAGATGCAGAAGGATCTGCATAGGTGGGCTTTCAGTTACAGAATGGCCCTATATGTGTTAGATATGATTGAACTCATCAACATAAACTGATCTCTACTTATTAGTTCATGACATGGTGATATCTCTTCAAAGGAAAGAAAAGCCTCAAAAAATAAAGTAATTCTTTCATGTAACGTTACACTTTATTCAACTTATCCAGACTTCTAGTCACAGGAAAGAAACTTATCTCTGCAGCTGCTCAGCCTCTAGGAGTACCTTGTTATCTTTTGAGGCTTTTCCTTCCTTTGATGAGATATCACTACGTCATGAACTAATAGGTAGAGATCTGTTTATGTTGATGAGTTTGGTTAACAGTGTGATATTCTAATAGCTTTGTGTTGATATTTAGATATGATTGAGCCATTATTAGTATTGGATTGCTTGGATATCTAGTCCCAATATGGAGATAAGTTCTAGCAATGAAGTTATGGGCACAATTCAGTCTACAATATTTCCATCCATTTTTTTATATATTCAGTCTTGTGAAACTTTGAGTCTACCTGACAGTTCTCTGATCTCACTTCTAAATATGCCCAACAACTCCATCGCTATACAACCCCTCCCCTAAAAAAAAGAAAAACTTCTCTTTGCAAGAAAATTCAGGCTTACCTCCTGCAGACTCACATCAAGTGTTGCTCTTGACATAATGATGAACTAGTGCAGAAATGATCTACATCCAGCAGGTTATGTATCCTTCAGCCTTACATCATACCAAGAATAACGGAGCAAGTACATTGACCAACACAGCATTTGCAATCTGCGTCTGAGGAATTATCACACCGAGGAATTATCAGCACAGGTTCCAATCTTTCACTTTCCTGAACAAGGGTTTCTGCATCTGTGCAAGAACATCCTGATGAGCAATGAGTCATTACATTCCTAGAGAGATCTATTGGGATCTGGTCCAAGGGCAGATAAACTACAATTTATTTTCAGAATTTTAAAAATTATAATATTTTATTAAATATTTCTGTTAAAATCCATAAATACTAATAAAAATAAAGAAAAAATTATATTTCCCTCTGACTCTTGTAGAGGTCATTAAGTACCAAATTAATGTGTGACTAGAATTGATATGTTTTTTGTACTGTTTATCATTGGCATATAACAGTGGCCACAAGTAAAGAACTAATAAATGATTTCCTTTGAAGTCCGTCAGAAGTGCGTCCAAATATGAAGGGGGCGTATCAGGGGCGTGTTCAGGGTGGGACTTAGTACATAAGTACATAAGTAATGCCATACTGGGAAAAGACCAAGGGTCCATCGAGCCCAGCATCCTGTCCACGACAGCAGCCAATCCAGGCCAAGGGCACCTGGCAAGCTTCCCAAACGTACAAACATTCTATACATGTTATTCCTGGAATTTTGGAGTTTTCCAAGTCCGTTTAGTAGCGGTTTATGGACTTGTCCTTTAGGAAACCGTCTAACCCCTTTTTAAACTCTGCTAAGCTAACCGCCTTCACCACTTTCTCCGGCAACGAATTCCAGAGTTTTTAATTACACGTTGGGCGAAGAAAATTTTTCTCCGATTTGTTTTAAATTTACTACACTGTAGTTTCATCGCATGCCCCCTAGTCCTAGTATTTTTGGAAAGCGTGAACAGACGCTTCACATCCACCTGTTCCACTCCACTCATTATTTTATATACCTCTATCATGTCTCCCCTCAGCCGTCTCTTCTCCAAGCTGTATAGCCCTAGCCTCCTTAGTCTTTGTTCATAGGGAAGTCGTCCCATCCTCGCTATCATTTTAGTCGCCCTTCGCTGCACCTTTTCCAATTCATGTTCCTGAGGCTTAGATTTTTTTCAGCCATAAAGGAAGAAAACAAAAATGCCCAGGACCAAAACAAAACTAAGACGTATTGAGTTAGACCTGTTTTTATAATGAATAAGGCACACAAATGTGCCCTAAGTAACCAGATGACCACTGGAGGGGATCAGGGATAACCTCCCCTTATTCCCCCAGTGGTCACTCACCTCCTTACACCCCCCCAAAAATGTTATGAAAAACATTACTCAGATCCATTAGAACAGCATGCAGGTCCCTGGAGTAGTCTACTGGTGTGTGCAGTGCACTTCAGACAGGTCGACCCAGGCTTCTACCTCCCCCTACCTATTACGCATGTGGAGGAAACTGTGAGCCTTCCAAAACTCACCAGAAATCCACTGTATCCACATATAGGTGCCCCCTTCACCCGTAAGGGCTATGGTAGTGGTGTACTGTTGGAGGTTGTGGGTTTTGGGGGCCTTGACCATTGGACTGTTCCTGACTATCCCTGCTTTGCTGCCCGCCAGATCCTTGGCATGAACTTCACTACTCTCTTCTCAGCTGTTGCCCCAACTTGTGGATTGGACTAGGTTAATCCCGTCACTACCGCCCGCCAGGTCAGTGGTGGCCCAACCCCATTCATATCCCAAAGCCCTGGTGGCCACCTGCACCTGGGGGCTCAACTCCCGGGGAACGGTGGTCGCTTCCCAGGTGAAGCTAGGGGTTTGTCCGGCTGCTTGACCGAGGGCGGCACTGCTCTTCATCCACCGTGCTCAGTCGTGGCACAAGGGCTCACTACCCAAGTCCTAACAGTAAGGGACCAATGGTCAGATGTGTACCTGAGAGCATTTTATGAAGTCCACTGCAGTGCCCCCTAGGGTGCCCTATTGCTTTCCTGTGATGTCAGGGGGACCAGTGTACTAAAAATGCTGGCTCCTCCTACATCCCAATGGCTTGATTTCGTGTATTTTGCACCTGGACGTTTTTTTTTGTTTTTTTTCAAAAATGGACCAAAAAATAAAACATCCAAATCACAAAACCTTCTATTTTCGAAAACAAAAGATAAGACGTTTTTCTTTTTTGAAAATGACCTTCTTTGCTATTCAGGTTTTGGACGTTAGTCAGACTTAGTCATATCGAAAATGCCCCTCCACATAACTTTGTAAGTCTAAGTACTTTGAAAAAATTCTCTGAGTGAACATGCACATAATTGTTAGAGGCCTACAAGATCAAATTTTATTTGGAGTGCATGGACGTTCCAAGGGGACAACGTTTGGACAAAGCAGGGGTACAGTCAGTGGCGATCCTTGGTCGACTGCTAGCCGGGGGGATCGCCGCTGTGCTTTCCCCCCCCCCCCCCCCCCCACTGGGTGCAGCAGCGTCTCCCCCGGATGCAGCACTACACCCCACCGGCGCATGGACATCCCCCTCCGAGTGCATTCTTACCTGTTGGGAGCAGCCGCGTGGCTGTCGGTTTCGCTGGTTACCTGCTCCCTCTGCCCCGGAAAGTAACCTGTTGCGGGGCAGAGGGAGCAGGGTACCAGCGGAGCAGACAGTCGCGCGGCTGCTTTTTGCACTTCTCCAGTGGCGTGCACCCGGGGCGGATCGCTGCTGTATGTTGTGTCTGACATATATCAGTCAATATTTTCTAAGAACAACAGGGTTCTTGTTTTTAGAGGTCCCAGTATACAGGACACAAATGGTTCCTGAGTCATTGTGAGCAGACCAGTGAAGGGATTAAGAATAAGCACAACAGTACTTTAGAGCACCTGCAAGATATGTTCATCTTTAGTGGGGTTCATGAGGGCTTTTTTCAGGGCCACATTTAACTCTCTGCTTCTCAAGCTATAAATCAGAGGATTTAGCAGTAGAAGAGTGACTATATACATTGCGATAGGTAACTTGTTTGCATCTGAAGTATCCATTGCCCCAGGATACATATACACTCCTATGATCAGTGGTGTGCTGGAGCCGGCTCGCACCGGCTCGCAAGAGCCGCTTGTTAAATTTTGACAGCTCTTGCGAGCCGGTTGTTGTTGGGGGCGAGCCGGCTCCATTGCGGGAGGTAAGCATGGCAGGAGGGCGCCATCACAGGCCATGCTTACCTCCCCTGCCGCTCCAAAGCATATAAAACCATGTCCTTCACTCCCACCCTCCCCTCCGTCTTTTTTTTTAATTACCTCTGTCGAAGCGCGCGCCATTTAAAGCCCTGCTGCGTGCTGGCTGTCTCCAGGCTTCCCCTGCTTGCTTCAGATGATGTTCGTGCCTTAGTCCCGCCTTCATTCTGACGTAATTTCCTTTTTTCGCGAAGGCGGGACTAAGGCACGAACATCATCCGAAGCAAGCAGGGGAAGCCTGGAGATGGCCAGCACGCAGCAGGGCATTAAATGGCGTGTGCTTTGACGGAGGTAATTAAAAAAAGACGGAGGGGAGGGTGGGGGCGAAGGATATCTTTGGACATGCTTCGGAGCGACAGGGGAGGGGCTTGCTGGGCATGGGTGGGTAGAGGGGGGCAGGGGAGAGGCTTGCTGGGCATGGATGGGTAGAGGGGCAGGGGAGAGACTTGCTGGGCATGGGTGGGTAGAGGGGGCAGGGGAGAGACTTGCTGGGCATGGGTGGGTAGAGGGGAGCAGGGGAGAGAAGAGAATTGCTGGGTATGGATGGATAGAGAGGGGCAGGGGAGAGAGGAGAGTTTCAGGACATGGATGGAGGGGAGAGCAAGAGAAATTCTGGACATGGATGGAGGGGAGGGAAGGGAGAGAGAAGAAATGCTGGACATGGAGGGAAGATAGAGGAAGGAGATTAGATGAGGGAAAAGGAAGTGAGGAGAGAAACTGCACATGGATGGAGAAAATAGGCAGAAGCTGGATCCACTGTACAGTCAAGTATGCGGAGGACCAGAAATGAAGAAGAAAGGAGGAAAGAAAAGAAATAAATGGAAAGGAAGCTCTGGAAACTGAGTCAAGGGAACAGATCGAGAGCAGCAGAATCAGATACTGGACAAGCATGATCAGAGAAACAAAGTCACCAGACAACAAAGGTAGAAAAAAAATAATTTTATTTTCATTATAGTATTTGGAATATGTCCACTTTGAGAATCAGGTGCTGAACATTAAAAGTTTATATTTATTTACTTATTTATGGCATTTTATCCCATATTAAACATGAATTAGATTGGAACCTGGGATAATTTAATTTTTTTTCCTGGAGAGAGTAATGTGTTGGCGGCTCCCCCTCCCCCCCCCCCCCCGGGGTATAGCCAGCTCTAAAAAATTTTGGGGGGGGGGGGAGCAGAGGTGGGTGGGGGGCGCAGTGGTGGACGGGGGGGGGGGGGCGCGCCGAAGTGGACCAGGGAGAGTGCCTGTTGTTAAAAATTTACCAGCACACCACTGCCTATGATAGTCCCATATGCCAAAAGAATGACTGTAAGGAGGGATGAACAGGTGGCGAAGGCCTTGCTTTTGCCCTTTGAAGAGCAGATTTTCAGGATAGAGGAAATATAGTACATAAGTATTGCCATACTGGGAAAGACCAAAGGTCCATTAAGCCCAGCATCCTGTTTCCAACAGTGGCCAATCCAGGTCACAAATATCTGGCAAGAATAAAACAGTTTATACTGCTTGATAAATGATAAATATATAGGATGTCAGAGTTAAGAAAATGGAATGAAGAGTGCAAATAACCCTAGTATATAATTCATAGTTTGAATTATTGAGGTATCTGAGCAAGAAAGTTTCACCACTGCTGCAACTTCACAGAAGAAATGATTTATTACATTGGAGTCACAAAACGGAAACTGGGATACAACAATATTGTGTGGCAATGACTCTAACATACCTACTATCCATGAGGCAGCTACTAGAAGGGCACACGCCCTCTTATTCATGATGACGAGACAATGCAAGGGGTTGCATATTAAGACAGGTAGTGGTCTACTAGGAAGGGGACAAAATTAGGTAGGATCTTCTGGGGGGGAAACGGAAGGTTACTGTTGGGGCAGTGGCGTAGCTAGGGTAGTTGACACCCGGGGCCGGTCATTTTTTTAACACCCCCCACCCCAAATCCAGTATTAGGCATACCGAGAATACAAAACACTCAGGACCTATAGAGCAATTCTACCATACCATAAGCAGTCATTTCTACGAGTCACACAAGGAAAAGGAAAGCACCTTAAACACTACAGTGAGCACTAGAACATCAATTCACCTATTGTAAAACTAAAACAGACAGATTAGAACAGATCGTCGATCCTGCACAGTCAGTGCCAACCAAAAGCCATGTCTTTTTCACAAACACAGATACACCCTAATCCACTATAGAATAAGTAATCATAAACTTTCTATTTAGACAAAAATTAAACTGAACCCCCGATGCCAGACTCTGCATACAATGCAACACCACAGAAACAGAAAATGTCCCCTAATACTTTGCAAAATATAAAGACAGCAGATGTAAAATTGAAGAAACTAACAAATACCAATCACCACTTTACAAATTAACAAATATAAGTAAAACAAATACAGAGGCTGGTATGTACCGTTTCATTCACATCTTTGAGGGAGTGGGAGGGGATCAGAGACAACTGGGTGAGTATGGGGGTCATACCTTAATCTCTCCAGTGGTCATCTGGTGATTCAGGGGCACCTTTTTATGACTTACAGGCTTATTTTCGAAAGAGAAGGGTGCCCATCTTTCAACACAAATTGGAAGATGGGCGCCCTTCTCACAGGGTCGCCCAAATTGACATAATCAATAGCCGATTTTGGGCATCCTCAAAGTTCTCGGGGGCGTGTTGGAAGCATAGCAAAGGTGGGACTGGGGCGTGCTTAACACATGGGCCAAAAGTCTTAGTTACAGTCCTGCATGTTTTTATTTTGTTTCATTCTGGCAGTAAAACATTCAAAATGGTTCATGAGTCATTGTGAGCAGACCAGAGAGGGGATTAGGAATAAGTTCAATAGTACTTTAGAGCACCTACAAGATACATTTGTCTTTAGTTGGTCTTCATGAGGGCTTTTTTCAGGGCCACTTTTAACTCTCTGCTTCTCAAACTATAAATCAGAGGGTTTAGCAGTGGGAGAGTGACTATATACATTGCAATAGGCAACTTGTTTGGTTCTGCAGTATCCATTGACCCAGGGTGTATATACACTCCTATCATAGTCCCATATGCCAGAAGGATGACAGTAAGGTGGGATGAACAAGTGGAGAAGGCCTTGCTTTTGCCCTTTGAAGAGCGGATTTTCAGGATGGTGGAAATGATAAACACGTAGGATGTCAGGGTTAAGAGAAATGGCATTAAGACTACAAATAACCCTAGTGTATAACTCATTGTTTCAATTATTGAGGTATCTGAGCAAGAAAGTTTCACTACTGCTACAACTTCACAGAAGAAGTGATTTATTACATTAGAGTCACAAAAAAGAAACTGGGATATAACAATATGAGGTGGCAATGGATTTAACATACCTACTACCCATGAGGCAGCTGCCAGAACAGCACACACTCTCTTATTCATGATGTTGAGATACCGCAATGGGTTGCATATTGCAATGTAACGGTCATATGACATGGCAGTGAGAAGAGCAAATTCTGTAACAACACATATCATATAGCAGTACATCTGTAGAAAGCATCCCCAAAGAGATATGTCATAGTTCTTAGCCAGCAGAATTGCCAACATTTTTGGCACAATGGTAGTCAAAGAACAGATATCTAAGGCAGAAAGGATGGCCAGGAAGAAATACATGGGGATGTGGAGGTGTCGATCAGCACATACTATGCAGATAACGAGGAGGTTCCCCAACACAGCCATCAGGTAGAGGAATGAGAAGAGAATGAAGAGATGAAGCTGCAGCTCTGGAAACTCTGGGAACCCAAGAATGAAGAATTCTGTCACACTGGAATGATTTACCATTTCACTGTTTTAGAGCTTCAAGGAAGAAGAGACAGACTGAAGGAAAACAGATAGAAATTAGGAATCAATGTGATCAAACATATCACTAAATACTCCAAAAACACAGTTGATCCAGTAATCCAAATCAACTAAGAACAAATGTAAGTAAAACATGTCTTTGATAATTCTGTACAGGTCAACTTTGATAGTGTCACTGAGCTGTCTGGGTTGTGAATGTACATGAATTCAGGCTTCGATTTTGATATATTTGCTATACCATCTAGGTTTAAACCATCTATTATCTCAGCAGAATGATCAGTGTCATCCTGATCTCCCTTCATGTCCATCAATATTTAAAGCAACTAACAGCTTGTTACTGAGCGAGCAATTCTTTAAGGGAACATCTGTATTTACGTGCCCCAATGCCATTCAATGAATGTCTATTCTACAATACCAGATTCCAATGTGTAATACTAGGATTACCCAGTATCGATGTGCTTTACATTTAAAGTGTCCACAATTACACCAGCAATAGATCTGGCTGAACTGTGATGATTTGAAAATGGTAAGGACGTGTGTAAATGGGCACCACGTATTAGGCATTCTGTTTGCACACAATGACCACCAGTTCTTGGTACCAAAATGCTCTTATAGAATACATGCCAAGTCAGTCGCAAAAATATATATCAGATGCCTAAGGAAGATCCACTACAAGTATTAATGTTTCTAAAAGGGGGGACAAGAGAGAATTCAGTAAAGGCTGAACATACAGCCGAGTTAAATTTCAGTGGAACTAACTACCCATAGTGTATACATCATGGATGCTCTATATGAATGCACCCACTAATTTAATATTTTATTTTTCTTCACTTCTTAAGAGAAAATAATTCAAATGAAAACAAAAGGATGTTCAATAGGCATCCATATACTCAAGAGGACTCCCTAATCAAGGGAAAATGCTTATCTTCTTGAAGGTTTGATATCAACAATGCATAAGTTCATACACATAGCCAGAGCACTGGAATAAGAAGTAAATGAGCGGACTTACGTTAAATCAATGAGTCGCTATTCCATTGAATGTTCCAAACATTCAATACAAGCATAATACACAACTCTCATGCCAAACATTTATGAATTTTGTGTGCAACATGTCCCTACGATCCAGGCATATCTATGCCTCTTGCATTTATTCATGATGTCGCTTATGCTCAAGCTTAAGTAATAGTGTTTAATGCACCTGTATGCATTAATGCTAATTATCTCAGCATTAATGCATATAAACAGTGCATCAGTCCTGGTATCTTGTTATAGAATTTTATAGAGTTATCTCCTATATTGTATAAGAAGGAGACATGTCTATGGCCCACCCATGCTCCACTATTGAGTTTGCCACCTTCCATACACCCCCTTGCATTAATGCATTATTCCACTTATGCACACTGGTACAGAATAGGATTTAGGTGCCCTACTGGCATCTTCCCATGCTAGTATTCAGCAAATTTAGATGCACACAGGTCTGTAAAGGAGGGATCTCAGTTCCAGAATGGTTCTATAAATGATTGTCCCATTATTAGTCCTTGACTGCTTGGATATTTAGTTCCAGTATGGAGATAGGTGCTGGCATTGAAATTCTGGGCACAATTCAACCTACTAAATATTTTCCTGCATTTTCTTACTTACTCAGTCTTGTAAGCATGTGAGTCTACCTGGCTGATCTCACTTCTAATAATGCACAACAATCTTACCATCATCCAATCCCTCCCCTCTCCCCCCACTCCCCATCAAAACTGTCTTTGCAAACAAATTCAAGCTTACCTCTTGTAGACTGATATCAAGTGTATCCAGTAGGTTATATATCCTTCTGCCTTACATCATACCAAGAATACAAGTACATTGAGCCAACACAGCATTTTCGATCTGTGTCTGAGGAATTATCACAGTGGGGAGTATCAGCAGAGGTTCCAATCTTTCACTTTCCTGAACAAGGGTTTCTGCATCTGTGCAAGAATATCTTGATGCGATGTGAGTCATCTCAGTCCTAAACAGGTCTATTGGGATCTGCTCCCTGGGTAGGTAGAGCATGACGGTTTTTTTCAGAGTCTTAAAAATTATAATGTTTTTATTATAATATCCCTCTGATTCCTGTAGAGTTCATTAAGTTAAACCAAATTAATATGTGGCTAGAACTCATATGTTTTTGTTATGTGTCACTGAAACATAGCAAAATAACAAAGGAAACAACTAAAAACTATCAAATGATTTCAAACTCAAAAGTTATAAACTGATCTCTATGTATAGATCAGTGAGAACTAATGAGACTTATATCTCAACTGCCATTCAATCAGTGTGAAATGGGTAACAACAACCAGAACTTTACACATTAATATGTTAGTCTGCCAGAACACGAGTCCATCTGACATTGGCACTGCTCTGATCTCTGGAGAATCAAGTGGCCTGTGTCAACATAGTGCATGGATCAGTTGTAATCCACAAGGTACAGGGAGAGCTGTAATCCACAATGCTCTGTAATTCTCCCCAAATTCCCCTGTGCCTTGCAGTCTTCTACTCAGGCCACACCCGAGGGTCAAATATGCCTCCTCACCTTTCTTGGCTTTAGCCCCTCTCAAACACCCAGCTCCAACCTAGGCAGCTTCCTGGTCCTGCTGCTCAGGCATCAATCTCTTCCGGGAACCCTCCCCAGCTGCCCTCCCCTAGTTTTTGCCCACTGCCTTTGACATTAGTTCCACAGTGGGGCGAGTCTCTCAGCGTTTCCCCGAGTCCTCACTAGATTCCAAACTGTATCATAGACTGAGGCAGTCCTTCTCTTAGTCTGCCTTTCTCTTCCCTCCTTCCCTTCTGCCCCTGGAAGGGAAACGGAGTAGCCATGCTCATTCACCCACCTTTCTCTGAGGTTCTGCCACCTTGCTCCAGTTAAAGAGCACACTTGCTTCTAAACAGAAAAGAAACAGTCCTCTTGTTTTCCCTTGTTTTCCTTTAACACAGTCACAATCTAAGCTTGTTCAGCTTCAACCTTTGCTTCACTCCACTCCTACTAGCAGGTTAGGTAATGTAAGGGTCCCACCCTTTCTCTGTCAGCACCAACTCCTGACCACCTCCCACTTGACCCAGGTTGAAACCTTCATTTATTAATTCACTGCTCACATAGCCACCTTTTCCCTCCCTTCATTAGGCCGGAGAACCAAGCTGCTGTCAGCCATTTTAGCTCTCTACCTTTAACTGTAGCCAAAGCAGAAATGTCCATAGGCTCCTCTCCAATGCTCCCTCTCTCTCTCTCTCCACCGGTCACCAATCCATAGGCTCATCTAAAATCCTCTCCTCCAGCTGTCCATCATCCACCTGATTAATCCTTCCCAGATCCTCCTCCCTCCCCTTAGCATTATGGGACTGGTAGTGTGGATAACTCTTCCTGGCTCTACCCTGTATCTCCCTCAAGGGCTGCTGGGAATTGTAGTCCTTGGGTCTCACTGTTCTCTCTGAGGGAGGTGACCAGCTGCTTTCTCTGACCTGTTTGATCCTTGGAGACTGGAATCTATGGGCTCTGCCCTCCCGTGTGGGTTTAGGACACCCTAAAGGAGACCTTCTCCCTCCTGCCTTAGCTGTTTCCCACTCCATGCCCCCATACTCTTCACACTGTACAGCAAGGTGTGAATGAATTTGGCACTCAGGGCCAGACCAAGGTAAGATGTTGCCTGAGACGGAGCTAACATGCCGCCCCCCTCATCATGGTGACATTCCAAACCCAACAGCGGCAGTGATTCACATATACTGCCCTGCTACCACTGGCACATGCCTCTTCCTTTCACTGTGGTTGCCTGAGCGAACAACGAAGTTACTTCAGGAGGCTGCAGTAGAGGGAAGAGGCGGGTGCTGGACGCAGCAGTAGGGTAGTGTATGGAACTGCAGCTGCTGCCTGGTTTGGAATGTGACTGTGATGAGGTAAAACATTGTAAAGTGGCCCCCGAGATGAAACACCTGAAGAGTGCTGCCTGAGTCCCCCTGCCTCAGGTGGCCTAATGGTCTGGCCACCCCTGTTGGCACACAGCTCTTTTGAGAACCGCTGCTCAATGTAACATAGCCGCCAAGAGTGGGGGGCAGGGGGGGACAAAATTCCCCAGGCCTCCCACCTGCCCTCCATCATCGACTGTCTGCCCCCTGCATTGAAATCACAGTCTCACCTCCGTGAAAGCAGCACTGCAGGCAGCAGAACGCCTCACTTCGGCCTTCCTTACCTCCCTGTGTCCTGCCCTCATTTGACATAACTTCCGCGAGGGCGAGACACAAGGAGAGAAGGAGGGCCGAAGGGAGGCATTCTGCTGCCTGCAGCGCTGCTTTCTCGGAGGTGAGACTGCGATTTCAATGCAGGGGGCCCGGCCCGGTGGCGGAAGGGGGGGGGAGCGGCGGTGGGAGCAGTGGCTGCGGTGACCTCGGGGGTGGAGAGGGGGGGTGGCAGCTGTGACCTCGGGGGTGGGGGGGCGAGGGTTGCAAGGGCGGGACCACAGGGGGCAGCCTTGCCCCGGGCCCAGCCCAGTCTCTTGGCGGCCCTACAAAGTAATAAGTCAAGAGGAAGTGCATTGATGATTCAAAAGCCTGTGTTTATTTGCAGAGTTATTTTACAAAGTCAAAAGATTCAAATAGCAACTGAACATATAGCAGACTTTTCCAAGATAGCACCTCAGTATCAGTATGTGCTGAGCACGGAGTTAAGATAACTGGTTAAATATATAATTTGTTTTTACAGATCAGTCATGTTAGAGGCCCAAAACAAGCCCAGCTTTTACCACACGAAAGAGAATCATTTAATAAAGCAATTTGCACACATAAAGTGTATTTCCAATTGGAAAATGACTGATATAGGTGCTCATTTTCAAAGCACATAGACGTACAGAGTTACGTGGATGGGCATTTTCAGTATGATGTCCAAATCTGAGTTTGGATGTTTTGCAGAAAACCTGAAAAACATCTTTCTTTTTGTTCAGATATTTCCTAGATATATTATGTTCAGGGCCGGTCCTAGGGTTTCTAGCGCCCTCCTGCAGCCCCTACCCATCCAGTGGCGGGATCACTATGGCTCCACCCTTACAGTAGTCACGCACCTTTTACCAGCCATGGCATCACTGAAAATATTACACCAGTATAGAAGAAAAATAACTTGTGTTTTTTTTTCATTATAAATAATTTCTGTAAGCTGTTACAGCTCCATTATACTCAAAATGACACAAACCAAATTAGCATACAGACCAGGAATTATGAGAACAGACAGTCTTGCCAACTCTGAAAAACAATGTGTTAGCAAAATCTCAGAATCTAACAAACAGATCCCTATTCAGGCACTTGCAACCTTGTAGTCACACATGCATAACAGCGAGGGTGGAACCATGCGAGGGAAGGCTGGAGCCGAGCCGAGCCTGCTGCTTTCAATGCCGGCACTGTGACTCGAGGAAAAATACAATATTTAAAGGCAGGGCGGCGGCGGCAGGAAGGAAATGAGGGCTATCGGGGAGCTGAGGGAGATGGACGACCTGGGGAGCCTGCAGCTCGCGGGGTGGGGGGAGGAGAGGCAAGCAAGCCAGCTCGCATTCGGCTGCTGTCGGGGTCCGGGAGCTGAGGTAAGCGGTGGTGGTAAGCATGGCACGCCGGCGCCTTCCAGAGGTCGGCACCCCCCTGCCATGCTTACCTCGCTTACCGGGTTGGGCCGGCCCTGATTATGTTTAGTGCTTCTATCTTTTTGGACCATTTTAGAAAAAAAAAAAAAAAAAAAAAGACCGTCCAAGTGAAAAACACACAAAATCAAGCCCTTGGGACATAGGAGGAGGAGCCAGCATTCTTAGGGTCCCTTTACTAAGCCACGTAAGGCTGTGCCAAAATGGACTTACCACCTGACTACCGCGTGGCTCTCCTGGTAATTTCATTTTTGGTGCTGGTCTGCTAGGCGCATCTTTAAAATATTTGGGGGGGGGATACACTTAGCAGATATGCGCCAAGTGGCATCTGACTCACGTAGGTCCTTACCACTAGGTCTATGGCTGGCGGTAAGATCAGAGACTCAAAATGGGCACGCGGCAATTTTGATTTTGCCGCACATGCATTTTCGAGGAAAATTTTTTAAAAATACATTTTCGGTAGGTGCGCTAAAAAAGAATTCTGTGCGCACCCAAACCCGAGCCTACACTACCTCAGGCCACTTTTTGCTATGACTTAGTAAAAGGGGCCCTTAGTAGCCTTGGCACAAAGACATCCCAGCAAAGCAGTGGAACTCCCTAGGGACCACTGTAGTGGACTTCAGAGAAAAGGTCCCAGGTACACATCTCACTATTATCCCTTTATATTTTATGGTGAGCCATCCAAAACCTACCAAAAATCAACTGTACTCAACTTTACACCCCTACAATAGCCCTTGTGAATGTAACTGTCAACATATATGTGGGTACAGTAGGTTTCTGGTGGGTTTTGGAGGGCTCATACTATCCACCACTATTATAACAGTTAAGTGGGTTAGGGTCCTGGGTTCCCTTTTCTACAGTGCACTGCAATGACCACTATGCTACTCCAGGGACCCACTTGCTGCTCTAATAGGACTGGCCATAACAGTGCACTATGAATGCTGGCTCCTGCCACGACCAACTGGCTTGGATTTGGTCGCTTCTGAGATGGGCATCTTCGGTTTACATTATCGCCGAAAATCGAGGACAACCATCTCTAAGGTCGACCTAAATGTTGAGATTTGGGCGTCCCAGACTATATTATTAAAACGAAAGAAGAACACCCATCTTGTTTTGATAATACGGGTTTCCCCGCCTCTTCGCGAGGACGTCCTCAGGAAACTTGGGCACCCTGTTCCATTATGCCCCTCCCTGTCATTCTGAAAACACATCTAGCCCAAAACGTCTTAGTTATTGTGGGTGTTTTTATTTTGTTTCATACTGGCAGAAAAACATCTAAAATAGTTGCTGAGTCATTGTGAGCAGACCAGAGAGGGGATTAGGAATAAGTTCAATAGTACTTTAGAGCACCTACAAGATACATTTGTCTTTAGTGGGTCTTCATGATGGTTTTCTTCAGGGCCACTTTTAACTCTCTGCTTCTCAAACTATAAATCAGAGGATTGAGCAGTGGGAGAGTGACTATATACATTGCTATAGGTAACTTGTTTGCATCTGGAGTATCCATTGATCCAGGGCTCATATACACTCCTATCATAGTTCCATATGCCATAAGAATGACTGTAAGGTGGGAAGAACAGGTGGAGAAGGCCTTGCTTTTGCCCTTTGAAGAACGGATTTTCAGGATGGTGGAAATGATAAACACGTAGGATGTCAGGGTTAGGAAAAATGGCATGAAGACTTCAAATAACCCTAGCATATAATTCATAGTTTGCATTATTGAGGTATCTGAGCAAGAAAGCTTCACCACTGCTGCAATTTCACAGAAGAAGTGATTTATTACATTGGAGTCACAAAAGTAAACTGGGATATAACAATATGGTATGGCAATGGCTCTATTATTCCTACTACCCATGATGCAGCTATTAGAACAGCACATGCCCTCTTATTCATGATGTCGAGATAACGCAAGGGGTTGCATATTGCAATGTAACGGTCATATGACATGGCAGTGAGAAGAGAAAATTCTGTACCTATGCATATCTGATAACAGTACATCTGTAGAAAGCATTCCCAAATAGATATGTCATAGTTCTTAGCCAGCAGAATTGCCAACATTTTTGGCACAATGGTAGTCAAAGAGCAGATATCTAAGACAGACAGGTTGGCCAGGAAGACATACATGGGGATGTGGAGGTGTCGATCAGCACATACTATGTAGATAACGAGGAGGTTCCCCAACATAGCCATCAGGTAGAGGAATGAGAAGAGAGTGAAGAGATGAAGCTGCAGCTCTGGAAACTCAGGGAACCCAAGAATCAGGAATTCTGTCACTCTGGTATGATTCATCATTTCACTGTTTTAAAGCTTCAAGGAAGAAGAAGAGACAGAATGAAGGAAAACAGATAGAAATTAGGAATCAATGTGACCAAACATATCACTAAATACTCCAAAAACATCATTGATTCAGTAATCCAAATCAACTAAGAACAAATGGAAGTAAAACATGTCTTTTATAATTCTGTAGAGGTCAGCTTTGATAGTGTCAATGAGCTGTCTGGGTTGTGAATGAACATGATTAAGGGCTTCAATCTTGATATCTTTGCTATACCATCTAGGTTTAAACCATCTATTATCTCAGCAGAATGTGCAGTGTCATCCTGATCTCCCTTCATGTCCATCAATATTTAAAGCAACTAACAGCTTATTACTGAGCGAGCAATTCTTTAAGGGAACATCTGTATTTACGTGCCCCAATGCCATTCAATGAATGTCTATTCTACAATACCAGATGCCAATGTGTAATACTAGGATAACCCAGTATCAATGTGCCTTACATTTAAGTGTCCACAATTACACGAGCAATAGATCTGGCTGAACTGTGATGATTTGAAAATGGTAAGGACGTGTGTAACTGGGCACCACCCATTAGGAATTCTATTTGCACACAATGACCACCAATTCTTGGTACCAAAATGCTCTTCTAGAATACATGCCAAGTCAGTCGTGAAAATATATATCAGATGCCTAAGGAAGATCCACTACAAGTATTAATGTTTCTAAAAGGGGGGGCAAGAGAGAGTTCAGTATAGGCTGAACATACAGCCGAGTTAAATTTCAGTGGGACTAACCACAACAGTGGCTCGATATATCATGGATACTCTCTATGAATGCACCCACTAATTTAATTATATTTTATTTTTCTTCACTTCTTAATAGAAAATAATTCAAATCAAAACAAAAGGATGTTCAATAGGCATTCATATACTCAAGAGGACTCACTAATCAAAGGAAAATGCCTGTCTTCTTGAAGGCTTGATACCAACAATGCATAAGTTCATACATGTAACCAGAGCACTGGAATAAGGAGCAAACAAGAGCGGACTTACGTTAAATCAATGAGTCGCTATTCCATGGAATGTTCCAAACATCCAATACAAGCATAATACTCAACTGTCATGCCAAACGTTTATGAATTTTGTGTGCAACATGTCCCTATGAACCAACCATATCTATGCCTCTTGCATTTATTCATGATGTCGCTTATGCTCAAGCTTAAGTAATAGTGTTTAATGCACCTGTATGCAATAGCTCTATCTCAGCATTAATGTATATAAACAGTGCATCAGTCTTGGTATCTAGTAATAGAATGTTATACAGTTATCTCCTATATTGTATAAGAAGGAGACATATTTGTGTCCCACCCATGTTCCACTAATGAGTTTGCCCCCTTCCATACACCCTCTTGCATTAATGCATTATTCCACTTATGCACACTGGTACAGAATAGGATTTAGGTGCCCTACTGGCATCTTCCCAAGCTAGAACTCAGCAAATTTAGATGCACACGGGTCTGTAAAGGAGGGATCTCAGTTACAGAATGGTTCTATAAATGATTGTCCCATTATTAGTCCTTGACTGCTTGGATATTTAGTTCCAGTATGGAGATAGGTGCTGGCATTGAAATTCTGGGCACAATTCAACCTACTAAATATTTTCATGCACTTTCTTACTTACTTAGTCTTGTAAGCATGTGAGTCTACCTGGCAGTAATCTGATCTCATTTCTAACTATGTCCATTTTTCTTAATTATTCAATCCTGTAAACATGTGAGTCTACCTGGCTGATCTCACTTCTAATTATGCACAACAATCCCACCATCATCCAATCCCTCCCACTCCCCATCAAAACTGGCTTTCCAAGAAAATTCAAGCTTACCTCTTGTAGACTGATATCAAGTGTATCCAGTAGGTTATATATCCTTCGGCCTTACATCATACCAAGAATACAAGTACATTGAGCCAACACAGCATTTTCAATCTGTGTCTGAGGAATTATCACACTGGGGAGTATCAGCAGAGGTTCCAATCTTTCACTTTCCTGAACAAGGGTTTCTGCATCTGTGCAAGAATATCCTCATACTATGTGCAGTCAACACAGTCCTAAACAGGTCTATCGGGATCTGCTCCCTGGGCAGGTAGAGCATGATGTTTTTATTATAATATCCCTCTGATTCCTGTAGAGTTCATTAAGTTAAACCAAGTTAATATGTGGCTAGAACTCATATGTTTTTTGTTATGTGTCACTGGCACATAGCAAAATAACAGAGGATTCAAGTAAAAACAAACTATCAAATGATTTCAAACTCAAAAGTTATAAACTGATCTCTATGCATAGATCGGTGAGAACTAATGAGACTTATATCTCAACTCTTATTCAATGAGTGCGAAAAGGGAAACAACAGCCAGAACTTTAATATGTTGGTCTGCCAGAACACGAGTCCATCTGACAATGGGACTGCTCTGATCGCTGGTGAATGGGCTGTGCTAACATAGTGCATGGATCAGTTGTAATCCACAGGGTGCAGGGAGGGTTGTATTCCACAATGCTCTGTAATTCTCTCCAAAATCCTCTGCGCCTTGCAGTGTGGGTTTGTAATCCACAGGGTACAGGGAGAGCTGTAATCCACAATGCTCTGTAATTCTCTCCAAAATCCTCTGCGCCTTGCAGTGTGGGTTTGTAATCCACAGGGTACAGGGAGAGCTGTAATCCACAATGCTCTGTAATTCTCCCCAAAATCCTCTGCGCCTAGCAGTGTGGGTTTGTAATCCACAGGGTACAGGGAGAGCTGTAATCCACAATGCTCTGTAATTCTCTCCAAAATCCTCTGCGCCTTGCAGTGTGGGTTTGTAATCCACAGGGTACAGGGAGAGCTGTAATCCACAATGCTCTGTAATTCTCCCCAAAATCCTCTGCACCTTGCAGTGTGGGTTTGTAATCCACAGGGTACAGGGAGAGCTGTAATCCACAATGCTCTGCAATTCTCCCCAAAATCCTCTGCGCCTTGCAGTGTGGGTTTGTAATCCACAGGGTACAGGGAGAGCTGTAATCCACAATGCTCTGTAATTCTCCCCAAAATCCCCTGTGCCTTGCAGTCTTCTACTCAGGCAAATATGCCTCTTCTCCTTCCTTGGCTTTAGCCCTCCTCAAACACCCAGCTCCAACCTAGGCAGCTGCCTGGTCCTGCTGCTCAGACATCGATCTCTTCCGGGAACCCTCCCCAGCTGCCCTCCCCTAGTTTTTGCCCACTGCCTTTGACATTAGTTCCACAGTGGGGCGAGTCTCTCAGCGTTTCCCCGAGTCCTCACTAGATTCCAAACTGTATCATAGACTGAGGCAGTCCTTCTCCTAGTCTGCCTTTCTCTTCCCTCCTTCCCTTCTGCCCTGGAAGGGAAACGGAGTAGCCATGCTCATTCACCCACCTTTCTCTGAGGTTCCGCCACCTTGGTCCAGTTAAAGAGCACACTTGCTTCTAAACAGAAAAGAAACAGTCCTCTTGTTTTCCCTTGTTTTCCTTTAACACAGTCACAATCTAAGCTTGTTCAGCTTCAACCTTTGCTTCACTCCACTCCTACTAGCAGGTTAGGTAATGTAAGGGTCCCACCCTTTCTCTGTCAGCACCAACTCCTGACCACCTCCCACTTGACCCAGGTTGAAACCTTCATTTATTAATTCACTGCTCACATAGCAACTTTTCCCTCCCTTCATTAGGCTGGAGAACCAAGCTGCTGTCAGCCATTTTAGCTCTCTACCTTTAACTGTAGCCAAAGCAGAAATGTCCATAGGCTTCTCTCAAATGCTTCCCTCTCTCTCTCTCTCTCTCTCCACCGGTTGCCAATCCATAGACTCATCTACAATCCTCTCCTCCAGCTGTCCATCATCCACCTGATTAATCCTTCCCAGATCCTCCTCCCTCCCCTTAGCATTCTGGGACTGGTAGTGTGGATAACTCTTCCTGGCTCTACCCTGTATCTGCCTCAAGGGCTGCTGGGAATTGTAGTCCTTGGGTCTCACTGTTTTCTCTGAGGAAGGTGACCAGCTGCTTTCTCTGACCTGTTTGATCCTTGGGGACCGGAATCTACGGGCTTTGCCCTCCCGTGTGGGTTTAGGACACCTTAAAGGAGGCCTTCTCCCTCCTGCCTTAGCTGTTTCCCACTCCATGCCTCCGTACTCTTCACACAGTACAGCAAGGTTTGAATGAATTTGGCACTCAGGGCCGGACCAACGTAAGATGTTGCCTGAGGTGGAGCTAACATGCCACCCTCCCCAGGCTGAGATGCCGCCCCCCCCCCCCCTCGTCATGGTGACATTCCAAATCCAACAGCGGCAGTGATTCCCATATGCTGCCCTGCTGCCACTGGCACACGCCTCTTCCTTTCACTGCTGCTGCCTGAGTGAAAAAGGAAATTACTTCAGGCGGCCGCAGTAAAGGGAAGAGACGGGTGCCGGTCGCAGCAGTAGGGCAGTGTATGGAATTGCAGCTGCTGCCTGGTTTGGATTGTGATTGTGATGAGGTAAAACATTGTAAAGTCGCCCCCGAGATGAAACTCCTGAAGAGTGCTGCCTAAGGCCCCCGCCTCAGGTGGCCTAATGGTCAGGCCACACCTGTTGGCACTCAGCTCTCTTGAGAACCCCTTCTGCAAAGTAATAAGTCAAGAGGAAGTGCATTGATGGTTCAAAAGCCTGTGTTTATTTGCAGAGTTACTTTACAAAATCAAAAGATTCAAATAGCAACCCCCCTCAAAAAAAAAAAAAATTCAATATTTTTCCAGCCTTTATGCCAGCCTCAAATATCAGACCCAGCTCCAATACAGCTGTATGCAGGTCCCAGCAGCAGTTCTAGGGGGAACTGCAGTGCACTTCAGGCAGGCGGACCCAGGCCCATCCCCCATACCTATTACATTTGTGATGGTAAATGGAACCCTCCAAAACCCACCACAAACCCCACAATTAGGGCTATGGTAGTGGTGTACAGTTGTGGGAAGTGGGGTTTGGGGGGCACAGCACACAAGGTAAGGATCTATGCACCTGGGAGCTTTTTCTGAAGTCCACTGCAGTGCCCCCTAGGGTGCCCGGTTGGTGTCCTGGCATGTGAGGGGGACCAGTGCATTACGAATGCTGGCTCCTCCCATGACCAAGACAGACAAGTCTGGCAGCCTGGAAGATCCGGACAGTCCGGATCTTTCAGGCTGCCAGACTTCTGTCTTGTTTGTCCCTGCACAGCACCCATAGCTGCTTTAAGACCCCATCTCCAGGAAAAAGGGTTACTGTATTATCAATCATCGAATGTAATTTGATAACGATATCTCTGTTAGCAGTGTATATGCTTTTCATCTGACCAACAAGGCATCATTGTGCATCAGAGACCACTGGACCCCTGACGCAGGCCTTCACGGCCGAAACACGTCACGTGTTAGGTCATTTGTGCAGTTTTAAATAAAGACCTTGTTCAGGAAGAAACCCATTGTGAGAGGACTTTTATTGGATCCACTGTTTGTTCTCCCATCTAGATTTAAACCATCTATTATCTCAGCAGACTGTGCACCATCAACCTGATCTCCCCTTTATGTCCATCAATTACTGAGAGGGCAGTTCTTTAAGGGAACATCTTCATTTAGGTGTCCCAATGCCATACAATGACTGTCTATTCTACAAAACCAGATTCCATTGGGTAACACTAGAATAACCCAGTACTGATGTGCCTTATATGTATGTGTCCAAAGTTACACCAGCGATAGTTAGAAAACGGTTGGGACGTGTGCAACTGACAGTTACAGGGGTAATTTTTATAACTTGGCACCATTAATTATGCATTCTATTGCCGCACACTGATCACCAATTCTATAAAGGGATCTTGGTTCCAAAAGGTCCTTATAGAATGCTAGTGTAATACATGATTGCCATGTTTGAGTAACTTGCCCCCAAAACAGATGGTCTGCCCATACTCCAACGATGCCTATGAACTTATGAATGTCACTTATGCACACGCTTAAATAATAATGCTTAATGCAATTATATGCATTAGAACTAACTTTCTCAGCATTAATGCACATTAACAGTGAAGGTTTCCTGGCATCTTTTTATATAATTGTATAGAATTACCTCCTACATGCTTAAGTGGAAGACATGCATATGTCCCACCAATGCTCCATCACTGTTACATCAGTAGTAATGCCCAGCTTCCATCACCAAACTCTTCATTTCAAAAAACTCAAACCTCAGACTAAATATTACTATTGGATCTGTCCGATGCACATTCAACCACCACACTGGCAAATATCACTTAAGCCAAGCGCCGATCAGGGTGGGCCTGTAATCGTCATTGATCCCAAATCATATTTTATATTTTTTCATTATGCTTTTTCCGTTACTCCATAATCATTGAGGAGACATGGAGGGGCATAATCGAACGGAAACGCCTATCTCCATGGGCGTTTATCTCCGAGAACGGGTCCGTGAAGGGGCGGACCCAAGCGTATTTTCGAAAAAATTAGACGTCCATGTTTTATTCGCCAAGTTGTGAGCTGGGCGTTTTTGCTTTTCAGCGATAATGGACAATGAAATCGCCCAGCTCAAAAACGAATAAATCCAAGGCATTTGTTCGTGGGAGGGGCCAGGAGTCGTAGTGCACTGGTCCCCCTCACATGCCGGGACACCAACCGGGCACCCTAGGGGGCACTTTTACAAAAACAAAAAAAAAAAGGTAAAAGAGCTCCCAGGTGCATAGCACCCTTCCCTTGTGTGTTGAGCCCCCCCAAATCCCCCTCAAAACCCACTGCCCACAAGTCTACACCATTATTATAGCCCTAAGAGGTGAAGGGGACCACCTACATGTGGGTACAGTGGGTTTTGGGGGGGGTTGGACGACTAAGCATTAAGCAGCACAATTGTAACAGGTAGGGGGGGATGGGCCTGGGTCCACCTGCCTGAAGTCCACTGCACCCCCTAACAACTGCTCCAGGGACCTGCATACTGCTGCCAGGGAGGTGGGTATGACATTTGAGGGTGAAAATAAAAAGTTGTGAAACGGCATATTTTGTGGTGGGAGGGGGTTTGTGACCACTGGGGGAGTCAGGGGAGGTCATCCCCGATTCCCTCCAGTGGTCATCTGGTCATTTAGGGCACGTTTTGGGGCCTTATTCGTGGAAAAACAGGGTCCAGGAAAAGTGCCCTAAATTCTAGCTAAAAACGCATACTTTTGTCCCATTATCTGTGAAATGCGCCCATCTCTGTTCGGCAGATAACCACGCCCCAGTTCCGCCTTCGCCACACCTCTGACATGCCCCCATCAACTTTGTCCGCATCCGCGATGGAGTGCAGTTGAAAACGTCCAAAATCGGCTTTCGATTATACCGCTTTATTCGTTTTTGTGAGATAAACGTCCATCTCCCGATTTAGGTCGGAACTTGGGCGTTTTTCTCGTTCGATTATAAGCTGGATAGCACACCGACATGAATCCATGTTTCGCTATAGACTGTATCAAGGTCAAGCAGGTTCCTTTTTTAAACCCTGCTGAGCTAACTGCTTTTACCACATTCTCTGGCAATGAATTCCAGAGTTTAATTGAGTGAAGAAATATTTTCTCTGATTCATTTTGAATTTACTACTTTGTAGCTTCATAGTGTGTCCCCTAGTTCTAGTATTTTTGGAAAGAGTAAACAAGTGATTCACGTCGACCCGTTCCACTCCACTCAATATTTTATAGACCTCTATCATATTTCCTCTCAGCCTTTTCTGCAAGCTGAAGAGCCCAAAACGTTTCAGCCTTTCTTCATAGGGAAGTCGTCCCATCCCCTTTATCATTTTTGTCGCCTTTCTCTGTACCATTTCTATTTTCACAATAACTTTTTTTAGATGCAGTAGCTTTTTTAGCATGTGGTAAAAATTAGCTATTCCTATTGGTGTCTATAGCACTTAGAACATGCTAATCATTAGCACACGATAAAAATGCTAGCTTGCCTCTAGCATGGTTTAGTAAATAGGGCCCTTAGTTTCGGTAAAGGTGCTGGCAATGAAATTCTGAGCACAATTCAGACTGCAATATTCCGATCCATTTTCTTACTTTCAATCTCGTAAACATGTGAGTTTACTTGCAGTTCCTTGATCTCACTTCTAGTTATGACCAACAACCTCACCACATTCCAAACTCCCCCACCAAAACTCTCATTGCAAGAAAATTCAGGCTTACCTCCTGCAGCATCACATCGAGTGTTCCTCTGGACCTAATGACGAATTACTGTAGAAATGGTCTACCTCCAGTAGGTTATTTATGCTTCAGGTTTACGTCATACCAAAGAATAATAGAGCAAGTACATTGACCTTCAGAGCATTTGCAATCTGTGTCTGAGGAATTATCACACTGAGGAATATCAAGACAGCTTCCAATCTTTCACTTTCCTGAACAAGTGTTTCTACATCTGTGCAAGAATATCTTGGAGCTGTGAGTCATTACATTCTTCGACAGATCTATTGGGATCTGGTCCCTGGGCAAGTAGACCATGACGTTTTTTTCAGAATCCTAAAAATTTTAATATTCTTATTTTCCAGTTAAAATACATAAACACTAAAAAAAAAAAAAAAGATAAAAACTTATAATATCCCTCGGACTCTTGTAGAGTTCAATAAGTTTTATTAACCCATTAAGTACCAAAATAACGTGTAGCTAAAACTGATATGTCTTTTGTAATGTTTATCACTAGTACATAACAAAATAACAGTGGAAACAAGTAAAAAATGACTGAATGATTTCAAAATCAAAATTTATAAACTGATCTGTATATAGATCAGTTGCACCTAATGATTCTCGTATCCCAAGTGCCCTTCAATGAGTATAGCAGATCAAGAAATATATAGGATCAGCCAGACTACATTGAAGAAAAATTCCTCGTATGTCCATCATTTCCGATATTGAGAAATACCTGAAAAATCCGTTCCACTCCCAGAAAGATGCATCATAGTAGGCGGAGCCCTGCAGAGAGAAGGTCCTGACACTGGCTTAACCCAGCTTGAGATAATCACTGTTGGAGACAAGGACAGAAGATCATGGGGAATGGGGAGGAAGAGAGAGGGTAAAATAGAGACACAGGACCCACAGGGGTAGGGGTGAGGAGAGACCAGTTTAGAGTAGTAGGGGAGAAAAACTGGACGAGGAGGGAGGAGGCTGACATTTGACGTTACTGGAGGTGTGCCTTGAGAAAGCCGGTAGGCGAAACATGTTGGTCATATTTTCCCCCTCCACATAACTTTGTAAGTCTAAGTACTTTGAAAAAGGACCTCATAAAATTCTCTGAGTGAACATGCACAGAATTGTTAGAACCCTTCAAGATCAAATTTTATTTGGAGTGCATGGACCTTCCAAGGGGACAACGATTGGACAAAGCAGGGGTACAGTTGCATTGTTTTTACATACTTATGGCTAAGCATTCATCCACAGAAATTATACACAAATATACATAACTGGATCATTCAAAATAACTTTTTGCTACTGATATCTCAAAATAAACTTATTTATATCCAAAGGCTGACATGAACTCATGTTTTGAATCTTAGCAATTTTAGAGGAACCTCATCCTCCATTCAAAATGGTACTATTCCAAAAAACTACAGCCAGCTGTATGTTGTGTCTGACATATATCAGTCAATGTTTTTTAAGAACAACAGAGTTCTTGTTTTTAGAGGTCCCAGTATACAGGACACAAATGGTTCCCGAGTTATTGTGAGCAAACCAGTGAGGGGATAAGTAATAAGCACAACAGTAGTTTAGAGCACCTGCTATCATGGTCAGGGCAAGATACATTTGTCTTTAGTGGGTCTTCATGAGGGCTTTTTTCAGGGCCACTTTTAACTCTCTGCTTCTCAAGCTATAAATCAGAGGGTTTAGCAGTGGGAGAGTGACTATATACATTGCGATAGGTAACTTCTTTAGATCTGGAGTATCTATTGACCCAGGGTGTATATACAGTCCTATGATAGTCCCATATGCCAAAAGAATGACTGTAAGGAGGGATGAACAGGTGGCGAAGGCCTTGCTTTTGCCCTTTGAAGAGCGGATTTTCAGGATGGTGGAAATGATAAACATGTAGGATGTCAGGGTGAGAAGAAATGGAATGAAGAGTGCAAATAACCCTAGTATATAATTCACAGTTTGAGTTATTGAGGTATCTGAGCAAGAAAGTTTCACCACTGCTGCAATTTCACAGAAGAAATGATTTATTACATTGGAGTCACAAAAAGTAAACTGGGATATAACAATATGGTGTGGTAAAGGTTCTAATAAACCTGCAATCCATGGGGCAGCTGCCAGAACAGCACACGCTCTCTTATTCATGATGTCGAGATAACGCAAGGGGTTGCATATTAAGACAGGTAGTGGTCCACTAGGAACGGGACAGAATTAGGTAGGATATTACAGGGGGGGGGGGGGGAGAATGGAAGGTTACTATTGGGGTGTCGCAAGCGGTTACACTTACTGTTGCAAAGACTTCATATTATCAGGAAGGAAAGGGTAGCTGTAGTATCGGACTTCCAGTAGATCAGCTGCATTTATCACAACCTATCAGCAGTCATGACAGGTAACCCACAATACTGACCTATGTGTTTGTCGTCACAGCTATTCAATCCTATTCTCCAGCCCTGTTAGATCTGCAAACTACCCCCCTACCCAAGTTAAACAGCTGGCATGGTTTTTATTGCAGCATTGACTCTATTTAACTCATGGTAATCATCAGAAAGGGTCTCTGCTAATGTCTACAGCAAAATAAATCCAATGGCAGCAGTTTTAAACACCTAAGTAAATGAGTCTCTGAATCTCTGCTATAAAGCAGCTCCACCCAGTCCTTGGAACATACCCAGTCATTCAGGTTTTCAGGATGCTTACAATGAATATGCATGAGATAAATTTACATACAATGAAGGTAGTGCATGAAAATTTGTCTCATCCAAGTTCATTGCGGATAGCCAGAAAACTTGACTGGCTGGGTGTTTCCCGAGGACTGGGATCAGAACCCAGGCTGTAAAGTAATAAGTCAAGAGGAACTGAATCGATAATTCCAAAGCCTATGTTTATTTACAGAAAGTTAAATTACAAAATCAAATGATTGAAATTGCAACTGAACATACAGAAGACATTTCTAAGATAACTTTTCAGTTTCATTATGCACTGAGCACAGAGTTAAGATAACTATATAATTTTTTTTCCAGACCAATAATGGCAGAGGCCCAAAACAAGCCCAGCTTTTACCAAATAAAAGACAATCATTTCAAAAAGCAATTTGCACAATTAAAGCATATTTAAAATTGAAAAATGACTGATATAGGTGCTCATTTTCAAAGCACAGAGACTTAAAAAGTTACATGGATGGACATTTTAATATGATGCCCCAATCCGACTTTGGATGTTTTGCAGAAAACCTGGAAAAACATCTATCTTTTGCTTCAGAAAATTCCTAGACACATTCTGTTAAGTGTGTCTATCTTTATAGACCATTTTTACAAAAAAGGAAACGTCCAAGTGAAAAACGCACAAAATCAGGCTATTGGAAAGTAGGAGGAGCCAGCATTCTTAGTAACCTGGCCACACACTCACACACATATCCCAGCAAAGCAGTGTGACACCCTAGGGGCCACTGCAGTGGACTTCACATAAAAGCTCCCAAGTACACATTATCCCCTTATATTTTATGGTGAGTCATCCAAAGTCTACCAAAAACCCACTGTACACCACTACAATAGCCCTTATGACTGCAGTTGTCACCTATAGGTGGGTACAGTAGGTTTTGGGTGGGATGTGAAGGGTTCACACTTTCCACCACTAATGTAACAGTTAGAATGGGTTATGGTCCAGGGTTCCCTTTTGCACAGTGAACTGAGCACTATGGTACTCCAGGGACCTACCTGCTGGCCATAACATCTGAAACTGTCATGGAGCCTGGTATTTACTGTTTCATTCACATCTTTGAGGGAGTGGGAGGGGGTCAGAGACCACTGGCTGAGTATGGGGGTCATACCTTAATCCGTCCAGTGGTCATCTAGTGATTCAGGGCACCTTTTTATGACATAGTCAATCTGAAAACAGGTCTAGCCCCAAAAATCTTACAGTCCTGGGTGTTTTTATTTTGTTTCATTCTGGCAATAAAACATCCAAAATGGTTGATGAGTCATGGTGAGTGAGGGGATTAGGAATAACAACAATAGTACTTTAGAGCACCTGCTATCATGGTCAACGCAAGATAAATTTGTCTTTAGTGGGTCTTGATGAGGGCTTTTTTCAGGGCCACTTTTAACTCTCTGCTTCTTAAACTATAAATCAGAGGATTTAGGAGTGGGAGAGTGACTATATACATTGCAATAGGTAACTTGTTTGGATTGGCAGTATCCATTGCCCCAGGGCTCATATACACTCCTATCATAGTCCCATATGACATAAGAATGACTGTAAGGTGGGATGAACAGGTGGAGAAGGCCTTGCTTTTGCCCTTTGAAGAGCGGATTTTCAGGATGGTGGAAATGATAAACACGTAGGTTGTCAGGGTTAGGAGAAATGGAATGAAGAGTCCAAATAACCCTAGTATATAATTCATAGTTTGCATTATTGAGGTATCTGAGCAAGAAAGTTTCACCACTGCTGCAACTTCACAGAAGAAGTGATTTATTACATTGGAGTCACAAAACATAAACTGGGATATAACAATATGGTGTGGTAACGGTTCAAATAAACCTTGAATCCATGAGGCAGCTGCAAGAACAGCACACGCCCTCTTATTCATGATGTTGAGGTAACGCAAGGGGTTGCATATTGCAATATAACGGTCATATGCCATGGCAGTCAGAAGAACAAATTCTATACATACACATATCGAATAGCAGTACATCTGTAGAAAGCATCCCGCAAAAGATATATTACAGTCATTTGCCAGGAGGATTGTCAGCATTTTTGGCACAATGGAAGTCAAAGAGCAGATGTCTAAGACAGACAGGTTGGCCAGGAAGAAATACATAGGGACATGGAGGTGTCGATCAGCACATACTATGTAGATAACGAGGAGGTTCCCCAGCACAGCCATCAGGTAGAGGAGTGAGAAGAGAAAGAAGAAGGGGAGCTGCAGCTCTGGAAACTCTGGGAATCCAAGAATGAGGAATTCTGTCACTTTGGTATGATTCATCATTTCACTGCTTTAAAGCTTCAAGGAAGAAGAAGAGACAGAATGAAGGATAACAGACAGAAATTACGAAACAATGTGACCAAACATATCACAAAATTTTCCGAAAACATTGAGGTAATAAACTAGATCAATAGAGAACACAGGCAAATAAAACATGTCTTTTATAATTCTATAGAGATCACTGAGCTGGCTGGGTCCTGATTGAACATGAATACAGGCTTCAATCTTGTTATCTTTCTCATACTATCTAGGTTTAACCCATCTATATAATTATCTCATCAGACTGTGCACTGCCAACCTGATCTCACCTCATGTCCATCAATATTTTAAGAGACTACTACAGTGGTTCCCAAACCTGGGCCTGGAGACACCCCAGCCAGTCAGGTTTTCAGGGTGTCCACAATGAATATTCATGAGAGATATTTGCATGTACTGCTTCCACTACATGCATATCTCTCTCATGAATATTCATCGTGAATATCCCAACTACCTGAGTGGCTGAGGTGCCTCCAGGATCAGGTTTAGGAACCACTGGACTAAGAGCTAGTTACTGAGCCATCAATTCCTTAAGGAAGCATCAATATTTATGTGCCTCAATGTCATACAGTGAGTGTCTATTCTACAATACCAGATTATATTGTCTAATTCTAGGATAAGCTAGCATATAAATACATAAGTACATAAGTAATGCCACACTGGGAAAAGACCAAGGGTACATCGAGCCCAGCATCCTGTCCATGACAGCGGCCAATCTATGCCAAGGGCACCTGGCAAGCTTTCCATGTATTTGCCCACATTTGCACTAGCAATTGATCTGGCAGAACTACAATGTTTTGAAAGTGGAAGGGACATTTGTAACTGACAGCTAAAGGTATAATTTTATAACTTGGCACCATCAGTTAGGCATTCGATTGACACATACTGATCGCCAATTCTATAATGGGACCTTGATGCTAAAACGCCATTATAGAATACTAGTGTAATACACAATTGTTATGTTAAATATTTATACATTTTGGACTAGATTCTATTTATGGGGCCTGAAAGATCATCACTGAAAAGAATTTCCAATTAAGCGTAGTCTATATTTTTTCACGGAGAGAGTGGTGGATACTTGGAATGCCCTCCCGCGGGAGGTGGTGGAGAGGAAAATGGTAACGGAATTCAAACAAGCATGGGATAAACATAAAGGAATCCTGTTCAGAAGAAATGGATCCTCAGGAGCTTAGCCGAGATTGGGTTGCGGGGCTGGTGGGTGGGAGGCGGGGATAGTGCTGGGCAGACTTATACGGTCTGTGCCAGAGCCAGTGGTGGGAGGCGGGGATAGTGCTGGGCAGACTTATACGGTCTGTGCCAGAGCCGGTGGTGGGAGGCAGGGATAGTGCTGGGCAGACATACGGTCTGTGCTAGAGCTGGTGGTGGGAGGTGGGGCTGGTGGTTGGGAGGCAGGGATAGTGCTGGCCAGACTTGTACGGCCTGTGCCAGAGCCGGTGGTGGGAGGCGGGTCTGGTGGTTGGGAGGCGGGGATAGTGCTGGGCAGACTTGTACGGTCTGTGCCCTGAAAATGACAGTTACAAATCAAGGTAAGATATACACAAAAAGTAGCACATATGAGTTTGTCTTGTTGACCAGACTGGATGGACCGTGCAGGTCTTTTTCTGTCGTCATCTAGTACGTTACTATAAACCGCGCCTAGATTTTGGTGTGGTTTATAGAACACACCTAAGAGGGTTTATAGAACATGCCTATGGGCTACAACATAAATCTAAGCGCATTCATTACTGGAAGCCATATTCTATAACCCTGCACGTAAATTTTTAGAATGCCCATGGACATGTCCCTTTTTGGTAGCACGTATTAGAATTTACACATACCACTTTCCAGATTATGCTCAGCAAGTACTACGTGTAAATACTAATTAATGCCAATTAATTCTGATAGCTGGTTACAAACATGCAATTATCTGCACTGATTAGTTAACAAATTAGGTGATGCGCATTATTATGGAACGTACTTCAATTTCCACATGGAAATCCTGGCATGATACATAGAATCCTGTGCTTAGTGTGTAACCTACCCCACAATAAATATTCTGCCCATACTCCAACTTTGTCTATGCCCCCCTTAACCTTATTCATTATGCCACTTACAGAAGAGCTTAACCCATAGTGTTTAATGCATTGATATGCATTGGCGCTAATTTTCTCAGCATTAATGCATATAAACAGTGCATTAGTCCTGGAGTCTTGTTATAGAATTTTATAGAATGATGTCCTACATGCATAAGTAGGAGACATGTCTATGACCCAACCATGCTCAACTAATGAGTCTGCCCCCTTGCATACCCCTGCCCTTTTGCATTATTCCATTATTCCAATTATACACACTGTTAAAGAAAAACATTTAGGTTCCCTATGGGCACTTTCATGTGCTAGGATGCTGCAAATTTATTTATTAAATTTATATCCCACATTTTTCCACGTATTTGCAGGCTCAATGTGGCTTACAACTTTCTGTCATGACTTCTGCCATTTCAGAATAAAGATGCAATTGGTAATAAATATATAACATGGATGACAAAGTGAACAGTCAAGTAACAAAGGGAAAAACATACAATAGGTATCACATATTGAACATGAATGACATACTAAAATTAACCAATACGGTATAGGGAGAAAATGCTCCGATTGTTAAGTAAATGATAGTGAATTATGGTTCAACCATGAGTCTTTATGGTATATCATGTTAAAGAGATGTGTCTTCAGTGCTTTGCGGAAGTTAATTATGTTGTGAATTATTTTCAGGTTAAGTGGTAGAGCATTCCACATTTGCGAACTCAAGTATGAAAAGCTGGACGCATGTATTAATCTATATTTTAGACCTTTACAGCTGGGGAACTGAAGATTTAGGAATGTGCGTGCTGTTCTTTTAGCATTCCTAGGTGGTAAATCAATAAAGTCTAAGACGCAGGTCGGGGCATCACCATGAATTATTTTATGAACCAGAGTGCAAATTTACATATACAAGGGTCTGTACAGGTGAGGTCTTAGTTACAGAATGCCCCTGTATGTGTTAGATGTGATTGTTTCATTATTAGTCCTTGACTGCTTGGATATTTAGTTCCAGTATGGAGATAGGTGCTGGCATTGATATTCTGGGCATAATTTAGCCTACAATATTCTCATACATTTTCTGACTTATTCAATCTTGTGAATATGTGAGTCTAACTGGCAGTTCTCTGATCTCACTTCTAAATAAGCCCAACAACCCCACCACCATCCAACTGCCTCCCCCCCCCCCCCCCAAAAAAAAAAAACCCCTTTCTTTGTAAGAAAATTCAGGCTTACCTCCAGCAGCCTCACATCAAATGTTGCTGTTGACCTAATGATGAAATACTGCAGAAATGATCTACATCCAGTAGGTTATATATACTTCAGCCTTAGATCACACCAATGAACAGCAGAGAAAATATATTGACCAACACAGCCTTTGCAATCTGTGTCTAAGGAATTATCACACTGGGGAATATCAACACAAGATCTAATCATTCATTTTCCTGAACAAGGGTTTCTGCGTCTGTACAAGAATATCCTGATGAGCTGTGGGTCATCAAACTCTGAGACAGTTCTACTGGGATCTGGTCCCTGGGCAGATAACCTACAAAACATTGTTCAGAATCTTAAAAATTATAATATTTTATTATTATGTTAAAATACATAAATAGTAATAAAAATAAAGAAAATAAATTATAATATCCCTGTGACTCTTATAGAATTCATAAAGTTTTATTACCAATTACCAAATATGATTATTGTAATGTATTACTGGCATTAACAAAACAACAGTGGAAACAAAAAAACTAACAAATAATCTCAAACTCAGAAATTATAAACTGATCTGTATATAGATTGGTAGCAACTATTGAAACTTGTATCTCAATTGCTATTCGACGAGTGTGGTAGAGGTAAAAACATCTAGGGCACCAAGTTACACCGCAAGTTACACCACAGTATGTCATCTGCATAATTAAAAAAACTTTATATTTAATTCATAAATAAATGTGGCCAAAGGACTGAGAAATATATTGAAAAGACCAATCCATGCCGCATACCACATTGAAACGAAATTGCATCAGATGAGGTAGTAGGACTAGAAGCTGTATAGCAATGACCAACAAGATAGAAAGAAAACCATGATGATGCTGTGTCCACAAGACCTTGGTCCTTCAAACTTCAAAGAAAGAGATCATGTTAGACAAGGTCAAATGCTGAGGACATATCCAAAGAGACCGGGATGGTGATGGGACCTGCGTCCAAAGAAGAGTGTAGTTCACCTAGGAGAGCTGTTATAGTGGATCCAGTACTATGATGTGTTCTAAAACCAGTTTGACAAGGATGAAGTGCTGAATTCTGGGTGACACGTTGCAGAAGCTGATAAAAACTATTCTCTAAGCTATCTTAGAAATGATACGCAGATGTGATACCAGACAATAGTTCCCAGGAAGACAGAGGTCCAAAGTAGGTTTTTCAAAAGAGACCTAACCAATACATGTTTCCATGAAGAAGGAACACTGCCCATAGAAAGACTTTGATGAATCAAAGGTTAAAGCAAAGGGGCAAGGACAAGTCTGGGAAAGCGGACCCAACTGGAAGGTAGAGGATCCAGCTGGCAAGTAGTAAGTCACATAGAGGACATAATCTGAATAGCTTAGTTAGATAGAAGCATGAATGCTGACCAAGTGGATGAGGAGACAGGCTCAATGGGCAAAAGGGAAGAAGGGGAAGGACAGGAAGAGTCTGAAACCAACAGAGTACCTCATAGTTGGTCTACCTTAATAGAGAAATAAAAAGATAAGGACGCCCCATTAAGTAGTTTTCACAAAGGGCACCAAGAATGACGGATAAGATGTGTAGAGTATGCATTTTTAGCAACCGTAAGCTGTTCATTATGAAGTTTATTTACAAACATTAAGCAGAGGTACAGTTTGATGTTTACGTCATTGTCATTCGGCAAGACAAAGTTGACATCACAGCAGTTACAGGCCACCGTGAAACCAGGGTTTCTTGCCAGTATTTGGAGATGATTTCCTAAATAGATAAGCTGGATGAGAAAAAGAAGAAGAAAATGTCTTATTCCAATAGCAACGCATCTCCTGAAGTTCCGAGCATATAACTTACCAATGAAGTTAGTTGGGTTGAAGAGAGGGGAATGTGATTTGAAATGGGTGGGGCTTCAGGAAGTGATTGTCTTCAGAGGGACAGGTTTCTAGGGGGTATTACTACTACTACTACTATTTAGCATTTCTATAGCGCTACAAGGCGTACGCAGCGCTGCACAAACATAGAAGAAAGACAGTCCCTGCTCAAAGAGCTTACAATCTAATTAAGACAGGTAGTGGTCTACTAGAAAGGGGACAGAATTAAGTAAGATCTGGGTGGGAAACAGAAGGTTAGTGTTGGGATGTAGCAAGCGGTTACACTTACTGTTGCAGAGACTTCATATTAGGTGGAAGGAAAGGGTAGCTGTAGATCAGACTTCCAGTAGAGCAGCTGCACTTAACACAACCTATCAGCAGTCATGACCGGTAACCCACAATACTGACCCATGTGTTTGTCATCACAGCTATTCAATCCTATACTCCAGCCCTGTTAAATCTGCCAACCACCCCTTACCCAAGTTAAACAGCTGGCATGGTTTTTATTACAGCATTGACTCTAACTCGTGGTAATCATCAGAAAGGGTCTCTGCTGATGTCTACAACAAAATAAAACACCTAAGTAAATGAGTCTCTGAATCTCTACTCTGCTATAAAGCAGCTCCACCCAGTCCTTGGAACATACCCAGGTTTTGAGGATGCTTACAATGAATATGCATGAGATAAATTTACATACAATGGAGGTAGTGTTTCCCGAGGACTGGGTTCAGAACACAGACTGTAAAGTAATAAGTCAAGAGGAACTGAATCGATAATTCAAAAGCCTATGTTTATTTACAGAAAGTTAAATTACAAAATCAAATGATTCAAATAGCAACTGAACATACAGCAGACTTTTCTAAGATAACTTTTTTAGTTTCATTACGTGCTGAGCACAGAGGTAAGATAATTGGTTAACTATATAGTTTTTTTTACAGATCAGTAATGGCAGATGCCCAAAACAAACCCAGCTTTTACCACATAAAAGACAATCATTTCATAAAGCAATTTGCACAATTAAAGCTTATTTACAATAGGAAAATGACTGATATAGGTGCTCATTTTCAAAGCTCAGAGACTTAAAAAGTTACATGGATGGACATTTTAACTATGATGCCCAAATCCGACTTTGGAAGTTTTGCAGAAAACCTGGAAAACATCTATCTTTTGCCTCAGAAAATTCCTAGACACATTCTGTTTAGTGGGTCTATCTTATTAGACCATTTTTGAAAAAAAGTAAACGTCTAAGTGAAAAACGCACAAAATCAAACTATTGGAAAGTAGGAGGAGCCAGCATTCTTAGTAACCTAGCCACACACACACACACATATCCCAGCAAAGCAGTGTGACACCCTAGGGGACACTGCAGTGGACTTCACATAAAAGGTCCCACGTGAGCCCTCCAAAGCCTACCAGAAACCCACTGTACACCACTACAATAGCCCTTATGACTGTAGTTGTCACCTATAGGTGGGTACAGTAGGTTTTGGGTGGGATGTGGAGGGCTCACACTTTCCACCACTAATGTAACAGTTAGATTAGGTTATGGTCCTGGGTTCACTTTTGCACAGTGAACTGAGCACTATGCTACTCAAGGGACCTACTTGCTGCTCTAATAGGACTGGCCATAACATCTGAAACTGTCATAGAGACTGGTATGTACTGTTTCATTCACATCTTTGACGGGGTTGGAGGGGGGGATCATACCTTAATCCCTCCAGTGGTCATCTGGTGATTCAGGGCACCTTTTTATGACGTGGAGGGGCATAATCGAACGAAAACGCCTATCTCCATGGGCGTTTATCTCCGAGAACGGGTCCGTGAAGGGGCGGACCAAACCGTATTTTCGAAAAAAATAGACGCCCATATGTTATTCGCAACTTTGTGAGCTGGGCGTTTTTGTTATTCAGTGATAATGGAAAATGAAAGCGCCCAGCTCAAAAAACGAATACATCCAAGGCATTTGTTCGTGGGAGGGGCCATGATTCGTAGTGCACTAGTCCCCCTCACATGCCAGAACACCAACCGGGCACCCTAGGGGGCACTTTTACAAAACAAAAAAAAAAGGTAAAAGAGCTCCCAGGTGCATAGCACCCTTCCCTTGTGTGTTGAGCCTCCCAAAACCCCCTCAAAACCCACTGCCCACAAGTCTACACCATTACTATAGCCCTAAGGGGTGAAGGGGGGGCACCTACATGTGGGTACAGTGGGTTTGGGGGGGTTGGACGACTAACGCATTAAGCAGCACAATTGTAACAGGTAGGGGGGGGATGGGCCTGGGTCCACCTGCCTGAAGTCCACTGCACCCCCTAATAAGTGCTCCAGTAACCTGCATACTGCTGCCAGGGAGGTGGGTATGACATTTGAGGGTGAAAATAAAAAGTTGTGAAACGTCATATTTTGTGCTGGGAGGGGGTTAGTGACCACTGGGGAGTCCGGGGAGGTCATCCCCGATTCCCTCCAGTGGTCATCTGGTCATTTAGGGCACTTTTGGGGCCTTATTCGTGGAAAAACAGGGTCCAGAAAAGTGCCCTAAATTCTCGCTAAATTCGCATATCTTTCTTCCATTATCGGCGAAAGGGCGCCCATCTCTGTTCGCCCGATAACCACGCCCCAGTTCCGCCTTCGACACGCCTACGACACGCCCCGTCAACTTTGTCCGCATCCGCGACGGAGTGCAGTTGAAAGCGTCCCAAATTCGGCTTTTGATTATACCGCGTTATTCGTTTTTGTGAGATAAACGCCCATCTCCCGATTTAGGTCGGAACTTGGGCGTTTTTCTCGTTCGATTATAAGCTGGATAGTCATTCTGAAAACAGGTCTAGCCCCAAAAGTCTTACAGTCCTGGGTGTTTTTATTTTGTTTCATTCTGGCAGTAAAACATCCAAAATGGCTGATGAGTCATTGTGAGCAGACCAGTGATGGGATTAGGAATAACAATAATAGTACTTAGGCGCACCTGCTATCATGGTCAGGGCAAGATACATTTGTCTTTAGTGGGTCTTCATGAGGGCTTTTTCCAGGGCCACTTTTAACTCTCTGCTTCTCAAGCTATAAATCAGAGGGTTTAGCAGTGGGAGAGTGACTATATACATTGCAATAGGTAACTTGTTTGGATTTGCAGTATCCATTGCCCCAGGGTGTATATATACTCCTATCATAGTCCCATATGCCAGAAGGATGACTGTAAGGTGGGATGAACAGGTGGAGAAGGCCTTGCTTTTGCCCTTTGAAGAGCGGATTTTCAGGATGGTGGAAATGATAAACACATAGGATATCAGGGTTAGGAGAAATGGAATGAAGAGTGCAAATAACCCTAGTATATAATTCATAGTTTGAATTATTGAGGTATCTGAGCAAGAAAGCTTCACCACTGCTGCAGTTTCACAGAAGAAGTGATTTATTACATTGGAGTCACAAAAAGTAAACTGGGATATAACAATATGGTGTGGTAAAGGTACTAATAAACCTGCAATCCAGGAGGCAGCTGCCAGAACAGCACACGCCCTCTTATTCATAATGATGAGGTAACGCAAGGGGTTGCATATTGCAATGTAACGGTCATATGCCATGGCAGTCAGAAGAGCATATTCTATACATACACACATCATATAGCAGTACATCTGTAGAAAGCATCCTGCAAAATATATATTACAGTCATTTGCCAGGAGGATTGCCAACATTTTTGGCATAATGGAAGTCAGAGAGCAGATGTCTAAGACAGACAGGTTGGCCAGGAAGAAATACATAGGGACGTGAGGTGTCGATCAGCACATACTATGCAGATAACAAGGGATGTTCCCTAGCACTGCCATCAGGTAGAGGAATAAAGAAGAGAAGAAGAAGGGGAGCTGCAGATCTGGAAACTCTGGGAATCCAAGAATCAGGAATTCTGTCACTCTGGTATGATTCATCAGTTCACTGTTTAAAGCTTCAGGAAGAAGAAGACAGAATGAAGGAAAACAGATAGAAATTAGGAAACAATACAACCAAACATATCACAAAATTCTCCAAAAACACTGAGGCAATAAACTAGATCAATTAAGAACACATGCAAATAAAACATGTCTTTGACAATTTCTTTAGAGATCAGCTTTAATATTGTCACTGAGCTGGCTGGGTTGTGAATGAACATGAATACGGGCTTCAATCTTATCTTTCTCATACCATCTAGGTTTAACCCATCCATATAATTATCTCATCAGACGTTGCACGGTCAACCTGATCTCACCTCATGTCCATCAATATTTTAAGCGACTAATACAGTGGTTCCCAAACCTGGTCCTGGAGGCACCCCAGCCAGCCAGGTTTTCGGGGCGTCCACAATGAATATTCATTAGAGATATTTGCATGCACTGCTTCCACTACATGCAAATCTCTCTCATGAATATTCATTGTGGATATCCCAACTATCTGACTGGCTGAGGAGCCTCCAGGATCAGGTTTGGGAACCACTGGACTAATAGCGAGTTACTGAGTGATCAATTTCTTAAGGAAGCATCTCTGTTTATGTACCACAATCCAGCTTATTTCTGAAAGAGAAGGACACCCATCTTTCGACACAAATCAGGAGATGGGCGTCCTTCACTCGTGGGCGCACAAATCGGTATAACCGAAAGCCAATTTTGGACGCCCCCAACTGCAGTCTGTCGCGGGGACAAACAAAGTTCACGGGGGCATGTTGGAGGTGTAGCAAAGGTGGGACTGGGGCCTGTTTATCGCCTGAGGAGAGATGGTCGTCCCTGGTGATAATTTGGTCCGCTTTATTTGGTCCCTTTTTTTTGGTCCAACTCCCAAAAACATGCCTGAACTGCCCAAGATGACCACCGGAGGAAATCGTGGATAACTTCCCCTGACTCCCCCAGTGGTCACTAACCCCCTCCCACCCTCAAAAAAAAAAACCTTTAAAAACTTTTTTTGCCAGCCTCAAATGTCATACTCCAGTCCACTGAAACAGTATGCAGGTCCCTGGAGCAGTTTTAGTGGCTGCAGTGGACTTCAGACAGGCGGACCCAGGCCCATCCCCCCCCCCCTGTTACACTTGTGGTGGAAAATGTGAGCCCTTCAAAACCCACCCGAAATCCACTGTACCCACATGTAGGTGCCCCCCGTCACCCCTTAGGGCTATGGTATAGTTGTGGGGAGTGGGGGTTTTTTTTTGGGGGGGGGGGTTGGGGGGCTCAGCACTAAAGTTAAGGGAGCTATGTACCAAGGAGCAATTTGTGAAGTCCACTGCAGTGCCCCTAGGGTGCCCGATTGGTGTCCTGGCATGTGAGGGGGACCAGTGCACTACGAATCCTGGCCCCTCCCATGACCAAATGCCTTGGATTTGGTCGTATTTGAGATGGGCGCCCTCAGTTTCCATTATCGGCGAAAACCGAGGGTGCCCATCTCCAATGTTGACCTAAATGTTGAGATTTTGGCGTCCCCGACCGTATTATCAAACAAAAGATGGCTGCCCATCTCGTTTCGATAATACGGGTTGCCTGCCTCTTCACGGGGATGCCCTCGGAGATGGGCGCCCTTAGAGATGGCCGTCCCTGTTCGATTATGCCCCTCAATGTCATACAGTGAGTGTTTATTCTACAATACCAGATTATATTGTGTAATACTAGGATAAGCCAGCATTGATGAGCCTTACATGTATTTGCCCACATTTGCACTAGCAATTGATCTGGCAGAACTGCAATGTTTTGAAAATGGAAGGATCACGGGTTTCAAGAACGTGTGGATCACGGGTTTTCAAGAACATGTGGATCACGGATTTTCAAGAACATGTGGATCACGGGACTGAGGGGTCTCCGAGATGAATGATTGTTGTTAATTTAAATAAAGATAGAAGATCGGAGAAGATATTGCATTTGAGCTAAGTGCTAATTTGGATTATAGGAGATGATGAATGTTTAAAGTAAATGATATTTAAAACGTTTTAAAAAGTTTTAAAAATTGGATCAAATGAGGAATATCTGCCCACCATGAGAAGTGCCTGGCTCACATATAGCCTGAATGACGGTGACAGAGAAATCTGATAGATCCTATACAAGTAATACATACGATATGAGAAGAAAAAATATCGAAATAGATTTGGGAGTTGGGTATAATATTGATGTTGAAAATGGAAGGGGCATTTGTAACTGACAGCTAAAGGAGTAATTTTATAACTTGGCACCATCAGTTAGGCATTCGATTGACACATACTGATCGCCAATTCTATAATGCTATCTTGATGCCAAATCGCCATTATAGAATACTAGTGTAATACACAATTGTTATGTTAAATATTTTTGACTTCAGATTTCCAGTGTGTTTATTAATTATTTGCTTCATAATTTATGAAGCAAATAATTAATAAACACACCGGAAATCTGAAGTAAGATTATTATATTCACTAAAAAGACTGTGTTGAAAAGTCTAAAGTGCCACAGAGGTATTAATTGATAGTATCGATTCTAAGGAGCACGAATGTTGAAGTGTAATTTACTATGTTAAATATTTATAAATTTTGGACTAGATTCTATTTATGGGGCCTGAAAGATCATCACTGAAAAGCATTTCCAATTAAGCGTGGTCTATAAACCGCGCCTAGATTTAGTGTGGTTTATAGAACATGTCTATGGGCCATGCCACAACCTAAATCTAAGGGCATTCATTACAGGTGCCTAAGTTAGGCACCAAGAAGGCATACTGAATAACCCTGCACGTAAATTTTTAGAATGCCCATGGACATGTCCCTTTTTTGGTAGCACGTATTAGAATTTACACATACCACTTTCCAGATTATGCTCAGCAAGTACTACGTGTAAATTCTAATTAATGCCAATTAATGCTGATAGCTGGTTTCTAACATCAAATTATCAGCACTGATTAGCTTGTTAACAAATTAGGTTATGCGCATTGTTATGGAACGTACTTCAATTTCCACATGGAAATCCTGGCATGATATATAGAACCCTGTGCTTAGTGTGTAACCTACCCCACAATAAATGGTCTGCCCATACTCCAACCTTGTCTCTGCCCCTTTAAACGTATGCATCATGCCACTTACCCAAGAGCTTAACCAATTGCACAAGAGCTTAACCCATAGTGTTTAATGCATTTATATGCATTGGCGCTAATTTTCTCAGCACTAATGCATATAAACAGTGCATTAGTCCTGGAGTCTTGTTATAGAATTTTATAGAATTACATCCTACATGCATAAGTAGGAGACATGTCTATGTCCCACCCATGCTCAACTAATGAGTGTGCCCCCTTGCATACCCCTGCCCTCTTGCATTCATGCATTATTCCAATTAAACACTGTTAAAGAAAAGAATTTAGGTGCCCTATGGGCACTGTCCTGTGCTAGGATTCTGCACATTTACATATACAAGGGTCTGAAAAGGTGGGGTCTTAGTTACAGAATGCCCCTGTATGTGTTAGATGTGATTGCTCCATTATTAGTCCTTGACTGCTTGGATATTTAGTTCCAGAATGGAGATAGGTGCTGGCATTGAAATTCTGGGCATAATTCAGCCTACAATATTCTCATACATTTTCTGCCTTATTCAATCTTGTGAACATGTGAGTCTAACTGGCAGTTCTCTGATCTCACTTCTAAATAAGCCCAACAACCCCACCACCATCCAACTGCCTCCCCCCTCCCAAAAAAAAACCCTTTCTTTGTAAGAAAATTCAGACTTACCTCCAGCAGCCTCACATCAAATGTTGCTGTTGACCTAATGATGAAATACTGCAGAAATGATCTACATCCAGTAGGTTATATATCCTTCAGCCTTATCTCACACTAATGAACAACAGAGCAAGCACATTGACCAACACAGCCTTTGCAATCTGTGTCTAAGGAATTATCACACTGGGGAATATCAACACAAGATCTAATCATTCATTTTCCTGAACAAGGGTTTCTGCGTCTGTACAAGAATCTCCTGATGAGCTGTGGGTCATCGAACTCTGAGACAGGTCTATTGGGATCTGGTCCCTGGGCAGATAAACTACAAAATATTGTTCAGAATCTTAAAAAATTATAATATTTTATGTCAAAATACATAAATACTAATAAAATAAGTATAATAAATTATAATATCCCTGTAACTCTTGTAGATTTCATAAAGTTTTATTACCAATTAATTACCAAATATGTTTAATGTAGTGTGTCGCTCGCACATAACAAAATAACAGTGGAAACAAATAAAGAATGATCAAATGATCTCAAACTCAGAAATTATAAACTGATCCCCTCTCCCCCCCTCCCCCCTGAGGACCAGGCAGCATGCTTGCCTGCCCTCTCAACAACATTTGTTTTCACCGTTGTCCGTATCACCATGGGATATTTGCTTTGTCACAGTTTCAGGGGTATTATTATTATTATTATTTATTGCATTTATATCCCACATTCCCCCACCTATTTGCAGGCTCAATGTGGCTTACATAGATTTGTTAACATAATACAATGAATATGCATGAGATAAATTTACATACAATGGAGGTAGTGCATGAAAATTTATCTCATGCATGTTCATTTCGGACAGCCAGAAAACTTGACTGGCTGGGTGTTTCCCGAGGACTGGGTTCAGAACACAGGCTGTAAAGTAATAAGTCAAGAGGAACTGAATCGATAATTCCAAAGCCTATGTTTATTTAAAGAAAGTTAAATTACAAAATCAAATGATTCAAATAGCAACTGAACATACAGAAGACATTTCTAAGATAACTTTTCAGTTTCATTACGTGCTGAGCACAGAGTTAACAGCATTCTTAGTAACCTGGCCACACACACACACACACACACACATATCCCATCAAAGCAGTGTGACACCCTAGGGGCCACTGCAGTGGACTTCATTTAAAAGGTCCCAGGTACACATCTTACACTTATCCCCTTATATTTTAAGGTGAGCCCTCCAAAGCCTACCAAAAACCCACTGTACACCACTACAATAACCCACCTATAGGTGGGTACAGCAGGTTTTTTGGGGGGATTTGGAGGGCTCACACTTTCCACCACTAATGTAACAGTTAGAATAGGTTATGGTCCTGGGTTCCCTTTTGCACAGTGAATGGAGCACTATGCTTCTCCAGGGACCTACTTGCTGTTCTAATAGGACTGGCCATAACATCTGAAGCTGTCATGGAGGCTGGTATGTACTGTTTCATTCACATCTTTGAGGGGGTGGGAGGGGGTCAGAGACCACTGGCTGAGTATGGGGGTCATACCTTATTCCGTCTAGTGGTCATCTGGTGATTCAGGGCACTTTTTCATGACATACTTATTCTGAAAACAGGTCTAGCCCCAAACGTCTTACAGTCCTGGGTGTTTTTATTTTGTTTCATTCTGGCAGTAAAACATCCTAAATTGTTGATGAGTCATGGTGAGTGAGGGGATTAGGAATAACAACAATAGTACTTGAGAGCACCTGCTATCATGGTCAGGGCAAGATACATACGTCTTTAGTGGGTCTTCACAAGGGCTTTTTTCAGGGCCACCTTTAACTCTCTGCTTCTCAAACTATAAATCAGAGGGTTTAGCAGTGGGAGAGTGACTATGTACATTGCAATAGGCAACTTGTTTGGTTCTGCAGTATCCATTGACCCAGGGTGTATATACACTTCTATCATAGTCCCATATGCCATAAGAATGACTGTAAGGTGGGAAGAACAGGTGGAGAAGGCCTTGCTTTTGCCCTTTGAAGAGCGGATTTTCAGGATGGTGGAAATGATAAACACGTAGGATGTCAGGGTTAAGAGAAATGGAATTAAGGCTGCAAATAAACCTAGTATATAATTCATCATTTCCATTATTGAGGTATCTGAGCAAGAAAGTTTCACCACTGCTGCAATTTCACAGAAGAAATGATTTATTACATTGGAGTCACAAAAAGGAAACTGGGATATAACAATATGGTGTGGCAGTGGATCTAACAAACCTACTACCCATGAGGCAGCTGCCAGAACAGCACATGCCCTCTTATTCATGATGTTGAGGTAATGCAAGGGGTTGCATATTGCAATGTAACGGTCATATGACATGGACGTGAGAATTGCAAATTCTATACATACACATATTGAATAGCAGTACATCTGTAGAAAGCATCCCGCAAAAGATATATTACAGTCATTTGCCAGGAGGATTGTCAGCATTTTTGGCACAATGGAAGTCAAAGAGCAGATGTCTAAGACAGACAGGTTGGTCAAGAAGAAATACATGGGGATGTGAAGATGTCGATCAGCACATACTATGCAGATAACGAGGAGGTTCCCCAGCATAGCCATCAGGTAGAGGAGTGAGAAGAGAAAGAAGAAGGGGAGCTGCAGATCTGGAAACTCTGGGAATCCAAGAATCAGGAATTCTGTCACTCTGGTATGATTCACCATTTCATTGCTTTAAAGCTTCAAGGAAGAAGAAGAGAAAGAATGAAGGAAAACAGATAGAAATTAGGAAACAATAATGTGACCAAACATACTCCAAAAACAGAGAAGCAATAAACCAGATGAACTAAGAACAGATGCAAGTAAAACATGAGTTTTATACTTTTATAGAAATCAGCATTGATAGTGTCACAGAGCTGACTGGGTTCTGATTGAACATGAATACAGGCTTCAATCTTGTTGTCTTTCTCATACCATCTAGGTTTAAACCACCTACTATCCAACAGACTGTGCACTGTCAACTTGATCTCCTCTCATGTCCATCAGTATTTTAAGCAACTAATAGCTTGTTACTGAGATTCTCTATTTAGGTGCCCCAATACCATTCAGTGAATGTCTACTCTACAATACCAGATTCCATTGTGTAATACTAGGATAACTCAGTGTCGATGTGCCTTACATAAGTACATTAGTAATGCCACACTGGGAAAAGACCAAGGGTCCATCGAGCCCAGAATCCTGTCCACAACAGCGGTCAATCCAGGCCAAGGGCACCTGGCAAGCTTCCCAAACGTACATTCTATACATGTATGTGTCAACAATTCAACCAGCAATAGATCTGGCAGAACTGTGATGGTTTGGTTTGAAAATGGTAGGGATGTGTGTGACTGACAGCTACAGGGGAAATTTAATAACTTGGCACCATCTGTAAGGCATTGTATTGGCAAACATTGATCGCCAATTCTATAATGGGATCTTGATGACAAAACACAATTATAGACTGTTATTGTAATGCACATTTTTTATGTTAAACATTCATAACGTTTGGACTAGATTCTATTTATGGTGCCTGAAAAATCATCGCTGGAATGATTTCTGCTTAAGCTTAGTCTATAAACCGTGCCTAGAATTAGGTGTGGTTTATATTACACACCTAAGCAGGTTTATAGAATATGCCTTTGGTCCATGCCAGAATCTAACTCTAAGTGCATTCATTCACACCAAGGAAATCTTGGTGTAAATACGGGTGCCCAAGTTAGGCACCAAGAAGATGTATTCTGTAACCCTGCCCATAAACCACATTGATTACTGAAATGGAATCTATGCGGGATGCAAACTACACACCTTAAATAAACTTCAAACTGCTCAAAACATGGCAGCTAGGCTTATATTTGGAAAAACGCGGTTTGAAAGCCCAAAACCCCTCAACGAAAAGCTACACTGCCTCCCAATCAAATAACACATTGCATTCAAAATCTGCACCTGGGTTCACAAAATTATCTATGGGGAAGCCCCGGGATACATGACAGATTTAATCGGCCTACCAACTAGAAACACATTCAAATCATCACGAACCTATCTAAATCTGCACTACCCAAGCTGCAAAGGCCTTAAATACAAATCAACTTATGCATCCAGTTTTTCCTTCATCAGCACACATCTATAAAACACATTACCAAAAGCCTTAAAAATGATGTACAACCACCTAAACTTCCGGAAAACTATAAAAACTAACCTGTTTAAAAAGGCATACCCTACTGATCCAACTTAACTGCCTCAAATCGGCAACACAACGAACTGAAGTAATCTATGGACCCAATACAACTCTACCGCCATATGATTCCCTAATGTGACTATGCCACATGAAAACTTTATCTTACCCGTACTCACTGTGTATTTGTTCACATCGGAGTCAGCAAACGCTTTTCCGGTACTTTGTAAGCCACATTGATCCTGCAAATAGGTAGGAAAATGTGGGATATAAATGTAACAAATAAATAAATAAACCACCCATCTATCCCAATGGATATGTTCCCTTTTGGTAGCCCATATTAGAATTTACAACTTTCCAGATTATGCTCAGCAACTGCTACATGTAAATTCTAATTAATGCTGATAGCTAGTTACAAACATGCAATTAACAGCACTGATTAGCTTTTCAACAAAATTAGGCTATGCACATTATTATGATTCAATTTCCACACGGAAATCCTGGTGTGAATTATAGAATCCTGTGCTTAGTGTGTAACTTACCCCACAATAAATGGTCTGCCCATACTTCAACCTTGTCTATACCCTCTTACACTTATGCATGATGCCACTTACACCAGAGCTTAACCCATAGTGTTTAATGCATTTATACGCATTGGCGCTACTTTTCTCAGCATTAATGCATATAAACAGTGCATTAGTCCTGGTGTCTTGTTACAGAATTTTATAGAATTACATCCTACATGCATAAGTAGGAGACATGTCTATGTCCCACCCATGCTCAACTAATGAGTCTGCCCCCTTGCATACCCCTGCCCTCTTGCATTCATGCATTATTCCAATTATACACACTGTTAAAGAATAGCATTTAGGTGCCCTATGGGCACTTTCCTGTGCTAGGATTCTGCAAATTTATTTATTTATTAAATTTATATCCCACATTTTTCCACCTATTTGCAGGCTCAATGTGGCTTACAACTTTCTGTCATGACTTCTGCCATTTCAGAATAAAGATGCAATTGGTAATAAATATATAACATGGATGACAAAGTGAACAGTCAAGTAACAAAGGGAAAAACATACAATAGGTATCACATATTGAACATGAATGACATACTAAAATTAACCAATACGGTATAGGGAGAAAATGCTCCGATTGTTAAGTAAATGATAGTGAATTATGGTTCAACCATGAGTCTTTATGGTATATCATGTTAAAGAGATGTGTCTTCAGTGCTTTGCGGAAGTTAATTATGTTGTGAATTATTTTCAGGTTAAGTGGTAGAGCATTCCACATTTGCGAACTCAAGTATGAAAAGCTTGACGCGTGTATTAATCTGTATTTTAGAACCTTTACAGCTGGGGAAGTTAAGATTTAGGAATGTGAATGCTGTTCTTTTAGCATTCCTAGGTGGTAAATCAATAAGGTCTAAGATGTAGGTCGGGTCATCACCGTGAATTATTTTATGCACCAGAGTGCAAATTTACATATTAAAGGGTCTGTAAAGATGGGGTCTTAGTTACAGAATGCCCCTGTATGTGTTAGATGTGATTGTTTCATTATTAGTCCTTGACTGCTTGGATATTTAGTTCCAGTATGGAGATAGGTGCTGGCATTGAAATTCTGGGCACAATTTAACCTACAATATTCTCATACATTTTCTGACTTATTCAATCTTGTGAACATGTGATTCTAACTGGCAGTTCTCTGATCTCACTTCTAAATAAGCCAAACAACCCCACCACCATCCAACTGCCTCCCCCCCCCCCCCCCCCCCCAAAAAAAAAAAACCCTCTCTTTTCAAGATAAGTCAGGCTTACCTCCAGCAGCCTCACATCAAATGTTGCTGTTGACCTAATGATGAAATACTGCAGAAATGATCAACATCCAGCACGTTATTTATCCTTCAGCCTTATGTCACACCAATGAACAACAGAGAAAGTACATTGACCAACACAGCCTTTGCAATCTGTGTCTGAGGAATTACCACACTGGGGAATATCAACACAAGATCTAATCATTCATTTTCCTCAACAAGGGTTTCTGCATCTGTACAAGAATATCCTGATGAGCTGTGGGTCATCAAACTCTGAGACAGGTCTACTGGGATCTGGTCCCTGGGCAGATAAACTACAAAATATTGTTCAGAATCTTAAAAATTATATAACATTTTATTATTCTGTTAAAATCCATAAATACTAATAAAGAAAATAAATTATAATATCCCTGCGACTCTTATAGAATTCATAAAGTTTTATTACCAATTACCAAATATGATTATTGTAATGTATCACTGGCATATAACAAAACAACAGTGGAAACAAATAAAGAACTATCAAATAATCTCAAACTCAGAAATTATAAACTGATCTGTATATAGATCAGTAGCAACTATTTAGACTTGTATCTCAATTCCTATTCGATAAGTGTGGTAGGGGTAAAAATATCTAGGGCACAAAGTTACTCTGCACATCACACCACACTTTACAAAGTAAAATGTACAGTATGTCATCTGCATAATTACAAACACTTTAAATTTAATTCATGAATAAGTGTGGCCAAAGGACTGAGAAATATATTGAAAAGAGGAAACCCTACCGCATACCACATTGAAGAGGAATTGCATCAGATGAGGTAGTAGGACTAGAAGCTGTATAGCAATGGTCAACAAGATAGAAAGAAAACCATGACGACACTGTGCCCACAAGACCTTGGTCCTTCAAACTTCAAAGTAAGAGATCATGTTAGACAATGCTGAGGACATATCCAAAGAGACCGGGATGGTGATGGGACCTGCGTCCAAAGAAGAGTGTAGTTCACCTAGGAGAGCTGTTATATTGTGGATCCAGTACTATGATGTGTTCTAAAACCAGTTTGACAAGGATGAAGTGCAGAAATCTAGGTGACACGTTGCAGAAGCTGATAAAAACTATTCTCTAAGCTATCTTAGAAATGATACGCAGATGTGATACCAGACAACAGTTCCCAGGAAGAGAGGGGTCTTAAAGTAGGTTTTTCAAAAGAGGCCTAACCAATGCATGTTTCCATGATGAAGGAACACTTTGATGAATCATAGGTTAAAGCAAAGGGGCAAGGACAAGTCTGGGAAAGCGGAGCCAACTGGAAGGTAAAGGATCCAGCTGGCAAGTAGTAAGTCGCATAGAGAACATAATCTGAATAGCTGAGTTAGATAGAAGCATGAATGCTGACCATGTGGATGAGGAGACAGGCTCAATGGGCAAAAGGGAAGAAGGGGAAGGACAGGAAGAGTTTGAAACCAACAGAGTACCTCATAGTTGGTCTACCTTAATAGAGCAATAAAAAGCTAAGGACGCCCCATTAAGTAGGCGACTACTTGAGCTACTTTTCACAAAGGGCACCAAGAATGACGGATGTGTACAGTTTGCGTTTTTAGCAAACACAACCTGTTCATTATAAAGTTTATTTACAAACATTAAGCAGAGGTGATGTTTACACCATTGTCATTCGGCAAAACAAAGTTGACATCACAGCAGTTACAGGCCACCGTGAAACCAGGGTTTCTTGCATGTATTTGGAGATGATTTCCTAGATAGATAAGCTGGATGAGAAAAATAAGAAGAATATCCAGCTTATAATCGAAAGAGAAAAACGCCTATATTTCGACCCAAATCGGGAGATGGGCGTTTTTCTTGCAAAGGCGCCCAAATCGGTATAAATCGAAAGCCGATTTGGGCGTTTCCAACTGCACTCCGTCGCAGAAACAAATAATGTTGACAGAGGCGTGTCAGAGGCAAGACTGGGGCGTGGTTATCAGCCAAGGAGAGATGGGCGTCTGTAGCTGATAATCAAAAAAAATGCGTTTTTACCGCGATTTTGGGTCACTTTTTTTGGACCCTTTTTTTTCACGAACAGGTCCCAAAAAATTGCCCCAACTGCCCAGATGACCACTGGAGGGAATCGGGGATGACCTCCCCGGACTCCCCCAGTGGTCACTAGCCCCCTCCCACCCAAAAAAAAACCACTTTAAAAACTTTTTTCCCAGCCTGTATGCAAGCCTCAAATGCCGTACCCACCTCCATGACAGCAGAATGTGTTTGATCCTCTCACAGCCTTTCCCTGGGTCAGATGTGGCTCTCGGGTGCACTACAGGGTCACATCAGCATTGCATTGTGGTGGGTGTAGGGTATTGGGCTCCGTGATTTCATTAGCTTGTGTTACAGTCTCACAATGTTGGTAGCTGGTAGGCTCTTCTCCCATGGTGCTTTTCCCCCTGCCTACTGGGTCAGAGTGTGCCCTGTTGTGTTTCCTGATGTAGTCCATGCGGTAGTGGCCATTTTTGTAAGCCAGTTTTAGTTCCCTTTCCTGTGTTAGCCACGTTAGACAACTTAGTTCTTCCCTTGAATGTGGCTGAAAGAGGGCATTGTACAGCATTCTGCCAGCTCTGACCTACTGCTAATCTCAGTACCAGGGAGACTCGTTGCCAGTGGGGCACAACCTCTGATCTGCAGTTAAATGTGAGTAAACATGCTTATTCCAATAAAGGACGTTTTCGGAGAGATTAGTCTTCAGGTGTCAACTGGTGTGCCAAGGTTATACAGCAGCAACAAGTCCTAGAGGCCTGCGTGTATGCAGGTCCCTGGAGCACTTTTAGTGGGTACCGCAGTGCACTTCAGACAGGTGGACCCAGGCCCATCCCCCCCACCTGCAACACTTGTGCTGATAAATGGGAGGCCTCCAAAACCCACTGTACCCACATGTAGGTGCCCCCTTCACCCGTAAGAGCTATGGTAGTGTTGTACATTTGTGGGTAGTGGGTTTTCGGGGAGGGGGGTTGGGAGCTCAGCACCCTTGGTAAAGGAGCTATGCATGTAGGAGCTTTTTCTGAAGTCCACCGCACTGACCTAGGGTGCCCAGTTGGTGTCCTGGCATATCAGGGGGGCCAGTGTACTACCAATCCTGGCCCCTCCCATGACCAAATGGCTTGGATTAGGACATTTTTGAGCTGGGCGTTTTTAGTTTCCATTATCGCTAAAAAAAAAAAAAACGCCCAGCTCAAAAACGTCCATTTTTTCAAAAATACGGTTCGGCCCACCCCTTCACAGACCCGTTCTCAGAGATAAACGCCCATGGAGATAGGCGTTTACGTTCGATTATGTCCCTCCACATCTTATTCCAATAGAGATGCATCTCCTGAAGTTTAAAAGCAATTTCCCAGCAAATAACTTACCAATGAAGTTGGTTCGGTTGAAGTGAAGGGAATGGGCTTTGAATTGGGTGGTGCTTCATGAAGGGATTTGTCTTCAGAGGGACAGGTTTCTAGGGGGTATTAAGACAGGTAGTGGTCTACTAGGAAGGGGACCGAATTAGGTAGGATCTTCTGGGGGGGGGGGGGGAAACGGAAGGTTACTGTTTGGTTGTAGCAAGCATTTACTGTTGCAGAGACTTCATATTAGGTGGAAGGAAAGGGTAGCTGTAGTATTGGACTTCCAGTAGAGCAGCTGCAATTAACACAACCTACCAGCAGTCATGACAGGTAACCTACAATACTGACCCATGTGTTTGTCATCACAGTTATTCACCTGCCCTATTAGATCTGCGAACCATCCCCCTACCCAAGTTAAACAGCTGGCATGGTTCTTATTACAGCATTGACTCTATTTAACTCATGGTAATCATCAGAAAGGGTCTCTGCTGATGTCTACAACAAAATAAAACCAATGTTTTAGCTGTTTTAAACACCTAAGTAAATGAGTCTCTGAATCTCTACTCTGCTATAAAGCAGCTCAACCCAGTCCTTGGAACATACTCAGTCATTCAGGTTTTCAGGATGCTTACAATGAATATGCATGAGATAAATTTACATACAATGGAGATAGTGCATGAAAATTTATCTCATGCATGTTCAATTCGGACAGCCAAAGAACTTGACTGGCTGGGTGTTTCCCGAGGACTGGGTTCAGAACCCAGGCTGTAAAGTAATAAGTCAAGAGGAACTGAATCGATAATTCAAAAGCCTATGTTTATTTACAGAAAGTTAAATTACAAAATCAAATGATTCAAATAGCAACTGAACAAACAGAAAACATTTCTAAGATAACTTTTCAGTTTCATTACGTGCTGAGCACAGAGGTAAGATAACTGGTTAACTATATAGTTTTTTTTCCAGATCAGTAATGGCAGAGGCCCAAAACAAGCCCAGCTTTTACCACATAAAAGACAATCATTTCATAAAGCAAATTGCACAATTAAAGCACATTTACAATTGGAAAATCACTGATATAGGTGCTCATTTTCAAAGCACAGAGACTTACAAAGTTACATGGATTGGCATTTTAGCTATGATGCCCCAATCCGACTTTGGATGCTTTGCAGAAAACCTGAAAAAGATCCATCTTTTGCTTCAGAAAATTCCTAGACACATTCTGTTTAGTGGGTCTATCTTTTTAGACCATTTTGGAAAAAAGGAAATGTCCAAATGAAAAAAACGCACAAAATCAAGCTATTGGAAAATAGGAGGAGCCAGCAATCTTAGTAACCTGGCCACACACACACACACACACACACACACATATCCCAGCAAAGCAGTGTGACACCCTAGGGGTCACTGCAGTGGACTTCACATAAAAGGACCCAGGTACACATCTTACCATTATCCCCATATATTTTAAGGTGAGCCCTCCAAAGCCTACCAAAAACCCACTGTATAACACTACAATAGCCCTTAATGATTGTAGTTGTCACCTATAGGTGGGTACAGCAGGTTTTTTGGGGGGATTTGGAGGGCTCACACTTTCCACCACTAATGTAACAGTTAGAATGGGTTATGGTCCAAGGTTCCCTTTTGCACAGTGAACTGGGCACTACTTGCTGCTCTAGTAGGACTGGCCATAACACCTGAAACTGTTATAGAGGCTGGTATATATTGTTTCATTCACATCTTTGAGGGAGTGGGAAGGGGTCAGAGACCACTGGGTGAGTATGGGGGGGGGGGGTCTTACCTAAATCCCTCCAGTGGTCATCTGGTGATTCAGGGCACCTTTTTATGACATAGTCATTCTGTAGCCCAAAAAGTCTTAGTTACAGTCCTAAGTATTTTTAGTTTGTTTCATTCTGGCAGTAAAACATCTAAAATGGTTGATGAGTCATTGTGAGCAGACCAGTGAGGGGATTAGGAATAACAATAGTATTTAAGAGCACCTGCTATCATGGTCAGGAAAAGATACATTTGTCTTTAGTGGGTCTTCGTGAGAGCTTTTTTCAGGGCCACTTTTAACTCTCTGCTTCTCAAACTATAAATCAGAGGGTTTAGCAGTGGGAGAGTGACTATATACATTGCAATAGGTAACTTGTTTGGATCTGCGGTATCCATTGCCCCAGGGTGTATATACAGTCCTATCATAGTCCCATATGCCATAAGAATGACTGTAAGGTGGGATGAACAGGTGGAGAAGGCCTTGCTTTTGCCCTTTGACGAGCGGATTTTCAGGATGGTGGAAATGATAAACACGTAGGATGTCAGGGTTAGGAGATATGGAATGAAGACTGCAAATAACCCTAGTATATAATTCATAGTTTGAATTATTGAGGTATCTGAGCAAGAAAGTTTCACCACTGCTGCAATTTCACAAAAGAAGTGATTTATTACATTGGAGTCACAAAAAGGAAACTGGGATATAACAATATGGTGTGGCAATGGTTCTAATAAACCTACTACCCATGAGGCAGCTGCCAGAACAGCACACGCCCTCTTATTCATAATGATGAGGTAACGCAAGGGGTTGCATATTGCAATGTAACGGTCATATGACATGGCAGTGAGAAGAGCAAATTCTATACATACACATATCGTATAGCAATACATCTGTAGAAAGCATCCCGCAAAAGATACATTACAGTCATTTGCCAGGAGGATTGTCAGCATTTTTGGCACAATGGAAGTCAGAGAGCAAATGTCTAAGACAGACAGGTTGGCCAGGAAGAAATACATAGGGACGTGGAGGTGTTGATCAGCACATACTATACAGATAACGAGGAGGTTCCCTAGCACAGCCATCAGGTAGAGGAGTGAGAAGAGAAAGAAGAAGGGGAGCTGTAGCTCTGGAAACTCTGGGAATCCAAGAATCAGGAATTCTGTCACTTTGGTATGATTCATCATTTCACTGCTTTAAGGAAGAAGAAGAGAATGAAGGAAAACAGATAGAAATTACGAAACAATGTGACCAAACATATCACAAAATTCTCCAAAAACACTGAGGTAATAAACTACATCAATTAACAACACATGGAAATAAAACATGTCTTTTATAATTCTGTAGAGATCAGCTTTGATAGTGTCACTGAGCTGGCTGGGTTCTGATTGAACATGAATACCACCTAGGTTTTAACCCATCTATTATCTCATCAGACTGTGCACGGTCAACCTGATCTTACCTCATGTCCATCAATATTTTAAGCGACTAATACAATGGTTCCCAAACCTGGTCCTGGAGGCACCCCAGCCAGTCAGGTTTTCGGGGCGTCCACAATGAATAATCATGAGAGATATTTGCATGCACTGCTTCCATTACATGCAAATCTCTCTCATGAATATTCATCGTGGATATCCCAACTACCTGACTGGCTGAGGTGCCTCCAAGATCAGGTGGGGGAACCACTGGACTAATAGCGAGTTACTGAGCGATCAATTCCTTAAGGAAGCATCTCTATTTATGTGCCCCAATGTCATACAGTGACTGTCTATTCTACAATACCAGATTATATTGTGTAATACTAGGATTAAGCCAGCATTGATGAGCCTTGCATGTATTTGCCCACATTTGCACTAGTAGAAGTGCAATGTTTTGAAAATGGAAGGGACATTTGTAACTGACAGCTAAAGGAGTAATTTTATAACTTGGTACCATCTGTTAGGCATTCGATTGACACATACTGATCGCCAATTCTATAATGGTATCGTGTTGTGATAAATATTTATGAATTTTTGACTAGATTCTATTTATGGGGCCTGAAAGATCATCACTGAAAAAAATTTATCTATAAACTGCGCCTAGATTTTGGTGTGGTTTATAGAACATGCCTATGGGCCATGCCAGAACCTTAATCTAAGCACATTCATTACTGGAAGGCATATTCTATAACCCTGCATGTAAATTTTTAGAATGCCCATGGCCATGTCCCTTTTCGGTAGAGCGTATTAGAATTTACACATACCACTTTCCAGATTATGCTCAGCAAGTACTATGTGTAAATTGTAATTAATGCCAATTAATGCTGATAGCTGGTTACAAACATCAAATTATCAGCACTGATTAGCTTTTTAACAAATTAGGTTATGCGCATTGTTATGGAACGTGATTCAATTTCCATAAGGAAATCCTGGCGTAAATTATAGAATCCTGTGCATAGTGTGTAACTTACCTCAGAATAAATGGTCTACCCATACTCCAACCTTGTCTCTGCCCTCTTAAACTTATGCATCATGACACTTAAGGAAGAGCTTAACCCATAGTGTTTAATGCATTTATACGCATTGGCGCTAATTTTCTCAGCATTGTATATAAACAGTGCATTAGTCCTGGTGTCTTGTTACAGAATTTTATAGAATTACATCCTACATGCATAAGTAGGAGACATGTCTATGTCCCACCCATGCTCAACTAATGAGAATGACCCTTGCATACCCCTGCCCTCTTGCATTCATGCATTATTCCAATTATACACACTGTTAAAGAAAAGAATTTAGGTGCCCTATGGACACTTTCCTGTGCTAGGATTCTGCAAATGTACATATACAAGGGTCTGTAAAGGTGGGGTCTTAGTTACAGAATGACCCTGAATGTGTTAGAGGTGATAGCTCCATTATTAGTCCTTGACTGCTTGGATCTTTAGTTCCAGTATGGAGTTAGGTGCTGGCATTGAAATTCTGGGCTCAATTCAGCCTACAATATTCTCATACATTTTCTGACTTATTCAATCTTGTGAACATGTGATTCTAACTGGCAGTTCTCTGATCTCACTTCTAAATAAGCCCAACAACCCCACCACCATCCAACTGCCACCCCACCCCCTCCAAAAAACCCCTTTCTTTGCAAGAAAATTCAGGCTTACCTCCAGCAGCCTCACATCAAATGTTGCTGTTGACCTAATGATGAAATACTGCAGAAAAGATCTACATCCAGCAGGTTATATATCCTTCAGCCTTATCTCACACCAATGAACAACAGAGCAAGTACATTGACCAACACAGCCTTTGCAATCTGTGTCTAAGGAATTATCACACTGGGGGATATCAACACAAGATCTAATCATTCATTTTCCTGAACAAGGGTTTCTGCGTCTGTACAAGAATATTCTGATGAGCTGTGGGTCATCGAACTCTGAGACAGGTCTATTGGGATCTGGTCCCTGGGCAGATAAACTACAAAATATTTATTTATTTATTGCATTTGTATCCCACATTTTCCCACCTCTTTGCAGGCTCAATGTGGCTTACAATACATCATGAATGGTGGAAATATAATTAGAAAATATACATTTAGTGTTACAGAAAGATCTTAGGTAACATGATAGTGAAAAAACATGTTAGTAATATAACAAGCAGGTATTGTGAGACCGTTCTGAATATATATATATATATATATATATATATATATATATATATTAAAAGTAACATCCATCTAAATGCATTATAAAGTACAAAGTAACTGGCATTCCATAAGAAGAACCATAAGACATCAAACATAGAAAGACAATACTAGTACAGATCATAAAATCAAATTAAGTATACAACGGGTATACAAAAATGGAAGAGGCATAAAAATAAACACACAAAATCAAGCTACTGGAAAGAAGGAGGAGCCAGCATTCTTAGTAACCTGGCCACACAGACACACATCCATCCCTGCAAAGCAGTGTGAGACCCTAGGGTCCACTGCAGTGGACTTCACATAAAAGGACCTAGGTACACATCTAACCATTAACCCCTTATATTTTATGGTGAGCCCTCCAAAACCTACCAGAAACCCACTGTACACCACTACAATAGCCCTTATGACTGCAGTTGTCACCTATAGGTGGGTACAGTAGGCTTTGGGTGGGATGTGGAGGGCTCACACTTTCCACCACTAATGTAACAGTTAGAATAGGTTATGGTCCTGGGTTCCCTTTTGCACAGTGAACTGGGCACTATGCTACTCCAGGGACCTACCTGCTGGCCATAACATCTGAAGCTGTCATAGAGGCTGGTATGTACTGTTTCATTCACATCTTTGAGGGAGTGGGAGGGGTCAGAGACCACTGGCTGAGTATGGGGGTCATACCTTAATCCGTCCAGTGGTCATCTAGTGATTCAGGGCACCTTTTTATGACATAGTCAATCTGAAAACAGGTCTAGCCCCAAAAGTCTTACAGTCCTGGGTGTTTTCATTTTGTTTCATTCTGGCAGTAAAACATCCAAAATGGTTGAGGAGTCATTGTGATCAGACCAGTGAGGGGATTAGGAATAACAACAATAGTACTTTAGAGCACCTGCTATCATGGTCAGGGCAAGATACATATGTCTTTCTTTAGTGGGTCTTCATGAGGGCTTTTTTCAGGGCCACTTTTAACTCTCTGCTTCTCAAACTATAAATCAGAGGGTTTAGCAGTGGGAGAGTGACTATATACATTGCGATAGGCAACTTGTTTGGTTCTGCGGTATCCATTGCCCCAGGGTACATATACACTCCTATCATAGTACCATATGCCAGAAGGATGACTGTAAGGTGGGATGAACAGGTGGAGAAGGCCTTGCTTTTGCCCTTTGAAGAGCGGATTTTCAGGATGGTGGAAATGATAAACACGTAGGATGTCAGGGTTAGGAGAAATGGCATGAAGACTGCAAATAACCCTAGTGTATAATTCATAGTTTGAATTATTGAGGTATCTGAGCAAGAAAGTTTCACCACTACCGCGAGTTCACAGAAGAAGTGATTTATTACGTTAGAATTACAAAAAGGCAACTGGGATATAACAATATTGTGTGGCAATGGATCTAAGAAACCTACTACCCATGAGGCAGCTACTAGAAGGGCACATGCCCTCTTATTCATGATGTTGAGATAACGCAAGGGGTTGCATATTGCAATGTAACGGTCATATGACATGGCAGTGAGAAGAGCAAATTCTGTAGCAACACATATCATATAGCAGTACATCTGTAGAATGCATCCCCAAAACGATATGTCATAGTTCTTAGCCAACAGAATTGTCAACATTTTTGGCACAATGGTAGTCAAAGAGCAGATATCTACGATAGAAAGGTTGGCCAGGAAGAAATACATGGGGATGTGGAGGTGTCGATCAGCACACACTATGTAGATAACGAGGAGGTTACCCAACACAGCCATCATGTAGAGGAATGAGAAGAGAATGAAGAGGGGGAGCTGCAGCTCTGGAAACTCTGGGAACCCAAGAATCAGGAATTCTGTCACACTGGAATGATTTACCATTTCACTGTTTTAGAGCTTCAAGGAAGAAGAAGAGACAGAATGAAGGAAAACAGATAGAAATTAGGAATCAATGTGACCAAACATATCACTAAATACTCCAAAAACACAGTTGATCTAGTAATCCAAATCAACTAAGAACAAATGTAAGTAAAACATGTCTTTGATAATTCTGTACAGGTCAACTTTGATAGTGTCACTGAGCTGTCTGGGTTGTGAATGTACATGAACTCAGGCTTCGATCTTGATATATTTGCTATACCATCAAGGTTTAAACCATCTATTATCTCAGCAGAATGTGCAGTGTCATCCTGATCTCCCTTCATGTCCATCAATATTTAAAGCAACTAACAGCTTGTTACTGAGCGAGCAATTCTTTAAGGGAACATCTGTATTTACGTGCCCCAATGCCATTCAATGAATGTCTATTCTACAATACCAGATTCCAATGTTTAATACTAGGATAACCCAGTATCGATGTGCCTTACATTTAAGTGTCCACAATTACACCAGCAATAGATCTGGCTGATCTGTGATGATTTGAAAATGGTAAGGACGTGTGTAACTGGGCACCACGTATTAGGCATTCTGCTTGCACACAATGACCACCAATTCTTGGTACCAAAATGCTCTTATAGAATACATGCCAAGTCAGTCATGAAAATATATATCAGATGCCTAAGGAAGATCCACTACAAGTATTAAAGTTTCTAAAAGGGGGGACAAAAGAGAGTTGATTATAGGCTGAACATACAGCCGAGTTAAATTTCAGTGAGACTAACCACAACAGTGGCTCTATACATCATGGATACTCTCTATGAATGCACCCACTAATTTAATTATATTTTATTTTTCTTCACTTCTTAATAGAAAATAATTTAAAGGAAAACAAAAGGATGTTCAATAGGGATCCATATACTCAACATTACTCACTAATCAAAGGAAAATGCTTGTCTTCTTGAAGGCTTGATACCAACAATGCATAAGTTCATACACGTAACCAGAGCACTGGAATAAGGAGCAAACAAGAGCGGACTTACCCTAAATCAATGAGTCGCTATTCCATTGAATGTTCCAAACCTTAACTCATTCATTCAACACTCACACACACTCCTTACTACCTAACCACGTTGTGCTCTGTTGTCTCGTTTTTGCATGCTTACCACAATGGTTCTAATTTACAACATAATCATATATAGTCTGACGAGATTATAACAGATCAGTTCATTAACAACTTCTTTACAATTTTGTTCTTTTCCCTTTAGATATTAAGGACTTTGAATGTCTTCAATTACATAAGTACTGTTGTTCCCCTTGTCAGTTGTGACTACAACTGACTATAGCTCATCCTTCCTCAATTCTCTAACGTTAATATGAACATTCAATTTCAGTCACAACTTTTTCAATGTAATGTTAGCTTCCTCTTCCATAGGAATTCATTAACTCTTATATCTTATCTGTTCTTTCTTTTGTCTTCCAATTATACTCCTCAAGTCACCTCTCTTTCACATTGCGTCTCTCCTCTCGCTTGAGGTATATTGTATAAGAAGAAGACATGTCTATGTCCCACCTATGCTCCACTAATGAGTTTGCCCCCTTCCATACACCCCCTTGCATTAATGCATTATTCCACTTATGTACACTGGTACAGAATAGGATTTAGGTTTCCCTACTGACATCTTCCCATGCTAGAATTCAGCAAACTTAGGTGTAAAAAGGTCTGTAAAGGAGGGATCTCAGTTACAGAATGGTCCTATATGTGCTAAATGATTGTCCCATTATTAGTCCTTGACTGCTTGGATATTTAGTTCCAGTATGGAGATAGGTGCTGGCATTGAAATTCTGGGCACAATTCAGCCTACTAAATATTTTCATGCATTTTCTTACTTCCTCAGTCTTGTAAGCATGTGAGTCTACCTGGCTGATCTCACCTCTAATTAAGCACAACATTCCCACCATCATCTAATCCTTCCCCCTCCCCATCAAAACTGTCTTTGAAAGAAAATTCAAGCTTACCTCTTGTAGGCTCATATGAAGTGTTTTTCAGGACCCGATGATGAATTAGCGCAGAAATTATCCAAATCTAGTAGGTTATATATCCTTCGGCCTTACATCATACCAAGAATACAAGTACATTGACCAACACAACATTTTCAATCTGTGTCTGAGGAATTATCACACTGGAGAGTATCAGCAGAGGGTCCAATCTTACACTTTCCTGAACAAGGGTTTCTGCATCTGTGCAAGAATATCCTGATACGCTGTGAAGTCATCACAGTCCTAAACAGGTCTATTGGGATCTGCTCCCTGGGCAGGTAGACCATGACGTTTTGTTCAGAGTCTTAAAAATTATAATGTTTTTATTATTCTGTTAAAATACACAAACACTAGTAAAAATAAAGATTAAAAACAAATTATAATATCCCTCTGATTCCTGTAGAGTTCATTAGGTTAAACCAATTTGCTTTACCAAAAACTATAAAAGCGTTCAAAAACCATCTAAATTTCAGGAAATCTCTTAAGACCATCTTATTTGGAAAGGCCTACCCCCCTGGACTCAGCCTGTGTCTCCACTGCATGATACACATCAATTTTATGTCAATTTTGGGCACGTCCACCCTTCCCTTCTCTTCCTGCTCCTTTCATTCCTTCCCCTTGCCTTTCCGGTGTAATGTAAGCCACATTGAGCCTGACGCAGTTGGGAAAATGTGAGGTATAAGTGTAATAAAAAATAAATATGTGGCTAGAACTCATTGTTATGTGTCACTGGCACGTAGCAAAATAATAAGAGGAAAAAAGTAAAAAAACTATCAAATGATTTCTAACTCAAAAGTTATAAACTGATCTCTATGTATAGATCAGTGAGAACTAATGAGACTTACATCTCAACTGCCATTCAATGAGTGCAAAAAGGGTAACAACAGCCAGAACTTTACACATTAATTTGTTGGTCTTCCAGAACACGAGTCCATCTGGCATTGCTCTGACCTCTGGTGAATCAAGAGGCCGGTGCCAACATAGTGCATGGATCAGTTCTAATCCACAGGGTGCAGGGAGGGTTGTATTCCACAATGCTCTGCGCTTCTCCCAAAATCCTCGGCGCCTTGCAGTCTTTTACTCAGGCAACACCCGGGGGTCAAATATGCCTCCTCTCCTTCCTTGGCTTTAGCCCCCATAAAACACCCAGCTCCAACCTAGGCAGCTGCCTGGTCCTGCTGCTCAGGTATCCATCTCTCCCGGGAACCCTCCCCAGCTGCCCTCCCCTAGATTTTGCCCACTGCCTGTGACAATAGTTCCACAAGGGGGTGAGTCTCTCAGCGTTTCCCCAAGTCCTCACTAGATTCCAAACTGTATCAAACTTATAGTCTGAAGCAGTCCCTTCTCCCAATCTGCCTTTCTCTTCCCTCCCTCCCTTCCTCCCCTGTAAGGGAAACAGAGTAGCTGTGCTCTTTCACCCCCCTTTCTTCCAGGTTCCTCCACCTTGGCCCAGTTAAAGAGCACACTTGCTTCTAAACAGAAATGAAATAGTCCTCTGGTTTTCCCTTATTTTCCTTTAACACAGTCACAATCTACAGAATCCAGCTTCAACCTTTGCTTCACTCCCCTCCTACTAGCAGGTTAGGGAAAGTAAGGGTCTCACCCTTTCTCTGTCAGCACCAACACCTGACCACCTCCCACTTGACCCAGGTTGAAACCTTCATTTATTAATTCACTGCTCACATAGCCACCTTTTCCCTCCCTTCATTAGGCCGGAGAACCAAGCTGCTGTCAGCCATTTTAGCTCTCTACCTTTAACTCTAGCCAAAGTAGAAATGTCCAAAGGCTCCTCTCCCATGCTCCCCTCTCTCTCCCCACCGGTTGCCAATCCATAGGCTTGTCTACAATCTCTCCTCCAGCTGCCCATCATCCACTTGATTAATCCTTCCAAGATCCTCCTCCCTCCCCTTAGCATTCTGGGACTGGTAGTGTGGATAACTCTTCCTGGCTCTACCCTGTATCTCCCTCAAGGACTGCTGGGAATTGTAGTCCTTGGGGGTCACTGAGGAAGGTGACCAGCTGCTTTTTCTGACCTGTTTGATCCTTGGGGACCGGAATCTGAGGCTTTGCCCTCCCGTGTGTGGATTTAGGACACCCTAAAGGAGACCTTCTCTCTCCTGCCTTAGCTGTTTCCCACTCCATGCCCCCGTACTCTTTACCAGTACAGCAAGGTTTGAATGAATTTGGCACTCAGGACCGGACCAAGGTAAGATGTTGCCTGAAGCCGAGCTGACATGCCGCACCCCTCGTCATGGTGACATTCCAAACACAACAGCAGCAGTGATTCCCATATGCTGCCCTGATGCCACTGGCACACGCTTCTTCCTTTCATTGCGGCTGCCTGAGCGAACAAGGAAGTTACTTCAGGCGGCCGCAGTAGAGGGAAGAGGCGGGTGCCAGACGCAGCGGTAGGGCAGTGTATGGAATTGCAGCTACTGCCTGGTTTGGAATGGGACTGTGATGAGGTAAAACATTGTAAAGTGGCCCCAGAAATGAAACTCCTGAAAAGTGCTGCGTGAGGCCTCCACCTCAGGTGGCCTAGTGGTCAGGCCACCCCTGTTGGCACTCAGCTCTTTTGAGAACCCCTGCTGCAAAGTAACATAGCCGCCGAGGGGGGGGGGGGCCGGTGCCGCACTCCAACCCGCCCTCCATCATCGACTGTCTGCCCCCTTCATTGAAATCGCAGTCTCACCTCCGTGAAAGCAGCACTGCAGGCAGCAGAACTCCTCCGTACGGCCCTCCTTCTCTCCCTATGTCCCGCCCTAGTCTGACATAACTTCCGCGAGGGTGGGACACAAGGAGGGAAGGAGGGCCGAAGGGAGACGTTCTGCTGCCTGCAGTGCTGCTTTCACGGAGGTGAGACTGCGATTTCAATGCAGGGGGCCCAGCCCGGTGGCGGACGGGGGGGGGGGGAGCGGCGGCAGGAGCAGTGGCTGCGGTGACCTCGGGGGGGTAGAGGGGGGAGCGGCCTTGCCCCCAGCCCAGTCTCTCGGCGGCCCTGAAAAGTAATAAGTCAAGAGGAAGTGCGTTGATCATTCAAAAGCCTGTGTTTGTTTGCAGAGTTACTTTACAAAATCCAAAGATTCAAATAGCAACTGAACATATAGCAGAATTTTCCAAGATAACGTCTCAGTATCATTATGTGCTGAGCACAAAGTTAAGATAACTGGTTAAACATATAATTTATTTTTATAGATCAGTCATGTTAGAGGCCCAAAACAAGCCCACCTTTTACCACATAAAAGAGAATCATTTAATAAAGCAATTTGCACACATAAAGCATATTTCCAATTGGAAAATGACTGATATAGGTGCTCAATTTCAAAGCACATAGACGTGCAGAGTTACGTGGATGGGCATTTTCAATATGATGTCCAAACCTGAAAAACATCTTTCTTTTTTGTTCAGATATTTCCTAGATATATTATGTTTAGTGCTTCTATCTTTTTGGACCATTTTAGAAAAAAAAAAAAAAAAAGAAACCGTCCAAGTGAAAAACATACAAAAATCAAGCACTTGGGACATAGGAGGAGGAGCCAGCATTCTTAGGGCCCCTTTTACTAAGCCACGTATGTCTGCGCCAAAATGGACTTACCACCTGACTAGCGCATGGCTCTTCTGGTAATTAAATTTTTGTCACTGGTCTGCTAGGCGCGTCTTAAAAATATATATATATTTCTGATACACGTAGGTCCTTACCACCCAAATCCTTTACCACCGGTTCTATGGCTGGCGGTAATATCAGAGACCCAAAATGGACACGTGGCAATTTTGATTTTGCCGCACCTGCATTTTCAAGGAAAATTTTTTTTAAAACACATTTTTGTTACGTGCGCTAAAAAATAAATCTGTGCGCACCCAAAACCCGAGCCTACACTACCGCAGGCCATTTTTTGCTATGAAAGGAGCCCTTAGTAGCCTTGCCACAAAGACATCCCAGCAAAGCAGTGGAATACCCTAGGGGGCACTGCAGTGGACTTCAAAGAAAAGGCCCAGGTACACATCTCACTATTATCCCTTTATATTTTATGTTGAACCATCCAAAACCCCACTGTACTCAACTTTACATCTCTACAATAGCCCTTGTGAATGTAACTGTCAACCTATATGTGGGTACAGTAGGTTTCTGGTGGGTTTTGGAGGGCTCATACTATCCACCACTATTATAACAGTTAAGTGGGTTAGGGTCCTGGGTTCCCTTTTCTACAGTGCACTGCAATGACCACTATGCTACTCCTGAGATCTACTTGCTGCTCTAATAGGACTGGCCATAACATCTGAAGCTGTCATAGAGGCTGGTATGTACTGTTTCATATCATATCTTTGAGCGGGGTGGGAGGTGGTCAGAGACCACTGGGTTAATATAAGGGTCATACCTTATTCCCTCCAGTGGTCATCTAGTGATTCAGGGCACATTTTTATGACTTACAGGCTTATTTTCAAAAGAGAAGGGCGCACATCTTTCAACACAAAATCGGAAGATCACAGGATCGCCCAAATCGGCATAATCAAAAGCCAATTTTGGGCATCCTCAACTGCTTTCCGTTGCAGAGACAACCAAAGTTCATGGGGGCGTGTCGGAAGCATAGCAACGGTGGGACTGGGGCGTGATTAACACATGGGCGTCCTCGGACGATAATGGAAAAAAGAAGGGTGTCCCTGACGAACACTTGGATGACTTTATTTGATCCTTTTTTTTTTACGACCAAGCCACAAAAATGTGCCCTAAATGACCAGATGACCACCGGAGCGAATTGAGGATGACCTCCCCTGTCTCCCCCAGTGGTCACTAACCCCCTCCCACCCTCAAAAAGAATTTAAAATATTTTTTCCAGCCTCTGCCAGCCTCAAATAACATACCCAGCTCCATGACAGTAGTATGCAGGTCCCAGGAGCAGTTCTAGGGAGTACTGCAGTGCACCTCAGGCAGGCGGACCCAGGCCCAACCCCCCTACCTATTACACTGCCAATTGAAAACAATTTACAACCTAATCAACTTTCGTAAATCTTTGAAGACTCATCTCTTCAACAAGGCATACCACAATGATCCATAAAAAGAACTATAACGCATCACCACTTATTTGATATTCTGAATGTTTTCTTTTTATAACTGACTGCTTAATACTATTTCGTCATCCATGTTCTTTATGTTCCACCAATTGTAACTTTTATTCTGAAATGGCGAATGCCATGACGGAACATTGTAAGCCACATTGAGCCTGCAAATGGGGGGGAAATGTGGGATACAAATGCAACAAATAAATAAATAAATAACAATTTTGGTGGTAAATGTGAGTCTTCCAAAACCCACTGTACCCACATCTAGGTGCCCCCCTTCATCCCTAAGGGCTATGGTAGTGGTGTATAGTTGTGGGGAGTGGGTTTGGGGGGCACAGCACACAAGGTAAGGGAGCTATGAACCTGGGAGCTTTTTCTGAAGTCCACTGCAGTGCCCCCTAGGGTGCCCAGTTGGTGTCCTGGCATGTCAGAGGGACCAGTGCACTATGAATGCTGGCTCCTGCCACAACCAACTGGCTTGGATTTGGTCGCTTCTGAGATGGGCGTCCTCGGTTTACATTATCGCCGAAAATCGGGGACAACCATCTGTAAGGTCGACCTAAATGTTGAGATTTGGGCGTCTCAGACTATATTATCAAAACGAAAGATGGACACCCATCTTGTTTTGATAATACGGGTTTCCCCGCCTCTTCGCGAGGACGTCCTCAGGAAACTTGGGCACCCCGTTCCATTATGCCCCTCCCTGTCATTCTGAAAAGAGATCTAGCCCAAAAAGTCTTAGTTATAGTTCTGGGTGTTTTTATTTTGTTTCATTCTGGCAGAAAAACATCCAAAATAGTTGCTGAGTCATTGTGAGCAGACCAGAGAGGGGATTAGGAATAAGTTCAATAGTACTTTAGAGCACCTACAAGATACATTTGTCTTTAGTGGGTCTTCAAGAGGGCTTTTTTCAGGGCCACTTTTAACTCTCTGCTTCTCAAACTATAAATCAGAGGGTTTACCAGTGGGAGAGTGACTATATACATTGCAATAGGCAACTTGTTTGGTTCTGCAGTATCCATTGCCCCAGGGCTCATATACACTCCTATCATAGTCCCATATGCCAGAAGGATGACAGTAAGGTGGGATGAACAGGTGGAGAAGGCCTTGCTTTTGCCCTTTGAAGAGCGGATTTTCAGGATGGTGGAAATGATAAACACGTAGGATGTCATGGTTAGGAGAAATGGAATGAAGACTGAAAATGACCCTAGTGTATAATTCATAGTTTGAATTATTGAAGTATCTGAGCAAGAAAGTTTCACCACTACTGCCAGTTCACAGAAGAAGTGATTTATTACGTTAGAATTACAAAAAGGAAACTGGGATACAACAATATTATATGGCAATACTGTTAATGAACCTGCTATCCATGAGGCACCAGCCAGAAGAGCACACACTCTCTTATTCATGATGTTGAGGTAATGCAAGGGGTTGCATATTGCAATGTAACGGTCATAAGACATGGCAGTTAGAAGAATAAATTCTGTAGATACACACACCATATAGCTGTACATCTGTAGAATGCATCCCCAAAAAGATATGTCATAGTTTTTTGCCAGCAGAATTCCCAACATTTTTGGCACAATGGAAGTCAAAGAGCAGATATCTAGTGCAGATAGGTTGGTCAAGAAGAAATACATGGGGATGTGGAGGTGTCGATCAGCACATACTATGTAGATAACGAGGAGGTTCCCCAACACAGCCATCAGGTAGAGGAATGAGAAGAGAATGAAGAGGGGGAGCTGCAGCTCTGGAAACTCTGGGAACCCAAGAATCAGGAATTCTGTCACACTGGAATGATTTACCATTTCACTGTTTTAGAGCTTAAGGAAGAAGAAGAGACAGAATGAAGGAAAACAGATAGAAATTAGGAATCAATGTGATCAAACATATCACTAAATACTCCAAAAACACAGTTGATCCAGTAATCCAAATCAACTAAGAACAAATGTAAGTAAAACATGTCTTTGATAATTCTGTACAGGTCAACTTTGATAGTGTCACTGAGCTGTCTTGGTTGTGAATGTGCATGAATTCAGGCTTCGATCTTGATATATTTGCTATACCATCTAGGTTTAAACCATCTATTATCTCAGCAGAATGCGCAGTGTCATCCTGATCGCCTTTCATGTCCATCAATATTTAAAGCAACTAACAGCTTGTTACTGAGCGAGCAATTCTCTAAGGGAACATCTGTATTTACGTGCCCCAATGCCATTCAATGAATGTCTATTCTACAATACCAGATTCCAATGTGTAACACTAGGATAACCCAGTATCGATGTGCCTTACATTTAAGTGTCCACAATTACACCAGCAATAGATCTGGCTGATCTGTGATGATTTGAAAATGGTAAGGACGTGTGTAACTGGGCACCACGTATTAGGCATTCTGTTTGCACACAATGACCACCAATTCTTGGTACCAAAATGCTCTTATAGAATACATGACAATTCAGTCGTGAAAATATATATCAGATGCCTAAGGAAGATCCACTACAAGTATTAATGTTTCTAAAAGGGGGGACAAAAGAGAGTTGATTATAGGCTGAACATACAGCCGAGTTAAATTTCAGTGGGACTAACCACAACAATTGCTCGATATATCATGGATACTCTCTATGAATGCACCCACTAATTCAATTATATTTTATTTTCGTCACCTATCCACACCCATCCTGTTAGAATATCAATGATATGCTTTGATGTCCCCATGCATACTTCCTACCCACCCCCCTCCTCCCACCCTGTCAGACTATCATAGTAATGCTTGAATGTTTTCACTTATATACACTGTCAGCTAGCACATTTGCTTATTTCCGATCTGAGGAAGAAGGGAAACCTTCGAAAGCTAATCAAGAAATGTATTAAGTTATGTCCAATAAAAAAAGTATCATCTTATTTTCTTTTCCATGTTTTATTTTGTTTGATTTCTATTGATAACCTTAAGAGTGGACTAACACGGCTACCACACTCCTCTACTTAAAAGAAAATAAATCAAATGAAAACAAAAGAATGTTCAATAGGCATCCATATACTCAAGAGGACTCCCTAATCAATGGAAAATGCTTATCTTCTTGAAGGCTTGATACCAACAATGCTTAAGTTCATACACGTAACCAGAGCACTGGAATAAGGAGCAAACAAGAGCAGACTTACCTTAAATCAATGAGTCGCTATTCCATTCCAAACATCCAATCTAAGCATAATACATTTATGAATTTTGTGTACAACATGTGCCTATGATCCAACCATGTCTATGCCTCTTGCAGGATGTCGCTTATGCTCAAGCTTAAGTAATAGTGTTTAATGCACCTATATGCATGAGTACTAATTATCTCAGCATTAATGCATATAAACAGTGCATCAGTCCGGGCATCTTGTTATAGAATTTTATAGAGTTATCTCCTATATGGTATAAGAAGAAGACATGTCTATGTCACACCCATGACCACTAATGAGTTTTCCGACTCACATACACCCCCTTGCATTAATGCATTATTCTGCTTATGCACACTGGTACAAAATAGGATTTACGTGCCCTACTGGCACTTTCCCATGCTTGCATTCAGCAAATTTAGATGCACACGCGTCTGTAAAGATGAGGTCTTAGTTACAGAATGCCCCTGTATATGTTAGATGTCATTGCTCCATTATTAGTCCTTGACTGCGTGGATATTTAGTTCCAGTATGGAGATAGGTGCTGACATTGAAATTCTGTGTACAATTCAACCTACTAAATATTTTCATGCAATTCCTTACTTACTCAGTCTTGTAAGCATGTGAGTCTACCTGGCTGATCTCACTTCTAAATTACGCACAACAATCCCACCATCATCCAATCCCCATCAAAACTGTCTTTGCAAGAAAATTCAAGCTTACCTCTTGTAGACTCATGTCAAGTGTTTCTCAGGACCAGATGATGAATTAGCGCAGAAATTATCTTTATCAAGTAGGTTATATATCCTTCGGCCTTACATCATACCAAGAATACAAGTACATTGAGCCAACACAACATTTTCAATCTGTGTCTGAGGAATTATCACACTGGGGAGTGTCAAAATAGGTTCCAATCTTTCACTTTCCTGAACAAGGGTTTCTGCATCTGTGCAAGAATATCCTGATGCTATGTGAAGTCATCACAGTCCTAAACAGGTCTATTGGGATCTGCTCCCTGGGCAGGTAGAGCATGACGGTTTGTTCAGAATCTTAAAAATTATAATATTCTTATTATTTTGTTAAAATACACAAATACTAATAAAAATAAAGATTTTAAAAAAAATTATAATATCCCTGTGATTCCTGTAGAGTTCATTAGGTTAAACCAAAACTCATATGTCTTTTGTTATGTGTCACTGGCACGTAGCAATAACAGAGTAAACAAGTAAAAAAAGATCAAATGATTTCAAACCCAAAAGTTATAAACTGATCTCTATGTATAGACAGGTGAGAACTATTGAGACTTATATCTCAACTGCCATTCAATGAGTGTGAAAAGGGTAACAACAGCCAGAGTTTACACATTAATATGTTGGTCCTGCCAGAACACGAGTCCATCTGACACTGGCATCTGCTCTGATCTCTGGTGAATCAAGTGGCCGGTGCCAACATAGTGCATGGATCAGTTGTAATCCACAGGGTGCAGGGAGGGTTGTAATCCACAATGCTCTGTAATTCTCCCCAATTCCCCTTTGCCTTGCAGTCTTCTACTAAGGCAACACCCGGGGGTCAAATATGCCTCCTCTCCTTCCTTGGCTTTAGCCCCCCTCAAACACCCAGCTCCAACCTAGGCAGCTGCCTGGTCCTGCTGCTCAGGCATCCATCTCTCCCGGGAACCCTCCCCAACTGCCCTCCCCTAGTTTTTGCCCATTGCCTGTGACAATAGTTCCACAGTGGGGAGAATCTCTCAGCGTTTCCCCGAATCCTCACTAGATTCCAAACTGTATCAAACTTAGAGACTGAGGCAGTCCCTTCTCCCAGTCTGGAAGGAAAATGGAGTAGCTGTGCTCTTTCACTCCCCTTTCTCCCAGGTTCCTCCACTTTGGTCCAGTTAAAGAGCACACTTGCTTCTAAACAGAAATAAACAGTCCTTGGTTTTCCCTTGTTTTCCTTCAACACAGTGTAACGCTCCCGGCCGCTGGGTGATGCAGAAATGCAGCCCTCTGCTGGCCGGGGTCTCGCTTACTAGTCTCTTCGGAGTTCCCTTGTCCCCCAAGCCAAGCTATGTATTGCAATTGGCCAGGCAAACTGCTCAGCCACAGACTTCCAATCAAAGCAGTTCACTTGGTGGTAAATCCCTAGTAACTCCAGCAAAAACAGCACAGAAGCAAACAGTTCAAACCAGGGGGTTTCCTTTATCTTCCCCCTCCCTTCAGAATAAGTCCAGCAAGCACAGCACCGAAACAAACAGTTCAAAACACAAGGGGTTCCTTTATCTTCCCCACCTCAGCATATTCTTCAACTAAGCTCTCTTCAGGCTCCCTGGTACTTGGCTTCAGGGCAATCTGTAAAGCCATGTGCCCTTCCTGCTCTCTACCCAGCCTCATTGGCCCGAGGCTCCTGAGCAGGACTTTGGCTGGTCTTCTCCTAGTCACTTGCAAGCACCCACCTCTATATCTGGGGCTTCTGCCTTAGTCAGGGTGACTGCTCAGGCATGTCTTCCTTCGGCTGGGAATCCTCCCCTGTCCCGTTCAGTGTGCCCCGGTCACCCCTCTGATTCACGGGCTGTGACCCCTCGCACTCTCCTGGAACTTCAACTAGGATTCTCCAGCCTTCACAGACATGCAAATGAGATAGTCATCAAAATGCAAATTCAATTTATTGAACTATACGGCAGTCTTGTGGAACTCACTTCTTTCCAGCCGTTAGTCATCTTAGTACAAATTCTCTCACTGAGCCCATCTACTGTGGGAGACCTGGGTCTCAGTGTAAAACAGCCACCACCCCTGGATAGGACTTTCTTCACTCACATTGACTGTACAGTCCTATCCTCCACCCCACGGCTGTTTGTTCTTTTAAACACTTCAGTAGCAATCACAATATTTTGGGGACTTCTAACCCCAGGCTTCTGCAGCCTGCTTTACCTTGCCCGTACTAGGGACACACAGTCCCTTGAACACACAGTTCATCTTCTCTGCACCGGGATCATACAGTCCAGGCTTCTGGCCTCCAGGCTCCCATCTTCTCTCCCTTGGGCAAAACTTCTCTCTTTCGGGCAAATCCCTCCCTCTACTGAGAGGAAGCTATTTATGAGGTGTCCACTTAACCTCCCCACCTCTTGAGACCTCGCCCCTCTGGTTCCAGAAAGCTCTGGCCTAGAAGACTCTTCTCACTCCCCCAGCTATCTCTCTGGAGCTCCCTCTACTGGCCCATATATGCCAATACTCATCTCGATCCCTGGAGCTCCCTCTAGTGACCAGAATGGGCATTTTCCCGATTTCAGTGGGAGAGCGCCCTCTGGCGGCCTCCTCCTGTAAGGGCAGACACTGTGTTTATCACAACAGTCACAATCTACACAACCCATCTTGTTCAACCTTTGCTTCACTCCCCTCCTACTTACAGGTTAGGGAATGTAAGGATCCCACCAACTGACATAGCCACCTTTTCCCTCCCTTCATTAGGCCAGAGAACTAAGCTGCCGTCAGCCATTTTAGCTCTCTACCTTTAACTCTAGGCAAAGCAGAAATGTCCATAGGATCCTCTCAAATGCTCCCCTCTCTCTCTCCAGCGGTTGCCAATCCATAGGCTCATCTACAATCCTCTCCTCCAGCTGCCCATCATCCACCTGATTAATCCTTCCCAGATCCTCCTCCCTCCCCTTAGCATTCTGGGACTGGTAGTGTGGATAACTCTTCCTGGCTCTACCCTGTATCTCCTTCAAGGGCTGCTGGGAATTGTAGTCCTTGGGTCTCATTGTTCTCCCAGAGGAAGGTGACCAGCTGCTTTCTCTGACCTGTTTCATCCTTGGGGACCGTAATCTGCGGGCTTTGCCCTCCCATGTGGGTTTAGGACACCCTAAAGGAGACCTTCTCCCTCCTGCCTTAGCTGTTTCCCACTCCATGCCCCTGTACTCTTCACACAGTACAGCAAGGTTTGAATGAATTTGGCACTCAGTTAAGATGTTGCCTGAGGCAGAGCTGACATGCCGTCCCCCTCGTCATGGTGACATTCCAAACCCAACAGCGGCAGTGATTCCCATATGCTGACCTGCTGCCACTGGCATAGGCCTCTTCCTTTCACTGCGGCTGCCTGAGCGAACAAGGAAGTTACTTCAGGCGGCCGCAGTAGAGGGAAGAGATGGGTGCCGGATGCAGCGGAAGGGCAGTGTATGGAATTGCAGCTGCTGCCTGGTTTGTAATGTGACTTTGATGAGGTAAAACATTGTAAAGTCGTCCCCGAGATGAAACTCCTGAAGAGTGCTGCCTGAGGCCCCTGCCTCAGGTGGCCTAATGGTCAGACCACACCTGTTGGCACTCAGTTCTTTTGAGAACCCCTTCTGCAAAGTAATAAGTCAAGAGGAAGTGCATTGATGATTCAAAAGCCTGTGTTTATTTGCAGAGAGTTACTTTACAAAATCAAAAGATTCAAATAGCAACTGAACATATAGCAGACTTTTCCAAGATAATTTCTCAGTATCGGTATGTGTTGAGCACAGAGTTAAGATAACTGGTTAAACATATATATATATTTTTTACAGATCAGTCATGTTAGAGACCCAAAACAAGCCCAGCTTTTACCACATAAAAGAGAATCATTTAATAAAGCAATTTGCACACATAAAGCATATTTCCAATTGGAAAATGACTGAAAGAGGTGCTCATTTTCAAAGCACATAGACGTACAGAGTTACACGGATGGGCATTTTCAATATGATGTCCAAATCTGAGTTTGGATGTTTTGCAGAAAACCTGAAAAACATCTCTCTTTTTTGTTCAGATATTTCCTAGATATATTATGTTTAGTGCTTCTATCTTTTTGGACAATTTTAGAAAAAAAAAAAAGGTCCAAGTGAAAAACACACAAAATCAAGCCCTTGGGACATAGGAGGAGCCAGAATTCTTAGGGCCCTTTTTACTAAGCCGAGTAAGGCTCCACCAGAATGGACTTACCACCTGACTACCGCGTGGCTCTTCTGGTAATTTCATTTTTGGCGCTGGTCTGCTACGCGCGTCTTAAAAAACATATATATTTTTTATTTTTGGATGCACGTAGCAGATGCCCGCCAAGTGACATCTGACGCACGTAGGTCCTTAACACCCAAATCCTTTACCACTAGGTCTATGGCTGGCGGTACGATCAGAGACCCAAAATGGGCACGCGGCAATTTTGATTTTGCCGCATCTGCATTTTCGAGGAAAATGTTTTAAAAACACATTTTTGGTAGGTGCGCTAAAAAATAATTCCGTGCACACCCAAACCCCGAGCCTACACTACCGCAGGCCACTTTTTGCTCTGACTTAGTAAAAGGGGCCCTTAGTAGCCTTGGCACAAAGACATCCCAGCAAAGCAGTGGAGCACCCTAGGGGACCACTGCAGCGGACTTTAAATAAAAGGTCCCAGGTACACATCTCACTATTATCCCTTTATAATTTTATGGTGAGACCTCCAAGACCTACCAAAACCCCACTGTACTCAACTTTACACCCCTACAATAGTCCTTGTGAATGTAACTGTCAACCTATATTTGGGTACAGTAGGTTTCTGGTGGGTTTTCGAGGGCTCATACTTTCCACCACTAGTATAACAGTTAGAGTGGGTTAGGGTCCTGGGTTCCCTTTTCTACAGTGCACTGCAATGGCCACTATGCTACTCCAGGGACCTACTTGCTGCTGTAACAGGACTGGCCATAACATCTGAAGCTCTCATAAAGGATGGTATGTACTGTTTCATTCATATTTTTGAGGGGGTGGGAGGTGGTCAGAGACCACTGGGTGAGTATGGGGGTCATACCTCAATCCCTCCAGTGGTCATCTAGTGATTCAGGGCACCTTTTTATGACTTACAGGCTTATTTTCGAAAGAGAAGGGCGCACATCTTTCGACACAAATCGGAAGATGGGCGTCCTTCTCACAGGGTCGCCCATATCGGCATAATCAAAAGCCTTTTTTGGCGTCCACAACTGCTTTCCGTTGTGGGGATGACCGAAGTTCACGGGGGCGTGTCGGAAGCATAGCGAAGGCGGGACTGGGGTGTGATTAACACATGGGCGTCCTCAGCCGATAATGGAAAAAAGAAGGGTGTCCCTTGACGAACAGTTGGACGACTTTACTTGGTTTTTTTTTTTTTTTACGACCAAGCCACAAAAATGTGCCCTAAATGACCAGATGACCACCGGAGCGAAACGAGGATGACCTCCCCTTACTCCCCCAGTGGTCACTAACCCCCTCCCACCCTCAAAAAGAATTTAACATATTTTTTCCAGCCTCTATGCCAGCCTCAAATTTCATACCCAGCTCCATGACAGCAGTATGCAGGTCCCAGGAGCAGTTCTAGGGGGTTCTGCAGTGCACTTCAGGCAAGCAGACCCAGGCATATCCCCCCTACCTATTACACTGCCAATTAACTTCAAAACAATTTACAACCTAATCAACTATCGTAAATCTCTGAAGACTTCTCTCGTCAACAAGGCATACCACAATGATCCATAATAAGAACTATAATGCATCACCACTTATTTGATATTCAGAACGTTTTCTTTTTATAACTGACTGCTTAATACTATTTATTCATCCATGTTCTTTATGTTCCACCAATTGTAACTTTTATTCTGAAATGGCGAATGCCATGACGGAACATTGTAAGCCACATTGAGCCTGCAAATGGGTGGGAAAATGTGGGATACAAATGCAACAAATAAATAAATAAATAACAATTTTGGTGGTAAATGTGAGTCCTCCAAAACCCACCACAAACCCACTGTACCCACATCTAGGTGCCCCCCTTCATCCCTAAGGGCTATGGTAGTGGTGTACAGTTGTGGGGAGTGGGGTTGTGGGGATTGGGGGGGCACAACACACAAGGTAAGAGAGCTATGCACCCTGGGAGCTTTTTCTGAAGTCCACTGCAGTGTCCCCTAGGGTGCCCAGTTGGTGTCCTGGCATGTCAGAGGGACCAGTGCACTACGAATGCTGGCTCTTCCCACGACCAAATGGTTTCAATTTGGTTGTTACTGAGATGGGCATCCTTGGTTTCCATTATCGCCGAAAATTAGGGACGACCATCTCTAAGGTCGACCTAAATGTAGAGATTTGGGCGTCCCAGACTGTATTATCAAAACGAAAGATGGATGCCCATCTTGTTTGGATAATACGGGTTTCCCCGCCTCTTCGCGGGGATGTCCTGCGAAGACGTCCTCAGGAAAACTTGGGCACCCCGTTCAATTATTCCCCTTCCTGTCATTCTGAAAACAGATCTAGCCCTGGGTGTTTTTATTTTGTTTCATTCTGGCAGAAAAACATCCAAAATAGTTGCTGAGTCATTGTGAGCAGACCAGAGAGGGAATTAGGAATAAGTTCAATAGTACTTTAGAGCACCTACAAGATACATTTGTCTTTAGTGGGTCTTCATGAGGGCTTTTTTCAGGGCCTCTTTTAACTCTCTGCTTCTCAAACTATAAATCAGAGGGTTTAGCAGTGGGAGAGTGACTATATACATTGCGATAGGTAACTTGTTTGGATCTGCAGTATCCATTGCCCCAGGGCTCATATACACTCCTATGATAGTCCCATATGCCAGAAGAATGACTGTAAGGTGGGAAGAACAGGTGGAGAATGCCTTTCTTTTGCCCTTTGAAGAGCGGATTTTCAGGATGGTGGAAATGATAAACACATAGGATGTCAGGGTTAGGAGAAATGGCATGAAGATTTCAAATAACCCTAGTATATAATTCATAGTTTGAATTATTGAGGTATCTGAGCAAGAAAGCTTCACCACTGCTGCAATTTCACAGAAGAAGTGATTTATTACATTAGAGTCACAAAAGTAAACTGGGATATAACAATATGGTGTGGCAGTGGATCTAACAAACCTACTACCCATGAGGCAGCTATTAGAACAGCACACACCCTCTTATTCATGATGTTGAGATAACGCAAGGGGTTGCATATTGCAATGTAACGGTCATATGACATGGCAGTGAGAAGAGAAAATTCTGTACCTATGCATATCACATAGCAGTACATCTGTAGAAAGCATCCCCCAAAAGATATGTCATAGTTCTTAGCCAGCAGAATTGCCAACATTTTTGGCACAATGGTAGTCAAAGAACAGATATCTAAGGCAGAAAGGTTGGCCAGGAAGAAATACATGGGGATGTGGAGGTGTCGATCAGCACATACTATGTAGATAACGAGGAGGTTCCCCAACATAGCCATCAGGTAGAGGAATGAGAAGAGAATGAAGAGATGAAGCTGCAGCTCTGGAAACTCAGGGAACCCAAGAATCAGGAATTCTGTCACACTGGAATGATTCATCATTTCACTGTTTTAAAGCTTCAAGGAAGAAGAAGAGACAGACTGAAGGAAAACAGATAGAAATTAGGAATCAATGTGACCAAACATATCACTAAATACTCCAAAAACACTGATGAACTAAACCAGATCAACTAAGAACAAATGCATGTAAAACATGTTTTTTATAATTCTGTAGAGGTCAGCTTTGATAGTGTCACTGAGCTGTCTGGGTTGTGAATGTACATGAATTCAGGCTTCGATCTTGATATATTTGCTATACCATCTAGGTTTAAAACATCTATTATCTCAGCAGAATGATCAGTGTCATCCTGATCTCCCTTCATGTCCATCAATATTTAAAGCAACTAACAGCTTGTTACTGAGCGAGCAATTCTTTAAGGGAACATCTGTATTTACGTGCCCCAATGCCATTCAATGAATGTCTATTCTACAATACCAGATTCCAATGTGTAATACTAGGATAACCCAGTATCGATGTGCCTTACATTTAAGTGTCCACAATTACACCAGCAATAGATCTGGCTGAACTATGATAATTTGAAAATGGTAAGGACGTGTGTAACTGGGCACCACGTATTAGGCATTCTGTTTGCACACAATGACCACCAATTTTTGGTACCAAAATGCTCTTATAGAATACATGCCAAGTCAGTCGTGAAAATATATATCAGATGCCTAAGGAAGATCCACTACAAGTATTAATGTTTCTAAAAGGGGGGACAGAGAGTTCAGTATAGGCTGAACATACAGCCGAGTTAAATTTCAGTGAGACTAACCACAACAATGGCTCTATACATCATGGATACTCTCTATGAATGCACCCGTTAATTTAATTATATTTTATTTTTCTTCACTTCTTAATAGAAAATAATTCAAATCAAAACAAAAGGATGTTCAATAGGCATCCATATACTCAAGAGGAGTCACCTATCAAGGGAAAATGCTTATCTTCTTGAAGGCTTGATACCAACAATGCATAAGTTCATACACGTAACCAGAGCACTGGAATAAGGAGCAAACAAGAGCAGACTTACGTTAAATCAATGAGTCGCTATTCCATGGAATGTTCCAAACATCCACTACAAGCATAATACACAACTGTCATGCCAAACGTTTATGAATTTTGCGTGCAACATGTCCCTATGAACCAACCATATCTATGCCTCTTGCATTTATTCATGATGTCGCTTATGCTCAAGCTTAAGTAATAGTGTTTAATGCACCTGTATGCAATAGCTCTATCTCAGCATTAATGCATATAAACAGTGCATCAGTCCTGGTATCTTGTAATAGAATTTTATAGCGTTATCTCCTATATTGTGTAAGAAGGAGACATGTCTATGTCCCACCAATGAGTTTGCCCCCTTCCATACACCCTCTTGCATTAATGCATTATTCCACTTATGCACACTGTTACAGAATAGGATTTAGGTGCCCTACTTGCATCTTCCCAAGCTAGAATTCAGCAAATTTAGATGCATACGGGTCTGTAAAGGAAGGATCTCAGTTACAGAATGGTCCTATATGTGTTAAATGATTGTCCCATTATTAGTCCTTGACTGCTTGGATATTTAGTTCCAGTATGGAGATAGCTGCTGGCATTGAAATTCTGGGCACAATTCAGCCTACTAAATATTTTCATGCATTTTTACTTACTTCCTCAGTCTTGTAAGCATGCGAGTCTACCTGGCTGATCTCACTTCTAATTATGCACAACAATCCCACCATCATCCAATCCCTCCCCCTCCCCATCAAAACTGTATTTGCAAGAAAATTCAAGCTTACCTCTTGTAGGCTCATATCAAGAGTTTCTCAGGACCCGATGATGACTTAGCGCAGAAATTATCTATATCCAGTAGGTTATATATCCTTCGGCCTTACATCATACCAAGAATACAAGTACATTGAGCCAACACAGCATTTTCAATCTGTGTCTGAGGAATGATCACACTGGGGAGAATCAGCATAGGTTCCAATCTTTCACTTTCCTGAACAAGGGTTTCTGCATCTATGCAAGAATATCCTGATGCTATGTGAAGTCATCACAGTCCTAAACAGGTCTATTGGGATCTGCTCCCTGGGCAGGTAGACCATGATGTGTTTTTCAGAATCTTAAAAATTTAAATGTTTTTATTATTCTGTTAAAATACACAAATACTAATAAAAATAAAGATGATAAAAAATTATAATATCCCTCTGATTCCTGTACAGTTCATTAGGTTAAACCAAATTAATATGTGGCTAGAACTCAGATGTTTTTGTTATGTGTGACTGGCAAATAGCAGAAAAACAGAGGAAACAAGTAAAAAAAAAAAAAAAACTATCAAATGATTTCTAACTCAAAAGTTATAAACTGATCTCTATGTATAGATCAGTGAGAACTAATGAGACTTATATCTCAACTGCCATTCAATGAGTGTGAAAAGGGTAACAATAGCCAGAGCTTTACACATTAATATGTTGGTCCTGCCAGAACACGAGTCCATCTGGCACTGCTCTGACCTCTGGTGAATCAAGTGGCCGGTGCCAACATAGTGCATGGATCAGTTGTAATCCACAGGGTGCAGGGAGGGTTGTATTCCACAAAGCTCTGCACTTCTCCCCAAAATCCTCTGCGCCTTGCAGTGTGTGGGTTTGTAATCCACAGGGTACAGGGAGAGCTGTAATCCACAATGCTCTGCAATTCTCCCCAAAATCCTCTGCGCCTTGCAGTGTGTGGGTTTGTAATCCACAGGGTACAGGGAGAGCTGTAATCCACAATGCTCTGTAATTCTCCCCAAAATCCTCTGCGCCTTGCAGTGTGTGGGTTTGTAATCCACATGGTACAGGGAGAGCTGTAATCCACAATGCTCTGTAATTCTCCCCAAAATCCTCTGCGCCATGCAGTGTGGGTTTGTAATCCACAGGGTACAGGGAGAGCTGTAATCCACAATGCTCTGTAATTCTCCCCAAAATCCTCTGCGCCTTGCAGTGTGGGTTTGTAATCCACAGGGTACAGGGAGAGCTGTAATCCACAATGCTCTGTAATTCTCCCCAAAATCCTCTGCGCCTTGCAGTGTGGGTTTGTAATCCACAGGGTACAGGGAGAGCTGTAATCCACAATGCTCTGTAATTCTCCCCAAAATCCTCTGCGCCTTTCAGTGTGGGTTTGTAATCCACAGGGTACAGGGAGAGCTGTAATCCACAATGCTCTGTAATTCTCCCCAAAATCCTCTGCGCCTTGCAGTGTGTGGGTTTGTAATCCACAGGGTACAGGGAGAGCTGTAATCCACAATGCTCTGTAATTCTCCCCAAAATCCTCTGCGCCTTGCAGTGTGGGTTTGTAATCCACAGGGTACAGGGAGAGCTGTAATCCACAATGCTCTGTAATTCTCCCCAAAATCCTCTGCGCCTTGCAGTGTGGGTTTGTAATCCACAGGGTACAGGGAGAGCTGTAATCCACAATGCTCTGTAATTCTCCCCAAAATCCTCTGCGCCTTGCAGTGTGGGTTTGTAATCCACAGGGTACAGGGAGAGCTGTAATCCACAATGCTCTGTAATTCTCCCCAAAATCCTCTGCGCCTTGCAGTGTGTGTGTTTGTAATCCACAGGGTACAGGGAGAGCTGTAATCCACAATGCTCTGTAATTCTCCCCAAAATCCTCTGCGCCTTGCAGTGTGGGTTTGTAATCCACAGGGTACAGGGAGAGCTGTAATCCACAATGCTCTGTAATTCTCCCCAAAATCCTCTGCGCCTTGCAGTGTGGGTTTGTAATCCACAGGGTACAGGGAGAGCTGTAATCCACAATGCTCTGTAATTCTCCCCAAAATCCTCTGCGCCTTGCAGTGTGGGTTTGTAATCCACAGGGTACAGGGAGAGCTGTAATCCACAATGCTCTGTAATTCTCCCCAAAATCCTCTGCGCCTTGCAGTCTTCTACTCAGGCAACACCCGGGGGTCAAATATGCCTCCTCTCCTTCCCTGGCTTTAGCCCCCCTCAAACACCCAGCTCCAACCTAGGCAGCTGCCTGGTCCTGCTGCTCAGGCATCGATCTCTTCCGGGAACCCTCCCCAGCTGCCCTCCCCTAGTTTTTGCCACTGCCTGTGACAATAGTTCCACAGTGGGGAGAATCTCTCAGCGTTTCCCCGAGTCCTCACTAGATTCCAAACTGTATCAAACTTAGAGACTGAGGCAGTCCCTTCTCCCAGTCTGCCTTTCTCTTCCCTCCCTCCCTTCAGCCCCTGTAAGGGAAACAGAGTAGCTGTGCTCTTTCACCCCCCTTTCTTCCAGGTTCCTCCACCTTGGTCCAGTTAAAGAGCACACTTGCTTCTAAACAGAAAAGAAACAGTCCTCTGGGTTTCCCTTGTTTTCCTTTAACACAGTCACAATCCAGCTTGTTCAGCTTCAACTTTGCTTCACTCACTTCCTACTAGCAGGTTAGGTAATGTAAGGGTCCCACCCTTTCTCTGTCAGCACCAACTCCTGACCACCTCCCACTTGACCCAGGTTGAAACCTTCATTTATTAATTCACTGCTCACATAGCCACCTTTTCCCTCCCTTCATTAGGCCAGAGAACCAAGCTGCTGTCAGCCATTTTAGCTCTCTACCTTTAACTGTAGCCAAAGCAGAAATGTCCATAGGCTTCTCTCAAATGCTTCCCTCTCTCTCTCTCTCCACCGGTTGCCAATCCATAGACTCATCTACAATCCTCTCCTCCAGCTGTCCATCATCCACCTGATTAATCCTTCCCAGACCCTCCTCCCTCCCCTTAGCATTCTGGGACTGGTAGTGTGGATAACTCTTCCTGGCTCTACCCTGTATCTCCCTCAAGGGCTGCTGGGAATTGTAGTCCTTGGGTCTCACTGTTTTCTCTGAGGAAGGTGACCAGCTGCTTTCTCTGACCTGTTTGATCCTTGGGGACCGGAATCTACGGGCTTTGCCCTCCTGTGTGGGTTTAGGACACCCTAAAGGAGACCTTCTCCCTCCTGCCTTAGCTGTTTCCCACTCCATGCCCCCGTACTCTTCACACAGTACAACAAGGTTTGAATGAATTTGGCTCTCAGGGCCGGACGCAGCGTAAGATGTTGCCTGAGGTGGAGCTAACATGCCGCCCTCCCCAGGCTGAGATGCCGCCCCCCCCCCCCCTCGTCATGGTGACATTCCAAACCCAACAGCGGCAGTGATTCCTATATACTGCCCTGCTGCCATTGGCATACGCCTCTACCTTTCACTGCGGCTGCCTGAGCGAACAAGGAATTTACTTCAGGCGGCCGCAGTAGAGGGAACAGGCGGGGTGCCGGAAGCAGCAGTAGGGCAGTGTATGGAATTGCAGCTGCTGCCTGGTTTGGAATGTGACTGTGATGAGGTAAAACATTGTAAAGTCGCCCCCCACCCCCACGGAGATGGAACTCCTGAAGAGTGCTGCCTGAGGCCCCCACCTCAGGTGGCCTAATGGTCAGACCACACCTATAGGCACTCAGCTCTTCTGAGATCCCCTGCTGCAAAGTAATAAGTCAAGAGAAGTGCATTGATGATTCAAAAGCTTGTGTTTATTTGCAGAGTTACTTTACAAAATCCAAAGATTCAAATAGCAACTGACCATATAGCAGACTTTTCCAAGATAACTTCTCAGTATCAGTATGTGCTGAGCACAGAGTTAAGATAACTGGTTAAACATATAATTTATTTTTAACAGAACAGTCATGTTAGAGACCCAAAACAAGCCCAGCTTTTACCACATAAAAGAGAATCATTTTATGAAGCAATTTGCACACATAAAGCGTATTTCCAATTGGAAAATGACTGATATAGGTGCTCAATTTCAAAGGACATAGTCATACAGAGTTACCTGAATGGGCATTTTCAATATGATGTCCAAATCTGAGTTTGAATGTTTTGCAGAAAACCTGAAAAACATCTTTCTTTTTTGTTCAGTTATTTCCTAGATATATTATGTTTAGTGCTTCTATCTTTTTGGACCATTTTAGAAAAAAAAGGTCCAACTGAAAAAGACACAAAATCAAGTCCTTGGGACATAGGAGGAGGAGCCAGCATTCTCAGGGCCCCTTTTACTAAGCCACGTAAGGCTGCGCCAAAATGAACTTACCACCTGACTACCATGTGGCTCTTCTGGTAATTTCATTTTGGGCGCTGGTCTGCTAGGCGCGTCCTAAAAATATATTATTTTTTGGGACACACATAGCAGATGCCCACCAAGTGGCATCTGACGCACGTAGGTCCTTTACCACTAGGTCTTTGGCTGGCGATAAGATCAGAGACCCAAAATGGGCACGTGGCAATTTTGATTTTGCCACACCTGCATTTTCGAGGAAAATATTTTTAAATGATATTTTTGGTAGGTGTGCTGAAAACGAATTCTGTGCGCACCCAAAACCCGAGCCTACACTACCGCAGGCCACTTTTTGCTATGACTTAGTAAAAGGGGCCCTTAGTAGCCTTGGCACAAAGACATCCCAGCAAAGCAGTGGAGCACCCTAGGGGACCACTGCAGTGGACTTCAAATAAAAGGTCCCAGGTACACATCTCACTATTATCCCTTTATATTTTATGGTGAGCCCACCAAAACCTACCAAAACCCCACTGTACTCAACTTTACACCCCTACAATAGCCCTTGTGAATGTAAATGTCAACCTATATTTGGGTACAGTAGGTTTCTGGTGGGTTTTGGAGGGCTCATACTTTCCACCACTAGTATAACAGTTAGAGTGGGTTAGGGTCCTGGTTCCGTTTTCTACAGTGCACTGCAATGACCACTCGGCTACTCCAGGGACCTACTTGCTGCTGTAATAGGACTGGCCATAACATCTGAAGCTGTCATAGAGGCTGGTACGTACTGTTTCATTTACATCTCCCTCCACTCTCTATCTCAGTTGGTAACACCCTCATCGTCCTCGTCTCATCTGCCCGCAACCTCGGTGTCATCTTTGACTCCTCCCTCTCCTTCTCTGCGCATATCCAGCAGATAGCCAAGACCTGTCGCTTCTTCCTCTATAACATTAGCAAAATTCGCCCTTTCCTCTCTGAGCACACCACCCGAACTCTCATTCACTCTCTCATTACCTCTCGCCTTGACTACTGCAACCTACTCCTCACTGGTCTCCCACTTAGCCATCTATCCCCCCTCCAATCCGTTCAGAACTCTGCTGCACGTCTTATGTTCCGCCTGGACCGATATACTCATATCATCCCTCTCCTCACTTCACTGGCTTCCAATCAGGTACCGCATACAGTTCAAGCTTCTGCTACTAACCTACAAATGCACTCGATCTGCAGCCCCTCCCTACCTCTCTACCCTCATCTCCCCTTACGTTCCTACCCGTAACCTCCGCTCTCAAGACAAATCCCTCCGTTCAGTACCCTTCTCCACCACCGCCAACTCCAGGCTCCGCCCTTTCTGCCTCACCCCATGCTTGGAACAAACTCCCTGAGCCCATACGCCAGGCCCCCTCCCTGCCCATCTTCAAATCATTGCTCAAAACCCACCTCTTCAATGTCGCCTTCGGCACTTAACCACTACACCTCTACTCAGGAAATCTAGACTGCCCCAACTTGACATTTCATCCTTTAGATTGTAAGCTCCTTTGAGCAGGGACCGTCCTTCCTTGTTAATTTGTACAGCGCTGCGTAACCCTAGTAGTGCTCTAGAAATGTTAAGTAGTAGTAGTAGTAGGTGGTCAGAGACCACTGGGTGAGTATGGGGGGGGGGGGGTCATACCTTAATCCCTCTATTGATTATCTAGTGATTCAGGGCACCTTTTAATGATGTGGAGGCGCATAATCGATAGGGCACCCAAGTTTTCCTGAGGGCATCCTTGCAGGACGTTCCCGCAAAGGGGCGGGGAAACCCGTATTATCGAAACAAGATGGGCGGCCATCTTTCGTTTCGATAATACGGTCGGGGACGCTCAAATCTCCACATTTAGGTCAACCTTAGAGATGGTCAACATAAATGTTGAGATGGTCGTCCCGGTTTTTGGCCATAATAAGTAGAGGAGTGTGGTAGCCGTGTTAGTCCACTCTTAAGGTTTTCAATAGAAATCAAACAAAATAAAACATGGAAAAGAAAATAAGATGATACCTTTTTTATTGGACATAACTTAATACATTTCTTGATTAGCTTTCGAAGGTTGCCCTTCTTCGTCAGATCGGAATAATAGAATAATAATAATAATAATAATAATAGAAGAATAATAATAGAATAATAGAAACCCAAGACGCCCATCTCAAAAATGACCAAATCCAACTCATTTGGTCTTGGGAGGAGCCAGCATTTGTAGTGCACTGGTCCCCCTGACATGCCAGGACACCAACTGGGCACCCTATGGGGCACTGCAGTGGACTAACTGATGCACTAACTGAAAGGAAAAAGCCCTTCCCTTCCGATCCCTTAGCAATTCGGAAAGGAACGGGCATGCATGAAGGAAATCGCATGCAAATGAGCTGCTCGCTGTTAGCTCATTTGCACATGATTTCCTTCCTAAGAAGGGGAAGCCAGTGCTGAGCAGCCAGGCGTTATGCGTGGCTGCTCTGCGCATGCCAAAGATGGTTTCATACACGCAGACAAGCTGCGTATATAATAGCCATCTACAACCTTAAAAAAAAACACAAGTCCAGGTGAAAATGTCCAAGTGCTCATCAGGGACATATTTTTGCAGTTGAGGACATCCAAAACGTGGATGTTTCTGTGAGAAGGATGTCCTGTGCCTCTGACACCCCCTTTATTTATTTATTTGGATTTTGAATCACATGTAGCAGCAGTGGGATTTGAACTGGCCACCTCTGGATTGCAAGACCAGTGCTCTAACCTCTAGGCCAGTCTTCCACTCCACTCAATTGAAGTTTGGCTGTCATGTTCAAAATGTCTGAAAGAAGGACGTTGACGCCTTTGCTATGCCTCAGTTGACACTCCCCCCCCCCCCCCCCCCCCCCCCCCCCCCCCCCGGGACCAGCAAACTGCTGCGATGGACCTGAGTATGATATTTGAGGCTGGCAAAAAAAGTTGTTTTTTTTCAAGGTGGGAGGGGTTTAGTCACCACTGGGGGAGTCAGGGGAGGTCATCCCCGATTCCCTCCGGTGGTCATCTGGTCAGTTCGGGCACCTTTTTGAGGCTTGGTCGTAAGACAAAATGGACCAAGTAAAGTCGGCCAAGTGCTCGAGGACACCCATTTGTTAGGCACGCCCCAGTCCTGCCGTCGCTACACCTCCGACACGCCCCCGGGAACTTTGGTCATCCCCGCCACAAGGAAACAGTTGGGGGCGCCCAAAATCGGCTTTCGATTATGCCGATTTGGGCGAACCTGAGAGAAGGAAGCCCATCTCCAGATTTGTGTCGAAAGATGGGTTCCCTTCTCTTTCGAAAATAAGCCTGTCATTCTGAAAACAGATATAGCCCAAAAAGTCTTAGTTATAGTCCTGGATGTTTTTATTTTGTTTCATTCTGGCGGTAAAACATTCAAAATGGTTGATGAGTCATTGTGAGCAGACCAGTGAGGGGATTAGGAATAACAACAATAGTACTTTAGAGCACCTGCTATCATGGTCAGGGAAAGATACATTTGTCTTTAGTGGGTCTTCATGAGGGCTTTTTTCAGGGCCACTTTTAACTCTCTGCTTCTCAAACTATAAATCAGAGGGTTCAGCAGTGGGAGAGTGACTATATACATTGCGATAGGTAACTTGTTTGGTTCTGCAGTATCCATTGACCCAGGGTTAATATACACTCCTATGATAGTCCCATATGCCAAAAGAATGACAGTAAGGTGGGATGAACAGGTGGAGAAGGCCTTGCTTTTGCCCTTTGACGAGCGGATTTTCAGGATGGTGGAAATGATAAACACGTAGGATGTCAGGGTTAGGAGAAATGGAATGAAGGCTACAAATAACCCAAATATATAATTCATAGTTTGAATTATTGAGGTATCTGAGCAAGAAAGTTTCACCACTGCTGCAACTTCACAGAAGAAGTGATTTATTAGATTAGAGTCGCAAAACGGAAACTGGGATATAACAATATGGTGTGGCAATGGATCTAAGAAACCTACTACCCATGAGGCAGCTACTAGAACAGCACATGCCCTCTCATTCATGATGTTGAGGTAACGCAAGGGGTTGTATATTGCAATGTAGCGGTCATATGACATGGCAGTGAGAAGAGCAAATTCTGTACCTATGCATATCGCATAGCAGTACATCTGTAGAAAGCATCCCCAAAAAGATATGTCATAGTTCTTAGCCAGCAGAATTGCCAACATTTTTGGCACAATCGCAGTCAAAGAGCAGATGTCTAAGACAGACAGGTTGGCCAGGAAGAAATACATGGGGATGTGGAGGTGTTGATCAGCACATACTATGTAGATAACGAGTAGGTTCCCCAATACAGCCATCAGGTAGAGGAATGAGAAGAGAATGAAGAGGGGGAGCTGCAGCTCTGGAAACTCTGGAAACCCAAGAATCAGGAATTCTGTCACACTGGAATGATTTACCATTTCACTGTTTTAGAGCTTCAAGGAAGAAGAAGAGACAGAATGAAGGAAAACAGATAGAAATTAGGAATCAATGTGATCAAACATATCACTAAATACTCCAAAAACACAGTTGATCCAGTAATCCAAATCAACTAAGAACAAATGTAAGTAAAACATGTCTTTGATAATTCTGTACAGGTCAACTTTGATAGTGTCACTGAGCTGTCTGGGTTGTGAATGTACATGAATTCAGGCTTTGATCTTGATATATTTGCTATACCATCTAGGTTTAAACCATCTATTATCTCAGCAGAATGATCAGTGTCATCCTGATCTCCCTTCATGTCCATCAATATTTAAAGCAACTAACAGCTTGTTACTGAGTGAGCAATTCTTTAAGGGAACATCTGTATTTACGTGCCCCAATGCCAGTCAATGAATGTCTATTCTACAATACCAGATTCTAATGTGTAATACTAGGATAACCCAGTATCGATGTGCCTTACATTTAAGTGTCCACAATTACACCAGCAATAGATCTGGCTGAACTGTGATGATTTGAAAATGGTAAGGACGTGTGTAACTGGGCACCATGTATTAGGCATTCTGTTTGCACACAATGAGGCATATTTTCAAAGCACTTAGCCTTCCAAAGTTCCATAGGTTTCTATGGAACTTTGGAAGGCTAAGTGCTTTGAAAATATGCCCGAATGTCCACCAATTCTTGGTACCAAAATGCTCTTATTGAATACATGCCGAAAAATGAAAAAGTCAGTCCCTAAGGAAGATCCACTACAAGTATTAATGTTTCTAAAAGGGGGGGACAAGAGAGAGTTCAGTATAGGCTGAACATACAGCCGAGTTAAATTTCAGTGAGACTAACCACTACAGTGGCTCTATACATCATGGATACTCTCTATGAATGCACCCACTAATTTAATTATATTTTATTTTTCTTCACTTCTTAATAGAAAATAATTCAAATGAAAACAAAAGGATGTTCAATAGACATCCATATACTCAAGAGGACTCACTAATCAAAAGAAAATGCCTGTCTTCTTGAAGGCTTGATACCAACAATGCATAAGTTCATACACGTAACCAGAGCACTGGAATAAGGAGCAAACAAGAGCGGACTTACCTTAAATCAATGAGTCGCTATTCCATGGAATGTTCCAAACATCCACTACAAGCATAATACACAACTGTCATGCCAAACATTTATGAATTTTGTGTGCAACATGTCGCTATGATCCAACCATGTCTATGCCTCTTTATTCTTGATGTCGCTTATGCTCAAGCTTAAGTAATAGTGTTTAATGCACCTGTATGCATTAGTGGTCATTACATAGTAGATGACGGCAGAAAAAGACCTGCATGGTCCATCCAGTCTGCCCAAGACAAACTCATATGTGTATACCTTACCTTGAATTTGTACCTGTCCTTTTCAGGGCACAGACCATATAAGTCTGCCCAGCAGTATTTCCCGCCTCCCAACCACCAGTCCCGCCTCCCATCACCGGCTCTGGTACAGACCGTATAAGTCTGCCCTCCCCTATCCACGCCTCCCAACCACCACCCCCTCTTCCCCCCACCTGCTCCGCCACCCATTATCTCAGCATTAACGCATATAAACAGTGCATCAGTCCTGGTATCTTGTCTATGTCCCACCCATGCTCCAGTAATGAATTTGCCACCTTCCATACACCCCCTTGCATTAATGCATTACTCCACTTATGCACACTGGTATAGAATAGGATTTAGGTGCCCTACTGGCATCTTCCCATGCTAGATTTCAGCAAATTTAGATGCACACGGGTCTGTAAAGGAGGGATCTCAGTTACAGAATGGTCCTATATGAGTTAAATGATTGTCCCATTATGAGTCCTTGACTGCTTGGATATTTAGTTCCCGTATGGAGATAGATGCTGGCATTGAAATTCTGGGCACAATTCAGACTACTAAATATTTGCATGCATTTTTACTTACTTCCTCAGTCTTGTAAGCATGTGAGTCTACCTGGCAATTCTCTGATCTCACTTCTAAATATGCTCATTTTTCTTAATTATTCAATCCTGTAAACATGCGAGTGTACATGGCTGATCTCACTTCTAATTATGCACAACAATCCCACCATCATCCAATCCCTCCCCCTCCCCATCAAAACTGTCTTTGCAAGAAAATTCAAGCTTACCTCTTGGAGACTCATATCAACTGTTCCTCAGGACCTGATGATGAATTAGTGCAGAAATTATCTAAATCCAGTAGGTTATTGATCCTTCAGCCTTACATCATACCAAGAATACAAGTACATTGACCAACACAGCATTTTCAATCTGTGTCTGAGGAATTATCACACTGGGGAGAATCAGCAGAGGTTCCAGTCTTTCAGTTTCCTGAACAAGGGTTTCTGCATCTCTGCAAGAATATCCTGATGTGAAGTCATCACAGTCCTAAACAGGTCTATTGGGATCTGCTCCCTGGGCAGGTAGAGCATGATGGTTTTATTATAATATCCCTCTGATTCCTGTAGAGTTCATTAAGTTAAACCAAATTAATATGTGGCTAGAACTCATATGTTTTTTGTTATGTGTCACTGGCACATAGCAAAATAACAGAGGATTCAAGTAAAAACAAACTATCAAATGATTTCAAACTCAAAAGTTATAAACTGATCTCTATGTATAGATCAGTGAGAACAAATGAGACTTACTGTATAGCTCAAGTGCCATTCAATGAGTGTGAAAAGGGTAACAGCCGCCAGAACTTTACACATTAATATGTTGGTCCTGCCAGAACACGAGTCCATCTGACACTGGCACTGCTCTGACCTCTGGTGAATCAAGTGGCCGGTGCCAACATAGTGCATGGATCAGTTGTAATCCACAGGGTGCAGGGAGGGTTGTGTTCCACAAAGCACTGCACTTCTCCCAAAATCCTCTGCGCCTTGCAGTGTGGGTTTGTAATCCACAGGGTACAGTGAGAGCTGTAATCCACAATGCTCTGTACTTCTCCCCAAAATCCTCTGCGCCTTGCAGTGTGGGTTTGTAATCCACAGGGTACAGTGAGAGCTGTAATCCACAATGCTCTGTAATTCTCCCCAAAATCCTCTGCGCCTTGCAGTGTGGGTTTGTAATCCACAGGGTACAGTGAGAGCTGTAATCCACAATGCTCTGTAATTCTCCCCAAAATCCTCTGCGCCTTGCAGTGTGGGTTTGTAATCCACAGGGTACAGTGAGAGCTGTAATCCACAATGCTCTGTAATTCTCCCCAAAATCCTCTGCGCCTTGCAGTGTGGGTTTGTAATCCACAGGGTACACTGAGAGCTGTAATCCACAATGCTCTGTAATTCTCCCCAAAATCCTCTGCGCCTTGCAGTGTGGGTTTGTAATCCACAGGGTACAGTGAGAGCTGTAATCCACAATGCTCTGTAATTCTCCCCAAAATCCTCTGCGCCTTGCAGTGTGGGTTTGTAATCCACAGGGTACAGGGAGAGCTGTAATCCACAATGCTCTGTAATTCTCCCCAAAATCCTCTGCGCCTTGCAGTGTGGGTTTGTAATCCACAGGGTACAGGGAGAGCTGTAATCCACAATGCTCTGTAATTCTCCCCAAAATCCTCTGCGCCTTGCAGTGTGGATTTGTAATCCACAGGGTACAGGGAGAGCTGTAATCCACAATGCTCTGCAATTCTCCCCAAAATCCTCTGCGCCTTGCAGTGTGGGTTTGTAATCCACAGGGTATAGGGAGAGCTGTAATCTACAATGCTCTGTAATTCTCTCCAAAATCCTCTGCGCCTTGCAGTCTTCTACTCAGGCAACACCTAGGGGTCAAATATGCCTCCTCTCTTTCCCTGGCTTTAGCCCCCCTCAGACACCCAGCTCCAACCTAGGCAGCTGCCTGGTCCTGCTGCTCAGGCATCCATCTCTCCCGGGAACCCTCCCCAGCTGCCCTCCCCTAGTTTTTTCCCACTGCCTTTGACAATAGTTCCACAGTGGGGCAAGTCTCTCAGCGTTTCCCCGACTCCTCACTAGATTCCAAACTGTATCAAACTTATACACTGAGGCAGTCCCTTCTCCCAGTCTGCCTTTCTCTTCCCTCCCTCCCTTCAGCCCCTGGAAGGGAAACAGAGTAGCTTTGCTCTTTCACCCCCCTTTCTCCCAGGTTCCTCCACTTTGGTCCAGTTAAAAAGCACACTTGCTTCTAAACAGAAATGAAACAGTCCTCTGGTTTTCCCTTCTTTTCCTTTAACACAGTCACAATCTACACAATCCAGCTTGTTCAGTTTCAACCTTTGCTTCACTTCACTCCCCTCCTACTAGCAGGTTAGGGAATGTAAGGGTCCCACCCTTTCTCTGTCAGCACCAACTCCTGACCACCTCCCACTTGACCCAGGTTGAAACCTTCATTTATTAATTCACTGCTCACATAGCCACCTTTTCCCTCCCTTCATTAGGCCAGAGAACCAAGCTGCTGTCAGCCATTTTAGCTCTCTACCTTTAACTCTAGGCAAAGCAGAAATGTCCATAGGCTTCTCTCAAATGCTCCCTCTCTCTCTCTCTCTCTCCACCGGTTGCCAATCCATAGACTCATCTACAATCCTCTCCTCCAGCTGTCCATCATCCACCTGATTAATCCTTCCCAGATCCTCCTCCCTCCCCTTAGCATTCTGGGACTGGTAGTGTGGATAACTCTTCCTGGCTCTACCCTGTATCTCCCTCAAGGGCTGCTGGGAATTGTAGTCCTTGGGTCTCACTGTTTTCTCTGAGGAAGGTGACCAGCTGCTTTCTCTGACCTGTTTGATCCTTGGGGACTGGAATCTACGGGCTTTGCCCTCCCGTGTGGGTTTAGGACACCCTAAAGGAGACCTTCTCCCTCCTGCCTTAGCTGTTTCCCACTCCATGCCCCCGTACTCTTCACACAGTACAACAAGGTTTGAATGAATTTGGCACTCAGGGCCGGACGCAGCGTAAGATGTTGCCTGAGGTGGAGCTAACATGCCGCCCTCCCCAGGCTGAGATGCCCCCCCCCTCGTCATCGTGACATTCCAAACCCAACAGCGGCAGTGATTCCCATATACTGCCCTGCTGCCATTGGCATACGCCTCTACCTTTCACTGCGGCTGCCTGAGCGAACAAGGAATTTACTTCAGGCGGCCGCAGTAGAGGGAAGAGACGGGTGCCGGACGCTGCAGTAGGGCAGTGTATGGAATTGCAGCTGCTGCCTGGTTTGGAATGTGACTGTGATGAGGTACATATAAGTACATAAGTAATGCCATACTGGGAAAAGACCAAGGGTCCATCGAGCCCACCATCCTGTCCACGACAGCGGCCAATCCAGGCCAAGGGCACCTGGCAAGCTTCCCAAACTTACAAACATTCTATACATGTTATTCCTGGAATTTTGGATTTTTCCAAGTCCGTTTAGTAGCGGTTTATGGACTTGTCCTTTAGGAATCCGTCCAACCCCTTTTTAAACATTGTAAAGTCGCCCCCGAGATGAAACTCCTGAAGAGTGCTGCCTGAGGCTCCCGCCTCAGGTGGCCCAATGGTCAGACCACACCTGTAGACACTCAGCTCTTTTGAGAACCCCTTCTGCAAAGTAATAAGTCAAGAGGAAGTACATTAGTACATAAGTAGTGCCATACTGGGAAAGACCAAAGGTCCATCTAGCCCAGCATCCTGTCACCGACAGTGGCCAATCCAGGTCAAGGGCACCTGGCACGCTCCCCAAACGTTGATGGTTCAAAAGCCTGTGTTTATTTGCAGAGTTACTTTACAAAATCCAAAGATTCAAATAGCAACTGACCATATAGCAGACTTTTCCAAGATAACTTCTCAGTATCAGTATGTGCTGAGCACAGAGTTAAGATAACTGGTTAAACATATAATTTATTTTTAACAGAACAGTCATGTTAGAGACCCAAAACAAGCCCAGTTTTTGCCACATAAAAGAGATTCATTTCATGAAGCAATTTGCACACATAAAGCGTATTTCCAATTGGAAAATGACTGATATAGGTGCTCAATCTCAAAGCACATAGACGTACAGAGTTACACGGATGGGCATTTTCAATATGATGCCCAAATCCGACTTTGGATGTTTTGCAGAAAACCTGAAAAACATCTTTCTTTTTTGTTCAGATATTTCCTAGATATATTATGTTTAGTGCTTCTATCTTTTTGGACCATTTTAGAAAAAAAAGGTCCAACTGAAAAAGACACAAAATCAAGTCCTTGGGACATAGGAGGAGGAGCCAGCATTCTTAGGGCCCCTTTTACTAAGCCACGTAAGGCTGCGCCAAAATGAACTTACCACCTGTCTACCATGTGGCTCTTCTGGTAATTTCATTTTTGGCGCTGGTCTGCTAGGCGCGTCCTAAAAATATATTATTTTTTGGGACACACGTAGCAGATGCCCACCAAGTGGCATCTGACGCACGTAGGTCCTTTACCACTAGGTCTTTGGCTGGCGATAAGATCAGAGACCCAAAATGGGCACGTGGCAATTTTGATTTTGCCACACCTGCATTTTCGAGGAAAATATTTTTAAATGATATTTTTGGTAGGTGTGCTGAAAACGAATTCTGTGCGCACCCAAAACCCGAGCCTACACTATCGCAGGCCACTTTTTGCTATGGAGCACCCTAGGGGACCACTGCAGTGGACTTCAAATAAAAGGTCCCAGGTACACATCTCACTATTATCCCTTTATATTTTATGGTGAGCCATCCAAAACCTACCAAAAATCAACTGTACTCAACTTTACACCCCTACAATAGCCCTTGTGAATGTAAATGTCAACCTATATTTGGGTACAGTAGGTTTCTGGTGGGTTTTGGAGGGCTCATACTTTCTACCACTAGTATAACAGTTAGAGTGGGTTAGGGTCCTGAGTTCCCTTTTCTACAGTGCACTGCAATGACCACTAGGCTACTCCAGGGACCTACTTGCTGCTGTAATAGGACTGGCCATAACATCTGAAGCTGTCAAAGAGGTTGGTATGTACTGTTTCATTCACATCTTTGAGGGGGTGGGAGGTGGTCAGAGACCACTGGGTGAGTATGGGGGTCAAACCTAAATCCCTCCAGTGGTCATCTAATGATTCAGAGCACCTTTTTATGACTTACAGGCTTATTTTTGAAAGAGAAGGGCGCACATCTTTCGACACAAATCGGAAGATGGGCGTCCTTCTCACAGGGTCGCTCAAATCAGTATAATTGAAAGCCGATTTTGGGTGTCCTCAGCTGCTTTCCGTTGCGGGGATGACCAAAGTTCACAGGGGAGTATAGGAGGCATAGCGAAAGCGGGACTGGGGCGTGATTAAGAGATGGGTGTCCTCGGCCGATAATGGAAAAAAGAAGGGCGTCCCTGACGAACACTTGGACGACTTTATTTGGTCCTTTTTTTTACGATCAAGCCACAAAAATGTGCCCTTAATAACCAGATGGCCACCGGAGCGAATCGAGGATGACCTCCCCTTACTCCCCCAGTGTTCACTAACCCCAATGAAAAAAAAATTAAATATTTTGTCCAGCCTCTATGCCAGCTTCAAATATCATACCCAGCTCCAATAGATCAGTATGCAGGTCCCAGGAGCAGTTCTAGGGGGAACTGCAGTGCACTTCAAGCAGGCGGACCCAGGCCCATCCCCCCCTACCTATTACATTTGTGGTGGTAAATGTAAGCCCTCCAAAACCCACTACAAACCCCATATCTAGGTGCCCCCTTCATCCCTAAGGGCTATGGTAGTGGTGTACAGTTGTGGGAAGTGGGGTTTGGGGGGCACAGCACACAAGGTAAGGAGCTATGCACCTGGGAGCTTTTTCTGAAGTCCACTACAGTGCCCCCTAGGGTGCCCGGTTGGTGTCCTGGCTTGTGAGGGGGACCAGTGCATTATGAATACTGGCTCCTCCCATGACCAAATGGCTTGGATTTGGTCGCTTATGAGATGGGCGTCCTCGGTTTCCATTATCGCCGAAAATCTGGAACGACCATCTTTAAGGATGACCATCTTTAAGGACAACCATCTCTAAGTTCGACCTAAACGTTGAGATTTGGGCGTCCCAGACTGTATTATCAAAACGAAAGATGGACGCCCATCTTGTTTCGATAATATGGGTTTCCCCGCCTCTTCACGGGGACATCCTGCGAAGATGTCCTCAGGAAAACTTGGGCACCCCATTCGATTATGCCCCTCCCTGTCATTATGAAAACAAGTCTAGTCCAAAAAGTCTTAGTTATAGTCCTGGGTGCTTTTATTTTGTTTCCTTCTGGCAGAAAAACATCCAAAATAGTTGCTGAGTCATTGTGAGCAGACCAGAGAGAGTTCAATAGTACTTTAGAGCACCCTCAAGATACATTTGTCTTTAGTGGGTCTTCATGATGGTTTTTTTCAGGGCCACTTTTAACTCTCTGCTTCTCAAACTATAAATCAGAGGGTTTAGCAGTGGGAGAGTGACTATATACATTGCTATAGGTAACTTGTTTAGATCTGCAGAATCCATTGCCCCAGGGTGTATATACACTCCTATCATAGTCCCATATGCCAGAAGGATGACAGTAAGGTGGGATGAACAGGTGGAGAAGGCCTTGCTTTTGCCCTTTGAAGAGCGGATTTTCAAGATGGTGGAAATGATAAACACGTAGGAAGTCAGGGTTAAAAGAAATGGCACTAAGACTACAAATAACCCTAGTGTATAACTCATAGTTTCAATTATTGAGGTATCTGAGCAAGAAAGTTTCACCACTGCTGCAATTTCACAGAAGAAGTGATTTATCAGATTAGAGTCACAAAAAGTCAACTGGGATATAGCAATATTGTGTGCCAATGGATCTAACATACCTACTACCCATGAGGCAGCTGCCAGAACAGCACATGCCCTCTTATTCATGATGTCGAGATAACGCAAGGGGTTGCATATTGCAATGTAACGGTCATATGACATGGCAGTGAGAAGAACAAATTCTATACATATACATATTGAATAGCAGTACATCTGTAGAAAGCATCCCGCAAAAGATATGTCATAGTTCTTAGCCAGCAGAATTGCCAACATTTTTGGCACAATGGTAGTCAAAGAGCAGATGTCTAAGACAGACAGGTTGGCCAGGAAGAAATACATAGGGATGTGGAGGTGTCGATCAGCACATACTATGCAGATAACGAGGAGGTTCCCTAACATAGCCATCAGGTAGAGGACTGAGAAGAGAATGAAGAAGGGGAGCTGCAGCTCTGGAAACTCTGGGAACCCAAGAATCAGGAATTCTGTCACTCTGGTATGATTCATCATTTCACTGTTTTAAAGCTTCAAGGAAGAAGAAGAGACATAATGAAGTGAAACAGAAATTAGGACTCAATGTGACCAAACATATCACTAAATACTCCTAAAACACTGATGAACTAAACCAGATCAACTAAGAGCAAATGCAAGTAAAACATGTCTTTTATAATTCTATAGAGGTCAGCTTTGATAGTGTCACTGAGCTGGCTGGGTTGTGAAGGAACATGAATACAGGCTTCGATCTTTGCTAGTCCATCTAGGTTTAAACCATCTATTATCTCAGCAGACTGTGCACCATCAACCTGATCTCCCCTTTATATCCATCAATATTTAAAGCGACTAACAGCTTGTTACTGAGAGGGCATTTCTTTAACGGAACATCTTCATTTAGGTGTCCCAATGCCATACAGTGACTGTCTATTCTACAAAACGAGATTCCATTGGGTAACACTAGAATAACCCAGTACTGATGTGCCTTACATGTATGTGTCCAAAGTTACACCAGCGATAGTTAGAAAATGGTTGGGACGTGTGCAACTGACAGTTACAGGGGTAATTTTTATAACTTGGCACCATTAACTATGCATTCTATTGCCGCACACTGACCACCAATTCTATAAAGGGATCTTGGTGCCAAAAAGTCCTTATAGAATGCTAGTGTATTATTATTATTAACATTTGTATAGCGCTACCAGACGCACGCAGCGCTGAACACCTGACACAGAGAGGCAGTCCCTGCTCGATAGAGTGTAATACATGATTGTCATGTTTGAGTAACTTGCCCCCCAACAAATGATCTGCCCATACTCCAACGATGTCTATGCCCCTTGCACTTATGCACAAGCTTAAATAATAATGCAGTTATATGCGTTAGCACTAACTTTCTCAGCATTAATGCACATTAACAGTGATGTTTTCCTGGCATCTTTTTATTTAATTTTATAGAATTACCTCCTACATGCTTAAGTGGAAGACATGCATATGTCCCACCAATGCTCCATCACTGTTACATCAGTAGTAATGCCCAGCTTCTATCACCGTCTCTTCATTTCAAAAAACTCAAACCTCAGACTACATATTACTATTGGATCTGGCCAATGCACATTCAACCACCACACTGGCAAATATCACTTAAGCCAAGCGCCGATCAGGGTGGGCATGTAATCATCATTGATCCCATATCATATTTTATATTTTTTCATTATGCTTTTTCCGTTACAGTTCATTTATATTATTGTGACCAATTCTCTGAAAAGATACATCTTAAAGTACTTAGCTTGATGTAATTTTCTTCATTCTTTAGCATTCATTAGGAGTTTTCAAATAATATACTCCATAATTATTGAGGAGACATAGCACACCGACATGAATCCATGTTTCGCCATAGGCTGTATCAAGGTCAGTCTCCAAGCAGGTTCCTTTCATCGCGAATTTCAGATTATGGAGTATCGAGCATTGTTTTAAATGCAGATTGACTAATAAAGTGTACATTCATCTATCACTGATCTGCTGTTTTTTCTTCCGTCATGTTTACTAAGGTACATAAGCAAATAAGTACGTAAGTGTTGCCATATTGGGACAGACCGAAGGTCCATCAAGCCCAGCATTCTGTTTCCAACAGTGGTCAAATCCAGGTCACAAGTACATTTTATGCTGCTTATCCCAGAAATATATTGATTTCAGCCGATAATACTTGATTTATGCCCTTGACAAAGCCAGAGACCGCGAAACAGGGTCCTGTCGGGCGTACAACGGCATCGGAGTTGCCAGTTAAACTTTATCAAGTTTTGATGAAACTTGGGAAGCTCCAGCATCAGAAAACAATTGGATTTAACCTGGAGCCCGCAAGCTAAGTACCTTTAGTGCATTATTTGCGTTTTTTTTGCAATAATGTTGAATTTTTGAAATATTTGAACAGTAGTACATATTTCGATTTAAGTTTGTATGTGTATATGAGCACTTTTTTGTACTACTGGATGGCTGGAGGCTATCAATGATTAGAAACATATACAGTCCTTAGAACCAGACCAATAAATGGTATATATGGACGTTTGAGATACTATGAAACAACCTCCGTAGCCAACTAGTCTTCTATTGCAATAGATCTTAATCTGACCAGTGTTGTGTAGTTATACAAAGTCTTTTTGAGATTAAGTGCAGCCATTCTTTTGTATTTTTGTATCCCAGAAATAAGCAGTGGATTTTCCCAAGTCCATTTGATTAATGGCTTATGGACTTTTCTTTTAGGAAGCTATCCAAACCTTTTTTAAACCCCGCTAAGCTAACTGCTTTTACCACATTCTCTGGCAATGAATTCCAGAGTTTAATTGAGTGAAGAAATATTTTCTCTGATTCATTTTGAATTTACTACTTTGTAGCTTCATTGTGTGCCCCCTAGTCCTAGTATTTTTGGAAAGAGTAAACAAGTGATTCATGTCGACCCGTTCCACTCCACTCAATATTTTATAGACTTCTATCATATCTCCCCTCAGCCTTTTCTGCAAGCTGAAGAGCCCAAACCGTTTCAGCCTTTCTTCATAGGGAAGTCGTCCCGTCCCCTTTATCATTTTCGTCGCCTTTCTCTGTACCATTTCTGTTTGCACAATAACTTTTTTGAGATGCAGTAGCTTTTTTAGCATGTGGTAAAAATTAGCTCATGCTCAACGCTAGTGGTGCCCGTATATTCCTATTGGTGTCTATAGCACTTAGAACAGGCTAATCATTAGCACACGATAAAAATGCTAGCTTGCCTCTAGCTAGGATTAGTAAGCAGAGCCCTTAGTATCGGTACAGAGAAAGGTGCTGGCAATGAAATTCTGGGCACAATTCAGACTGCAATATTCCGATCCATTTTCTTACTTTCAATCTCGTAAACTTGTGAGTTTACCTTGCAGTTCCTTGATCTCACTTCTAGTTATGACCAACAACCTCACCACCATCCAAACTCCCCCACAAAACTCTCATTGCAAGAAAATTCAGGCTTACCTCCTGCAGCTTCGCATCGAGTGTTGCTCTGGACCTAGTGATGAATTACTCTAGAAATGGTCTACCTCCAGTAGGTTATTTATTCTTCAGGCTTACGTCATACCAAAGAATAACATAGCACTTGCAATTTGTGTCTAAGGAATTATCACACTGAGGAATATCAGCACAGGTTCCAATCTTTCACTTTCCTGAACAAGGGTTTCTGCATCCGTGCAAGAATGTCTTGAGGAGCTGTGAGTCATTACATTTCTTGACAGATCTGTTGGGATCTGGTCCCTGGGCAAGTAGACCATGAAGTTTTTTCAGAATCCTACAAATTTTAATATTCTTATTTTCCAGTTAAATACATAAAAACTAAAAAAAAAAAAAACTTATAATAGCCCTCGGACTCTTGTAGAGTTCAATAAGTTTTATTAACCCATTAAGTACCAAATTAACGTGTGGCTAAAACTGATATGTCATTTGTAATGTTTATCACTGGTACATAACAAAGTAACAGTGGAAACAAGTAAAGAATTACCAAATAATTTCAAAATCTAAATTTTAGACTTATACGGTCTGTGCTGGGGCTGGTGGTTGGGAGGCGGGACTAGTGCTGGGCAGACTTATACGGCCTGTGCCGGGGCTGGTGGTTGGGCGGTGGGGATAGTGCTGGGCAGACTTATACGGTCTGTGCCAGAGCTGGTGGTAGGAGGCAGAGATATTGCTGGGCAGACTTATATGGTCTGTACCAGAGCTGGTGGTAGGAGGCGGGACTGGTAGTTGGGAGGTGGGGATAGTGCTGGGCAGACTTATAGAGTCTGTGCCAGAGCTGGTGGTAGGAGGCAGGGATAGTGCTGGGCAGACTTATACGGTCTGTACCAGAGCTGGTGGTAGGAGGCGGGACTGGTAGTTGGGAGGCGGGGATAGTGCTGGGCAGACTTATACAGTCTGTGCCAGAGCTGGTGGTGGGAGGCGGGGTTGGGGGTTGGGAGGCGGGGATAGGGCTGGCCAGACTTATACGGTCTGTGCACTGAAGAGGACAGTACAAATAAAAACGTAGCACATATGAATTTATCTTCTTGGGCAGACTGGATGGACCGTGCAGGTCTTTTTCTGCCGTCATCTACTATGTTTACTATGATCTGTATATAGATCAGTTGCACCTAATGATACTCGTATGCCAAGTGCCCTTCAATGATCAAGAAATATATAGGATCAGCCAGACTACATTGAAGAAAAATTCCCCATATGTCCATTGTTTCCGATATTGAGAAATACCTGAAAAATCCGTTCCACTCCCAGAAAGATGCACCATAGTAGGCGGAGCCCTGCAGAGAGAAGGTCCTGACACTGGCTTAGCCCAGCTTGAGATAATCACTGTTGGGGACAAGGACAGAAGACCATGGGGAATGGGGAGGAAGAGAAAGGGTAAAAGAGAGACACAGGACCCACAGGGGTAGGGGTGAGGAGAGACCACTTTAGAGTAGTAGGGAAGAAAAACTGGACGAGGGGGGAGGTGGCTGACATTTGACATTGCTGGAGGTGTGCCTTGAGAAAGCCGGTAGGCGAAACATGTTGGTCATATTTTCCCCCTAGCCATGGCGCACTAGGGGTGGGAAGTACTGCTGGGCTGCTGCGGTAGCCCGGTGGTACTTCCTGATTAGCGAGCGGTAAGCCCGCGTTGTGCTTATCGCCACTTAGTAAAAGGGGCTCTGTGTTCACTATTCTATAAACTGCATATTACTGTAGACACAGTCTATAGAATAGCGCTGTACATGTTATTCGGACGTGCCTATATTTTAGACCCTATTTACAGAATCTGGCCCTGTGAAATTTCTTTCCATTTTGCATACATTCCTTTTATTTTTTTCCACATCATTCTGGTTTTAAAATGATGCAGAAGGGGCAACTTGCCTATAAGGAATGGCTAAAGCAGCTGGGGTTCTTCGGCTTGGAGAAAAGACAGCTGAGAAGAGATGTCATAGAGATAGAAACATAGAAACATGACGGCAGATAAAGTCCATATGACCAATCCAGTCTGCCCATCCTCTGTAACCCCTAATTCTTCCTGTTCCTAAGCGATCCCACATGCTTATCCCATGAACAGTCCTCGACTCCACCACCTCCACCGGGAGGCCATTCCACACCTCCACCACCCTTTCTGTGAAATAATACTTCCTTAGGTTACTCCTAAGCCTATTCCCTCTTAACTTTGTCATATGCCCCCTCATTCCAGAGCTCTCCTTCATTTGAAAAAGGCTCTCTTCCTGTACATAAATGCCCTTGAGATATTTAAACATTTCTATCATGTCTCCTCTCTCCCAGCGAATACATGTTGAGGTTCATAAGCCTGTCCCTATCATTTTTGCATTCAAGACCACTTACTAATTTCGTAGCCGCCCTCTGGACCGACTCCATCCTGTCTATATCTTTCCGTAGGTGCGGTCTCCAGAACTGCACACAGTACTCCAAATGAGGCCTCACCAGAGACTTATACAACAGCACTATCACCTCCTTTTTCCTGATGGTCATGCCTCTCTTTATGCACCCAAGCATCCTTCTGGCTTTGCCCGTCGCTTTTTCTAACTGTTTGAAAGCTTTAAGGTCGTCAGACACAATCACCCCCAAGTCCCGCTCTTCCTTCGCACACTGAAGCACTACACCCCCCTATACTGTACCGTTCCCTCGGAATTTTGCGACCCAAGTGCATGACCCTGCATTTTGGGGGATTAAACCTTAGTTGCCAAATATCGGTCCATTCCTCTAGCTTCGCTATGTCCATCCTCATGTCATTAACACCCTCCAGGGTGTCCACCCTGTTGCAGAGTTCAGTATCATCCGCAAAGAGACAAACCTTACCAGACAGCCCTTCCGCAATATACTGTATCTATAAAATACTGAGTGGAGTGGAACGGATAGATATGAATTGTTTGATTATGTTTTCCAAAAATTCTAGAGGGCACGCAATGAAGCTACACAGTAGTACAATTAAAATGAATCGGAGAAAATATTTCTTCACTCAATGTGTAATTAAACCCTGGAATTCATTGCCAGAGAATGTACTAAAAGCAGTTAGCTTAGTGGGTTTAAAAAAGGTTTTGATGGCTTCCTAAAAAAAAAAAAAAAGTCCATAAACCATTACTCAAATGGACTGTAGAAGGAATTGAACCCAGTTCCCCTGGTTTTCAGGACACTACACTAAACATTTGGCCCCTCCTCTGCTCTGGTTTTCTGCTTCCCTCCCACTCATTCTCTGTGGTCCGGTATTTTTCGGTCTCTCCACATCCCCCTCTCCCTCCCACTCACTCTGTGGGTCCAGCATATCGTCCACCTTTCTCCCTCAAACCCACAAACTCCTGGGTCTGGCATTTGTTCCCCCCTCCACCATCCTGTAACGTTGCCTGTCTTTGCCAGAAATTAATGTAGACCATCAGCCATCCCTGAGGCCTCCCTTTAGTCATGTCCTGCCTACAGAAAAGTTGCTATTGGAAGCGGTGGGATATGACCCAGGAAAAGCACCTGGGATGGCCAAAGGTTCACCTACACTAATCGTCAGTAACTACAAGCAAGTTTGCAGGACCAGCGGGGGGGGTGGGGGATGGGGTAGTAGAAAGACATACCAAACCCATGGTGAGTTTGTGGGTGGACGGGTTGGAGGAAGACAGCAGAGGGGATTTGGGCTAGAATACATACCAGACATGCATTGGAGGGTGGAGGAACCAGATATGAGAGTATGAGATATGCTGACTTCGGGATGGGACAAGGACATAGAGAAGAGATGTTGCATGGAGAAGGAAGCATAGAGACAAGGACACAGTGGGGAGATGGATGGTGGACATAGAAAGAGAAAAAAATGTCAAATGGACAGGAAATCCTGGAAAGATTGTTATGAAAAACTGAGAAAAGTAGAAAAGAGAACCTGGGACCAAAATGAATAGGGAAAAAAAGTGCCCAGACAACAAAGGTAGAAAAAAAAATGTTTTATTCTGAATTGAATATTTCAGCTTTGGGAAATGCACATTTCTGGTTTCTTTCATTTCAGATCCTATGTCTCTAGTATTGCTATGCATGCAGTGTCTTGACTATGGTTTCATTTTTTTTCCTTTCATACATCCTGCTCTTTCTCTGGTCTTATTCAAATCCAGTCTGAAGCCTCGAGGCAGCTTGGGATGGAAAAAGCACTGAACGTTGGGCGATCCATAATTAAGCATAAATAAAGAAATTGTAGTAGGTTCAAAGCCACCTCCTAGATCCTAAGAAACTTTGCCGAGCCCTGTAGGAACCTACGTAATTTTGTAAGTCTACGGTGCCCTTTTACTAAGTTGCGGAAAGCCTAACGCTAACATAGCGTATGCCAAATCGAGACTTCCGCTAGGTTAGTGTGGGTCCCCCAAAGTAGATGCGAAGTTGGAGTGCGCTATTTCCCTTGGTAGGAAATAATTTTCTATTTTCTAACACGGGGGGGGGGGGGGGGGCGTTCCTGGAGGTAATCGGCATTGCGGCCACATAGCCGTGCGTTGCCTGATTACTGCAGGAGTAGTGCGTGCGCCCTTTCTGCCAAGTAAACAGATGGCGTTAAGGGCTAAGGCAGTAAATAGCCTTGCGCTACTTTTCCCTAGCCACAGTAAAAAAAAACACAGGCCACTTCTTACCGTGGCTTAGTAAAAGGGCCCCTGTGTGCTTTGAAAAAGCCTTAGAAAATTGTATGAGTGAACACACACATGATATTACAGGCACCGACAAGATCAAAGGTACTTTTATGTGGCGTGCTGTGGTTTTCCAAGAAGACAAAGTGTGGACAAAGCAGTGATAAAATTGCGTCGCATGCACCCACGGAGAGTATACACAAATAACCATAACTGCATCGTTCGAAATAACTTCTCTCTACTGAAAGCTCAAAATAGCTTATTTATATCCAAATGCTGACATGAATTCACATTTTGTGTCTCAGTAGTCTTAGAGGCATCCCATCCTCCATTCAACGTCTGTTTCAATGGCACCATTCCAAAAATACGTCAGCCAGCTGTACATTGTGTCTGACCTATATCAGTCAATGATTTGAAGGAACAGAGTTCTGGGTTTTCGAAAGTCCTAGTATATGGAAGAAAATTGGTTACCGAATCATTGTGAGCAGACCAGTGAGGGGACTTGGAATAAGCCCTACAGTACTCTAGAGCAAATGATATCATGATCGGGGCAAGGTACAGACAGGCCAGTATTCAGACCATGGAAGTTGGCCAGGCTATCTCCCACGGTTCGCAGTGATTCCGGATATTCAATGCTGGGCCTTGTCTGGTGACTGGCATTGAATGTCCAGTTTATTTTTGGCCTAGCTTCAAGAAATATCCATATTCAGACTAACCCACCCAAAGATAACCCACATTATCAGGTGGCTATTTTTGGCTGATCCTGACCGGTTAAATGCTTTTGGATATCGGGAGAAAATGTCTTTAGTGGGTCTTCATTATGGCTTTTTTCAGAGCCACTTTTAACTCTCTGCTTCTCAAGCTATAAATCAGAGGGTTTAGGAGTGGGAGAATGACTATATACATTGCCATTGGTAACTTGTTTGGATCTGCAGTATCCATTGCGCCAGGGTGTATATACACTCCTATGATAGTCCCATATGCCAAAACAATAACTGTAAGGTGGGATGAACAGGTGGAGAAGGCCTTGCTTTTGCCCTTTGAAGAGCGGATTTTCAGGATGGTGGAAATGATAAACACGTAGGATGTCATGGTCAGGAGAAATGGAATGAAGACTGAAAATGACCCTAGTATATAATTCATAGTTTGAATTATTGAAGTATCTGAGCAAGAAAGTTTCACCACTACTGCGAGTTCACAGAAGAAGTGATTTATTACATTAGAATTACAAAATGGAAACTGGGATACAACAATATTATATGGCAATGCTGTTAATAAACCTGCTATCCATGAGGCACCAGCCAGAACAGCACACGCTCTCTTATTCATGATATTGAGGTAATGCAAGGGGTTGCATATTGCAATGTAACGATCATATGACATGGCAGTTAGAAGAATAAATTCTGTAGATACACACACCATATAGCTGTACATCTGTAGAAAGCACCCCCAAAAAGATATGTCATAGTTTTTTGCCAGCAGAACTGCCAACATTTTTGGCACAATGGAAGTCAAAGAGCAGATATCTAGTGCAGACAGGTTGGTCAAGAAGAAATACATGGGGATGTGGAGGTGTCGATCAGCACATACTATGTAGATAACGAGGAGGTTCCCCAACACAGCCATCAGGTAGAGGAATGAGAAGAAAAAGAAGAAGGAGAGCTGCAGATCTGGAAACTCTGTGAATCCAAGAATCAGGAATTCTGTCACTCGGGTATGATTTAGCATTTCACTGTTGTAAAGCTTCAAGGAAGAAGAAGAGACAGAATGAAGGAAAACAGAAAGAAATTAGGACCACACATATCACAAAATACTCCAAAAACACTGATGAACTAAACCAGATCAACTAAGAACAAATGCAAGTAAAACATGTCTTTGATAATTCTGTAGAGGTCAGCTTTGATAGTGTCGTTGAGTTGTCTGGGTTGTGAATGAACATGAATACCGGTTTCGATCTTGTTATCTTTGCTATACCATCTAGGTTTAAACCATCTATTCTCTCAGCAGAATGTGCAGTGTCATCCTGATCTCCTTTCATGCCCATCAATATTTAAAGCAACTAACAGCTCGTTACTGAGAGGTCAGTTCTTTAAGTGAGCATCTCCATTTAGGTGTCCCAATGCCATTCAGTCAATGTCTATTCTACAATACCAGATTATATTGTGTAATGCTAGGATAGCCCATTATGAACATGTCTTGCATATATGTGTCCACAGTTAGAACATAAGAGTAGCCATACTGGGTCAGAGCAATGGTCCATCTAGCCCAGTATCCTGTTTTCCAAGCAGTGGCCAAGCCAGGTCACAATAGGTCTAGCAGAACTGCGATGGTTTGTAAAAATGGTAGGGACATCTGTAACTGACAGTTACAGGGGTAATTTTATAACTTGGCACCATTAATTATGCATTCTATTGCCACACACTGACCACCAATTCTATCATGTATTTATTATTTAGTTATTTATTTATTTATTTGTAGCATTTGTATCCCACATTTTCCCACCTATTTGCAGGCTCAATGTGGCTTACATTTTCCATAATGGTGATCACCAATTCCGGAAGAGAAATACGTATTTAAGGTGAATGAGACAGAGAGAATTAGGAATACAGTTACAGAAAGTGCATTTTCATAATCAGAAATAAGAGATGTTGGATTAACTTCAATCATGATAGATTAACTTGGACAATCATAAATATTAAACTTCAATCTTGTTGATTAGTATGGACAATCGGGAAGTACAGAATTGTGTTTAGTGAAGATTCGGTAACTTGTATTTAGGATGGATTATTGTAGTATGCTATGTTGAATAGGTTAGTTTTCAATAATTTACGGAAATTATTTATGTCATGTGTTGTTTTTATTGATTTAGGTAGTTCGTTCCATATTTGCGTACTTCTATAGGAGAAACTGGATGCATATGTTAATTTGCATTTCACTCCTTTGCAGTTGGGGTAGTGAAGGTTCAGGAACGTGCCTGATGATTTAGTAGACTTCCTGTTTGGTAGGTCTACAAGGTCTAACATATAACCCGGAACTTCACCGTGTATGAACCAGAGTGCAGACGTTGAACGTAATTCGCTCTCTTAGTGGAAGCCAGTGTAGTTTTTCTCTTGTTTATAAAGGGATCTTGGTGCCAAAAAGTCCTTATAGAATGCTAGTGTATTATTAACATTTGTATAGCGCTACCAGACGCACGCAGCGCTGAACACCTGACACAGAGAGGCAGTCCCTGCTCGATAGAGTGTAATACATGATTGACATGTTTGAGTAACTTGCCCCCCAACAAATGGTCTGCCCATACTCCAATGAGGTCTATGCCCCTTGCACTTTCGCACAAGCTTAAATGAAAATGCTTAATGCACTTATATGCATTAGAACTAACTTTCTCAGCATTAATGCACATTAACAGTGCATTTTTCCTGGCATCTTTTTATATAATTTTATAGAATTACCTCCTACATGCATAAGTGGGAGACATGCATATGTCCTACCAATGCTGCCCCACTGCTACAGGCACTTTCCTGTGCTAGATTTCTGCAAATTTATATGCACAAGGGTCTGTAAAGGTGGGCTCCCAGATGCAGAACATCCCTATATGTGTTAAATATGATTGTCCCATTATTAGTCTTTGACTGCCTGATATTCAGCTCTATTTAACCTGGCCAGACCGGCTCCTGGCTATCTCCTTCTGAATATTCTCGGTTAGCAGATAGCAGGCTAACTGGCTACATCGCACGATATAACCGGCTAGCCGTGAATATTCAGTACATCCCCAGCTAAGTTTGCCGGCCAAATTGGGCCACCCGAATAGCAGGTTTAAACTTAAGCGGCCAGGGCTGGTTAAATTTAAACCAGACAATGATAAAGCAGATATTCAGTACTGGTCACCGAAAACAGCCCAGCATTGAATAACTGGGCTCACCTCCAACCGCAAGAGTTAGCCGAACTGTCTCCCACAGTCTGAATATCAGTCCCTGAGTGCCTGGACATTTAAGGACCTGTGCTAGCGTTTTTAGCATGTGCTAAAAGTTAGCACATGCTAAATGCTAGCGGCACCCATATATTCCTATGAGTGTCTCTAGCGTTTAGCGCATGCTAGTCAGTGCACGCTAAAAATGCTAGCGTGCCTCTAGCTTGGATTAGTAAGCAGGGCCCTTAGTACTGGTACAGAGAAAAGTGCTGGCAGTGAAATTCTGGGCACAATTCAGACTGCAATATTCCAATCCATTTTCTTACTTATTCAATCTCGTAAACATGTGAGTTTACCTTGCAGTTCCTTGATCTCACTTCTAGTTATGACCAACAACCTCACCACCATCCAAACTCCCCCACCAAAATTCTCATTGCAAGAAAATTCAGGCTTACCTCCTGCAGCATCGTATCGAGTGTTGCTCTGGACCTAATGATGAATTACTGTAGAAATGGTCTACCTCCAGTAGGTTATTTATTCTTCAGGCTTACGTCATACCAAAGAATAACATAGCTTTTGCAATTTGTGTCTAAGGAATTATCACACTGAGGAATATCAGCACAGGTTCCAATCTTTCACTTTCCTGAACAAGAAATGTGCAAGAATATCTTGAGGAGATGTGAGTCATTACATTTCTTGACAGATCTGTTGGGATCTGGTCCCTGGGCAAGTAGACCATGAACTTTTTTCAGAAACCTAAAAATTATGATATTCTTATTTTCCAGTTAAAATACATAAATACTAAAAATAAAGATAAAAACATAATATTCCTCGGACTCTTGTAGAGTTCATTAAGTTTTATTAATCTATTAAGTACCAAATTAATGTGTCTAGAACTGATATGTTTTTTTGTAATATTTATCACTGGCACATAACAAAATAACAGTGGAAACAAGTAAAGAACTACCGAATGATTTCAAAATCTAAATTTTAAACTGATCTGTATATAGATCAGTTGCACGAAATGATACTTGTATCCCAATTGACATTCAATGAGTGTAGCAGATCAAGAAATGTAGAGGATTAGCCAGACTGCATTGAAGAAAACTTTCCCATATGTCCATGATTTCTAATATTGACAAATATGTGAAAAATCTGTTCCTCTCCCAGAAAGTTGCATCATAGTAGGCAGAGCCCTTCAGGGAGAAGATCCTGACACTGGCTGAATGCAGCTTGAGATAATAACTGTTGGGGACAAGGACAGAAGACCATGCGGAATGGGAAGGAAGAAAGAGGGTGAAAGAGAGACATAGGACCCACAGGGGTGGGTGGTGGGGGTGAGGAGAGACCAGTTTAGAGTAGTAGGGAAGAAATGTTGGATGAGGGGGGAGGAGGCTGGAGTTTGGCATCGTTGGGGGGGGGGTGCCTTGAGAAAGCCGGTATGCGAAACAGGTTGGTCATATATTCCCCCTAGCCACAAGGAATTTTTATTAAGCTAAGTTAAATTTCCATAAAAATTAAAGAAGCTGGGGTGTAAAGCTTACGGCTATGAGAAGTTTGAACCCTAAGCGGCACCAATGAACTCAGTGGAAAAAGTTATTTGAATGATTTATAATGAAATTTTGATTAAGTCTCAAGGTGATGATAGAGTTGGTGAATTGGCATCTTGAGAGTGAGTTTATTTGACATAGAAGATTGTAGAACATGTGGAGGGGCATAATCGAACGGGGACGTCCATCTATAAGGGCGTCCATCTCTCAGGACATTCCGGCGAAGGGGCGGGGAAACCCGTATTATCAAAACAAGATGGACGTCCATCTTTCGTTTCGATAATAAGGTCGGGGACGCCCAAATCTCAACATTTAGGTCGACCTTAGAGGACCTTAGAGATGGTCGACCTAAATGTTGAGATGGTCGACCTTAGAGATGGTCGTCCCCGGTTTTCGGCGATAATGGAAACCAAGGATGCCTATCTCAAAAACGACCAAATCTAAGCCCTTTGGTCGTGGGAGGAGCCAGCATTCATAGTGCACTGGCCCTCCTCACATGCCAGGACACCAACCGGGCACCCTAGGGGGCACTGCAGTGGATTTCACAAATTGCTCCCAGGTGCATAGTTCCCTTAGCTTGGGTGCTGAGCTCCGCAACCCTACCCTTAGGGATGAAGGGGACACCTATATGTGGGTACAGTGGGTTTCGGGTGGGTTTTGGAGGGCTCACATTTATCACCACAAGTGTAACAGGTAGCGGGGGAATGGGCCTGGGTCCGCCTGCCTGAAGTGCACTGCACCCACTAAAAACTGCTCCAGGGACCTGCATACTGCTGTGATGGAGCTGGGTATGACATTTGAGGCTGGCATAGAGGCTGGAAAAAAATGTTTTAAAATTTTTTTTAGGGTGGGAGGGGTTTGGTGACCACTGGGGGAGTAAGGGGAGGTCATCCCCGATTCCCTCCGGTGGTCATCTGGTCAGTTTGGGCACCTTTTCAAGGCTTGGTCGTGAAAAAAAAAAGGGGACCAAGTAAAGTCGACCAAATGCTCATGAGGGACGCCCTTCTTTTTTCCATTATCGGCTGAGGACGCCCATCTCTTAACCACGCCCCCGTCCCGCCTTCGGTACACTGCCGACACGCCCCCGTGAACTTTGGTCATCCCCACGACGGAAAGCAGTTGAGGACACAAAAAAATCGTCTTTCGATTATGCCAATTTGGGTGACCTCGGGAGGAGGACGCCCATCTCCCGATTTGTGTCGGAAGATGGGCGTCCTTCCCTTTCGAAAATAAGCTAGATTGTATCAGGGCATTTTTTTTTTCCAGAAACAACAGGAAAAACTGAAATTTCAAGTTTTTAAATATGCCTTTAATAGTGTGCACTAGAGTACACACGTGGTCAAAAGAACGCAAACGGTTTCCAAAGAGAGCACATTCTTTATGAAGTAAAAGCACAGATTGTTGAAATCAACTACTTTCAACTATTATGCAATTAAACTCATTTCATTTATTTATTAGGATTTATTTACTCAAAGCAGTGTACAGGAAGAAAAGGCCAAACATAAGCAATAGACAATTACAGCAACAAAATAAATTTGGACAACAATGCACATTATGATATGAAGGGGCATTTTCGATATGATGTCTAAATCCAACTTTAGACGTTTTGCAGAAAACGTCCAAAAACTGAGTTGTAAACATGACCATTTTTGAACTGGCAAAATGTCTTCTTTTTTTTCAAAAATCACCATTTCCTAGATGTTCTTGTAAGTGGCCTAATGGTTAGAGCACAGGTCTTGCAATCCAGAGGTGGCCAGTTCAAATCCCACTACTGTTCCTTGTGATCTTGGGCAAGTCACTTAACCCGCCATTGCCTCAGGTACAAACCAAGATTGTGAGCCCTCCTGGGACACAGAAATATCCAGTGTACCTGAGTGTAACTCACTTTGAGCTACTACTGAAAAGGGTGTGAGCAAAATGGAAATTAAATAAAGACTCAGTGCATCTATCTTTTTGGAAACATTTTTTTAAAAAGTCAAAGTGATAAGTGTACAAAATTGAGCCTCTGGGATGTAGGAGAAGCCAGCAATCTTAGTAGACTGGCCACACAGACATCCCAGCAGAGCAGTGGGGCATCCTAGAGGGCATTCAGTGGACTTCACATACACATCTCACCTTTACCCCCTTATATTGTAAGCCCTACTGTACCCAACTGTACACCACTTAAAATAGCCTTTATGGCTGCAGATGTTACCTATATGTGGGAACAGTCAGGTTTTGGTGGTTTTTGAGGGCTCACACTTTCCACAAGTGTAATAGTTGGACTGGGTTATGGTCCTGGGTCCTTTCTCTACAGTTCATTGCACCGACCACTAGGCTACTCCAGGGACCTGCTTGCTGCTCTAATAAGACTAGCCTTAACATCTGAAGCTGCCATAGAGGCTGGTATGTACTGTTTCATTCACATCTTTCGAAGGTGAGGGGGGGCAGTGACCACTGGGGGAGTATAGGGGGTCATGCCTTAATCCCTCCAGTGGTCATTTGGGGCACCTTTTTGTGACTTAGCCATTCTGAAAGCAGGTCTAGCTCAAAACATCTTAATTTTAGTCCTGGACATTTTTGGTTTGTTCCGCTATGGCAGAAAAACATCCACATGTTAGGAAGGCCCTTGTGATTTGAACGCACCACAGATGAACTGCACAGAAAAACATCTACAAAATATGTGTCAAAAATAGCAATTTGGTCATTTTAGCAAGGAAAACATCCAAATGTCGATTTGTGCCATTTTTTGGACGTCTCTCTGTTTCGAAAATGAGCCCCATAGTATTCTACTTATACTGTCGACACAACGTACATTAAAATCTTTGTGTAGAGGTGGTATGAATACCAAGATCAAACAAAATATTTAATTTAGCTGCATTTGTATCTCACATTTTCCCACCTATTTGCAGGTTCAATGTGGCTTACATTGTGTTGCAATGGCGTCATCATTAACCAAAGTAAGTGGTTCAGCATACTGTTACAATTAATGTTCAAGAATAGTAGGTAAATAAGATGATTATACATAACATGTAAGTAGGAGCAGGTTAAGGTACAATATTCGATAATGATACTATGATAAAACAATCAAATTTAAGGATCAGTGATAGTTGGTTCTGGTATAGATTAGGAATCAAATCATTAAGGATAAGTTTTGTAAGTCTCTTTGAACAGGTGCGTCTTCAGTAACTTCCGGAAGGTTGTCAAGTTGTACAATGTTTTTATAGTATTCAGTAGTTTGTTCCAGAATTGTGTACAGAGGGAGGCGAAGCTAGAAGCATTATAGATTGGGTTCTGTACATGGTGCCTAAATTTGGACGCCAGAAAAAATTGGCGTGAAACGCTGTTCTATAAAGGGTGCTCTGAGTTAATCGTTCATCACAGAATAGCACTTGGAGCCCATTCCCGGGTCCAAATTTTTGGGTATCAGCATTTACACCTATTGAGACCTAGTGGAAATATTGGTGCCCAAACCTTGGCATTTGGGTGCAGGAATGGTGCTATTCTATCATTCCATGCACAATTTTTTGGAATGCCCCTGTCCAGCCCCCTTTCTGCACCACCTTTTGAGTTACGCACTAGTGGATTTCGGTAAAGTTATAGAATAGCACCCAGGATGTGCACACAAATATTTAATAATGGCAATTAACTGAAATAATTGATTAACATGAATGTTTTGCTATTAATTGGCTTGTAAGTGAATTAATTTGCTTGTGCATCTTCGCTAGGCACTCAAATTGGGGCACCATATATAGAATCCGGGAATATAGCTTTACCGTTTACCTTTGTTTTGAATGGTTTTTCACAATTAAATGACCCTTTGTGTTCAGGGAAGGCCTGAACAGAATAATATAGCACTTGGGGGTGAATATACAGCCCAGCAGTCCAGCACTGGAAGCCAAGATGGCAAAGATCTCCACAGCCACCGTGTATTTGCCTTTGGTGCTCAGGTAGGCTGGGATGAAGGACACCCAAACACTGAAGAACACCAGCATGCTGAAAGTGATATGCTGAGCCTCATTGAAACTGCCAGGCAACTTCCTTACTAGGAAAGCCACAATTAAACTTAGGAGAGCCAAAAACCCAATGTATCCTATCACACTGTAAAATGCGATGGTGGATCCTTCATTACACTGTAGTATCATCTTCCCTTTTTCAGACTGTATGTCATAGTCTGGAAATGGAGGAGAGATAAGCAGCCATGCAATGCATAAAGCAACTTCACCCAAGAAGCAGAGAAGGACTAGATAACTGGAAACTCTTCTCCCGACCCATTTGCTTAACTTGCTGCTTGGGTTGGTGGCTTTGAAGGCAAGGAGAACTGTGATGGTTTTTGCCAGCACAGAAGAAACAGCAATCGTAAAAATAATCCCAAACGACACTTGTCGGAGCAGACAGGTTATGCTTCCAACAGGGCCTACGAATACCAAAGAACCGAGGAAAGACAGAATGAGGGAGATTAAGAGGATGTAGCTGAGATCCCGGTTATTGGCCCTCACCACAGGAGTATCTCGATATTTAATAAAGATTCCAAGTACTATAGCTGTGACGATGGCGAAGAGAACAGCAATGGAAGCCAAAGCTGCTCCCAAAAGATCATCATAAGACAAGAATTCCGTAGCTCTTGGGAGACATTGATCCTTCCGCTTACTTGGCCATTGGTCTTCAGGACACTTCACACAGTTCTCAGCATCTATGGAAGAAAGTACGCATTAATTCTTATCGTTTAAATTTTTTATACCAATCATTCAGACATTTTAGGAAAAAGGTGGGACTAGTTTAGATGTACAATTTTTTTTGTTTGCTATAGGGAAATTCAAGAAAAATTCAAAATGTACTTTATTCTCCAAAATCTGCATCCATCCTTCTGTTTAACCATGCTTTCAGGGCTTCTGTAGAGTTTTGTGTTTTGTATTATATGCATTGTAGATGGGAATAAAGTTTGATTGAGTATGCATGGTATGAATGAGGAGTGAGAGATACTGGTTTTAAACAAACACTTCTGGACATTTGACATTTGTACTGAATTGTAATAAAGAGTTGTGGAATAATTACTAAACAAAGATTGGAAGTTACTTGGAGTATATGAGTATTGATGTTTGTAACTAGATAGAATACTGATTCTCAAGTTCTTTGTGATATAAATCTATTAGGGACAACCTGACTGGCTGGTGGTCTCCAGTACAGGTTTGAGAACCACTGGTCTGAGAGCAATACTTTTTCTTTGGTTAGTTAAGTCACTGTACCAGTAGTTGCTTCTTCTGATGTTATAAGGAGCCTCAAGGTTGCAAGATGCCCCAGGAGGAAAGATAAAGAAATAGTCATCTGATTCTTTAAAAGGGGTGGTAAGACTCAAAAGAAACACCATAAGCTGAATCTCAGAGTTAAAGGGACCTGTGCAGGATTCTGATGCCAGTCTTCATCTGTTAAAGATACTTAACCTGTAGTTGAGGAGGATATAGAGACTTCCTTTAATTGGGGGAACATATATAGAGTTGGCCTTAGAGGATACACAGGGGCCTAGGAAAAAGATTCTTCGAACCTAGGAGTATGAACGAGACATCAAGGGTAGCTCATCGAGATTTATAACCACTATGCCCGAGATTGAAAGCCAAGCAATGAGATTTTTCTGGGGGACCCAGCCATGTCTAACAGCAGCTATGATAGATGTTCATTCCAAAAACTGATATATTCTAATCAATAAGAAGAAAATAAAGTACATTTGTCATTTTATTTTTTTAATCATGTTGGTCCCAGTCTCTCTGGTTTCTGTTTTCCTTTGTCTTCTCTTAACTGTCTTGCTACAGTTTCCTTGTCCATTTGGCATTTCTTCTCTCTTCATGTCTACCTTCCCTCTGAAACCTATTTACCCTGTGCATCTTCTCCCCTCTGTGTCCCTACCACATCCTCCCACCATGTTGTATATCTCCCCCTCTCCTCTATGTGTCCTCTTTTTATCATGTCCTGTCTGAGTCCACATGCCTTCTCCTCTGTCCAGGATCACCCTTCTGTGTACCTTTCTACTTCTACATGCCCAATATCACCCTTCTGTGTCCGTTGCCCTTCACTTGGCCAGCATTGCTACTCTCTATCCCTAGCCGCCCCCCCCCTCCCCACACACACACACACATATCCAGTATCACCCCTCTGTGTTCCTAGTCCCTTTCCACGTGTCCTCCTTCTCTCCGGACTCTTTCCTTCCTTCCTCACACCCTCCCAGTGCCAGCATCTCTATATATTTCTTCTATCCTTCCTGCCCCCTAAGAGCCAGCATCTCTTCCCTCCCTATTTCCTCCATGGTGCTTGCCCCCATGAGTCCATCATCTCTACCTTTTCCTCCATTACCCACAGATCCCAGCATCTCTTCCCTTCCCCTACTCTTGTCATGGCATCACTTCCTTTTCCATTCTCCTAAGTGGCCCTTCAAACTTTCCAACAGGCTGCCTCCAACCGGCCCAGATTCTCTCTGCTAGGTCTTGCCCCATCAGAAACAGGAAGTCATGTCAAAGGAGGCAGGGACAGTAGAAAGAAGGTCCCAGGATGTTCATTGACAGTCAGCTTTTAGCACTTCTGCTACAGCAACCTTTAGCAAGTTTGCACGGTAGTGGCAGGGAAGGGAGAGGAAGGAGCATGAGAAATGCCAGAACAAGGGGAGGGAAGGAAGGAACAGAATAGAAGGGAGAGAAAAAGAGATACCGAAACCAGACTTTGGGGTTAGGGAGATGTGAAAAAAGCACATTTAGGTTTGTGAGGTTGGGAAGAGGACCAAATGCATGTGTCACATGCTCATTTTTGTAACTTGACCTGTCTAGCTGTAGACTATTTTACTGTGAATTTGAATACGTTTTTTTGCTCTGAAACATGTTACTGATTTTGTCTCTCCTGGAAACTGAACTCAGAGGGTGACCCTTGGACCAAGGTTTTCCCAGAACTTGCTGGTACCTTCCACAAGAACTTGTTCCTGACGCTGCAGAAGCCCCATGATTGCTGTGGCTTCTGAAGATGGATCCATCTGCTATGTCCTCTGCCTCAGGGGGTTTACTGCTGATGAGATCCATCAGTTGGCAGCTCACTGCAAGATATTTCTTGCCTGTGAACATATGTGTACCTGTGTTTATAGGCATTAATTTGATCAGTGTAGGTATCCCATATTCATGAAATGATATGATGCAGTTTGTTTACCTGATGTGTTGGAGAATTCTCCTTCAGAGCAAGGGACACAGTCAAAGCAGCAGACCGGCTTCCCAGGCGGGAGAACTTTCCTGTACCCGGGAACACAGCTCTCAGAGCACACAGAGCGGGGAGTCTGAAAAAAGAAAGAACGAGAGAAACAGACTCTATTGTCTATTAATTCTGCTTCCAGATCTTTCAGTGTGCTAAACTGAAATAAAATCCTTAAATTTCCTCCCTAAAGAGAACATACCCAAGCTTCCACACAGCCACTAGAGTTGCTACACAAAAAGCACATTATACCTAGCTCAACTGATGGCGTGTAAGTAAAACATACATTGCAAATAACTTACAGCAATAAGTGGGAGGCTTCCTATTCTAATACCCAACCTTCCTGCCAGCCCAGAGTGAACAAACCCAGTCCCTTCTGCTTCCTATCAGACCCCCAAAATCTATCTATGGTGGTTGTGCTTAAAAACAGGTCTAGACCAAAACATTGAAATTGTAGCTCTGGATGTTTTTCTTTTGTTCCATTATGGGAGGAAAAGGCTCAAGTGTTAGGAACGGCCTAATCCCACCCTCCGACAGGCCCTTGACATAACCCCCTTCTGATTTGTATGCACTGCAGATGAACTGCAAAAATAAAAGTCTGCAAAATAGGTTTCAAAAATAATGATTTGAAATTTTTGAGAAGAAATACGTGCAAATGCCACTTTATGACACTTTTTAGATGTTTTTCTCTTTTTTTCTCAAAAGATTCAATAGCTATTGCCATGCCTGGTTAAAGTAAGGATTCCACAAGATGGCACTTTGGTTAACAATGAGCTGCTGGCCCTCTGGAGCTGATTGATTGAAGCTTCCAACTTTGATGCTGTCTAAGGAGCCACCAGGGAGCAGGATCCAGTTTACAATGTCAAAGTATCCGGGTGCATTCCCTTTGTCATCAAAGAAAACCTCCTGTCCACCAGAGGTTTTGAAGCGTACCGCCTTAATATATCGGTTGAGCTACAAATGGAATGAAATGATTTAAAAAATTGTATCTAAGCAAAGGGTTGAAACTTGAAAATTGGCATTAATATTCACTAGAATCGAACTTGAACTAATTCAAGGAAACACTTACTGTGACTGCATGTAATTCGTATTCAGCTACCACTAAAAGGTAGGGATTAGCAGCCAAAAAAAGTTTCATTTTGTGCCATGTCCAGTGTCAACACAGGAGACTACAGCTTCTACGAAATACCCTGCTAGGTTGATTTTTAGAATGAGTAAATATAGGGGCCCTTTTATAAAGCCATGGGAGCGCTAATGCGCTGGTAATGAGCGCCAACTCTGCACTACTGCCAGGTTAGCACATGCAGCCGGAGGTAATTCCAAGTTTGGCGTTCGCCGAATCCCACGATAGAAAATATTTTTCTATTTTCTACTGCGGGGCGTTCCCAGCAGTAATGGGCATCGAGGCCACGTTGGCGCATGATGCGTGATTACCGCATGGGTAGCGTGTGAGCCCTTACCGCTAAGTCAATAGCGGGAGGTAAGGGCTCAGGCCATAAATAGGCGCACGCTAGTTTTAACTTTTTGCGCAAGCCCATTTCACAGCCCCCTCCAAGGGACACCACCTAAATTTAGGAACCAGCATTTTCACCACACTTTCAAATGGAGGTGCCTAGACTTAGGCGCGACGTATGAGCTTAAATGGTATTCTATAAGCCCTTCCTAACTTTAAGCATGGCTTATTGAATAGCACTTTTTTCTACACCAATTTTTTTAGATGCCATATACAGTGGGGGAAATAAGTATTTGATCCCTTGCTGATTTTGTAAGTTTGCCCACTGACAAAGACATGAGCAGCCCATAATTGAAGGGTAGGTTATTGGTAACAGTGAGAGATAGCACATCACAAATTAAATCCGGAAAATCACATTGTGGAAAGTATATGAATTTATTTGCATTCTGCAGAGGGAAATAAGTATTTAATCCCTCTGGCAAACAAGACCTAATACTTGGTGGCAAAACCCTTGTTGGCAAGCACAGCGGTCAGACGTCTTCTGTAGTTGATGATGAGGTTTGCACACATGTCAGGAGGAATTTTGGTCCACTCCTCTTTGCAGATCATCTCTAAATCATTAAGAGTTCTGGGCTGTCGCTTGGCAACTCGCAGCTTCAGCTCCCTCCATAAGTTTTCAATGGGATTAAGGTCTGGTGACTGGCTAGGCCATTCCATGACCCTAATGTGCTTCTTCCTGAGCCACTCCTTTGTTGCCTTGGCTGTATGTTTTGGGTCATTGTCGTGCTGGAAGACCCAGCCACGACCCATTTTTAAGGCCCTGGCGGAGGGAAGGAGGTTGTCACTCAGAATTGTACGGTACATGGCCCCATCCATTCTCCCATTGATGCGGTGAAGTAGTCCTGTGCCCTTAGCAGAGAAACACCCCCAAAACATAACATTTCCACCTCCATGCTTGACAGTGGGGACGGTGTTCTTTGGGTCATAGGCAGCATTTCTCTTCCTCCAAACACGGCGAGTTGAGTTCATGCCAAAGAGCTCAATTTTTGTCTCATCTGACCACAGCACCTTCTCCCAATCACTCTCGGCATCATCCAGGTGTTCACTGGCAAACTTCAGACGGGCCGTCACATGTGCCTTCCGGAGCAGGGGGACCTTGCGGGCACTGCAGGATTGCAATACGTTATGTCGTAATGTGTTACCAATGGTTTTCGTGGTGACAGTGGTCCCAGCTGCCTTGAGATCATTGACAAGTTCCCCCCTTGTAGTTGTAGGCTGATTTCTAACCTTCCTCATGATCAAGGATACCCCACGAGGTGAGATTTTGCGTGGAGCCCCAGATCTTTGTCGATTGACAGTCATTTTGTACTTCTTCCATTTTCTTACTATGGCACCAACAGTTGACTCCTTCTCGCCCAGCGTCTTACTGATGGTTTTGTAGCCCATTCCAGCCTTGTGCAGGTGTATGATCTTGTCCCTGACATCCTTAGACAGCTCCTTGCTCTTGGCCATTTTGTAGAGGTTAGAGTCTGACTGATTCACTGAGTCTGTGGACAGGTGTCTTTCATACAGGTGACCATTGCCGACAGCTGTCTGTCATGCAGGTAACGAGTTGATTTGGAGCATCTACCTGGTCTGTAGGGGCCAGATCTCTTACTGGTTGGTGGGGGATCAAATACTTATTTCCCTCTGCAGAATGCAAATAAATTCATATACTTTCCACAATGTGATTTTCCGGATTTAATTTGTGATGTGCTATCTCTCATTGTTACCAATAACCTACCCTTCAATTATGGGCTGCTCATGTCTTTGTCAGTGGGCAAACTTACAAAATCAGCAAGGGATCAAATACTTATTTCCCCCACTGTATAGAATTCACTCCTTAATGCGCAGGTAACACCACATTAACTGCTAGGACAAAGATGTGTCATGATCATTTACCTGCCATGGTTGGAATTCCAGTTTTAGATCTTCCCCAGATTGAGTCTTGTCTGCGTACATGTCGTGCAAAGCATGAGCCATGGCGTAGATCGCGGTGTAGAGACTATAAGTGAAATGAAAATTATCCATACTGAAATGCCAATGAGATAGGTTAGACCGCATGCCCTGTCCTGAGCATCTGGACAAACTGGACAACGGATCACAACCAAATTTGTGCTCCCGGAGAGGCTGCAGGAAGGAGAGTTCTGAGAATCCGGATGAGTGGATACTGTAAAGGAACTCTCTGAATCCTGGGATCTCACCTTTAGCAATGCTAAATACTAGAGAACTGTTGAATGTGATACAAGTTGTAATCGTGCCTGGAGTATTTATGTTTGCAAGGGAAGAGGAGGCAGCAGAGATGATCCACACTTTATTGACTTCTTTACGCCAATCTACACGATAGCAGAAATTTAATACAAAGTAACTTTTAGTGCTGAGGAGAATAACCACATTGGCCAATGATTTTCTGACCACGTTGATAACCTGATGAATCTGTCGGTCAGCAACGTGAAAGATGCTGGATACCACTTCCACAAAAGCTACACAGTTGCCGCTCCTGACAATCTCCCTTTTTAGTTCTACACAGGTTCTCTGATCGCTTTCATCATCTAAAGTGAGAATCCCCACCCAATTCCATCTGAAGAGAATCAGGAGCTGAATCAAACCCTGAAACTGAGAATGATCATTCGGGACAGTGCGATAAAAGAATGGAAATTCAATTCGGTTATTAAAGAGCAGATCCATCGCTCCATAACTGATCTGTAATTAAAACAAAATCAAAGGAGAAGTCACTCTTTCACTGCTTTGTTTATTTATTTATTAGGATTTATTTACCACCATTTTGAAACAATTCACTCAAGGCAGTGTACAGTAAGAATAAATCAAACATAGGCAATAGACAATTACAGCAGTAAAAAAAACATTGAAATAACAAATAAGACATAAGCATCGCCACACTGGGACAGACTAAAGGTCCATCTAGCCCAACACCCTGTCTCTGACAGTGGCCAATCCAGGTCACACTCACCCGACAAGATCCACGGAGCAAAGCATTTTGTACTGCTTGTCCCAGAAATAGTGTATTTTTCCTACGTCCATTTAATATCAATATCAATACAATAAATATCAATACAAAGCATGACTCTTGTTGTTAACAACGGGAGTGCTGCGCAGTAGGAGGTTCTTTACTAAAGTGTGAAGAAAAATGGCGTGTGCTATTGTAGATGGGTGTATTGGATGCGTGTAGGTCTATTTTTCAGCACACCTACAAAAAAGGCCTTTTTCTTTTGGCCGTAAAATGGACGTGCGGCAAAATGAAAACTGGGGCACGTCCATTTTGGGCCTCAGACCTTACCGCCACCCATTCACTTAGCCGTAAGGTCTCACGCATTAACCAGGCAGTAATCATCAGCATGCGTATAATGCCGATTACCACCTGGTTAGTGCCGTGCGTCAGAAAATTTCCAGCGTGCCTACTGGATGCGTGTACAAAATGAAATCAGCACCCTGGCCACGTGGTAGCTGGGTGGTAGTTCTGAATTGGCACATACTGGGCACATATAGGCACCTACGCGGCTTAGTAAAAGGGCCCCTAGGATTTTTCAACTGAAGCAAAGAGACATGTTTATTGGACATAACTTAATACATTTCTTGATTAGCTTTCGAAGGTTGCCCTTCTTGGTCAGATTGGAAATAAGCAAATGTTGGTAGATGACAGTATATATAAGTGAAACATCAAAGCATTTCACTTTACATACTGTCTTATATACTGTCATCTACCAACATTTGCTTATTCCCGATCTGACGAAGAAGGTCAGCCTTCGAAAGCTAATTAAGAAATGTATTAAGTTATATCCAATAAAAAAGGTATCTTATTTTCTTTTCCATGTTTTATTTTGTTTTATTTCTATTGATTGTCTTTAAAAGTGGACTAACACGGCTACCACACCTCTCTACTGTATTAATGGAAAAAGAAATCTTAGCAAATCAACGGCTTCTTTTACAAGCCGTGCTAGCGATTCCTGCGCAACAGATGAGAGGAAGCCCATAGGAATTGAATGGGCGTCCTCTCGTTTGCCGCACCGAGAATCGATAGCGCGGCTTTGTAAAAGAAGCCGTTGATTTGCTAAGATTTCTCAAGCACTGGTACCCTGCAAGCCGTCCCAATCAACCAGAGTAGGTTTGTTCAAATAGCCAGGTCTTCAGCATTACCTTTAATTTCTTGAAAAGGTAAAGGCATAGAATTCCAAAGATAAGGGACTGCAAAAAAAAAAACACACAGCAACGAGTTGCCTCTAATCATTCAAAACAAGGCCCTGGTAAAGTCATACGTTGACCATTTAAAGAGTGTAACACTCGAGGTGAAGAATGTGGGATAGTCAAAGAGGCCAGATATAGAGGGGTACCTTGTCGGAAAGCCTTGAAACCTAATAATAAAGCTTCAAACTGGATACGATACTGAATAGGCAACCAGAGATGCTCTTGTGAAGCATAAGTGGAAAAATAAACAGATAGCTGTGTTTTGAAGTGTCTGAAGCCTAGTACGCAGAATTTTAGTATTCCCTAAATATATAATGTTACAGTAGTCCATGCGAGTCATAAAAAGGGACAAAAATAAGTGAATGGAATGTATCATGATCAACAAAAATGCATGAACCGATCTTAGTTGGCATAGCAGAAGGAATTGGGATTTGCATACAGCAGCAACCTGTGGTTCGAAAGGGAAAGCAAAGTCAAAAAGGACTCCTAAATACTTGAAACTAGGAACTGGAGAAATATGGGTACCAAACAGTAAAACTGGAGTAGTAAGGGCAGTATAATGATCAGTTAGCCAACAGGCAACCATTTCGTTACTATTTAACACAAGGCAGTGATTCGCAAAGAGGTGGACTGATCAACAGTGACATGAAAGGAACGACCTGTGAGAAAAGACTGGAACCATTGAAAGACAGTGCCAGTGATCCCCAATGATGAAAGTTGTGAGAACAACAAAGAATGATCCACTAGGTTGAAAGCCGCAGAGAGGTCAAGAGAAACAGCTAAAGTGAAATAATGATTATCAAAGTTAGACCATACTTCACTTTAAAAGAAGCTAAAGACCGATTGATGGGGATGAAAAACTAGTGTTTTTTAACAAATTGACTTAGTTGCAGAAAATAATCTTCTCAAGTATCTTCGAAAGAAAGCACAAGTTAGAAACCAGCCTACAATTAACAGGTAGAGAGGGATCCGAAGTGGGGTTTTTCAAAATGGGTCTTAATGATGCTATTTTCCAGTCATAAGAAACTACACCATATGGTAGTCTAGAATTTACAATAGATAACAGAGGAGAAAAAAGACACAAATTTGGCAATTTTATCCAGGCTGAGGGACATGGATCCAGTGAACAGGAGATGGTTCTCATGGAGGGGCATAATCGAACGTTGCCGGTGAAATAGTTCACCGGCGATCTATTTTGGTGTCAGCGCAACAGCTGACTGGAACCGTATTATTGAAAAAGATGGTCGGCCATCTTTTTTTTCGATAATACGGTTTAGCCCGGCCAAATGCCTTGGATTTAGCCGGGGTTGAGATGGCCGCTTTTGTTTTTCAGCGATAATGGAAAAAACTGCGGTGATCTCAAACCCAGCGAAATCCAAGGCATTTGGCCGTGGGAGGAGCCAGCATTCATAGTGTACTGGGCCCCCTCACATGCCAGGACACCAACAGGGCACCCTAGGGGGCACTTACTAAAATTCTAAAAAAATATACAAATAGCTCCCAGGTGCATACCTCCCTTACCTTGGGTGCTGAGCCCCTCAAATCCCCCCAAATCCCACTCCCCACAACTCTACACCATTATCCTAGCCCTTATGGGTGAAAGGGGGCACCTATATGTGGGTAGAGTGGGTTTTGGGGGGAGGGGGTTGAAGGGCTCTACTTTAACCACCAGAAGTGGAACAGGTGGGGGGGATAGGTCTGGGTCCACCTGGCTGAAGTCCACTGCACCCCCTAACAACTGCTCCAGGGACCTGCATACTGCTGTGATGGAGCTAGGTATGGCATTTGAGGCTGGCATACAGGCTGGAAAAAAAAGTTTGTTTGTTTTTTTTGGTGGGAGGGGATTAGTGACCACTGGGGGAATCAGGGGTGGTCATCCCCGATTCCCTCCGGTGGTCATCTGGTCATTTAGGGCACTTTTTGGGACTTGTTTGTGAAAAAAAAGGGTCCAAAAAAAGTGACCCAAATTCACGCTAAAAACGCCTTTCTTTTTTCGATTATCAGCCAAGGACGCCCATCTCTCCTCGCCCAATAAACACACTCCAGTTCCGCCTTCACCACGCCTCCGACACACCCCTATCAACTTTGCCCGTTTCCGCGACAGATTGCAGTTGAAGACGCTCAAAATCGGCTTTTGGTTATACCGATTTGGGTGCCTACGGGAGGAAGACGCCCATCTCCCGATTTGGGTCGAAATATGGGTGTCTTTCTCTTTCGAAAATGAGGCGGTTAATGGTTCTGGCTGAAGAGAAGGTTTGTTTAGTCTTTGCAAATAAAGATTGTATTGACAGCATTTAATATGCCAGAGATTTCGATCACTCAGTCATTTGGACTTCCTCCGGCAGTGTTCCGCCTGACAGAATTGACATTTAAGTAACCTTAAACCATCATGGTACCAGAGCTGCCTATTAGATTCAGTCAGTCACAGTTTTGGGAGCATCAAATTCATCAAAGACAGAAGTCAGAGTAGAATGCCGTAAAGAGGCCTGTTCACACAATGGTAGGTTCTATGTTTCAAGCTCACCTCAAAACAACTGAAACATCACCAGTACTAATACAGGTTCACAAAACAAGGACAGGACAAAGCAGACAATGACACAGCAAACCCCAGAGTTATAAATGGGCATATGCTTCCTGTACCTGTGGGTATCTGTAGGTCCCTGTAAGTTTGGCTATTACACCTGATGTCCCTGAAGAGAGGCTTCCGATGACACCAGCCAAGCGACCTTGCTGGTGACAACTGTACCCAGGAACAGGGTCCTTTTCCCCTGATAAGATAATCAAAGCTTTACACAGTGAAATCATTCCCTCGGTGCATGAATCAGTTATATGGAAGCCCAGGGTAATGTTGGGTAATATCATAGGATTTCGGTTGATCTCCTCAATGGCATAATAAAAGGCCAAGAGATGTCGATAGTATCTGAGAGAAAATCTGTAAGTAAAGTTATTATATGTTTAATATTCATTTGATTGATTATTTATTTATTATTTCTAAAACTAATTCTTTGATTCATTTACATATTTAAATTTAGAGAGCAGCAAATTCTCCATAATGCTTATCTCCTGCACCATTTGCCATTATACTACTGAAACCCCAGAACCTAAAGCAGTAATTGTATAAGTCTTTCGATATATATTGGTATCTGAATGTAATAATTCAGCTGTGCTGTCTTCTGCAGATCTGAGCATATCTTCAATAGTCCATACTTTGCTGGTGGATGTTCTTATTGGTGGAGTCTGAACAGAGGGTGGGTGGGGGCGGGGCTGCACACTTATTTACATCATTTATGGAAGACTGTAAGTTATATGTATGGCCGGCATAAGTGCTACTACTACTACTACTACTATTTAGCATTTCTATAGCGCTACAAAGCATACGCAGCGCTGCACAAACATAGAAGAAAGACAGTCCCTGCTCAAAGAGCTATGTAATAAAAGTGAGCCAAGTATAGGACAATCAAGCCATTGTGACATCACTGATGAGGTTGGCTCTTATTGGTGGCCTGAGGCATTATGACATCACAATATCACCTCTGATTACAAGAGACTACTACTACTATTTAGCATTTCTATAGCGCTACAAGGCGTACACAGCGCTGCACAAACATAGAAGAAAGACAGTCCCTGCTCAAAGAGCTATGTAATAAAAGTGAGCCAAGTATAGGACAATCAAGCCATTGTGACATCACTGATGAGGTTGGCTCTTATTGGTGGCCTGAGGCATTATGACATCACAATATCACCTCTGATTACAAGAGACTACTACTACTACTATTAGCATTTCTATAGCGCTACAAGGCGTACGCAGCGCTGCACAAACATAGAAGAAAGACAGTCCCTGCTCAAAGAGCTATGTAATAAAAGTGAGCCAAGTATAGGACAATCAAGCCATTGTGACATCACTGATGAGGTTGGCTCTTATTGGTGGCCTGAGGCATTATGACATCACAATATCACCTCTGATTACAAGAGACTACTACTACTATTTAGCATAGCGCTACAAGGCGTACGCAGCGCTGCACAAACATAGAAGAAAGACAGTCCCTGCTCAAAGAGCTTACAATCTAATAGACAAAAAATAAAGTAATCAAATCAATTAATGTGTACAGGAAGGAGGAGAGGAGGGTAGGTGGAGGCGAGTGGTTACAAGTGGTTACGAGTCAAAAGCAATGTTAAAGAGGTGGGCTTTCAGTCTAGATTTAAAAGTGGCCAAGGATGGGGCAAGACATATGGGCTCAGGAAGTTTATTCCAGGCGTAGGGTGCAGCGAGACAGAAGGCGCGAAGTCTGGAGTTGGCAGTAGCGGAGAAGGGAACAGATAAGAAGGATTTATCCATGGAGAGGAAGGGAAGGGGTGTAGGGAAGGACGAGTGTGGAGAGATACTGGGGAGCAGCAGAGTGAGTACATTTATAGGTTAGTAAAAGAAGTTTGAACAGGATGCGAAAACGGATAGGGAGCCAGTGAAGCGACGAGGAGAGGGGTAGTATGAGTAAAGCTCACGGAAAACACATTTTACAAAGCATCAGTAAGCCCAATGCAGGACTTACCGCACACTAACCCAGACCTACAGGCAGCCCAACGTGGCCACTGGTGGTAGTTCTACCTTGAGCGTCATATCAAGCACGTTGGAAAAAAATGTTTATTTTATAACGTGGCACTAATCCTGCGGTAATTTAGCACCTTCCGTGGGTGGTGGTAAGTGCTCCCCCCCCCCCCCCCCCCGCATGGCCACGCAGTAAGAGTAATTTATTAAGGTAGCGTTTTACAAAGGCCCCCTAAATGTTACTACTACTACTACTACTATTTAGCATTTCTATAGCGCTACAAGACGTACGCAGCGCTGCACAAACATAGAAGAAAGACAGTCCCTGCTCAAAGAGCTTACAATCTAATAGACAAAAAATAAATAAAGTAAGCAAATCAAATCAATTAATGTGAACGGGAAGGAAGAGAGGAGGGTAGGTGGAGGCGAGTGGTTACAAGTGGTTACGAGTCAAAAGCAATGTTAAAGAGGTGGGCTTTCAGTCTAGATTTAAAGGTGGCCAAGGATGGGGCAAGACGTAGGGGCTCAGGAAGTTTATTCCAGGCGTAGGGTGCAGCAAGACAGAAGGCGCGAAGTCTGGAGTTGGCAGTAGTGGAGAAGGGAACAGATAAGAAGGATCCATGGAGCGGAGTGCACGGGAAGGGGTGTAGGGAAGGACGAGTGTGGAGAGATACTGGGGTGCAGCAGAGTGAGTACATTTATAGGTTAGTAGAAGAAGTTTGAACAGGATGCGAAACGGATAGGGAGCCAGTGAAGCGACTTGAAGAGAGGGGTAGTATGAGTAAAGCGACCCTGGCAGAAGACGAGACGGGCAGCAGAGTTTTGAACCGACTGGAGAGGGGAGAGATGACTAAGTGGGAGGCCAGCAAGAAGCAGATTGCAGTAGTCTAAACGAGAGGTGACAAGGGTGTGGATGAGGGTTTTGGTAGAGTGCTCGGAAAGAAAGGGGCGGATTTTACGCATGTTGTAAAGAAAGAAACGACAGTTAAACACAAGTAAAATCATAAAAACTACTTACCCAACGCATGTATGGAATATATAATAAAATGGAAAAAACGGGTCGGCATGAAATGCGATGCAATCAGACATCTGAATTATCCCACCTAAAAGCACGTCCCCTTTTTTTAGGTAGATGCATGTTTTATGAATTTCAGGAGAACAAATAGACCCGAGTTTCTGAATTGGGGTGCTTGGATTTGCTGCCGAAACCAAGACGAAGACCTTGCTCGGTACCAGAAACATGAGATGAAAAATCATTTTCTCTTCCGTAGGCACGATGTCATCGTATAATATTCTTGAATGATATACAAGTTACCTGAACAGTGAGGAGAAATATACAGAGACCGTCTTTTAAAATGTTCTCAGTTGCCAGCTAGGGCTAAATCGGGAATCCTTCCAGCAATCCAAGTGGATGTGCATTTCAGAGAACTGCTATAAACAGCTCCATCCTTTGTCCCTGCTGAACTCTAATTGCAGGCAGGTTAAGTGCAAATAAAGTCCACATCAGTAATAATCCATTTTATCAGGTCTGTTGTGAACTGGAAATACAACTTTTAATTATGTGTAGTAGTATACTGTTATAGCAAATTCATGAGAGAGAAAACAACTCTGAACATGTTTTGCTGTAATGTCTGTTGTGAAACCTCTTTTCCCCTGGCTTAGTGAGGAAGGACGCTGTGACCTTGTACTTCAAAGAAAACACTCTACACCAGCATATCATAACAGTGGAGGAGAAGCCTAGTGGTTAGAGCATCAGTCTTGACATTCAGAGGTGACCAGTTCCAATCCCACTGTTGCTCCTTGTGATCTTGGGCAGCTCACCTAGGGGCCCTGTTATGTAGGCACCTTGTGGTAGTTTCAATTTTAGAGCTCGTCCGCTACACGCACCGGAAAAAAAATAATTTTTATTTTCTGGCGTGGGGCAGCTACGCACGTCAAGTGACATTTGATGCGTGTAGACCACTGCCGCCCGGTTACCACTTGAGACCTTAAAGCTAGGTCGATGGCTTGCGGTAAGGTCTCAGACGCAAAATGGACACATGGCAATTTTCATTTTGCTGCGTGTCCATTTTCTGCAAAAATTTGAAACGGCATTTTTCATAGGTGCGTGAAAGATAATTCTGCATGCGCCCAAAACATGTGTCTACCTACTGTGGGCCATTTTTCAGCCCACCTTATTTATTTATTTAGATTTTGCTCACACTTTTCTCAGTAGTAGCTCAAGGTGAGTTACATTCAGGTACTCTGGATATTTCTCTGTCCCAGGAGGGCTCACAATCTAAGTTTGTACCTGAGGCAATGCAGGGTTAAGTGACTTGCCCAAGGTCACAAGGAGTAGCGGTGGGATTTTGAACTGGCCACCTCTGGATTGCAAGACCAGTGCTCTAACCACTAGGCCACTCCTCTACTCCCTTAGTAAAAGGACCCCTTAACACTCTATTGCCTCAGGTACAAAATTAGATTGTGAGCTCTCCAGGGACAGGAAAATACAGAGTGTACCTGAACGTAACTCTCCTTGAGCTACTACTGAAAAAGGGGTGAGCATAATCCAAATAAATATCAGAACAGGAGGTCATGCAGAAGTTGACTTATTTAAGGGGCCCTTTAACTATGCTGCAGTAACAAATGGTCCTTGCATGCCCTTACATAGATTTCTTTCATGCACTAAGGCCTTTTTTTACTGCAGCTGTAAAAAAAAAACACCTTATTTTCAGTTTATTTCATTTATGGCCATGAGCTAATGTTAGCATTAATGTGTGCCCACTTGGAAAAAATTACCACATGAGCAGTTACGACCATCTGTTTAGGAGGCAGTAAAGGCTCTGTCACGATTGTGACTGTATTCCATGCCTGCACTCACCTTGCCCCCGGGTGACCGGGCCCTGTGCTTGCTATGGACTGTTTTTTCCGTTTCTCAGACATATTCCAGGTTCCACTCCGGTCCTGATGTTCCAGCACTCCAGACTTCCCCCGGTGTTGCTGCTGCCAAGCCTCACTTCGGTGTTCAGTGTGTATTTCCTGTTTCTGTCCTGTAGGGTTTCCACTTCCCCTGTGTTTCAAGCCTCACTTTGGGTTCTGTGTATTTCCTGCCCTGTCCTGTTGTAAGGAAGTGCTTCGCTTTCATTCAGGGCCTTTGCAACAGAGGTCTTCAGATGTGCTTTCGTCTGTGAGTCTCTGGCAGCAGCCCAAGGGCTCACTACTCCGGATCACCCGTAGCGGTGTGACAGGCTCCCGCATTAACCAAGCGCTAACCAGTGCCGCCGGATTCTATATAGCACGCCTAGAGTTCTGTGCTGAAATTCTATAACAACGCGCGTAACTTAACAAGCTAAACAAGATAATGAGCAGTGAGAACAGCATTTAACATGCAATAATGAGCACTAATTGGCACAGATTAGAATTTAGGTGTACAAGTCACTAAACGTATTCTGTAATGATATGCACTGAACTTCTAACATGGGCAGGCAAAAAGGGGTGTGGTTATGGGCCGGGAAATGGGTGTTTCTTGGGCGTTCCAAATTTAGGCACCTAGTTATAGAATATGGCCCACTGAGCCTAAATCGACATGCCGGGGATTTACGCCATGTTGTTGTAGGTATAAATGGATACGTGGATTTACTACTACTACACATCACTTCTATAGCGCCACAAGGCATACGCAGCGCTGTACACCATACATGAAAAGGACAGTCCCTACTCAAAGAGCTTCACAATCTAAATAGGACAGGCAAACAGACAGAACAATTAAGAGGTGAGGGAATTAAAGAGGTGGGGATAAAGGGTACAGGGCAAGTGAGTAGTGGTTAGGAGTCAAAAGCAGCGTTAAAGAGGTGGGCTTTTAGCCTGGATTTGAAAACGGCCAAAGATGGGGCTAGACGTACAAGCTCGGGAAGTCTATTCCAGTGAGGTGCAGCGAGATAAAAGGAACGGAGTCTGGAATTAGCAGTAGAGGAGAAGGGGACAGACAAGAGAGATTTATCCACAGAACGGCGTACTCGAGGGGTGGGCATAGGGAGAGACAAGAGTGGAGAAGTACTGGGGAGCTGCAGAGTGAATGCACTTATAGGTCAGTAAGAGAAGTTTGAATGAATGCGGAAACGGATAGGGAGTCAGTGAAGTGGCTTAAGGAGAGGGCTAATGTGAGCATAGCGATTCTGGCGGAAAATGAGTCACGCAGCAGAGTTTTGGACTGATGAAGAGGAGAGAGATGGCTAAGTGGGAGGCCGGTGAGAAGCAGGTTGCAATAATCTAGGCGAGAGCTGATAAGAGTGTGGATAAGGGTTCTGGTAGAGTGCTCAGAGAGAAAGGACGGATTTTGCTGATTTAGGTGCTGAAATATCAACTAAGCGTATTCTATAATTGGCACCTAAATGTAGACATCGATTATAGAATACTCTTAGTCGGCACTGATTTCAGCGCCGATTTTTTAGGTGCCCATAATATAATCTCCCCATCGTGTTTGGTAATGTAGATGAGATAACTGGTTAGTGCAGGAATATCCGCCCGTGACCTGCCCCTCAAAAAAAAAATTAAGAAATCTATTTACCATGCAGACAGCACACGCACACATGCCTAAACTCAAGAAGAATGCTTTTGCACATCCAGGGGTCCTTTTACTAAAGCACATAGGCGCCTACTCAGCTTATTTTCGAAACAGAAGGGCACCAGTCTTTCGACACAAATCAGAAGATGGCCGCCCTACTCTCATGGGCGCCCAAATCGGCATAAATCGAAAGCCGATTTTGGGCGCCTCGAACTGCTTTCCACCGCGGGGACGACCAAAGCTCAAAGGACGTGTCGGCAGCGTACTGAAGGCAGGATGGGGCGTGGTTAAGAGATGGCTGTCCTTGGCCAATAATGGAAAAAAGAAGGGCGTCCCCTGACGAGCATTTGGCCGACTTTACTTGGTCCCTTTTTGTTCACGACCCAAGCCTCGAAAAGGTGCCCGAACTGACCAGATGACCACCAGAGGGAATCAGGGATCACCTCCCCTTACTCCCCCAGTGGTCACCAACCCCCTGCCACCCAAAAAAACAAATTAAAAAACATTTTTACAGCCTCTATACCAGCCTCAAATGTCATACCCAGCTCCATGACAGCAGTATGCAAGTCCCTGGAGCAGTTTTAGTGAGTGCAGTGCACCTCAGGCAGGCAGACCCAAGCCCATCCCCCCTACCTCTTACACTTATGGTGGTAAATGTTGAGCCTCCAACCCCTCCCCCAAACCCACTGTACCCACATGTAGGTGCCCCCTTCATCCCTAAGGGCTATGGTAATGGTGTACAGTTGTGGGGAGTGGGTTTTGGGGGGCTCAGCTCACAAGATAAGGGAGCTATGCACATGGGAGCAATTTATGAAGTCCACTGCAGTGCCCCCTAGGGTGCCCGGTTGGTGTCCTGACATGTCAGGGGGACCAGTGCATTACGAATGCTGGCTCCTCCCACAACCAAATGCCTTGGATTTGGTCATTTTTAAGATGGGCGCCCTCGGTTTCCATTATCGGCGAAAACCGAGTTCACCCATCTCTAAGGTCAGCCTAAATGTTGGGATTTTGGGCCGGTCCGGACCGTATTATCGAAACAAAAGATGGGCGCCCATCTGTTCGATAATACGGTTGGCTCCGCCCCTTCCGGTTGCCGTCCCGGAGATGGGTGCCCTTAGAGATGGGCGCCCCTGTTCGATTATGCCCTCTACATATGTACATACGTGCGTCAAATTAGAACTACCGCCTGCCCTGGGCGGTAATTCTAATTTTTACACACATCCAATACATGCGCCAGAAATTATTTTTTATTTCTGGTGCACTGCACAAACTGGGCGGTCTTCGGCAGTGTACTCATGCTGACGATTACCGCCTGGTTGACATGCGAGACCTTACCGCTAAGTCAATGGTTGGCCCAAAATGGACACATGCCAATTTTTTTTCGCAGCAGGTCCATTTTCGGCCAAAAAAAGGCCTTTTTTTTTCACAGACGCGCTGAAAAAACGGACCTGCAAAACAAGTGCCTAAAATTGCGCAGGCCATTTTTTAGTGCACCTTAGTAAAAAGCCCCCCTCCCCCCAGTGTTAGGCTTTTTTTCCTGCATTAAGCAGCTTAGTAAAAGCGCCCCTAAGATAAATATATAATAGCATGGTAAGATAGTAAATGACGGCAAAGAAGACCTGCAAGGTCTAGCCAATCTGCCCAACAAGATAAACTCATAAGATATGATATGATTACTACTAATCATCATTTCTATAGCGCTACTAGATGTATGCAGCGCTGTACACTTGAACATGAAGAGATAGTCCCTGCTCGACAGAGCTTACAATCTAATTAGGACAGACAAACAGGACAAACAAGAGATAACGGAATATTAAAGTGAATATGATAAAAATAAGGGTTCTGAACAAGTGAATAAGGGTTAGGAGTTAAAAGCAGCATCAAAAAGGTGGGCTTTTAGCTTAGATTTGAAGATGGCCAGAGATGGAGCTTGACGTACTAGCTCAGGAAGTCTATTCCAGGCACATGGTGCAGCAAGATAAAAGGAACGGAGTCTGGACTTAGCGGTGGAGGAGAAGGGTGCAGTTAAGAGAGATTTACCCAGTGAACGGAGTTCCCGGGGAGGAGTATAGGGAGAGATGAGAGTGGAGAGGTACTGAGGAGCTGCAGAGTGAATGCACTTGTAGGTCAATAAGAGGAGTTTGAACTGTATGCGGAAACAGATAGAAAGCCAGTGAAGTGACTTGAGGAGAGGGCTAATATGAGCATAACGACACTGGCGGAATATTAGTCGTGCAGCAGATTTTGGACAGATTGAAGAGAAGAGAGATGGCTAAGTGGGAGACCTGTGAGAAGCAAGTTGCAATAGTCTAAGCGAGAGGTGATAGGAGTGTGGACGAGGGTTCTGGTAGTGATTTGATATAACATATTTGTATTTGACCTTATCTGTCTTTGCCATTTCTAGGACACAGACCATGGAAGTCTGCCTGGCACTGGCCTAATTTTAACTACTGGAGTTGCCATCGAAGCACACTCCAGCCCAACCAGATCTGTCTAGCCATAACCAACATACAGACCGCAGAAGTCTACCCTGCGTAGCCTTTCTTCCCAACCACTGGATTTTCCTTCCAATCACTGTTAAGTTCTGTTTTGATTCCTATCTCTCTTTCTACATAGGGAAAAGCTCTTAGGGCCCTTTTACCAAGCTGCAGTCAAAAGGGCCCTGCAGTAGCAACGATGGCCATTCTTGCCATGTGCCAGGGCCCTTTTAACCACAGCAGGAGCATGATAGACCATGAAAAGTCTGTCGGTCAGGTAGGATTGAAATCTTAACAAAGCTGTATCGCAGATGTTATAATCAACTTAGTGCCTAGATTTATAATCAGAAGTTCCTTAAACCTTAAAAAGAAATCATCACCAAAACAAATAGCACTAGGCCCTCTTCTATTAATGGCATTTAAAGTTAGGTTGCAAATCTAATACCAGCTTGAATACTGAGCAGTTTATCTCCCAGTCTCTATAAACTGATCGATATCTTAAATAAAGGAGACCTCAAAGCTTCCTAGTGAAACAATTCAACAGCACCCATCTGAAGAGGTTCAGCGGCTGAATCAAACCCTGATACTTAGGGTTACACAGAGAATCATTCGGGACAGTGTGATAAAGAAATGGGAAAGCATTTCAGTCATTGAAGTGCAGACCTATCGCTTCACAACTGATCTGTGATTAAAGCAAATCATAAACAAATGGGTTGTCACTCTTTCATTGCTTTAGGGCCCCTTTTACCAAGCTACAGCAAGAGGAGGCCAGCTCTGGCATCGGCACATGTTTTACACGTGCGCCAAGGCCTCCTTTTACTGCTGCTGGTAAAAGGGAAATTGAGGTAGCGGTAATGGCTCCCATGTTAACCCGGTGGTAACTGGGCAGTGAGTGGCACTGCCCAATTACCGCCAGGTACACTCCAGCACTTCAAACATTCTTTATGAAGAAGCCCCCAGGATATATGAACACCCTAATCAATCTTCCAGCCAGGAATACATCAAGCACATCCCGTTCATTCCTAAATCTCCATTATCCTACCTGTAACGGCCTCAAATATAAACCCACTTAACGCTTCATCCTTTTCCTTTATCAGCACCCAATTATGGAATGCACTGTCAAAATTACTCAAAACCATCTCACCTTTAGGAAATTACTCAAGACCAGCCTATTCCGGAAGGCTTACTCCCAGGCTCCAACTAAAACCCAAAGTCCTTCAAAACAGCATATAAATGGACCATTTTGGATTCTCTTACCTTTACCCTTTTTCCCTTGATACCCTGTTCTTTCTATCCACTCTGACCACCACAATCTATTGTATTTGTATAACTACTGGACTGGCGATAGCCTTTTCGGTCTATTGTGGGCCACATTGAGCCTGCAAACATGTGGGAAAATATGGGGTATAAATGTGATAAATAAATAAATATTTGTAGCACTGGAAATGAAGGCGTGCTAGGGGTGTGAAGCACCACTGGGCTACTACGGTAGCCCGGTGGTACTTCCTGTATAGCGAGCGGTAAGCCCACATTGGGCTTACCGCTGCTTAGTAAAAGGAGCCCTTAGTTCTTGTCTCTACCAGCTTGGGTGCTCCACACAATCTTTTAGCTGTGTTAATCATCCCAATCCCTCATGTAGTATTGTTTATCGTATACCACTTTGAAGCCACTTCCATGGCCAATGGCAATATTTATTTATTTATTTGTTTGTTGCATTTGTATCCCACATTTTCCCACCTATTTTTTTTATTTTTTTGTTACATTTGTACCCCGCGCTTTCACACTCATGGCAGGCTCAATGTGGCTTACAATATTACATCATGGCAGGCGCCAGTCAAGAGTAGATAAACAATTGGTTACATACAAAGAAACAAGTGTAACATAATGGATATAATCAATTCAGTAAATCAGAAAACAGTCGAACTATCAAGTAAGTAGTGATGCATTGGAGCTCCTATTATTGATTATTATGGTAAGCCTTGTTAAAGAGAAATGTTTTTAGTGTTTTTCGAAAGTTGATTAAGTCGTGAATAGTTCTCAAGCCTTGTAAATAAATAAGTCACACAGCTAAGAATAAGTTCTCAAAAATGAAAGATAAGACTTTTGTTTTGCATAATTTTGTGATCTCTGGGACAAGCAAAAAAAAAGTCAAGAAATGATATTGCACAAAATTTGCGAAGGTATGACCTCAAAAGCTATTCACAAGTATGGCAAGGTAGTCTAATGAAAAACGTGAACTATCATGGCAAATATAGATTCAAAGGACAATTAATAAGGCCTGTGTGTCCAGGGATCAGATCTCAAAGGGGTCCAGAAACCAGCATAAACAATCCAGACTCATCAGGCTCTTCCTACCAGAGATGCAGGATCCATTGATCAACAAAGTAAGTGATGACATCTTTCTTCGCTATAGACTAGACGCCATACTAATGTTCTCCGATATGAGGTATTCTTGAAACTAGTGTGCAAATGCTCTTATTGTGAATATTTTTATGTTTCTTTGGTTATTTGTAGGCAGAATTGTAATCCTGAAATTCAATCGTCTACTCTAACTAGATTCTTATTCCTTTGCTAATACAGATATGTAGTTTCCCCATACAATTCTGCTCAGTGCAATATTTATAAAATCATTTATGCTTTTTAAATAATGCATTTGGGGTCACAAGTTGACTTAAATACTCAAGTAGACATTAGCAGGAATATGATCGAAGATGTCTCGTGTCCTTATTAGCAGCTTGGATAAAACAGAAGGGAAGAGAAGGTCAATTCTTCGAAATATCCTACAAAAATACGTTTATAAAACAAAATATCCTTTCTAGATTTCTAAATTAGGATTATTATTGTTTCTTATACTTGCATATAACTATTGCTATAGATAGAGAGACCAACTGCCGTATATCAGTCGATTGTTCACACATCTTGTGCTGTATAGATAGAGAACCCATACTCTGAAAAGGATGGAATCAAAGCCAAACTTAAATGATCTTCGCACTTTAAACAGTGCATAGAGGGGTGTATCCTGCATGGAGTGGCAGATACAACTCTGACCACCTTGATGGACAGACTGGATGGACCATATAAGTTATAGGTCTTTCTCCTGTTATTATGCTTCCACGTTCCTGTGTAACTCAGTCTTAAATCGCTGGAGATCCAGGAATCTGTGTTTGGATGGAGCTGTGTTCGTTCTGTTTCATGTATTGTCTAGGATGGATCCTCCACCAGATGTCATTCATCTGCTGTCATAGAAAGTGTGATAATAGAAAATAGAATTGAACACATAGGAAAAGAGGGGAGGGATGACAGAGGTATAATAAGAATTGTAGAATCATTTTAACTGTCCCAAATCTTCAATCCTTACACCAGACTGTTTGCTATAAATTCAAAATCACGTTATCTTTGAAGTTCACTGGCTTATGTAAGCTTCTTCTCTTGCGATAAATATTGGAACTAGAATCAGGGTTTTGGATTGTTTTATTTGAAAATAATGTTTAATTAAGAAGGCAAATACTCAATTGCCTGAATTAAAATTAATTTATTGATTGATCCATAGATACAGTGAGACAGAGGACCCTTTCGGACTGAGCAACCTAGTAAATTCTTGAACTATGACTTCATCTCAGAGGCAAGTTAGCATTGTGGTCTCTTATTGTCTGAAATCTCTCCACTCGATATTCAAAAGGCCTTAGCCGGGAAGGAGTGGTTCCTAACCTGATAAACCCCACTGAGTTACCCTGCCATTTCCTGGCTGGTTAGATTAGGGGTGGGCTGGGGGAAGAACATGGGCAGAACACCTACTTAGCTGGTTAATGGAAACTTATTGGCAGTCTATTTTCGTCAGAACATTTACTATCAAAGCTTAAGAGCTGCTTACCGTAGAGTACGGAAGATTCATTTTCTGTGCTCAGCTGATCCTTTACCCTCAAGTGGTCTGCTGAAAGAATTTGCTTAACAATGTTTCAAGAGATGTTCAGCAAATTCCAGAAACCCCTGACCTTGTAAACAATGATCTTAGAATCTAAGCTGCATAATATAATTTAGTTTCGCTTCGTTTATTAAAAAATTTGATATACCACCCGGTCATAACGGATCATGGCTTTTTACAATAAAACAAATACATCATCAAGATATAATAGAAAATAACTCCATAATTCATATAAAGGAAAGTCCTAAATCATCCACACTAAGAATTCGTTCATCCTCAAAAAGGGAATAAAAACGGAAAAAAACCCAAACCTGCCGCTGACTCATCAATATATTTATATAATTACATATGATACAATACTCATATTTTTTCTAAGTGTGGCTTTATGATTATTTCCCTAGGGGTACTCTTAAGGCAATCATTTATTTAATGATCTCCATAAAAATATATAAATGTTTCTTTTCAATGCCTATGTCGTCATTGTGCAAAATAGTCAGTAATATGCTAATAAGAATTTCTCAGGACATTACAAAACATTGAAAGCTGTAGATTATTAAAAATATATAATCTTGACTGCTTTGTTCTCTTGTGGCTGTACACATTTACATACTGAGGATAAGTTCTAGAGCCTGTGGTTAGTCTATTTACCACAACTACTACTGTTACTGTTTAACTACAGTAACATAGTAGATGACGGCAGGTAAAGACCTGTACGGTCCATTCAGTCTGCCCAAAAAGATAAACTCATTGTACATGGGGCTTTATATATGTGCCTGACCTTGATTTGTCCTTGTCATTTTCAGGAACAGACTATAGAAGTCTGCCCAGCACTAGGTTTGCCTCCCAATCTCCACTAAGCTTCGGTCGATCCATTCCTTCTGAACAGGATTCCTTTGTGTTTATCCCACACGTTTGAATTCCGTTACCGTTTTCATCTCCACCACCTCCCGCGGGAGGGCATTCCAAGTATCCACCACCCTCTCCGCGAAAAAATGCTTCCTGACATTTTTCCTGAGGCTGCTCCCCTTCAACCTCAATTCATGTCCTCTAGTTCTACCACCTTCCCGTCTCCAGAAAAGTTTGCGGATTAAATCTTTCAAATATTTGAACAACTGTATCATATTACCCTTGATTCTCCTTTCCTCCAGGATATACATGTTCAGGTCAGTAAGTCTCTCCTCGTACGGTTTGCAACACAAATTCCATACCATTTTTGTAGCTTTCTTTGCACTGCTTCAAGTATTTTTACATCCTTAGCAAGATACAGCCTCCAAAACTGAACCCAGTACTCCAGGTGGGGCCTCACTAATGACTTGTACAGGGGCATCAACACCTTCTGCTAGTTACACCTCTCTATATACAGCCCAGCATCCTTCTGGCTATGGCCACTGCCTTGTCACACTGTTTCATCGCCTTCAGATCCTCAGATACTATCACCCCAAGATCCCTCTCCCTGCCTATGCATATCAGACTCTCACCACCTAACACATATGTCTTCTGTGGATTTCTACTCCCTAAGTGCATAACTTTGCAGTTCTTTGCATTGAATTTTAATTGCCAAATATTAGACCATTCTTTTAGTTTCTACAGATCCTTTTTCATGTTTTCCACTCCCTCCAGGATGTCCACTCTGTTACAAATCTTGGTATCATCCACAAAAAGGCAAACTTTACCTTCTAAGGTACCTTTGGTAATTTCACTCACAAATATATTGAACAGAATCAACCCCAGCACTGATCCTTGAAGCACTCCACTACTCAGCTTTCCCTCCTCAGAGTGAATTCCATTAACCACCACCCCCTGGCGTCTGTCCGTCAACCAGTTCACCACATTAGGTCCTATCTTCAGCCTGTCAATTGTATTCAAGAGCCTCCTGTGGGGAACCGTGTCAAAAGCTTTGCTGAAATCTAAGTAAATTACATCTATCGTACGTCCCGATCCAGTTCTCTGGTCACCCAGTCAAAGAATTCAATAAGATTCATTTGGCTCAATTTACCTTTGGTAAAACCATGTTGTCTTGGATCTTGCAACTTATTGAATTCCAGGAAATTCACTATCCTTTCCTTCAGCTTCGCTTCCATTAGTTTTCCAATAACCGAAGTGAGGCTTACCGGTCTGTAGTTTCCAGCTTCTTCTCTGTCACCACTTTTGTGAAGAAGGACCACATCCGCTCTTCTCCAATCCCACAGAACCTCCCCTTCTCCAAGGATTTATGAAACGAATCTTAATAATAAAAAGGATTAGTTGTAGTTTTATTGAATCCTGACCCTTCTCATGTATTACCTTAGCATTTATATGAAGGTTTGTTACTATTTACTAGTCTCAGTGTTTCCTAGTTTCTCTTCATTTTCCCCTTATTCTCTGCCTTCTTCTTTGTTACAGCACTCCTATGAAGCACGAGTACAAGGAAACAGGAAATCACTCCAATGTGATAGAATTCCTGATTTTGGGATTCTCAGAGTTCCCAGAGCTGCAGATTCCTCTCTTCACTTTCTTCTCAATCCTCTACCTGATGGCTGTGCTGGGGAACCTCCTCATTATCTGCATAGTATGTGTTGATCGACACCTCCACAACCCTATGTATTTCTTCTTGGCCAACTTGTCTTTCCTAGATATCACTTCTGTGACGGTCACTATGCCAAAATTACTGGCAATCCTCCTGGCACAAAATAATACCATATCTTTCAATGACTGTATTGTACAGATGTATAGTTTTACAGCACTTGTTGAGGTAGAATTTCTGCTTCTAACCGCCATGGCATATGATCGTTATGTTGCGATATGCAATCCTCTACGCTACCCAATCATCATGAATGCAAAGGTCTGTGCTCTTCTAGCAGCTGCCTCATGGATAGCAGCTCTTCTTGAGACATTACCACATGCTATCATTATATCCCAATTTTCGTTTTGTAACTCAAGTGTAATAAATCACTTCTTCTGTGATTTCACAGCACTGGTGAAACTTTCTTGCACAGATACCACAATCATTGACACGTTGACTTTTGTGATATCAGCATTTTCAGTCTTTACCCCATTTCTGTTAACTCTGACATCCTATGTGTTTATCATCTCCACCATACTGAAAATCCATTCTAAGGAAGGGAAAAGCAAGGCCTTCTCCACCTGCTCGAGCCACCTGACAGTCATCAGTCTCTTATATGGGACCCTGATAGGAGTTTATGTGCAACCCAATTCAGGTGACTCTGCAAAATCAAACAAGCTGCCTACTGCAATATATGTAGTCACTCTCCCACTACTGAACCCACTTATTTATAGTCTGAGAAGTAAAGAGTTAAACGTGGCTCTGAAAAAAGCTATCAGCAGGAAGTCAGTTTTGTAACTCTCTGAACACTTTCTGAAGTGCAGAGGTCAGGCATGAGAACATAACTGTAGATTGCTATAAGCAGATGAGCATCTTCGGAATTTCATCGATCTGGATATATTTGATTTAGTCATGCAGGCAATGTCCAAAGCATATAAGAAATAACGTGGAGTGGGTTATTCCAGGGTCAGGAATTCAATGAAACCAGCAAGGAAAAGCTTCAGTGGCGTACCAAGGGGGGGGGGGGGGGGGGGCGGTGGGGCAGTCCACCCCAGGTGCACGCAGCTAGGGGGTGCCGCGCGCCAGTCAGCGTCGTTCATTTCCATGGAAACGAACGACGCTAAACGGCGCGCGGCACCCCCCCCCAGCGGCGTGCACCCGGGGGTGAGGGGGTTCTTTCGCCAGGGTGCGGGGGGTCCTTTCGACGGGGGGGTCACACTGCATGGGGGGGGCGCTGCACCCGGGGGGCGGGGCGCATCGGCGATCCGCCCCGGGTGTCAGCGCCCCTAGAAACGCCACTGAAAAGCTTTTAAAAGTTTAATAAAATAGACAATTGTTGTACTTATCATTGTGAGGATGCCTTGAGGCCATGAAAATTGCGCTATTGCTGAAGCTAAATAAATACAAGTCTTCTCCCATTTCAGAATTCCTTACACAAAGGTTGGGAAGTTAATGTTTCTTGATTTCTAAAGTGCTATAAAAAAAAAAAACATTTCATGGCTTTAAACAAAAGTTAAAATTAGTAAAACACAGAGGAGGAATTAACTTCCCAGATTTTAGACAGCATCACAATGCTTATCTACTGGGATTTTGCCAGGTGTTTGTGACCTGGTTGGCCACTGTTGGAAATAGGATGCTGGGCTTGATGGACCTTTGGTCTGTCCCTGTATGGCAATACTTAGGTACTTATGTAGATTTGGTTGATTCGTCTTCTACAAGTTGGCTTCTCATAGATTGAGCTTTGGTGCAGCCTTTTCCTCTAATTAGTTTGCCTAACCCACAAATAAGCAAGCTTTCTTCAGGGAACAAAATCCTGGAAGCCACAGTACAATTTGTACAGTCCATGGAAAAGAGATTAGATGCACATTAGCCCTGTTTTTCAGCCAAACTTAGGTCCTGTTTACTAAGCTTACCTTAGTTAAACAGGGCCCTTAGTATCAAGTACAAAACCTATTATGGATCCAACTTCTCCTTATTAGGCAGCCAACTCTGGAATGCCCTCCCTAGACCTATTCGATCAATCTGATTATCTACCCTTCCGGAAATCACTAAAAACCCATCTGTTCAAGCAGGCCTACCCAAATGACCCAAACTAATCCATCTACGCATCACATATCCAGGAGACAACGACAATGACCTAGACTACATCTACCACCAAAGTTCCAATGCTTATCCCATGTCCCTCCTCCTTCCGCCTCATCTACCCCTTCTCCAATGCTCACCAACCCTTGCTCATATTTCTCCTACTCCCTTCACCCTTGCCCCTCTCTACCTACACTCACCTACCCTTGCTCATACCTCTCCTACTCCCTTCACCCTTGCCCACCTCTACCTACCTAATTCCTTTTTATTATTTCTGATAAGTCAACTTATTTTTCCTCTTCAATACTCTGTAAACCTTGTTACTACGTGAGCAGCATTGAACCGGCTTTGAGTGGGAAGGTGCGGGGCACAAATGTAATAATAAATAAATAAGCTGCATTAGAGGCATGCTAGCATTTTTAATGCGTGCTTAAGCATTAGCATGCACTAACTGTGTAGATGCCCATAATATTCCTATGGGCATTTACACGGTTAGCACGCACTAAAAACGCTAGTGCACCTTAGTAAACAGGGCCCTTAGTATCACAGCTGTTCAGCAGAAAATTCATGTTAATTTAGGAGCTTAAAAGTTATGCTTATATATTAAGGCTGAGATGTACAGGGAACGCCTAAGTGGGCGCGGGTCCAATTTAATGCTTCCAAGAAACAGGTAAGCTTTATGGAAAATTTAATTAATGATTTTACTATAGAAAGTTAGAGGTCTTTTTACTAAGGTGCACTGAAAATGGCCTGCGGTAGTGTAGGCGTGTGTTTTAGGTGCGCGCAGATCCATTTTTCAGCGCACCTGCAAAAAAAATGCCTTTTTTTATTTTTGCCGAAAAGGGACGTGCAGCAAAATCAAAATTGGTGTGTCCATTTTGTGTCTGAGACCTTACCGCCAGCCACTGACATAGTGGTAAAGAGGGTCCTGGGTCCCCCTGCCCTGGGTCCTATATCCCTCCTCCTCCAGCCCTAGGTCCCACATCTCTCCCCTCTCCCCAAATCCAACATTTTTCTCCCTCTCCCATCCTCCAAGATGTAACATCTCTTCCTCTCATTCTCTCTCCTTCTCCTTGATGTTGTAGTGGGTGCAGTGTACTTCAGGCAGGCGGACCCAGGCCCATCCCCCTCTACCTGTTACACTTGTGGTGGTAAATGTGAGCCCTCCAAACCCCACCAGAAACCCACTGTACCCACATGTAGGTGCCCCCCTTCATCCCTAAGGGCTATAGTAATGGTGTACAGTTGTGGGTTTGGGGTTTTGAGGGGGTTTGGGGGGCTCAGCACCCAAAGTAAGGGAGCTATGCACCTGGGACCTTTTTCTGAGGTCCACTACAGTGCCCCCTAAGGTGCCCGATTGGTGTCCTGGCATGTCAGGAGGACTAGTGCACTACAAATTCTGGCTCCTCCCATGACCAAATGGCTTGGATTTGGTCGTTTTTGAGATGGGCGTCCTTGGTTTCCATTATCGCCGAAAACCTGGGGACAACCATCTCAAAAACGACCTAAGGACGACCATCTCTAAGGTCAATCTAAATTTCATGATTTGGGCGTCCCCGACCGTATTATCGAAACGAAAGATGGACACCCATCTTGTTTCGATAATATGGGTTGCCCCGCCCCTTTACGGGGCCATCCTGCGAGGACACCCTCCTGAAAACTTGGGCGCCCCGTTCGATTATGCCCCTCCACGGGTGTCAGATATTGGGTAGATGGCAAGGATGAGAACAAGGATCTGCAACAGCGCACCTGTGATCATATTATCTGACTTCCTTTTGAGAAGGCAGTAAATGCAGCCTCGCTATCTGTTATCACACTTGTGGTCACTTCCAGCCACTCCCTGATCCACCACAGTCATGCTTGGCTCCTTCCTCATTCCTTTTTAACCATTAACACTATGGGCTCTGTTTACTAAAGTGTGTTAGTGTTTTTAGCATGCCTACACTTACAGCAAACACTAACCATGTAGGCGCCTATAGGGATATTGTAGGCACATACATGGCTAAAGTGCGTACATGGTTAACGCACATTAAAAACATTGTGTCTATAATGCTGCTTAGTAAACAGAGCCCTATGTGTGCCAGCCTTACATTAACAGTTAACATGACTGCGCTGTACCAGTTAACACCTGTTATTTTGCACATTAACTGCTTACCGCATTTTTGTAAAAGGTCTCCTTAATTTGGTTACTTATAATCTGCATAATGGTGTTTTGGTTTAAGGCAGATTACAAATCAGTGAACCTAAACTAATAAAATATTAATTGCCACTCCTCTACCTGGTCCTCCAACTGTTAGTGCCTCCCCAGCTCATTCTGCCTCCCCTCCAGTTGTGACTGTGGAACCACGGAAACCTCAGATCCCTCTTATGCCCATGAGTGATGCCCGGAGTGATCTGCTCGCTGCTATTCGAAGGGGCATCCAGCTCCGATAAGTCCAGGAGCAGCGGGAACAGGAAGCCAAGAAGGAACCAGTTGGCAATGATGTGGCCACTATTCTGTCCCGCAGGATTGCGACAACATAAATGTGAGAAAAATGCTGCCGAAAGGTGGAAATCTCTCAAGGCCAGCTTATTCGGAAAGGATTCAACATACATCCCTACATCCTGCAACACAGCAAATTAATGGACCATTTTGGACACTCTTACCCTTCCCTCCGTTTTCCCTGTATACCCTGTTCTTTTGATGCTTCCTGATCACGACACTATATTGTTTTTGTATATTTACCGGATTGGCGATTGCCTGTACGGTTTGATGTAAGCCCATTGAGCCTACAAATAGGTGGGAAAATGTGGGGGTACAGATGTGATAAATAAATAAATATAATTTAATTTAATTTCAGAATTATAATCTGCAACAGTTCTGATATGAAAAAATTAATAAATGCAAGACAATTAATTATCAAGCTCTTGTCCTTAGTATTTCTGAAATAACTTCGGGGAGGGGGTCAATATTCAGCATGAGTTTAACCAGGTATAAGTAGCTCTTACCTTGTTAATTCACATTGGCTGGGTTTGGGAAAGTTATTTAGTGGCATTAACCACAGAGTGCTTCTGAATGTTTCCTCTGGGGCTCATCAACGCAACCTCTCCTACCCGGTTAAATCATTTGCAATGCTGACACCTAAATACTTACTGATGTCTGGAACTGACCTGCATAAATTGTCAACTGTAGCAACAAAATATAATGCTAACTTAGAAGCAGAATTTTCTGTCTTAGGTCTCTTCAAACTATGAACTATTTTAAAGAAATCTTTAACGTTACTTTGCCACTAAAATCTCCAATTTATCAACCTGGGCACTCGGCACATACTTAGACATAGCCTCTTGTGTCACACATTAATACACTGGAGGCTGCTTTCGACAGAAATTGGAATTTATTTGGCCGCAGCCAGGAACATCTAACATTGTATTTCTAAACTTAATATATGACATGTTCGATTACTTGACATCATGACTGTTAACATTTCTCTTGCCTGGGTACACACAGCTTCTATCAACCATTGTCTTTCTTGTCTCACAGGTTGTACCGTCCAAGCACCCTGTTTCCTCTCTGGGCTGTCTCTCATAGCACCTGTTGCATTTCCGGTGTATCCCGTTGAAGGATGCACCTACCGTCTTTCCAATCTGCTGATCTGGGCCTCCAAGCCATCGAAGCCTAACCCCTATACTAGGCCTCGACCGGGGCCCAAGGGCTCACAACCAGACTAACAGGAGGATCTGCACCTCATTTAGGCATACGGATTTACACCAAGGTTTCATTGGTGTAGAAGGTCACACCTTAATGTAGTCACGATTCCTGCCATTAAATGTTATTCTATAGATATTGCCTAACTTTGAGCAATGTTTATAGAATAGCACTAATCACTTTGTGCTTTTTCTCAGTGCTGAATTTCAGCGCTGTCCTGTAGAATTTAGTCCATAACTGCTAACTAGGGTCAATAAGCACTTGCTAAGGTCAAATATCATCAATTAAATGCCAGTTGAGCTAATTATTTTACACATATAAATGACCTTATTTTATAACCGTGCACCCAATTACACATCTATGTTTGGGGGGTCACTTATAGAATGAGGGGGGACTGCGCCATCAAAGAACCACAAATATTTGGTATAGTGAATGACATCAAGAAATGTTCAAACTCTCCAATCTTGTGAATAATAACTATGGGTATTCCTTTAATATGTACAATTATTTGATAAAAGATTCAGAAGATAATAAACAAGGTTTGTGCATCCAGGGATCAGATCCCATGTGAGACTCTCAACCAACATAAAGACTTCTAGCAAATTATGCTCTTCATACCAGCAGAACAGGATCCGTTGGGTAAAAGCGGTAAGTGATAGGACTTCATTTCATACAATACATTCATAATCTGCCTTTCTTCATATTCTGTCTAGATATGTATCTGTCTTACTCTACTCCAGTACGATTCTTCATCAGATATAAGTTTGCAGAGCTTCTCATTGTGACTAAAATAAAGACCTCCTGTGACTAGATCATTTCTGGACTGATTCATTATGAGGTTGAGACATAAATATGTTCCATTTTTATAGCTCACTGAGTGCAAAGTAATTTCTGCTTTTTTATAATCTCTACGATTAAAACAGTTGACGCCTCCAACCCAATAAGCATTAGACCTGGGCAAAGTTGCTATGGCAGGTTCTAAAACACGATTTAGGATGGGTCATACCTGACCCAGTAGAACACTGACAGAACATCAGAACATATCATCACCTTAGAAACGCACAAGGGAAGGGAAATGGCTCATGGGTTATGCAATGATTTCAACCTCCTATAAAACAACTTCAAAACTGAGATTGTGATAATAGAAGAAAAGATATGAATTTTAATGGGGAATATTTTCCCAGATTTCTAGTTATAAGTACTGATTATGACTTACATTGACTATCACGGCTATTTCTGATACAAAGGAAAACTACCATTAGATGTTCTAGGCGGGAGGATTGAATGTGGAACGTGTTTAAGGGATTCACTTCTGGAGTGAACATTACCAGGGTCAGAACAATTGAATCATTTTTTTTCTGGCACTGCATCCACATGGACTAAAGTGGCAGATCCAAATGGGAGGCATATTCCAAATTTCTCACTTCCAGATTTAAGAGATGGTAAACCACAAGTCTACTGGCCTAAACTGTAATAGTGTGTCCGTTTCCTTAAACCAACTTTTAATAGTAGGTAGCTTGACCGCATCTTTCTGCATCAAACTCCACATCAAAATCAAGGAGGGTTGCTACACATTCTACCATTGCAAGGATAATATGCCGTTTAAACTTGTTCCAATCCACATATGGCTTTATATTACCCTGTATCATATTTCTTCTCAGTTGCCCTTTTTTCCAGGTTCAAAAAGTCTTCTTCATAAGGAGACATTCCACCCCTTTGATGACATTCGTTGAATGTTTCTACAACTTTGCATACTCCACTACTCCAATTAAACTGCACACAATACTCACAGTATAGTTACACCATATCGTAGATCTCACCCAAGCGTTACTATATTCACAGCTGGGTTCTCTATTCCTTTCCAATTTTTCTCTAATATTCATTTTCTTTTTTGACTTGTGCTACACACTGAGCAGAGGTCTGGTTAATCTCCTTAGTGGTGTGGAACTCAGCACTCTGCGAATCAATGGAGCAAGTAAAATGACATGGACACTTTTCATAATGTAAAATGGCTTCTTATTTGAGACATGTGTCGATGTCTGCTAAGTGCCAGGCTGGCCATGTAGTGTCTATCAACTACCCTTGCAGCTCCTGTGTTTCTCCAAGATGGAGCCTGATAATCATTGAAGCATAAGAGTCCTCTTCCCTTTCAATCCAGAATCTTTGCCTTGCTGCCAACAAGGAGGGGCAAAAGATATTAAAAATGAAAAGGAACTTAGATTTTAGGGAAAGAGGGAAGACAGAAGATGTAAAAGGAAGGGAAAGGGAATTGTAGAGATAGGACTGTCATCTGCACCTTGACCCCAAATTTGTTCATATGAATGACTTTGCCAAGAATATAAGCTTTGGCATCCTGTACTTCAGTCCAAAGGTTTAGAGAAGCATCCATGCAAGTGATCTGTGAATGTGAGATCCCATGCACAAGAGGCTTAGGCGCCAAAGTTAACACAGGTGAGCAGCAGAGAAACCGAAAGTTGAGAAGCCGTAAAAAAACAGAGACTCTTCCCACCACTTCTTGAAGGAATAATCTAGAAGTACCAGGGTAAATAAATGTAAGCAATATTCTTTATTATGTCGGGAAGTCTCGGACACCTCAACACTCGTAATGAAAGACAGACTTGATTTATCTTCCTAATGAGCTGAAGTAATATGCGACATCTAGCAGAACAAAACATGTATTTATTTCTCTTTCTTTTCAGTGTGGTCATGATTCTGTCTACTTTTCCTTTATTCTGTCTCTTCTTTGCTTCAGAAAACCATGAAGAATGAATGCATAGAAATGGTTGAATCACAGCAGTGTGACAGAATTCCAGCTTTTGGGGTTCTCAGAATTCCCGGAGCTACAGCCTGCCTCTCTTCATTCTCTTCTCATTCCTCTACCTGATGGCTGTCCTATGGAACCTCCTCGTTATCGGCATAGTATGTGCTGATCGACACCTGCACACCCCCATGTATTTCTTTCTGGCCAACTTGTCTGTCCTGGACATCTGTTCCATGACAGTCACTCTGCCAAAATTACTGGCCATCCTCCTGACTCAGACTAATACCATATCTTTCAATGCATGCATTGTACAGATGTATTGTTATATGAGTTGTGTGGAAGTAGAATATCTCCTTCTCACAGCCATGGCCTATGATCGTTATGCTGCGATATGCAATCCCCTACGTTACCCCATCATCATTGAATAAGAAGATCTGCGTTCTTTTAGCAGCTGTCTCATGGGTAATCGTTTCCTTAGAGACATTGCCACATACCATCATTGTATCACAGTTGTACTTCTGCGAGTCCGTCTCATCAACCACTTCTTCTGTGACTTTGTAGCACTGCAAAAACTTTCCTGCACAGATACCTCAGTGGTTCAAAATTTGACTTTTGGAATATCAGGGCTTACACTCCTCACGCCATTTCTCCTAACCCTGGCATCGTATGTGTTTATCATCTCCACCATTCTGAAAATCCGTTCTAGAGAGGGGAAAAGCAAGGCCTTCTCCACCTGCTCCTCCCACCTGACGGTCATCGTTCTCTTGTACGGGACTATCACAGGAGTGTATTTGCAGCCTGAATCTGGAGACTCTGTGAAATCCAACAAGCTGCCTACTGCAGTGTATATACTCACTCCCCCACTGTTAAACCCCCTGATTTATAGTTTGAGAAGTAAAGAGTTAAATGTGGCTCTGAAAAAAGTCATAAGCAGGATGTCAACGTTGTCAGTTAATAAACACTTCAGGTAGCGAATCCTAATCATAAATTCTTTATGGAGAAGCCCCAGGATACATGAATACCCTAATCAATCTTCCAGCCAGGAATACATCAAGCACATCCCGTTCATTCCTAAATTTCCACTATCCTACCTGTAACAGCCTCAAATATAAATCCACCTACGCTTCCTCCTTTTCCTTTATCAGCACCCAATTATGGAATGCAATTGCCAAAAGCAGTCAAAAACCACTCAAACCCATCTCAACTTTAGGAAATTATTCAAGACCAGCCTATTCCGGAAGGCTTACTCCCAGGATCCAACATAAAACATAAAATCCTTGAAGACAGCATATAAATGGATCATTTTAGACTATCTTACCTTTACCCTTTTCCCTTTTTTGTACCTTGTACTTTCTATCCTCTCTGATTACCACAATCTATTGTATTTGTATAACTGCTGGACTGGCAATAGCCTTTTCGGTTTATTGTAAGCCACATTGAGCCTGCAAACATGTGGGGTATAAATATGATAAAGAAAGAAAGGTTTTAAAGGTTTTGGTTGGATTTGAGGGTAGTCAACAGAATATGACAGGAAGGTACTTAAGGTATTAATCGAGATATGTTTAATTTAGTGAATCTTAGAACATAAACTCGATGGAATCTACAGGAGGGCAGGAATATCTGATGAGGTTTTGGCACCACCTGCTGGCAGTACCTGAAAAGTAGACAATAGAAATCAAGCAAAATAAAACATGGAAAAGAAAATTAAGATGATACCTTTTTATTGGACATAACTTAATACATTTCTTGATTAGCTTTCGAAGGTTGCCCTTCTTCGTCAGATCGGACGAAGAAGGGCAACCTTCGAAAGCTAATCAAGAAATGTATTAAGTTATGTCTAATAAAAAAGGTATCATCTTATTTCTTTTCCATGTTTTATTTTGTTTGATTTCTATTGATTACCTTGAAAAGTGGACTAACACGGCTACCACACCACTCTACTAAAAAGTAGTGAAAGGGCCTGAAATGCTTAATAAAGTGCTATTAATTGTGGGGCAAATGAACTTCTTATGGCTTATAAACTTGTTGGATGATATTCAGTCTGTAGTAGTCAGTGGATTGAAAGCTGAATTAGATTCAATATTCAATGCAAGGCCTGAATGGAGTAGATGGTGATGTGTAGCAAAGGCCATTTTCTACCTATCACCTGTCCACAACATTTTAAAGTAGCCCTGTTGATTTTGTTTTTTTACTAAAGGTGTACACTTTAAAATATGCTCATTTTGGTCTTTTTTTTTTCTTTTTCATTTTCTTTACAATTAATAAGATTAATTCATCTAAAATGAAATAAAAAAAAAACAAAATAAATGGGGAAAATGAAATAAAAACAAACTGATATAAAAGGAAAAGTAGTTTTGATTTAGCTCACGACTTTTTCATATGTAGCTCAAAGTCAGTATCATTCAGATGCCGTAGGTATTTTCCTGTTGCTTGAGGGTGTGAGTTTATACCTGAAAAATGACTTTAAGTCACAGGCCCTGGCCCACCCACCTGTCAACCTGTGGTGGCTTTGGACACACTCCCCAAATGCTGCCTCCCTACCTCCCTTGGAGATTCATCAAGCGTCATCCTTCTCAGTATTTAAGTCCAAATTAAAGGCACATTTTTTTAGAGGCCTTTGAGGTACGATAACATTCAATATAGGGACGTGGGTGACACTGGCATATTTTGGTTTATTTTGTATTTTATTTGACTTGTTCTATTGTGCTGGATAAATGGTTTTACAATGTTTGCTCTTTGCTTTACTTATTTGGAGTTCTTTTCTTTTTAAGTTTGTAAATCGCCTAGGTTTGGCATTGCCGTAGACGGGTGATTCATTAAATTCTGAAACAGTCGTAACCCACCCACGATATCGCTGAAGAAACTCTGGATATAGATTCTGTTGCTTATCAAGCCAAACACCATTTGCATTAAAAAAAAAAAAAAGAAATGTTTTTGCTGGGCTTTGAAGATGGAAAATAAATGCAGTGATGTGAAGTCTGTTTCTTGGGGACATGGTGGGACCCCCTGATGCAGGGAAAGACTTGAAGACTTATTATTTCACATTGGCATGTTTGCACGATAGGTCACAGATTGTATCTTCTTACCCTTCGGTCCTCGGAAGAACATTTTCCTCCAGTTTTAATTCTTTTTAATTTGAGTAGGTTATAGCTGGAACTGAAATTGTAAACCAGAAGCCACTATAGAATCAGATCTCAGCCCTTGGCATTGGGGCATCTAAAAGGAGGTGCACACTTACAGAAATGCCTCCATAGAGTATATTTTAATGTCTTACTCAGAACGGTCGGCGCTGAGCCCAGGTAGCCAACACAGAGCAATTTCAGGTGACCGGCATTGACTATGCAGTTTATTTTGGGCTGGTAACCAGAAAGCCAATATTCAACTCAATATTCAGCAGCCAGACTCATATTTGGAAAAACGAAATACGAAAGCACCAAACCCCTAAGAGAAAAATTACACTGGCTCCCACTAAAAGAACGCATTACGTTCAAAATTTGCACTCTGGTTCATAAAATTATTTATGGAGAGGCCCCAGTCTACACATCAGACCTCATAGACCTACCACCTAGGAATATTAAAAGATCAGCACGCACAATCCTGAATCTCCACTACCCTAGCTGCAAAGGTCTAAAATATAAATTAACATATGCATCCAGCTTCCCCTACATAAGCACGCAGCTATGGAATGCACTACCACTTGCCGTGAGAAGAATCCGCGACCTAATTAACTTTCGGAGATCACTGAAGACCAGCCTGTTCAAAAAGGCATACCACAACGATACAACATAACTACCAGACAATGAAACTGAAGTCGAATTAGATAAAACCCAACTCTCTACACTTAATTACCAAAGTCTACTTTACCATGAATGATCTTTAACGCATTACCACTCTTATCTTTAATTCCGAATATGAACTCTTTATACTTGACTGTTTAATCTATTATGCCAATCATGTTCTCTAAAGTACTAACACTTGTATCTTTCACTCCGGAAATGGCGATCGCCATGACGGAACAATGTAAGCCACATTGAGCCTGCAAATAGGTGGGAAAATGTGGGATACAAATGCAACAAATAAATAAATAAATAAAACTCTGGCCAGTTAAGTTTAAACCAGCCAAAAAATAGGCCTGCTATTTTGACCGCCCAATTTGGCCAACAACCTTAGTCACTGTCCCCCAGATTCTACATAGCGCGACTTAAGTTGCGCATGAAAATCCAGGTATATTCTGTATTTGCACACACAACAGTTTATAGAATACTCCCGAGGCAATCAAAGCTGATAATCGCCATTTAACAAGCAATTATTGACACTAATTGGCATTAATTAGGATTTACATGCACAACTGTCTATAATGTGATGCACTTCAATTCTAAGAGGCCCTTCTACAAAGACGCACTGAAAAATAGCCTGCGATAGTGTAGACGCATGTTTTTGGTGCATGCAGAATCATTTTTCAGCGCATCTATAAAGAATGCCTTTTTTTAATTTTTGCCAAAAATGGACGTACGGCAAAATGAAAATTCTTGCCCATCCATTTTGGGTCTGAGACCTTACCGCCATCCATTGACCTAGCAGCAAAGTCTCATGCGGTAACCGGGTGGTAATGACCTATGCGCATCAAATGCCACTTGTTGCGCGTCCGATATACACGCGTCCGAAAATACAAATTATTTCAGACGCGCACCAAAAATGAAATTACCGCAAGAGCCATGTGGTATCCAGGCGGTAACTCCATTTTGGCGCACATTGGGTGCACATAGATGCTTACGCAGCTTCATAAAATGGCCCCTTAGTCACATAGTTGAACACAGGGTGTGGTCATGGGCATAGAATGGGCGGGTCATGAATATTACTAAACTCTATGCGCGTTGTTATAGAAACGCCCAGTCTGCACCTAATATAGGTGTCGGCATTTACACCACGTTTTACTTGGCGTACCTGCCCGTGACTGGATTTAGTCATGTGAAGAGGCACTCGTGTATTCTATAAAGCGGCGTATTTCATTTCAGTGCTGATTTTTTTTTAAGCATGATATATACAATCTAGTTCCATACGCTGAATATTAACAGATAGCTGTTTATACCATGCGATATCACCAGCTATTCGCTAAGCACTAACTGGCAATATTCAACAGGAGATAACAGGCTATTTCCAACTGAATTATGCCGGAGAGGCAGTTAAGGGCCATTTAACTGGCCAGGAGTTATTCCTTGCCGGTTATATTGTTTCACAAAACTATGAGAAGTGCAAAGAAAACAGAGAGGGTTGCCTTAAAATACGACCCAACACGGCCGTGTTTCAGCCTGAAGGCCTGCCTCAGGGGTCTTGATGGATCTTGAGCCGGTACGTCAAGCTCCATCTGTGGCCGTCTTCAAATGTAAGCTAAAAGCCCACCTTTTTGATGCTGCTTTTAACTCCTAACCCTTGTTCACTTGTTCAGAACCCTTATTTTATCATCCTCACTTTAATATTCCCTTATCTCTTGTTTGTCCTGTTTATCTGTCCTAATTATATTGTAAGCTCTGTCGAGCAGGGACTGTCTCTTCGTGTTCAAGTGTACAGCGCTGCATATGTCTAGTAGCGCTTTAGAAATGATAAGTACTAGTAGTAGTAGTCTTTGGGATTCCGGAATCTTGCTGCTCTTTGGGGTTCTGCATGGAATCTTGCTACTCTTTGGGATTCCGGAATCTTGCTACCCTTTGGGATTCCGGAATCTTGCTACTCTTTGTCCTTATCCCTTATTTGTCCTCTTCTCTGGCACGGCCGCATTGCTGATCTGCAAGGGCAGGCTTCTGTTTCTGTAAGTCTGACGTCCTGCACGTATGTGCAGGACGTCAGACTCACAGAAACAGAAGCCTGCCCATGCAAGCCCACCTTTTTGATGCTGCTTTTAACTCCTAACCCTTATTCACTTGTTCAGAACCCTTATTTTATCATCCTCACTTTAAAATTCCCTTTATCTCTTGTTTGTCCTGTTTGTCTGTCCTAATTAGATTGTAAGCTCTGTCGAGCAGGGACTGTCTCTTCGTGTTCAAGTGTACAGCGCTGCGTAGTCTAATAGCGCTTTAGAAATGATAAGTAGTAGTAGTAGTAATCTCTGATTTTGTTATGTGTTACTTAACAACAGGAGAATCCTAAAACAAGGGACTGGCTGTAAAACCCTTGGTTATCCTCAGTCTTGCGAGTGCACTAAATAAACGAAAAGCCGTATTGCCGGCTAATGTGAGCGAAGCAATCGTTGAATCAAGACCCCCTGAGGCAGGCCTTTGAGCCAAAACACAGCCGTTTCGGGTCGTATTTTAGGGCAACCCCAATAAGGACTTTATTGTTCTCCTCCTTGGATCCAACTCACTGTTTTCTTTGCACTTCTCACGGTTATATTGTTTTAAATATTGTGGACACTCTAAATAAAGATAATTTGACAGCACAGTCAGAAAACTACGTAAGCCACATTGAGCCTGCAAATAGGTGGGAAAATGTGGTATACAAATGCAAAATAAATAAAAAAATAAATAAAAGGTTTGACTTTCTCACATGATGACCAGATTCTACAACAGGGTAGACACACTGGAACATCTGGAAAACATGAACAATTTAGCAAAGCTTGAGGAATAATCCAGAGTGTGATTTAATATTGAGGAATAATCCAGCTAAGATTTAATATTAAAAAATACAAATGGTTATTCCTTTACCATTATAAACCATAAAGTTGTATTTCTCTGTTTATCACCCTTCCCTCACCTATCCTGTTAGACTATCAATGAAATGCTTTGATGTTGCCATGCATACCTCCTACCCACTCCCCACCCTGTTAGAATGTCAATGAAATGCTTGGATGTTTCACTTATATATACTGTCATCGTCCACATTTGCTTATTTCCGATCTGAGGAAGAAGGGCAACCTTCGAAAGCTAATCAAGAAATGTATTAAGTTATGTCCAATAAAAAAGGTATCATCTTACTTTCTTTTCCATGTTTTATTTTGTTTGATTTCTATTGATAACTTTAGGATTCCAGAATCTTGCTCTTCTTTGGGGTTCTACATGGAATGTTGCTACTCTGAGATTCTGCATGGAATCTTGTCATTCTTTAGGATACCTCCGACCCACCCCCATCCTCCCACTCTGTCAGACTGTCAAAGTAATGCTTTGATGTTTCTCTCATATATACTATCTGCTACCACATTTGCTTATTTCCGATCTGACGGAGAAGGGCAACCTTCGAAAGCTAATCAAGAAATGTATTAAGTTATGTCCAATAAAAAAGGTATCATCTTACTTTCTTTTCCATGTTTTATTTTGTTTGATTTCTATTGATTACCTTTACTATATGCAATTAGGCAAAAGATTCAGAAGATAATAACCAAGGTCTGCATGTCCAGGGATCTCATCCCAAAAGGACTTCTCAACCATCATAAATACTCCTAGCTTATCAGGTTATTTGTAAGAGAGATGAAGGATCCATTAACATAAAAAGTAAGTGATGGGGTCAGATCTTTCTTTACTGTACCACAGATTTTGCACTAATGGACTCCAGGAGGAATCACCCTTAGTTACAATTTGAAGGTGCTTCTTACTGTGATTGTCATTGTCATTTTGTTTTTTAAAATAATACTGTTAAAAGAACTGTACCAAGATCATTTCTGGGTTTAAAGAAAAAAAAAAGTTTTATGATCATATTTTTGGCTGAAGGTTCACACGTTGAACCCACTAACCAGACAGTCATTAGAACTGTGACACGGTTTGCACAGCAGGATCTGAAATGTTCTTTAGGATGGCTCACTTCTGACCCAGTGAAACCCTGAAAGAACAACGGCACATATTGGCAGCTTAGAAATACAAAGGGGGGGAGGAGGGGTGAAGTGACTCAGCGTGGCATGCGACGATTTCAAACCTCCTGCAAAACAAACTGAGATTATGGAAAGGACATGAATTTTAAAGGGAAACCGTTACCTGATTTCTAATTTAGAATGATTGATTATGACTTACATTTTACATTCCTATTAAACCATTTACTATACTTTTTATTGCTCTTACATATTGATCACCATCTAGCTATTATTCTCACAGCATCCACCGTTCGTTCACGCATTCACACGGTGCAGCTCATTTTTGGCGCCAATTACTTAATGACATAATGAGATAAATGTCTGTCTTTGAAGTGCCCGAACAATGCAAGGATACTACTCGAGAGCCTAATTTGGCGCCCCTTTTACGAAGCTGTGGCAAAAGGGGGCCTGAGCTGGCGTCAATGCATGTTTTCGATACGCGCTGAGGCTCTGTCTTTCCCCAGTGGGTAAATGGCAGGTCTTTGTTTTTTTTTTTTCAGAAAATGGCCGTGCGGTAAGTGAAGAACTTGCAGCATTGGTCATTTCAGGGAGGTGCCCTTACCACCCTTACCCAATGAGTGCGTGGCACCGCCTGATTACCACAGGGTACATAGAGGCGCTACAAAAATAAAATATATTTGTAGCACCAGGTATGACATGCACTGGAGGTGGGAACTACTGCTGGGATGCTGCGATAGCCCAGCGGTATTTCGCTTTTAGCAAGCTGTAAGCCCACGATGGGCTCACCACCGCTTTGAAAAAGAGCTCCTAAATTTCTTATTTATTAATTTATTTATTATTTTACTACTACTTGACATTTCTAAAGCGCTACTAGGGTTACACAGCGCTGTACAATTTAACATAGAAGGGCAGTCCCTGCTGAAGGAGCTTACAATCTAAAGGACAAATGTACAGTCAGTCAAATAGGGGCAGTCAAGATTTCCTGAAAGGTCTAAAGGTTAGGTGCCGAAAGCAACATTGAAGAGGTGGGCTTAGAGCAAAGATTTGAAGATGGGTAGGGAGGGGGCTTGGCTTAAGGGCTCAGGAAGTTTATTCCAAGCATAGGGTGAGGCGAGGCAGAATGAGCGGAGCCTGGAGTTGGCGGTGGTGGAGAAGGGTACTGAGAGGAGGGATTTGTCCTGTGAGCAGATGTTACGGGCGGGAACGTAAGGGGAAATGAGGGTAGAGAGGTAATGAGGGGCTGCAGACTGAGTGCATTTGTAGGTAAGAAGGAGAAGCTTGAACTGTATGCGGTATCTGATCGGAAGCCAGTGAAGTAACCTGAGGAGAGGGGTGATATGAGTATATCAGTTCAGGCGGAAGATAAGATGTGTAGCCGAGTTCTGAACGGACTGAAGGGGGGATAGATGGTTAAGTGGGAGGCCAGTGAAGAGTAGGTTGCAGTAGTCAAGGCGAGCGGTAATGAGAGCGTGGACGAGAGTACGGGTGGTGTGCTCAGAGAGGAAAGGGCGAATTTTGCTGATGTTAAATTACATTCACATTTATCACATAAATGTAAGGGAAAAGAGAAACTGATATTAAAAAAGAAAACATTTTCTCCCACCAATATATGTTATATAATCGTCCACAACTGGGAAATCCAAGATCAGGAAAACAATCTCAAAGAAAATTAAAAAAAAAAGACAAAATGGTTAATCTTACAATTCACATTTTCTGAGGGAGGAAGGTTAATCGGTAATTGCAGCCGGTACAGTGGTAAATAAAGGAAGTTGCTGCAGAGGGTTCTTCATCTGTTCTTTCAACTCCACAAACTCTTGTAATTTCTTAGGTTCAACAAATAAGTAATTATTAAAATTCAAAGAAATAGAACACTTACAAGGGAATCGCACTAGGAAGGTCCCACTTAGGGCAATGATCTTTGGCTTAAAAGCCAAGAGTTCACACCTCCTAGTCTGCGATTCCCCTGATAAGTCAGGAAATATATTTATCTTTGAACCCAAAAAACTATCAACCATGTGTCGGAAATACAATTTCAAAACATTATTCCTATCTAAATCAAAGGCGAAAGTTACTAGTAATATAGCTTTTCCAAAATATCAGTTAAGTTCACATCTCTTTTCTCTGATAAAGAAGATTATTTAGGGGAAATATAAATCATGGACCAATAACATATGCTGAACATTAATAGCGTAACTGGAATGTGTAACCTGTGATTCGATCAACAGAGTGCTGCTGTTCCACCACTGCCTTATCGAGAGATTTTTCACAAATTTCCGCCAATCAGACCTGAAATAAATAAATAGGCTTTGGGAGAGATTCTATAAATGGTGCCTGAAAAATCAGCACTGAATTAAGCGTCTTCTATAATTGGTGCCTAGATTTAGGTGTCGATTTTAGAATATGCTTAATTCACTATTATGTCAGGCTGTGACGGCAACCACAATACTCAAAATGAAACACAAATTTCACTTATTTTCCTGAAAAGGCCGAAGTAATATATGTTTCACCTATCAGGACAAAACATGTTTTGCTTTCCCTTTCTTTTCAGTGTGCTCACAATTCTGTCTGCTTTTCCTTGGTTGTGTCTCTTCTTCTTTGTTTCAGAACACCATGGCGACCGAATTCATGAACATGGTGAATCACAGCAGTGTGAGAGAATTCCTGCTTTTGGGGTTCTCAGAATTCCTGGAGCTACAGCTGTCCCTCTTCATTCTCTTCTCATTCCTCTACCTGATGGCTCTCCTGGGGAACCTCCTCGTTATCTGCGTAGTATGTGCTGACCGACACCTGCACAGCCCCATGTATTTCTTCCTGTCCAACTTGTCTGTCTTAGACATTTTTTCCATGACAATCACTGTGCCAAAATTACTGGCCATCCTCCTGACTCAGAGTAATACCATATCTTTCACTGCATGCATCCTACAGATGTATTGTTACATGAGTTGTGTGGAGATAGAATATCTCCTTCTCACAGCCATGGCGTATGATCGTTATGTTGCGATATGCGATCCCCTGCGATACCCCATTATCATGAATAAGAGGATCTGTGTTCTTTTAGCAGCTGTTTCATGGATAACTGGTTTTTTAGTTCCATTGCCTCATACAATTACTGTATCTGAATTTTCTTTCTGTGACTTCAACGTAATCAATCACTTCTTCTGTGAAATCACAGCTGTGCTTAAACTTTCCTGCACAGACATCTCAGTCATTCAAACTATGAATTTTATAATGTCACCTTTTACAGCCTTCACCCCATTTCTCCTAACTCTGATATCCTACGTGTTTATCATCTCCACCATCCTAAAAATCCGTTCTGGGGAGGGGAAAAGCAAGGCCTTCTCTACCTGCTCTTCCCACCTGACGGTCATCGCTCTCTTATATGGGACTATCATGGGAGTGTATTTGCAGCCTGAATCCGGAGACTCTGTGAAATCCAACAAGCTGCCTTCTGCAATGTATATAGTCACTCCCCCACTGTTAAACCCCCTGATTTATAGTTTGAGAAGTAAAGAGTTAAATGTGGCTCTGAAAAGAGTCATAAGCAGGAAGTCAATGTTGTTAATCAAGAACCATTTTAAGTAGCTAATCTGAAAGCAGGAATTATTTTAAAGGCTTTAGGTGAAATGGAAGTTAGTCAAGAGAATATGTTTAGGACTTCTTAAAAGACAGGAAGATTCTTTGAAATGGTATTAATCAAGATATGTTTAATTTAATGAAACATATAGGAGGGGCATAATCGAACGCGAACGTCCATCTCCATGGGCGTCTATGTCCGAGAACGGGTACGTGAAGGGGTGGGACAGACCGTATTTTCAAAAAAAATGGGCGTCCATCTTTCGTTTTGAAAATACCGTTTGTACGGACCAAAATGCCATGGATTTAGTCGTTTCTGAGCTGGGCGTTTTTAGTTTCCATTATTGCTAAAAAAAAACAAACGCCCAGCTCAAACGGGCTACCGGAAACAAAACAGGGCACACTCTGACCCAGTAAGCAGGGGGAAAAGCACCATGGGAGTAGAGCCTACCAACTACCAACATCGTGAGCATTTAATACAAGCTAGTGGAATCACAGAGCCCCATACCCTACAACCACCACAATGCATTGCTGATGTGACTCTGCAGTGCCCTTAACAGAAAAGGTGTCCCACTCACCTGAGAGCCACATCAGAACCAGGGAAAGGCTGTCACAGGATAGAACACATTCTGCTGTCATGGAGGTGGGTACGGCATTTGAGGCTGGCATAGAGGCTGGGAAAAAAAGTTTTTAAAATGGGTTTTTTTGGTAGGAAGGGGTTAGTAACCACTGGGGGAGTCAGGGGACGTGATGCCCGATTCCCTCCGGTGGTCATCTGGTCAGTTGGGGCACTTTTTTGGGACTTGGACCTGAAAAAAAAAAGGGTCCAAATAAAGCGGACCAAATTCTCGTCCAAAACGCCCTTCTTGTTTCGATTATCAGCTAAAGATGCCCATCTTTCCTCGGCCGATAACCACGCCCCAGTCCCACCTTCACCACGCCTCCGACACGCCCCCATCAACTTTGTTCGTTCCTGCGACGGAGTGCAGTTGAAGACGACCAAAATCAGCTTTCGATTATACCAATTTGTTCGCCCATGGGATATGGCCATCTTTCTCTTTCGAAAATAAGCTGGTTTGTATCAACTTTTGTTACTGTTCTGAAGATCTGCTTGCTACACGTCTTGCCAACGTTCAAGCTGGAATGACTTTAAAGACAATAAAGAAAGGTTTTGGTTCAGAGAAAATACTATGAAGTCGGCCGAGTTATTTACGTGGAGAACTATAAAAGTCTAGCTTTGGTCCCTAAACCAATAAATTCAGTTGTTTACCCACTCTATGGGGCAGACACTAGACAGCTGCCAAGATGCACACTTGAATCATGGGTTACAAAGAAGCGGTGATTTGGCAACTTTCACATGTGATGGTTCTTCCAAGTGTAGCCACAGATTTGACCAATCTGTAAAGCATATGTGCTGTCAATTAAGCAGTAAGGCTGAATTTTTTTTTTTTTTTTTTTTTTGGGGGGGGGGTAGTTGGAGAATAACTTACTTAATACTTCATGTGGTTTTGGCGCGTGCTAGGGATATGAGCGCGCCTTAGTAAAATCTACTATCCTCTTTCCTCTCAAACCCATAACGCCTGATTCACATCTACCTCATTTGACCTTAACATAACTTTGTATTTGTTATCAACCGTATTGGCAACCGCCTCTACGGTACTATGTAAGCCTGCAAATAGGTGGGAAAATGTGGGGTAGAAATGTAACAAATAAATAAATAAATAAATATCAAACCCTGGGCAAAACAACCCCTTTTTATAATCTGTGCCTGCCTCTGAGCTTGTGCAAACTCTAATGGGAACCTTTTTAAATGTAAACATGCCTTCCCTAAGTAAGATGGAAAATGCACATGTAGACGTTCGGCCCACCCACAATCTCTAGGTATAAATACATGTGCATGTGATCTGCATGTGCAAAAGCTGCTATTTACGTGTGAAAATGTTTTTAAAATAAAGGCTGCAGTGATGTCCTGTAAGAAGGGCTGAAATGTTTACACTCTCTGTTTTGCAGAGGAGTATAAAAGACCCCGATTAATCTGGGTGTAGAGATAGGAGCCTTGAACTAGAGAGAGAAAGTCTCCAGGCCTAACCTTTGAAAGAGGAACTGACAGATAAAGATCACTGAAGTAAAAAAAAAAAGTCTGGAAGAGACCAGTCTGCTATTGCCTGAAGACAATAAGCTGACAGTCCATCTACAAGGCAGACTAGACATGTCTGCTTAGGGTGGCACACATCAGGGGGTGTCAATGTGGCACCAGCAAAACCAGTAAGACAATGGGAAAGCAGTCAGCACAGTGGGAGCTCATTGGGAATGTCTCTCCTACCCTTTCTGGCAGGATGTGTGCACTAGAGGGGGCAGGACCCAGCAGGCCTAAAGCACAGAAAGCCTACCACTGCGATGTTTGTTCTCCATGCTAGCTGTGGCTCCAGAGTATTTTAGAGAATGATCTGCTGATAGAGACCTTCTTTGAAGATGAATGCAGGATCGGAACTCTATGTGATACCTATGTGCAGTGGGAGTTCCCACCCATGCCCCTTGGCCACGCCCCTTTGGAGTTCTACCCTATAGAAATGATAGAATAGGGGGTATAGAATAGTTAAATATATAACCCCGAATTCCATAAATTGTGCTTTAAATTGCTCACACAATTAATTGAATTACAAGCCAATTGCAGCCTGTAATTGGACCCCATCAATTATTGGTGCTAATTTGCATTAATTAAAGTCTAGACATGTAAATTTACATGTCAGGATCTGCATGTAACTTTTTATATGCTGATCAAAAAAGGGGACGTGGCCATGGGAGGGTCGTGGGTGGATCATGGGTATTCCTGTAATTTTGGCGCATTGCTGCAGAATAAGTGGATCCACACCTAAGGATTTATACCTAGTTTCACTGGTGTAAATGTTTGCACCTAAATGTAGGCACAGTTCCTGCCACAGACTGGTATGTATGTATGTATTTATTTATTTATTTGCTGCATTTGTATCCCACATTTTCCCAGCTATTCGCAGGCTCAATGTGGTTTACATTGTTCCGTCATGGCGATCGCCATTCCAGAGTGAGAGATACAAGTGGTATTACATAAAGATCATGTGTGACAAAGTAGATTAAGCAATCAAGTATAAAGAGATCCTATTCGGAATAAGGGATTCATTTGGGTATGCCTTGTTGAAGAGGCAGGTCTTCAGTGATTTCCAACAGTTGGTTAGGTCGCGCAATTTTTTCACGTCGAGTGGCAGTGCATTCCATAGCTGCGTGCTTATGCAGGAAAAGCAGGATGCATGTGTTAATTTGTATTTTAGTCCTTTGCAGCTGTTATTCTATAAATGGTGCCTAACCATGGAGCATGGTTTATAAAATAGCACTTTGCACTTTTTTCAGTGCTGAGTTTTCAGTGCTGTTTGTAGAATTTATTCCATAACTGCTAATTAGGGTCAATAAGCACTTGCTAAGGCCAAATATCACCAATTAAATGTCAGTTGAGCTAATTATTTTACACATATAAATGGCCTTATTTTATAACCGTGCACCCAATTACACATCTATGTTTGGGGGCCACTTATAGAATGAGGGGGACTGCGCCATCAAAGAACCACAAATCTTTGGTACAGTGAATGACACCAAGAAATGTTCAAACTCTCCAATCTTGTGAATAATAACCACGGGTATTCCTTTAATATGTACAATTATTTGATAAAAGATTCAGAAGATAATAAACAAGGTTTGTGCATCCAGGGATCAGATCCCATGTGAGCCTCTCAACCAACATAAAGACTTCTAGCAAATTATGCTCTTCATACCAGCAGAACAGGATCCGTTGGGTAAAAGCGTAAGTGATGGGACTTCATTTCATGCAATACATTCATAATCTGCCTTCCTTCATATTCTGTATAGATATATTTCTGTCCTACTGTTCTCCAATATGATGCGTCATCAAATATAAAAGTTTGCAGATGCTTCTCATTGTGACTAAAATAAAGACCTCCTATGACTAGATCATTTCTGGACTGATTCATTATGAGGTTGAGACATAAGTATGTCCATTTTAGAGCTCACCGAGTGCAAAGTCATTTCTACATTTTTATAATCTCAATCGGTGAAAACGGTTGACACCCCCAACCCAATAAGCATTAGCCCTGGGCAAAGTTGTTATGGCAGGTTCTGGAACACGTAGGATGGGTCACACCTGACCCAATAGAACACTGACAGAACATCAGCACATAATCATCACCTTAGAAATAGAGAAGGGAAGTGACTCACTGGTTATGCAAAACTGAGATTATGATAATAGAAAGAAAAGACATGAATTTTAAAGGGGAATATTTTACCAGATTTCTAGTTTATAATTATTAATTATGACTTACATTTGACTATGACTTTTTCTGATACAAAGGAAAATTGCCAATAGATTTACCAGTCAGGAGAATTGAATGTGGAACGTATATACGCGATGTCACTTCTGGAGGGAACATAAGCATGTTAGAACAATTGAATCATTTTTTTTCCGGCACTGCATCCACATGGAATAATGTGACAGATCCAAATGGGAGGCACATTTCAAGTTTCTCACTTCCAGAATTAAGAGATGGTAAACCATAAGTCTTCTAGACTAGCCATGTAAGAATGTGTCCAAACTTATTACCCTGTGTCCTATGTCTACTCAGTTGCCCTTTTTCCAGGTTGAAACATCTTTCTTCATAAAGGAGACATTCCACCCTTTTTATCATATTTGTTGAATTTTTCTGCAACTTTGCTAGTTCCACTACTTCAATTAAAGTGCGCAAAATACTCACGGTGCAGTTACACCATATTGTAGATCTCACCAGAGCATTAGTATAGTGACAGCTGGGTTCTCTATTCCTCTCCAAATTTTCTCCGACATTCATTTTTCTTTGACTTGTGCTACACACTGAGCTGAGGGTCTGGTTCATCTCCTTAGTGGCAACTCCTACCGTGGAACTCAGCACCGTGCGAATCAGTGGAGCAAGTAAAATGACATGGACACTTTTCATAAAGTAATATGACTTCTTATTTGGGACGTGTGACTTGATGTCTGCTAAGTGCCAGGCTGACCATGAAGTGTCTATCAACGTATCCTTGCATCTCCTGTGTTTCTCCAAGATGGATCATTGAAATAGATTAAGAGTCTTCTACCCTTTCAAACCAGAATCTTTGTCCTGCTTCCAATAAGGAGGGGTAAAATATATTAAAATGAAAAGGAATTTAGATTTTAGGAAAAGAGGGAAGAGAGAAGATGTAAAAGGAAGGGAAAGGGAAGCTGAAGAGGTAGAAATATCTGCAATCTGCATCTTAACCCAAGACCTGTTCACTATCAATGACTTTGCCAAGAATATACACCTTTGGCATCCTGTACTTCAGTCCAAAGGTTTATGGAAGCATCCCTGCTAGTGACCTGTGAATGTGAACTCCCAAATGATATGATGGATTTAGATCGGCCGGAGTGGGCTTTAATGGCAATTGGAATTTAAGGACACAGCTGGGCAGACTTCTATGGTCTATGTCCCAGAAACACAAAAGATCAAGTATAAATCTTGAATTGTTAATGAATTTGACTGTTGGCCAGACTAGGTGGACCATTCAGATCTTTATTTGCTGTCACTTACTATGTTACAAGAGGTCTCGGCTCCAAAGTTTAGACTGGTACATAAGTACATAAGTACAGAAGTAATGCCACACTGGGAAAAGACCAAGGGTCCATCGAGCCCAGCATCCTATCCACAACAGCGGCCAATCCAGGCCAAGGGCACCTGGCGAGCTTCCCAAACGTACAAACATTCTATACATGTTATTCCTGGAATTGTGGATTTTTCCCCAGTCCATTTAGTAGCGGTTTAGGGACTTGTCCTTTAGGAAACCTTCTAACCCCTTTTTAAACTCTGCCAAGGTAACCGCCTTCACCACGTTCTCCGGCAATGAATTCCAGAGTTTAATTATGCGTTGGGTGAAGAAACGTTTTCTCCGATTTGTTTTAAATTTACTACACTGTAGCTTCATCGCATGCCCCCTACTCCGAGTGAGCAGGAGAAACCAAAAGCTGAGATACAGTAAAAACTGAGACTGTTCCCACACTTCCTGGAGGAATAATCTAGAAGTGCTAGGATAAAAGAAATGTAAACAATATTCTTTATTATGTTGGGCAGTCTCACTCACCTCAATACTCATAATGAAAGACAGACTTGATTTATCTACCTAACAAGGCTGAAATAATGTGTTACATCTATCAGAACAAATTATGTCATTATTTCCCTCTCTTTTCAGTGTGGTCGCAATTCTGTCTGCTTTTCCTTTATTCTGCCTCTTCTTCTTTGTTTCAGAACACCATGGACAACAAATTCTTAAAAATGGTGAACCACAGCAGTGTGACAGAATTCCAGCTTCTGGGATTCTCAGAATTCCCAGAGCTCCAGCTGCCTCTCTTCATTCTCTTCTTACTCCTTTTCACGATGGCTGTCCTGGGGAATCTCCTCGTTATCTGCATAGTATATGCTGATCGACACCTGCACATCCCCATGTATTTCTTCCTGGCCAACTTGTCTATCTTAGACATTTTTTCCATGACAGTCACTGTGCCAAAATTACTGGCCATCCTCCTGACTCAGAGTAATACCATATCTTTCAGTGCATGCATTCTACAGATATATGGTTATATGGCTTCTGTTGGGACAGAATATCTGCTTCTCACAGCTATGGCGTATGATCGTTATGTTGCGATATGCAACCCCCTGCGATACCCCATCATCATGAACAAGAGGATCTGTGCTCTACTGGCAGCTGTTTCATGGACAACTGGGTTTTTAGATCCATTGCCTCATTTAATTACTATATCTAAATTCTCTTTCTGTGACGTCAACGAAATCAATCACTTCTTCTGTGAAATCACAGCTGTGCTTAAACTTTCCTGCACAGATACCTCAGTCATTCAAACTATGACTTTTATAATGTCAGCGTTCACAGTCTTCGCCCCGTTTCTCCTAACCTTGATATCCTACGTGTTTATCATCTCCACCATCCTAAAAATCCGTTCTAGGGAGGGGAAAAGCAAGGCCTTCTCTACCTGCTCCTCCCACCTGACGGTCATCGCTCTCTTATATGGGACTATGATGGCAGTGTATTATCAGCCTGAATCCAGAGACTCTATGAAATCCAACAAGCTGCCTACTGCAGTGTATACAGTCACTCCCCCACTGTTAAACCCCCTGATTTATAGCTTGAGAAGTAAAGAGTTAAATGTGGCTCTGAGAAGAGTCATAAGCAGGAAGTCAATGTTGTCAATTAAGAAACACTTTAGATAGTTAATCCGAAAGCAGGAATAACTGTAAAGGCTTTAGGAGATTTGGAGGTTAGTCAAAAGAATATGATTAGGTCTTGTTAAAATATAACAATACGGAGAGGGTCCAAAATACAGCAAAAAGCACCAGGAGCCTTCAGAGATGGGACACAATTCTTTATTGGTAACAGTCAATGTGCCAAAATGGACCAGAAACGGGTTATGTTTAAAACACAGATGCCTAACGCAGGCGCTGTGAGCCGAAACACGGCCTGTGTCGGGTCCATTTTGGAACATTGATTGTTACCGATAAAGAATTGTGTCCTGTCTCTGAAGGCTTCTGGTGCTTTTCACTGTATTTACGTCTTGTGAAAAGACAGGAAGGTTCCATTCCCACTGCAGATTCTCATGACTCTGTGCAGGTCACTTAACCATCCATTGCCCCGGGTACAAATAAGACCTGTATATACTACGTAAACCACTTTGATTGTAACCACCGAAAGGCAGTATATCAAATCTCATTCCCATCTCTTGTCAGGATCTATTTGCTGCAGCTGTGTTTTGCTGCCTCCCGGACATTGCTGCTCCAGGTGACCACCTACTCTGGACTTGGAGTATTGTGGTCAGTTTTGGAGGCCGTATCTGGCTAAAGACGTAAAAAGACTGGAAGTGGTGCAAAGAAAAGCTACAAAAATGGTATGGGATTTGCGTTGCAAACCGTACTAGGAGAGGCTTGCCAACCTGAACATGTATACCCTGGAGGAAAGGAGAAACAGGGGTGACATGATACAGACGTTCAAATATTTGAAATGTATTAATCCGCATATGAACCTTTTCCGGAGACGGGAAGGTGGTAGAACTAGAGGACATGAATTGATGGGTAGAACTAGAGGACATGAATTGAGGACAAGGTTGCAGGGGGGCAGACTCAGGACTAATGTCAGGAAGTATTTTTTCATGGAGAGGGTGGTGGATACGTGGAATGCCCTCTTGCGGGAGGTGGTGGAGATGAAAATGGTAACGGAATTCAAACATGCGTGGGATAAATACAAAAGAATCCTGTTTAGAAGGAATGGATCTATGGAATCTTAGCGGACATTGGGTGGTGATGCCGGTATTTGGAGAATAAAACTGGTGCAGAGCAGACTTCTACGGTCTGTGCCCTGAGAAAGGCAGGGACAAATCAAACTCAGATATACATATAAAGTATTACATACCATGTAAAATGAGTTTCTCTTGTTGGGCAGACTGGATGGACCGTTCAGGTCTTTATCTGCCGTCATTTACTATGTTACTAATGGTTGGGCCAGCTCTGGGGGTAGGGAAGGGAAAAAGAGATGATGGTCATTTGGGGGGTTAAGAAAGGGAAGGGGAATTGCTGGAAACCTGTTGTGGGGGTAGAAGATAAGAAGATATGTTGGACATCTTGGGGGGGGGGGGGAACAGAAGAGGAGATGCTGGACTTTGGGAAGAGTAGGGCAATACGCTAGAACTAACCACAATATATATAATTCATTACATCTGAAAAGAGTGAAGACAAACAAGCTGAGAAGTATGATAGAGATCTTTTTTGGGTGGAGGGAGCCATGAGGAAAGGATGAGGGAGGAGAGAGGGAAGCAATGGGTAAAAGAACAGACACACAAAAAACATATCCAGACAGACAAACGCATATGGGGACATTAGCCACATATAAAAAATGTTTTACATACAGAAAATAACTAGTATTAAATTGTGCAGAGTCACTGAAGTGTAAGATAGCACCTACTTTTATGCTATCTGCATGTATTCATTCCTGGAAGAATAGCTTGGGTAGGACAGATATAGTAGCAATTTAAGCATATACTCCATACAATATACCTGTACACCCTACTCCCCTTACCCTATGACATGACTGCCTAAAGATATGTGCCATTCACCCATTCAGATGCTCAGATTAGAATACTAGCATGTGGAAGTGTGAATGCTACACAGGGGTGTGCTGGTAAATTATTAACAACAGGCTGTCTCTTCGGGCGTAGCCAGCCCTGCAATTTAGGGGGCCAGGGGTGGACTGGGAGGCAATGCATGCATCTTTCTCCCCCCCCCCCCCCCTTTGTGCATGCATGCTAGGCATACCATCACTAGTTGGGATGCTGAACACTACCAGCCAATAAATGGTCAGCAGGCCTGGAGCACAGAAAGCCTACCACTGCGATGTTTGTTTTCGATGCTAGCTGTGGCTCCAGAGTATTTTAGAGAACGATCTGCTGATATAGACCCTCTTTGAAGATGAATGCAGGATCGGAACTCTATGCGATACCTATGTGCAGTGGGAGTTCCCATCCATGCCCCTTGGCCACGCCCCATAAATTGTGCTTTAAATTGCTCACACAATTAATTGAATTACAAGCCAATTACAGCCTGTAATTGGACCCAAACAATCAATTATTGGTGCTAATTTGCATTAAAGTCTAGACATGTAAATTGACATGCCTGGATCTGCATGTAACTTTTATATGCTGATCAAAAAAGGGGACGTGGCCATGGGTGGATCATGGGTATTCCTGTAATTTTGGCGCATTGCTACAGAATAAGGGGATCCACACCTAAGGATTTTATACCGAGTTTCACTGGTGTAAATGTTTGCACCCAAATATAGACACAGTTCCTGCCACAGAGTGTTATTCTATAAATGGTGCCTAACTTTGAGCATTGTTTATAAAATAGCACTTTGCACTTTTTCAGTGCTGAGTTTTCAGCGCTGTTTGTGGAATTTAGTCCATAACTGCTAAGGCCAAATATCATCAATTAAATGCCAGTTGAGCTCATTATTTTACACACATAAATGACCTTATTTTATAACCGTGCACCCAATTACACATCTATGTTTGGGGCCACTTATAGAATGAGGGGGACTGTGCCATCAAAGAACCACAAATATTTGGTACAGTGAATGACACCAAGAAAGCATTCAAACTCTCAACTCTCAGGAATAATAACTACGGGCATTCCTTTAATACGTACAATTATTTGATAAAAGATTCAGAAGATAATAAACAAGGTTTGTGCATCCAGGGATCAGATCCCATGTGAGCCTCTCAACCAACATAAAGACTTCTAGCAAATTATGCTCTTCATACCAGCAGAACAGGATCCGTTGGGTAAAAGCGTAAGTGATGGGACTTCATTTCATGCAATACATTCATAATCTGCCTTCCTTCATATTCTGTATAGATATATTTCTGTCCTACTGTTCTCCAATATGATGCGTCATCAAATATAAAAGTTTGCAGATGCTTCTCATTGTGACTAAAATAAAGACCTCCTATGACTAGATCATTTCTGGACTGATTCATTATGAGGTTGAGACATAAGTATGTCCATTTTAGAGCTCACCGAGTGCAAAGTCATTTCTACATTTTTATAATCTCAATCGATGAAAACGGTTGACACCCCCAACCCAATAAGCATTAGCCCTGAGCAACGTTGTTATGGCAGGTTCTAAAACACGATTTAGGATGGGTCACACCTGACCCAATAGAACACTGACAGAACATCAGCACATAATCATCACCTTAGAAATACACAAGAGAAGGGAAGTGACTCACAGTTCATGCAAAACAGAGACTATGATAATAGAAAGAAAAGACATGAATTTTAAAGGGGAATGTTTTACCAGATTTCTAGTTTATAATTATTAATTATGACTTACATTTGACTATGACTTTTTCTGATACGAAGGAAAATTGCCAATAGATTTACCAGTCAGGAGAATTATTATTATTTATTACATTTGTACCCCGCGCTTTCCCACACATTGCAGGCTCAATGTGGCTTACATAGTTAATACAATTACAATAGCAAGGTCTTAAGGAGACTATTATAAGCAGTCAAAGTGAGGTTTTGAGAATAAGTAAGTTGAGTATGTAAAGGTAAACAAAGGTAGGATAAGCAAAAGGAAAAGAGATTAGGAGGGGTGAGGAGAGGAAGGATGGAGAGGGAAAGATAAAAGGCAAAGGATGGAAGGAAAAAGATAAGAGCATAAGGAGATTGGGAGATGTGGTCTAATTGAATGTGGACCGTATATAAGGGATGTCACTTCTGGAGGGAACATAAGCATGTTAGAACAATTGAATCATTTTTTATCCGGCACTTCATCCACATGGAATAAAGTGACAGATCCAAACGGGAGGCACATTTCAAGTTTCTCATTTCCAGAATTAAGAGATGGTAAGCCATAAGTCTTCTAGACTAGCCATGTAAGAATGTGTCCAAACTTAAAATAACTTTGACCACATCTTTCTGCATCGAACCACATCTAAATGTAGTATCAAAGAGGGTTACTAGACATTCTACCATTTGCAAGGATAATATGCCTTAGATACCACATATGACTTTATTACCCTGTGTCCTATGTCTACTCAGTTGCCCTTTTTCCAGGTTGAAACATTTTTCTTCATACATTCCACCCTTTTATCAGATTTGTTGAATTTTTCTGCAACTTTGCTAGTTCCACTACTTCAATTAAAGTGCGCAAAATACTCACGGTGCAGTCACACCATATCGTAGATCTCACCAGAGCATTAGTATAGTGACAGCTGGGTTCTCTATTCCTCTCCAAATTTTCTCTGACATTCATTTTTCTTTGACTTGTGCTACACACTGAGCTGAGGGTCCGGTTCATCTCCTTAGTGGCAACTCCTACTGTGGAACTCATCACTGTGCGAATCAATGGAGCAAGTAAAATGACATGGACACTTTTCATAAAGTAATATGACTTCTTATGTGGGACTTGTGACTTGATGTCTGCTAAGTGCCAGGCTGACCATGAAGTGTCTATCAACTTATCCTTGCATCTCCTGTGTTTCTCCAAGATGGATCATTGAAATAGATTAAGAGTCTTCTACCCTTTCAAACCAGAATCTTTGTCCTGCTGCCAATAAGGAGAGGTAAAATATATTAAAATGAAAAGGAATTTAGATTTTAGGAAAAGAGGGAAGAGAGAAGATGTAAAAGGAAGGGAAAGGGAAGCTGAAGAGGTAGAAATATCTGCAATCTGCATCTTAACCCAAGACCTGTTCCCTATCAATGACTTTGCCAAGAAAATACACCTTTGGCATCCTGTACTTCAGTCCAAAGGTTTATGGAAGAATCCCTGCTAGTGACCTTTAAATGTGAACTCTCAAATGATATGATGGATTTAGATAGGCTGGAGTGGGCTTTAATGGCAATTGGAATTTAAGGACACAGCTGGGCAGACTTCTATGGTCTATGTCCCAGAAACACAAAAGATCAAGTATAAATCTTGAATTGTTAATGAATTTGACTGTTGGGCAGACTAGGTGGACCATTCAGATCTTTATTTGCTGTCACTTACTACTACTACTATTAAACATTTCTATAGCGCTACTAGACTTACGCAGCGCTGTACAAATTAACATGACAAGACAGTCCCTACTCAACAGAGCTTACAATCTAAATTGGACAGACGAACAGACAGCTAGGGGTGGGGAAATTGCAGTGGTAGGGGTGATAAGTGAGGGTGTTGAGTAAGAGAGTCATGGTTAGGAGTCGAAAGCAGTAGCAAAGAGGTGGGCTTTAAGCCTAGACTTGAAGACAGCCAGAGACTGAGCCTGACGTACTGGCTCAGGGAGTCTATTCCAGGCATAGGGAGCAGCGAGATAGAAGGAACGGAGATGGGAGTTAGCAGTGGGGGAGAAGGGGGACGACAAGAGACATTTACCCAGCGAACGGAGGTCATGGGGAGGAGTGTAGGGAGAGATGAGAGCGGAAAGGTACTGAGGAGCTGCGGAGTGGATGCACTTGTAGGTCAAAAGGAGAAGTTTGAACCGTATGCGGAAGCGGATAGGGAGTCAGTGAAGCGACTTGAGGAGAGGGCTAACGTGAGTATAGCGACTCTGGCGGAATATAAGACGCGCAGTAGAGTTTTGGACAGATTGAAGAGGAGATAGATGGCTGAGCGGGAGACCAGCGAGAAGCAAATTGCAGTAGTCTAGGCGAGAGGTGATAAGGGTGTGGGACTTACTAAGTTACAAGAGGTCTAGGCTCCAAAAGCTGAGATACAGTAAAAACTGAGACTGTTCCCACACTTCCTAGGATAAAACAAATGTAAACAATATTCTTTAGTATGTTGGGCAGTCTCAGTCACCTCAATACTCATAATGAAAGACAGACTTGATTTAACTTCCTAACAAGGCTGAAATAATGTGTTACATCTATCAGAACAAAACATGTCATTATTTCTTTTTCTTTACAGTGTGGTCACAATTTTGTCTGCTTTTCCTTTATTCTGCCTCTTCTTTGCTTCAAAACACCATGGAGAACGAATTCATGAAAATGGCGAATCACAGCGGCGTGACAGAATTCCAGCTTTTGGGGTTCTCAGAATTCCCAGAGCTCCAGCTGCCCCTCTTCATTCTCTTCTCGATCCTCTACTTGATGGCTGTCCTAGGGAACCTCCTCGTTATCTTCGTAGTATGTGCTGACCGACACCTGCACAGCCCTATGTATTTCTTCCTGGCCAACCTGTCTATCCTGGACATCTTTTCCGTGACTGTCAGTGTGCCAAAATTACTGGACATCCTCCTGACTCAGAGTAATACCATATCTTTCACTGCATGCATTCTACAGATGTATGGTTATATGGTTTCTGTGATGACAGAATATCTGCTTCTCACAGCCATGGCGTATGATCGTTATGTTGCGATATGTAATCCCTTGCGATATCCCATTATCATGAACAAGAGGATCTGTGCTCTATTGGCAGCTGTTTCATGGACAACTGGGTTTTTAGATCCATTGCCTCATTTAATTACTATATCTAAATTCTCTTTCTGTGACATCAACGAAATCAATCACTTCTTCTGTGAAATCACAGCTGTGCTTAAACTTTCCTGCACAGACACCTCAGTCATTCAAACTATGACTTTTATAATGTCGGCGTTTACGTCCTTCACCCCACTTCTCCTAACTCTGATATCCTACGTGTTTATCATCTCCACCATCCTAAAAATCTGTTCTAGGGAGGGGAAAAGCAAGGCCTTCTCTACCTGCTCCTCCCACCTGACGGTCATCACTCTCTTATATGGGATTATGATGGGGGTGTATTTGCTGCCCGAATCCGGAGACTCTGTGAAATCCAACAAGCTGCCTACTGCAGTGTATATAGTCACTTCCCCACTGTTAAACCCCCTGATTTATAGTTTGAGAAGTAAAGAGTTAAATGTGGCTCTGAGAAGAGTCATAAGCAGGATGTCAATGTTGTCAATTATGAAACACTTTAGATAGTTAACCCAAAAGCAGGAATCATTTTAAAGGCTTTAGGAGATTAGTCAAAAGAGTATGATTAGGTCTTGTTAAAATATAACAATATGGAGAGGGTCCAAAATACAGCAAAAAGCACCAGGAGCCTTCAGAGACGGGACACAATTCTTTATTGGTAACAATCGATGTTCCAAAACGGACCCGACACAGGTTATTTATGTTTAGAAAAACAGACGCCTGACGCAGGCGCTGTGCGCCGAAACATGGCCTGTGTCGGGTCCATTTTGGAACATTGATTGTTACCGATAAAGAATTGTGTCCCGTCTCTGAAGGCTCCTGGTACTTCTCGCTGTATTTACGTCTTGTGAAAAGACAGGAAGGTTCCATTCCCACTGCAGATTCTCATGACTCTGTGCAGGTCACTTAACCATCCATTGCCCCGGGTACCAGTAAAGACCTGTATATACTACATCAACCACTTTGATTGTAACCACCGAAAGGCAGTATATCAAATCTCATTCCCATCTCTTGTCAGGATCTATTTGCTGCAGCTGTGTTTTGCTGCCTTCCGGACACCGCTGCTCTAGGTCATCACCTTCTCTGGCCTAATGGTTGGGCCAGCTCTGGGGGTAGGAAAGGGAAAAAGAGATGATGGTCATTTGTGGGGGGGGGGGGTTAAGAAAGGGAAGGGGAATTGCTTGAAACCTGTTGTGGGGGTAGAAGATAAGAAGATATGTTGGACATCTTGGGGGGGGGGGGGGAACAGAAGAGGAGATGCTGGACTTTGGGAAGAGTAGGGCAATACTCTAGAACTAACCACAATATATATATATATAATTCATTGCATTTTTTTTGTTACATTTGTACCCCGTGCTTTCCCACTCATGGCAGGCTCAATGCGGCTTACATGGGGCAATGGAGGGTTAAGTGACTTGCCCAGAGTCACAAGGAGCTGCCTGTGCCTGAAGTGGGAATCGAATTCAGTTCCTCAGTTCCCCAGGACCACCCTAACCACTAGGCCACTCCTCCGCATCTGAAAAGACTGAAGACAAATAAGATGAGAAGTATGATAGAGATCTTTTTCGGGGGGGGGGGGGGTGTGAGGGAGCCATGAGGAAAGGAGAGAGGGAAATAATGGGTAAGACCAGACAGACAAAAAACATATCCAGACAGACAAACGCATATGGGGCCATTAGCCACATATAAAAAATGTTTTACATACAGAAAATAACTAGTATTAAATTGTGCAGAGTCATAGAAGTGTAAGATAGCACCTACGTTTATGCTATCTGCATGTATTCATTCCTGGAAGAATAGCTTGGGTAGGACAGATATAGTAGCAATTTAAGCACATACTCCATACAATATACCTGTACACCCTACTCCCCTTACCCTATGACATGACTGCCTAAAGATATGTGCCATTCACCCATTCAGATGCTCAGATTAGAATACTAGCATGTGGAAGTGTGAATGCTACACAGGGGTGTGCTGGTAAATTATTAACAACAGGCTGTCTCTTCGGGCATAGCCAGCCCTGCAATTTAGGGGGCCAGGGGTGGACTGGGAGGCAATGCATGCATCTCTCTCCCCCCCCCCCCCTTTGTGCATGCATGCTAGGCATACCATCACTGGTTGGGATGCTGAACACTACCAGCCAATAAATAGCCTGCCACCACCCCCCGCTGCTTGTTTCTGGCTCTGAGCAGCATTCCGGGACTTCTCGCACATGCACGAGAAGTCCAATCTTGATATTAAGAGCTGGAAACAAGGATCCAGGGAGTGGTGGAAGTCTATTTACTTGGCTTGCGGGGCTCAGCATCCCCCACCAGCAAAGTAAAAGAGAATTCAGGCTTTTGGGGAGCCAGTTGTTAAAGTAGCCATGGGTGAGGGCCCTACTTTAAGAACCAGCTGCCAAAATTCTTTAAAATGAGCCTGTGGGAGCCCGCTCCAGCACACCACTGATCTTACAGATTTGCACATAAATGCTAAGCAGTATTATTTAATCTTAACGTAAAAATTGCATAGTCTGCAAATGCAGGGGGGGGATTGTTGTGGGTAGGATATGGGTGGGACAAGGCCACTATTAACAAGGCATGTTATAGAATGGTGTTATTTATGCACTAAAATGCTACATTTAGACACGTGCATTTATTCTTGCCCAATACATTTCCAAAAATACTAGGACAAGGGGGCATGCGATGAAGCTGCAGTGTGGTAAATTTAAAACGAGTCAGAGGAAATCTTTCTTCACTCAACACGTAGTTAAACTCTGGAATTCGCTGCCGAAAAAGGTGGTTAAGGTGGTTAACTTAGCGGACTTCAAAAAAAGGGTTGGACGGCTTCCTGGAGGAAAAAGCCATAGAATGTTATTGAATGGACGAGGGAATAATACAGTATTTCTTGGATGGGCAGGAGAAATTGCTTGTTCTTTTAGCCGCTGTCGGTGACAGGGTGCTGGGCTTGATGGACCCTTGGTCTGTACCAGCATGGCGATGCTTATGTACATGCCCACTGTTCTCTCTAAGCTGACCAGAAGTCCTGCAACTGCATTGTTGCCAGTGGGATGTGCTGCTTCAATATTGTGTTTTCAATTGCTAGGGATAGGTAGGTTCCCTGGGGTCCTCAAGGAGGTTAGATTGAGAACAGGCGATGACATGACATCAAAAAGTTGAAGCCAATTAGGTTAATCTTTGTGTTCCCTCTTCCATGCAGCTGTCATCTCCTTACACTCAAAGCAAAGCAAACAAATCAATGAGCTGCTGCATCCACGTTGTCTTCTTTATTGTTCGTAGCATTTTTAAATTAATCTTACTTATATTTTCAAACAGGCCAGCTTATGCAGCATATGAATGTGCACATAGGAAGTATAATAATGGAATAACTTTTCATAAGTAGAGTAGTAATTTGTTATAAATCATAATCAGTGTGTCATTTGGTGGGACTGGTTATAGGAGCACCCTAGCATGTGTTATATTCGTGCTGAGATATTTTTTTCTCCTGGTACAGGGCCAATAAAATAGACATCATATTATGAGAATCATGTGGTCAATATTCAGAGTATCTATTTATTCATTTATTTATGATATCTATATCCCACATTAAACATGAATTAGGTTAAAACCTGGGAGCATTTAAAATCTTATTTTTCCTGTGTCTAGATCAAAAGAGAAAGATGGTTTGTGTGAACTTGCTCCTTTTGTTTTCTGGAATACAATGGTATATGTACTTAATATTGTTTATTAGTACTATTCAAAAGAGAAATATTGAATAATAAGGGCAGAGCTACCTTCATACAGAAGTCCTGAGTCAGTCTAAATGTGCCAACATTTTCCAGTTCTGTGATATATAGCTATTTCTTCTTCAAATCTGTTTGGTTGTAAAGGCATTTTGGGGGGGGGAGGGGTTAATCTTTGTCTCTCGGTTGTGTGTTTGTATATAGATGAGTTCCAGGAATAATGATGGCTAAGGGAAAGCAGCAGTAGAACAGTTGGAGCTGAATGACATTTATGTTTTCCAAATGGTGATGCTTAACTTGATGGCATGTACTTGTTGTAAGATCAGAGTAAATTATTTCTTAACTTCTTGTTTAAAATTAACCAAGGAGGAACAAATCTAGTGGAGGGGAAATGAGTCAGCATGAGTTCAGCAAACAAAATCTAGCCTTAAAACTATTAGCTGGTTGATATTCAGCAGAAGTTAGACAAGTCAACATCAAGCTTCCTAACATAACACTCAGTTATTACCCAGATTCGAACACAGTTATAATGTTAATTATACGACCATGTCTGCCTCTGATGATAGTTAGGGTAACCTATTTATACAATAATAGACACAGTCCACAATTTGGTAATTGTCACATGTTCTTTGCTTAGGTTTCCATCACAACCCTTTCTTTGAGAACTTTTGCTAATTAAAGCTGTGTCAGAAAAACATTTTGCAAGTGCGATTTTATTATGTTTATTGTGTATTGTTTGCTTGCAATTTTATTATGCAAGCAAACAATACACTGCCAAAATACAAAAATATCAATCAGTACAATATTAGCCGCCAAGTTCATACAAAGTTAATTATTTCCAGTGGAAATTAAATCTGTTGGCTGCCTGCTATACGAATATTCCATCACTGTTTCATTATAGCTATCCAGTATTACATATTTAGGGGATATGCCTTCAACACAGATTGTTTAAATTCATTTATCTAGACCTTACATGCGCACGTGGTATTGCTTGTTAAACCCAAAGGCAAAACCTAAGGGTCGTTAAACAATTTGGTATAAACTGTGTTCTTTATGACTTTTACTTCTTTTGTACTGCTTTTGGATCCTTCTAATCTGTACATCTGTTGTGTTATTTTGATGAGTGAAAACAGTCAGGTGGGCTCAGAGAGAGGGAGGGGAATACGGGGGGGAAGGGTTCTTGGGGTATGCTATCTGTAGAGGTTTTTATTGTGCCACGTTAGATGGTTCACTGTTTTTTTCTCTCTCTGTATAAAGCTTATTCACCAACACGTTGTGTTTTTAATAAAGATGATTAAAGCATAAAAAAATAAGTTTTGGATCTTATTGAATTCTATTATTCTGTCTCACTATATTTCCAGTTTTGTCACAGTATAAGTCATCACAAGAACAAAATATAAGAAAACCACTGGACTGCATTAGGGGCTTTTTTATCCTGAAATAACAATGTTAAGAAATCTATGTAAGCCACATTGAGCCTGCAAATAGGTGGGGGAATGTGGGATAGAAATGCAATAAATAATAAAATAATAATAATAATTATGTTTAAGTAAATGAGAGATCTGCATGAAAGAAAATATTTGCTTTCATTATTTTCACTTATGAAAACCACTCGTCTCTGAAACATGCTCAAAACAGAATAATCCATTTGTATAAAAGAGATGAAGTGAAGATGTGATTCCGTGTGCCCCAATGAAAGAAGAGTTTACCTTTACTTCCAATCTTTATAACACCAGGCTTCCCAAGGCAGATTACAACAACAGTAAACAGATTACCCATCGGTAAACAAGATATCTTCACTGAAATTTGGCCATGTATAGAACAGTGTAGAAAAATTAGCACAGAATACAACCTTTATTAAGTGTTGTTTCTACCAGTTACAATAATGTTTGAAGCCGTTTTAGTCACGAAAAGACTGCACGACCTAACAAACTTCCGGAAACCGTTAAAAAAAAAAAAAAAAACTTACCTGTTCACAAAGGCATACCAGAAAGAACCAACCTAAACTCCTGAACTCTACAAAACAATCGAAACTCCTACCAGAACTGGACAAAATCGAACTCTCTCTCCCTGATCACTTAAAATACTTTGTCATCTACTACTACTTAACATTTCTAGAGCACTACTAGGGTTACGCAGCACTGTACAGTTTAACAAAGAAGGACAGTCCCTACTCGAAGGAGCTTACAAATCTAAAGGACGAAATGTCAAGTTGGGGTAGTCAAGATTTCCTGAATAGAGGTGTAGTGGTTAGGTGCCGAAGGCGACATTGAAGAGGTGGGCTTTGAGCAAGGATTTGAAGATGGGCAGGGAGGGGGCCTGGCGTATGGGCTCAGGGAGTTTATTCCAAGCATGGGGTGAGGCGAGGCAGAAAGGGCGGAGCCTGGAGTTGGCGGTGGTGGAGAAGGGTACTGAGAGGAGGGATTTGTCTTGAGAGCGGAGGTTACGGGAGGAACGTAAGGGGAGATGAGGGTAGAGAGGTAGGAAGGTATGAACATTAACCCTAAACCACTCTGTATTTCTCCTACCGGAATTGGCGATCGCCATCACGGTACTATGTAAGCCACATTGAGCCTGCAAATAGGTGGGAAAATGTGGGATACAAATGCAACAAATAAATATCTACATAAGGGAAGCTTTCAAGTAAATTAAAAAGCTGTCATGTGAGTTTTTTTTAAAGCATCTTTTGTCCTCCACCTTTTAAGGCACTGCCTGCCCAACTAGAACACAGCTTTTGACTTTTTTACAGATGGACCGCATGCCTATGCGTATAGGCAGTCCATTATTTCTAATAATCATTTGCTATTGCTTTAGGTGAACCAGTGTGGCAGCAATCTCCACCTACTACCATCAAGCTCTGCCTACTGGCTTCAACCCATATAAATGGCTAGATAGCCTCGTACCAACTCTTGTTCTCAATCTAGACTCCTTGTGAGTCCTGCAGAAATTCCCTGTCCTTCACTATTGAAAACGTAATAGTGAAACAGCGCCACCCACTGGCAGGCCTATAGATGGAGGACTCTTGCTCAGCTTAGAGGGAACAGGTGTATCCAAATTTTGATGCATAAATGCCAATTCTGAAATTACCCGTCACAATGTAAAGGGCCACACCACACTGAGCTCAACACTTCAGTGCTTTCACAAGAGGTAGATCTCGTCTCAGAATTGGATAGGGAAAGAGCTGGATGTGATATACTTAATTTTAGCAAGACTTTTGCCACAGTTCCACACAGGTGACTTTGAATAAAGTAAGCACCAATGGAATGAAACCCAAATGAAGTGGTGGGTTTGAAACTGGTTGACTAGGAGGTGACTGGAGTTCATTCTAAGGAAAGAGACATTAGCAATGGTGCGCCTACAGGCCCCAAGATATGAAATGATCTCCCCCATTATCTTAGAATTGATATGCCTCTTCAGTCTTACAAAACACTCTTGAAAACCTTCCTCTTCTCTTCCGTTTTTCCTTCTGATTGTCTTCTTCTTTATTCTTTTTTCTCTCTTCTTCCCCTACCCACAGTTTCAGAATGAGTAGAATTTTGTTTGATTGATGTAAACCACGTGGAGGGGCATAATCAAAAGGGGCGCCCAAGTTTTCCTGAGAACGTCCTTGCAGGACATCCTGGCGAAGGGGCGGGGAATCCCGTAAACAAGATGGGCATCCATCTTTCGTTTTGATAATACGGTTGTGGACGCCCAAATTGCAAAATTTAGGTCGACCTAAGAGATGGTCATCCCTGATTTTCAGCAATAATGGAAACCGAGGACGCCCATCTCAGAAACAACCAAATCCAAGCCATTTGGTCATGGGAGGAACCAGCATTCATAGTGCACTGGTCCCCCTGACATGCAAAAACACCAATCGGGCACCCTAGGGGGCACTGCAGTGGACTTCAGAAATTGCTCCCAGGTGCATAGCTCCCTTACCTTGTGTGCTAAGCCCCCAAAACTCACTCACCACAACTGTACACCACTACCATAGCCCTAAGGGGTGAAGGGGGCACCTACATGTGGGTACAGTGGGTTTCTGGTGGGTTTTGAAAGGCTCACATTTACCACCACAAGTGTAACAGGTAGGGGGGATGGGCCTGGGTCCGCCTGCCTGAAGTGCAATGCACCCACTAAAACTGCTCCAGGGACCTGCATACTGCTCTCATGGAGCTGGGTATGACATTTGAGGCTGGCAAAAAATATTTAAAAAGCTTTTTTGAGGGTGGGAGTGGGTTGGTGACCACTGGGGGTGGTAAGGGGAGGTCATCCACGATTCCCTCCGGTGGTCATCTGGTCAGTTCGGACACCTTTTTGAGGCTTGGTCATAACAAAAAATGGACCAAGTAAAGTCGCCCAAGTGCTCATCAGGGACGCCCTTCTTTTTTTCCATTATCGGTCGAGGATACCCATGTGTTAGGCACGCCCCAGTCCCGCCTTCGCTACGCTTCCGACATGCCCCCATGAACTTTGGTCTTCCCCACGACAGAAAGCAGTTGAGGACACCCTAAATCAGCTTTCAATTATGCTCATTTGGGCGACCCTTGGAGAAGGATGCCCATCTCTCAATTTGTGTCGAAAGATGGGCGCCCTTCTCTTTCGAAAATAAGCCTGTCACCAGTATAGGCTCAATTTGCGGTATATCAAATGTCTGGAAATAAAATAAACAAATAAAACGATACTTCATCCAGTTCAACATTTTTATACGTAATAATTTGAAAAGACTGTCAGGAAAATCTTGTCTTCTTCACGTGATATCGAAATCTGAAACACCCTGGAACTTGTAGAAAACATGAGCAATCTAATGGAGCTTGATGACTGTCTGGATTGTGACAGCTAAGATCTAATGCTAAAAAATTCAAGGTCGATACAAATGCATATTCCTCTACTATAAACAATTAGGTAAAATATTCAGAAGGTAATGAACAAAGTTTGTGTGTTCAGGGATCAGATCCCAAAGGGACTTACCGACCAACATAAACACTCCTTGCTCATCAGGTTATTCATACCAGAGATAAAGGGACCATTGAAGAAGGAAGTAAGTGAGGGTGTCAAACCTTTCTTTATTATACCACAGATTCTGTACTAATGGTCTCCAGGATGATTCATCCTTAGATATAACTTCATAGTGTGAATGTGATTGTCATTTTATTCTTTTTTTTAATGATATTCCTGAAATAACTGTAACAAGATAATTTCTGGTAAGTAAAAAAAATGATTGTAATATTTTTGGATTAAAGTTCACTGTTGATCCCACTACCCAAATAGACATTAGAACTGGGTGAGGGTTTGCAGAGCAGGATCTGAAATGTGATTTCAGATGGTTCACATCTCATCCGGGTGAAACTCTGAAAAAAGATCAGCACATATCGGCAGCTTAGACATACAGAAAAGAAAGAAAGTGGCTCATTGGTTATGCAATGATTTCAAACCTCCAGCAAAAAGTACAGATTATGATTACAGAAAAAAAGTATTATTGACTATTTGACTGGTATAAAGGATAATAGCCATGTTATTAATAGATTTTCCAGGAAGGATTAAATTTGGAATCTGTGTTACAGGGTGCAATTTCCAGAATGACAAAAGGCAAGACCAGACTTAGTCAGAGCCATTGTATCAACACTGTGTCCACATGAAATAAGCTGGCAGATCCATGCAGCATAAACATTCCACGTTTCTCACTTCCAGAATTAAAAAGTGGTAAATCACAAGTCCTACTGGGCTAATCATTCTTACCTGACCCGTTCAGTAGAAATGTCTCCAAACTTTTCTTAAACCAACTTTTACTTCTCTGTAGGGTTGATCAAATTTTTCTGCACCAAATTCTACAGCTAAATTTTGCAGTGACTGTAAAAGAAAAAAAAAATAAGAATTAGTTTAACTGTGCTGCTGTTTCGTTTCAGGGAGTGTTCCAAGTGGTGCTACCTCTTCAGCACCTTGGCTAGTTCCACTCCATTTTTTTGAACTCCGTAGACTATTCAAGGTACAGTCACACCATACATCTGCCCAGAGAATTATGAGATTCAGTTATCTTCTCTATTCCTTTCCATATGGTCTCTAACATTTATATTCTTTTTCACATGTACTACATGCTGAGCTGAGGCCTCAGTGACAGCTCCTAATAACTGCCTAAATGAAAACTCCAAAAGCCATTATTAAGATGGACTTGGAGAAAATGCACCGCTTATTTCTAGGATACATGAAATAAGTGTAATTTATGGCAGATGTAAAACCTGAATGTAAGAGAAGTATATAGACACGTAAGCCATTTCCGGGACCACAACTGTTTGAAATTGCCTCCGGCATTTGAAAGTGTAAAAGTGTGAAGATCACTTGAGTGCTAAGTTGTGAAGAGGTATAGTAGATATAGTAGAATTGGAAAAGGTACAGCGAAGGGCGACGAAAATGATAGTGGGGATGGGACGACTTTCCTATGAAGAGAGGCTGAGAAGGCTAGGGCTTTTCAGCTTGGAGAAGAGACGGCTGAGGGGAGATATGATAGAAGTGTATAAAATAATGAGTGGAATGGATCGGGTGGATGTGAAGCGACTGTTCACGCTATCCAAAAATACTAGGACTAGAGGGCATGAGTTGAAGCTACAGTGTGGTAAATTTAAAACGAATCGGAGAAAATTTTTCTTCACCCAACGTGTAATTAGACTCTGGAATTCGTTGCCGGAGAACGTGGTACGGGCGGTTAGCTTGACGGAGTTTAAAAAGGGGTTAGATAGATTCCTAAAGGACAAGTCCATAGACCGCTATTAAATGGACTTGGAAAAATTCCGCATTTTTAGGTATAACTTGTCTGGAATGTTTTTACGTTTGGGGAGCGTGCCAGGTGCCCTTGACCTGGATTGGCCACTGTCGGTGACAGGATGCTGGGCTAGATGGACCTTTGGTCTTTCCCAGTATGGCACTACTTATGTACTTATGTACTTATGTACTTATGTTATAAACGAAGAGTGATATTCAACAAAAAGTTTTTTAAAAAAATATTAAGTAAATTAGACAAAAGAAGAGATCGCTAGTCACTATTACATGTATCACAGTATCACGGATGGTTGGAGGGTGTCGATGATTATAAATTGTCACACTATACAGGCTCACCCGAAGGGCGTTAAAAGCAGTAGCCTAAGTAGTTGAAGTGACTGAATGAGACTTCTCCATTCCATCCAATACGGATTAGCACCGTGTTCTTTATAATCTACCACTAGTGGATGTTGTGAGTATTTTTAGGATAAGCAGCATAAAATGTATTGTACTTTTGGGGGATTTTGCCAGTGACCTGCTGGATTGGCCACTGTTGGAAACAGGATGCTGGGCTTGATGGACCTTCGGTCTGTCCCAGTATGGCAATACTTTTGTACTTATGTACTTGGGATTCTGAATGGAATGTTACTACTCTTCGGGGTTCTATATGGAATCTTGTTACTCTTTAGGATTCTAGAATCTTGCTATTGTTTGCAGTTCTACATGGAATGTTGCTACTCTTTAGGATCTTGCCAGGTATTTGTGACCTGGATTGGCCACTGTTGGAAACAGGATGCTGGGCTTGATGGACCTTCGGTCTGTCCCAGTATGGCAATACTTCTGTACTTGGGATTCTGAATGGAATGTTACTACTCTTTGGGGTTCTATATGGAATCTTGTTACTCTTTAGAATTCTAGAATCTTGCTACTCTTTGGGGTTCTACATGGAATCTTGTTACTCTTTAGAATTCTAGAATCTTGCTACTCTTTGGGATTCTACATGGAATGTTGCTACTCTTTGGGATCTTTCCAGGTATTTGTGACCTGGATTGGCCACTGTTGGAAACAGGACGCTGGGCTTGATGGACCTTCAGTCTGTCCCAGTTTGGCCATACATATGTACCTATGCGAGCATATATGTCCAAATGACACTTTATGCCATTTTTGAGATGTTTTTCTCTTTTGAAAATGGGCCCCATAATATATAAAACATAAATGGAACTTATATTTTAGAGAAAGGGAAGCTGGAGAAGTAAGACTGTCTGTCATCTAAATCCTAAGCCCAGATCTGCTCGCTATGAAAGATTTTGCCAAGAGTATAAAACTTTAGCATCCAGTACTGCAATCCAGAAGATTATATCAGAATCACTACCAGTGGAACCTGAAAGTTAAAATTTGAAGTTGTTTTATTTACCTCCCCAGGGTCCAGAATAGGGCTGGAGTTCAGATCCTGAGCTTAAGGCTTATGAAGGGCTGAACGCTTAATGGAAACTGATCAGTAGGATTCATGGAGTTAAAGACTGCTGGGTTCTGTATCTGACATTTTTGCATGAATACATAGGGGTGGCATTGTGAGAGAATGTTTAAAAGAGGGGGAAATATATACATTTTAAGTTGTCTGCATTGTGTTGTAGCATTAAGAATGAACAGTGATGGTGTTTATGACAGCTAGTGCTAGAGAAAAATGGCTGACACTAGAAAAAGCGTCCCCTAAAGTAATTATTAATAAAAACACTTTAAATGCATTTTTATTACACAGGAGGTTACAAACCTTATTTTCGAAGGAGAAGGCCGGCCATCTTCCGACACAAATTGGGAGATGGCTGGCCTTCCCCTAATGCTGGCCATATCGGTATAATCGAAAGCCGATTTTGACTGGCTTCAACTGCTTTCCGTCGCAGGGCCGGCCAAAGTTCAAGGGAGTGTGTCGGCAGGGTAGCGAAGGCGGGACGGGGGCGTGGTTAAGAGATGGCTGGCCTCGGCCAATAATGGAAAAAAGAAGGCAAGCCCTGACAAGCATTTGGTCAACTTTACTTGGTCCCTTTTTGTTCATGACCAAAGCTCAAAAAGGTGCCTGAACTGACCAGATGACCACCGGAGGGAATCTGGGATCACCTCCCCTTACTCCCCCAGTGGTCACCAACCCCCTCCCACCCAAAAAGAAAAATTAAAAAACATTTTTTGCCAGCCTCTATGCCAGCCTCAAATATCATACCCAGCTCCATGACAGTAGTATGCAGGTCCCTGGAGCAGTTGTAGTGGGTACTGCAGTGCACTTCAGGCAGGTGGACCCAGGCCCATCCCCTCCCTACCTGTTACACTCGTGGTGGTAAATGTTGAGCCCTCTAAACCCCCCCAAAACCCACTGTACCCACATGTAGGTGCCCCCTTCACCCCTTAGGGCTATGGTAGTGGTGTACAGTTGTGGGGAGTGGGTTTTGGGGGGGGCGCTCAGCACACAAGGTAAGGGAGCTATGCACCTGGGAGCAATTTGTGATGTCCACTAGTGCCCCCTAGGGTGCCCGGTTGGTGTCCTGACATGTGAGAGGGACCAGTGCACTACAAATGTTGGCTCCTCCCACGACCAAAATGGCTTGGATTTGGCCGGGTTTGAGATGGCCGCCATTAGTTTCCATTATCGGCGAAAAACAATGGCGGCCATCTCTAACGCCGGCCATCTCTAAGGGTGGCCCAAATGTTGAGATTTGGCCGGCCCCGACCATATTATCAAAACGAAAGATGGCCGGACAGCTTGTTTCGATAATACAGTCGGGTACACTGCTTTACAGGGCCGTCATTATAGATGGCCGGCCCCGTTCGATTATACCCCTCAAAATCACAGATTAAATAACAAACTAAAGGGTGACAAGCCCTTAATGTGTAGTTGTGCTGGCTAACAGACTATCGCAGAATGCAATAAAGGAGACAGTAAGTATTCTCATGCTATCACACAACCTGCAAAAAAAAAAAAAAAAAAAGAAAATGTCCTACAAAAATGCCACATTATTTCTAGGCTCAGGGTGTAGGGAAAATCCTATGTTAGAATGCCCAGATTTTACCAAACTTTAGTGAAAGGACCCCTAAGCTCAAAATTTATTAACACAATTTTTTATTTGGACCAATGATATGAAAATCGGCCAATCTCAACATTTTGGGTCTGGGATTTTAGTTGTGTTTTTTTCCAGAGACAGTCACATATAAGAAAAAAATCAATCCTTACAAAGAGGCCCTTTTTACGGGCTCGCCTTGCATCAAACCGGGACTATGTTGGCCCATGTCTGCCAGCAGTGGTTCTGGCCAGGGCCGCCGAGATACTAGGCCAGGTCCGGGGCAAGGCCGCCTCGCTTCCGCTCCCCCCAATGCTGCAGTCCGCGGTCTACACCTGCCTGCCTCCACAGCTCCGGGCCCCCTGAATTCAAGGCGGCAGTCGCAGATCGCCTCTCTTCTGGCCTTCCCTCCCTGCGTCCCGCCCTCGTCTGATGTAACTTCCGGTTTCCGCGAGGGCGGGACACAGGGAGGGAAGGCCCGAAGGGAGGCGATCTGTGACTGCCGCTTCGAATGCAGGGGGCCCGGAGCTGAGGAGGCAGGCAGGTGAGACCGGGAACTGCAGTGCCGGCGGCCTGACCCCCCCCCCCCCCGCCCCCCCTCTCGGCAGCCCTGGTTTTGGCTTGAGGGCATGTCATTTCCGGCATGCTGGAAAATATTTTCAGCATTTTCATTGCAGCGCTAACTTGGCGATAATCGCACAGCTCTGTGTGCTGCCTGGTTACTGCCAGGTTACCACAGGAGCCCTTACCAGCACCTCAATGGGTGGAGATGTGCTCCCCACCACATGGCCACATGGTAAGAGTAATCTTACCGCATGTCCATTTTTTGGGGGGGTGGTCTTTTTACTCGCTGCAGTAAAAAGAGCTCTGGCGTATGGTAAAAATGTTCCCCCCCCCGGCCCCCACCAACACTATTGCAGGGCCATTTTTAACACAACTTGGTAAAAGGACCTCAAAGAGAACAATTGAAACCATATGTTCAAAGGTTGGAAAGTACAACAGATAATTCTTGTACTTATCTGATATTTTGCCAAAAATGGACGTGCTCAAAACTAAAATTGGCGCGTGTCCATTTTCGGACTGAGACTGTACCTCCACCTATTAACTTAGCAGTAAGGTTTCATTCAGTAACTGTGCGGTGATCATCTACTGCCTGGTTACCGCCGCACACAGGAAAATAAAACATTTTCTGGCACGCATGGTGGACGTGTGTAAAAAAACAAAATTATCACCCAGGCCATGCGGTAGCCGGGCGGTAACTTCAAATTGATGCACATTGAGCACACGTGAAGGGACATAATCGAACGAGGACGACCATCTCTAAGGACGTTGCGGCGAAGGGGCAGGGAAACCTGTATTATCGAAACAAGATGGACGTCCATCTTTCGTTTCGATAATACAGTCAGGGACACACAAATCTCAACATTTAGGTCAACCTTAGAGATGGTTGACCTAAATGTTGAGATAGTCGACCTTGGAGATGGTCGTCCCCAGTTTTCGGCCGTAATGAAAACAGAGAACGTCCATCTCAAAAATAACCAAATCCAAGCCCTTTGGGTCATGGGAGGAGCCAGCATTCATAGTACACTGGTCCTCCTCACATGCCAGGACACCAACCGGGCACCCTAGGGGGCACTGCAGTGGACTTCAGAAAAAGCTCCCAGGTGCATAGCTCCCTTAGCTTGGGTGCTGAGCCCCCCAACCCCCCACAAAACCCACTCCCCACAACTGTACACCACTACCATAGCCCTTAGGGATGAAGGGGGGCACCTAGATGTGGGTACAGTGGGTTTGAGGTGGGTTTTGGAGGGCTCACATTTACCACCACAAGTGTAACAGGTAGGGGGGGAATGGGCCTGGGTCCGCCTGCCTGAAGTGCACTGCAGTACCCACTAAAACTGCTCTGGGGACCTGCATACTGCTGTCATGGAGCTGGGTATGATAGTTGAGGCTGGCATAGAGGCTAGAAAAAATGTTTTTTAGGGTGGGGGGGGGGGTTGGTGACCACTGGGGGAGTAAGGGGAGGTCATCCCCAATTCCCTCTGATGCTCATCTGGTCAGTTCAGCCACCTTTTCGAGGCTTGGTCGTGGAAAAAAAAGGGACCAAGTAAAGTCGACCAAATGCTCGTGAGGGACGCCCTTCTTTTTTCCATTATCGGCCGAGGACAGCCATCTCTTAATCACGCCCCCGTCCCGCCTTCTGTACACTGCTGACATGCCCGCGTGAACTTTGGTCATCCCCGCGATGGAAAGCAGTTGAGGACACAAAAAATCGGCTTTCGATTATGCCAATTTGGGCGACCTTGGGAGAAGAAGGACACCCATCTCCCGATTTGTGTCAAAAGATGGGCGTCCTTCCCTTTCGAAACTAAGCTTGATAGGCACCTATGTGGCTAAGGGTCCCATAGTTACTAATAACTAGGGTTAAAAAAACATTAACACATCTTAACAGGAGTCCACATTAGTAACTATGGCCTTTGGCTCAAAAGTTAACACACATGAGCAGGAGAAACCAAATCCTGACAGATTGTTCTGCACTTCCTGAAAGAATAATCTAGAAGAACCAGGGTAAAATAAAGGTAAATGAGATCCTTTATTATGTCAGGCAATACCAGCTACCAAAATACTCAATAATGAAAACCAAATTTTACTTATCTTCTTGAAAAAGCTGAAATAATATACTGCATCTATCAGAGCAAAGCAGATTTTCCTTTCTCTTTCTTGTCAGTGTGGTCGCAATTCTGTCTGGTTTCCCATTATTCTAACTCTTCTTCTTTGTTTCAGAAAACCACGGAGAATAAATTCATAGAAATGGTGAATCACAGCAGTGTGACAGAATTCCAGCTTCTAGGATTCTCAGAATTCCCAGAGCTCCAGCTGCCCCTCTTCATTCTCTTCTCACTCCTCTACACAATGGCTGTCCTGGGGAATCTCCTCGTTATCTGCATAGTATGTGCTGATCGACACCTGCACATCCCCATGTATTTCTTCCTGGCCAACCTGTCTATCCTAGACATCTTTTCCATGACTGTCAGTCTTCCAAAATTACTGGCCATCCTCCTGACTGCGAGTAATGCCATATCTTTCACTGCATGCATTGTACAGATGTATGGTTTTATAAGCTGTGTGGGGACAGAATATCTGCTTCTCACAGCTATGGCGTATGATCGTTACGTTGCCATATGCGATCCCCTGCGATACCCCGTCATCATGAACAAGAGGATCTGTGCTGTTCTGGCAGGTGCCTCCTGGATAACTGGTTCCTTAGATGTACTGCCACACACTGTTACTATCTCCCAATTTTACTTCTGTGACTCCAATGTTGTCGATCACTTCTTCTGTGAAATCACAGCACTGCTGAAACTGTCCTGCTCAGACGTTTCAGGCGTTCAAACTATGACTTTTATATTGTCAGCGTTCACAGCCTTCACCCCTTTTCTCCTGACCTTGGCATCTTATGTGTTTATCATCTCCACTATCTTGAAAATCCGTTCCAGAGAGGGGAAAAGCAAGGCCTTCTCCACCTGCTCCTCCCACCTCACAGTCCTCATTCTGTCTTATGGGACTATGATGGGAGTGTACCTGCAGCCTAAGTCAAGAGGCTCTGTGAAATCCAACAAGCTGCCTACTGCAATGTATATAGTCACTTCCCCACTGTTAAACCCACTGATTTATAGCTTGAGAAGTAAAGAGTTAAATGTGGCTCTGAAAAAAGTTATAGGAAGGAAATCAATGTTGTTGGTTAATAAACACTTCCAGTAGCTAGTTCTAAAGTCAATAGAAGGAATATACAGGGAGGGGCAGGCTTGCCCGGTGATCTCATGATACCACTTGTTGGTGGTACCTCAATAGCAAGAAAAGGGCCTGTAATGCTTAATAAATTGCTATTATTATGGTATACATGAGATCGTTAAGGCTTAGTAGTTTAACGGGCAATATTCAGCTGAATTAGACCAACATTGAATATCTTGGTCAACAGTGGACCCAGATGTTATGTGGGTCCTGGACTGATTTGTGTGTGTATCTATTTGCCTGGTTAGATATTTATTTATTTATTTATTTATTTATTTGTAGCATTGGTATCCCACATTTTCCCACCTATTTGCAGGCTCAATGTGGCTTACATTGTTCCGTAATGGCGATCACCAATTCCGGAATAAGAAATACATAGTCATAATGCAGGTGACAGCGTGGATTAGGCAATCAAATAAAGAGAATACATTTTCGTAATGAGAAATAAACAAGGCATTGCGTTAAAGTTCAATCGTGAGAGGTTAACTTAAGCAGTCAAGAATAGAGAGTTTGGTTTTGTACAGTTCTGGTACGAGTTTTGTCATCTGGTATTTAGGATGGATCATTGAATAGGTTGGTTTTTAGTAGTTTTCGGAATTTAGTTATGTCGTGTATTGTTTTTGTGGCTTTTGGTAGTGCATTCCATAGTTGCGTGCTTATGTAGGAGAAGCTGGATGCATATGTTTGTCTATATTTTAGTCCTTTGCAGCTGGGGTAGTGGAGATTCAGGAATGTACGTGATATGCAGCCAACAGCCATATATCTTCGTGGTCTGCCCAGCTCTGCCCACGGACTGCACTTGCGCTAACCACAGCAGACATACAGCATGCTATATACTGTTTCTTTCACATCTTTGGAGCATGGGAGGGGGTCAGTGGTCATGGGGGAAGAAAGGGGAGGTCATTCTTTTATTCCTCTAGTAGTCATCTGGTCATTTAGGGTTCTGTTTACAAAGGTGCGATAGCGTTTGTAGTGCGTGAAAAAATGAGTGTATGCTAAACGCTAAGGTGCCCATTATATTCTTATGGACATATTATTTAGTACATGCTAGCATGCTTTTGTAAAAGGGGCACTAAAGGCACTTTTTTATGGCTTAGTTGTGATTAATAGAAACACCTACAAACTTCAATTGAGCGTTTGTTAGGAATAACTTACTTATTGTATTATCTCAATCAATCCTAACGGTACACTTTGCATATCCCATGTACTGAACCGGAGGAAAAAGCCTCAACAGACTCCCGTTTTTTGGCTATACAGCTCTTAAAATCGCTGGAGTTCTTACTGTCATCATAGGCAAAATACCTCCTTAGTGGTCTTTAAAGTCTATACTTTATCCTAAATGATATCAGGTAAATCCCCACTTATCTTATTTTATTTAGAGTCCATTTAATAACGGTCTATGGACTTTTCCTTTAGGAAGCCGTCCAAATCTTTTTTAAACTCTGCTAAGCTAACCACCTTTACCACATTCTCTGGCAACGAATTCCAGAGTTTAATTACACGTTGAATGAAGAAATATTTTCTCCAATTCGTTTTAAATTTACTACATGCCCCCTAGTCCTAGTATTTTTGGAAAGCGTGAACAGACGCTTCACATCTACCTGTTCAACTCCACTCATTATTTTATAGACCTCTATCATATCTCCCCTCATCCGCCTTTTCTCCAAGCTGAAGAGCCCTAGCCGCTTTAGCTTTCCTCATAGGGCAATCTAGTGGAGCTTGATGAATGGTCTAGAATGTGACAGCTAAGATCTAATGCTAAAAAATTCAAGATCAATACAAATGCATATTTCTCAACTATAAACAATTAGGTAATATATTCAGAAGGTAATGAATAAAGTTTGTGTGTTCAGGGATCAGATCCCAAAAGGACTTACCAAACAGCATAAACACTTCTTGCTCATCAGGTTATTCGTACCAGAGATGAAGGATCCTTTGGAGAAGAAAGTAAGTGAGGATGTAAAACTTTTCTTTATTATACCACAGATTCTGTACTAATGGTCTCCAGGATGATTCATCCTTAGATATAACATACAAATGCTTCATAGCATGACTCTGATTCTCGTTTTATTCTTTCTTTTAATAATATTCCTGAAATAACTGTAACAAGATAATTTCTGGTATTAAAAAAAAATGTTTGATTATTATATTTTTGGATGAAAGTTCACTTGTTAACCCCACTAACCAAATAGATGCTAGAACGGGGTCAGGGTTTTCACAGCAGGATCTGAAATGTGATTTTGGATGGCTCACATCTGACCCAGTGAAACTCGGAAAGAAGATCAGCACATATCGGCAGCTTAGAAATACAGAAGGGAAGGAAAGCAACTCACTGGTTATGCAATGATTTCAAACCTCCAGCAAAAAGTGCAGATTATGATTACTGAAAGAAAAGAATTATTGACTCTTTGACTATGACTTTTGCTGGTACAAAGGATAATAGTCATATTATTAATAGATTTTCCAGGAAGGATTACATTTGGAATCTGTGTAGCAGGGTTCAATTTCCAGAATGAAAATTAGCAAGGCCACAGAACCATTGTATCATGCTTCTAACACTGTGTCCCTGTGAAATAAGCTGGCACATCCACACAGCAGACGCAGTCCATGTTTCTCACTTCCAGAATTAAAAAGTGGTAAATCACAAGTCCTACTGAGCTAATCATTCTTACCTGACCCATTCTGTAGAAATGTGTCCAAACTTTTCTTAAACCAACTTTTACTTCTCTGTAGGGTTGATCAAATCTTTCTGCACCAAATTCTACAGCTAAATTTTGCAGTGACTATAAAAGAAAAAAAAAAATAAGAATTAGTTTAACAGTGCTGCTGTTTCGTTTCAGGGAGTGTTCCAAGTCATGCTACCTTTTCAGCACCTTGGCTAGGGTCTGCTGCTGTTTCGTTTCAGGAAGTATTCCAAGTCATGCTACCTTTTCAGCACCTTGGCTAGTTCCACTACATCTTTTTGAACGCCATAGAATATTCAAGGTGCAGTCACACCATACATCTGCCCAGAGCATTACGAGATTCACAGTTATTGTCTCTATTCCTTTCCATATGGTCTCTAACATTTATGTTCTTTTTGACATGTACTACACACTGAGCTGGGGTCCTCAGTGGCAGCTCCTAATATGGAACTCATCACTGTGAACAAACATGTCCAAATGTCACTTTATTCCATTTTTTAGCCACATCTTTCTCTTTTGAAAAACGAGCCTCGAACTATACAAAACTTAAATGGAACTTACATTTTAGGTTAAGAGAAGCTGGAGGAGTAGGACTCTCTGTCTTCTTAATTCTAAGTCCAGATCTTCTTGCTATGAAAGACACTGCCAAGAGTATAAAACGTTAGACTCCAGTACCGCAATCCAGAGGATCGTGTAAGAATCGCTGCCAGTGAAACCTGAAGGTTAAAATTTGGAGTTGTTTTGTTTAACTCCCCAGGGTCCAGAACAGAGCTGGAGCTGAGATCCCGAGCTTAAGGCTTACGAAGGGATAAGTGCTTCATGGAAACTGATCAGAAGGGTTTGCGGGTTTAAAGACTGCTGGGTTCTGTATCTGACAATGTTACATATAGGCATTTTTGGCGTGAATAAAGTCTGTGCTTAGATTTGAATGATTACAAAGAGGGTGGTGTTGTGAGTGAAAGTTAACAGAGGGGAAAATATAAACATTTAAAGTTGTGTGCATTGTGTTGTAGCATTAAGAATGAACAGTGACAGTGTTTTTGACTGCTAATATTAGAGAAAAACTGCTGACACAAGAAAAAGCATCTTCAAAAGTACTTAATACAAACGTTTTAAATGCATTTTTATTACACAGGAGGTTAGAAAATCACAGATTACATTAACAAAAAGGGAGCTTTTACTGAAGGGTGATAAGCCCTTAATGTTGTAATAGCCTGGTAGTAATCTCACTGGAATGGTGGTCAGCTCCCTAGTGCTTCCCCCTGCAGTACTACAGGAAACCGGGTAATCAGCAATCCAGCTTCCCCCCTTCAGTGGTCCAATCACAAAGTCTCTCAAGGCAACCGGGCAGTCTGTGTATTCCTCTGCACCCACGTTCCCTTCCCACAACACAGTTCGCATAAGCAGTTGAGGTCAAGCACTATTCCCCCAACACAGTACTTCAAAAAGGGTTCAAAGTCTCAGCAAAACTCCCCCTGTGTAAATTCCAGTTCCAAAGTTCAAACCTCCTAGTTTTTCAATGTTAAAGTCTTTTCTCGAGTGGTTGTAGGATGGCAGCACACCTCCCTCTACACAGCAAATGCACTCCTGTGACCACCCAACTGCCTTCAAACCCTTGCAACCCTCCACCCGAGTACAATCACAGTCCACATCCATTTGTTCATCCAAACCTGGCAGTCCTGCACTCTCTCCTTCCCCTGCTTCCCCACACTCCATTAACTCTGGCTCCTTCCCAGCCTGTCGGTTAGCTCCTCCCTCGGCCTCCCAGGTGGAAGGCAACTTGTATTGATTTTTGACCCAGGGAAATTGAGTCTTTCCATTACTGCTCCCCCTCCTGGTCACTGAGCGCCATAGCTGCTGCTCCATCCAGTCTTTCCCTCCACCTCCCCAATGTGAAGTCCCTGACAGGTTTTTGAATTTACCTTCCTGCTTCCCTTTCCCACTACCTTCTGGGATGTGTAGTTTGGCCCTGCACCTGATCCTGCCCGGCTTGAATTCTCCCACCTTATCACAATGTGTAGTTGTGCTGGCTAACAGACTATTGCAGAATGCATTAAAGGAGGCAGTAAATTTTTAAAAAGCCCTACAGAAATGCCACATTAATTCTAGGTTCAGCACGTGGGAAAATTCTGTTAGAATACCCAGATTTTATCAAACTTTAGTGAAAGGATCCCTAAGCACAAAACTTATTAACTCAGGGCTCCTTTTACTAAGCCACGGTAAAATGTGGATTGCGATAGTGTAGATGCGGGTTTTGGAAGCGCACAGAAATATTTCTCAGCGCACGTACCAAAAAAATGCCTTTTTAAAATATTTTTGCCTAAAATGGATGTGTAGCAAAATCAAAATTGCCACGCTTCCATTTTGGATGTCTGACCTTACCGCCAGCCATAGACCTAGTGGTAAGGAATCTGCGCGGTAAGGACCTACGTGCGTCATGATGCCACTTGGCGCGTATCTGCTATGTGTGTCTGAAAATAAAAAATATTTTCTGGACACACGCCAAACATTTAATTACCACAAGAGGCACATGGTAGGTGGGCGGTAAGTTCATTTTGGCGCACACTGGCCACACATAGAGCCTAACGCGGCTTAGTAAAAGGGACCTCAATTTTGATTTGGACCAATGACATGAAAATTGGCCATTCTCAACATTTTGCATCTGTGATTTTATTTGTGTTTTTCCAGAGACAGTCACCTATAAGAAAAGAATCAATCTTTACAAAGGGGCCCTTCAATTGCACTGGAAAATATTTTCGGAATTTTTATCACAGCGCTAACCTGGTGATAAATCGCCAGGTTACATCAGGAGGCCTTTACCACCACCTCAATGAATGACGGTAACTGCTCCCCACTCATTGCCATATGATAAGAGTAATCCTGCCACTAGGGGCGTAGCTACGTAGGGCCACGGGGGCATGGGCCCCCCCAGATTTAGTCCTGGCCCCCTCTACTTTTGACCACCCCGCTGACCTTCCCCCTCCACTTTCGACCTGCCGCTGCTGCCACAAGGTACCTTTGCTGGCGAGGGTCCCCAACCCCCGCCAGCCTTAGTCTTCTTCAGCGCCGGTCTGCAGCACATTCACTCACTTCACTGATCTGTGCTTTGAGTCCTGACATCCAGCACATTCCTTTATTCACTTAAAGGAACGTGCAGGACGTCAGATCTCACAGCACAGATCAGCGAAGTGAGCAAGCGTGCCAGAGACCAGCGCTGAAGAAGACTAAGGCTGGTGGGGGTTGGGGACCCTTGCCAGCAAAGGTACCTTGCGGTGGCGGGTCAAAAGTGGTGGGGGAGGGTTGGCGGCAGCGGGGGGTGTCGAAAGTGGTGGGGGATGGTCAGTGGCGGCGGGAGGTTGGCAGCTGGGGGAGGCAGGCAGGCCAATATGTGCCCCCCACCTTGGGCTATGGACCCCCCTCCCGCCGAGGTCTGGCTACGCCCCTACCTGCCACATGGCCATTTTGTGGGGGAAGCTTTTTACATGGTGCGGGAAAAAGGGCCTTGGCATACAGGGAAAATGACCCCACCACTATCGCAGGGCTCTTTTTACTGCAGCTTGGTAAAAGGACCCCAAAGAGAATGATATAAACCCATGTGTTCAAAGGTTGGAAATTACAACAGATAAATCTTGTACTTATCTGATATTGAAACGGTAGTACACAGATGTGAGCTTGTGGAAAAGTCTGAAGAGACAGAGAATTGAATAAATTAATATTGGCCAGCTTTTCAAGGAGAAAATTTACAAAGATTTTTAAATTGCAAAACTGCAGCTGAATTTACTTAGGACTAGATTCCATATAAGGTGCGTAAAAAAACCTGTGCGCAAAAACTTTCTGTCTTTCTGTATTCTATAAGCAGCACCTAAATTTATGCACGGTCCATAGAATATGCTTAGGTGCTATTCCAGTGCCTAAATCTAGTCACATCCATTTACACAAAGGAAAATATGGCGTAGATACCGGCATTTAAATGTTGACGCAGAGGGGTGTATTCTATAACAGTGCATGTAACTTTCTGGAACACCCACAAAATGCGCATTTCCCCACCTGTATCCACACCCCTTTTCGGATCCATACATTAGAATTTAGCTGCAGTGTGTTACAGAATACGCTTAGTGAGTTATTCACATAAATTCTAATTATTCCCAATTAGTGCTTATAATTGCTTGTCAAGCACTCTTATGTAACTCTTCTTCTTTGTTTCAGAACACCATGGACAACAAATTCTTAAAAATGGTGAACCACAGCAGTGTGACAGAATTCCAGCTTCTGGGATTCTCAGAATTCCCAGAGCTCCAGCTTCCTCTCTTCATTCTCTTCTCACTCCTCTTCTCGATGGCTGTCCTGGGGAATCTCCTCGTTATCTGCATAGTATGTGCTGATCGACACCTGCACATCCCCATGTATTTCTTCCTGGCCAACCTGTCTATCCTAGACATCTTTTCCATGACTGTCAGTCTTCCAAAATTACTGGCCATCCTCCTGACTCAGAGTAATACCATATCTTTCAATGCATGCATTCTACAGATATATGGTTATATGGGTTGTGTGGAGACAGAATATCTGCTTCTCACAGCTATGGCGTATGATCGTTATGTTGCGATATGCGATCCCCTGCGATACACCGTCATCATGAACAAGAGGATCTGTGCTGTTCTGGCAGGTGCCTCATGGATAACTGGTTCTTTAGATGTATTGCCTCACATTATTACTGTCTCCCAGTTTTCTTTCTGCGACGCCAATGTTGTCGATCACTTCTTCTGTGAAATCACAGCGCTGCTGAAGCTGTCCTGCTCAGACGTTTCAGTCATTCAAACTATGACTTTTGCAATGTCAGCGTTCACAGCCTTCACCCCTTTTCTCTTGACCTTGGCATCTTATGTGTTTATCATCTCCACTATCTTGAAAATCCGTTCCAGAGAGGGGAAAAGCAAGGCCTTCTCCACCTGCTCCTCCCACCTCACAGTCATCGTTCTGTCTTATGGGACTATAATGGGAGTGTACCTGCAGCCTGACTCTGTGAAATCCAACAAGCTGCCTACTGCAATGTATATAGTCACTTCCCCACTGTTAAACCCACTGATTTATAGCTTGAGAAGTAAAGAGTTAAATGTGGCTCTGAAAAAAGTCATAGGAAGGAAATCAATGTTGTTGGTTAATAAACACTTCCAGTAGCTAGTTCTAAACTCAATAGAAGGAATATACAGGGAGGGGCAGGCTTACCCAGTGATCTTGTGATACCACTTGTTGGCGGTACCTCAATAGCAAGAAAAGGGCCTGTAATGCTTAATAAAGTGCTATTATTATGGTATATATATGAGATTGTTAAGGTTTAGTAGTGTAACAGGCAATATTCAGCTGAATTAGACCAACATTGAATATAAGTACATAAGTATTGCCATACTGGGAAAGACCAAAGGTCCATCGAGCCCAGCATCCTGTTTCCAACAGTGGCCAATCCAGGTCACAAATACCTGGAAACATTCCAAAAATGTACAAAACATTTTATGCTGCTTATCCCAGAAATAGTGGATTTTCCCCAAGTCCATTTAATAACGGTCTATGGATTTTTCCTTTAGGAAGCCATCCAAACCTTTTTTAAACTCCACTAAGCTAACCGCCTTTACCACATTCTCTGGCAACGAATTCCAGAGTTTAATTACACGTTGAGTGAAGAAAAGGTTTCGCTGATTCATTTTAAATTTACTACATTATAGCTTCATCGCATGCCCCCTAGTCCTAGTATTTTTGGAACGCGTGAACAGACTCTTCACATCTACCTGTTCAACTCCACTCATTATTTTATAGACCTCTATCATATCTCCTCTCAGCCGCCTTTTCTCCAAGCTGAAGAGCCCTAGCCGCTTTAGCCTTTCCTCATAGGGAAGTCGTCCCATCCCCTTTATCATTTTTGTTGCCCTTCTCTGCACTATATCTTTTTAAAGATGCGGCGACCAGAATTGAGCAAAATATTCAAGGTGCGGTCGCACCATGGATCAATAAAAAGGCATTATAACATCCTCATTTTTGTTTTCCATTCCTTTCCTAATAATACCTAATATTCTATTTGCTTTCTTACCTGCAGCAGCACACTGAGCAGAAGGTTTCAATGTATCATCGACGACGACACCTAGATCCCTTTCTTGGTCCGTGACTCCTAACGTGGAACCTTGCATGACGTAGCTATAATTCGGGTTCCTCTTTCCCACATGCATCACTTTGCACTTGCTCACATTAAACAACATCTGCCATTTAGACGCCCAGTCTCCCAGTCTCGTAAGGTCCTCTTGTAATTTTTCACAATCCTCCCATGATTTAACAACTTTGAATAATTTTGTGTCATCAGCAAATTTCATTACCTCACTAGTGACTTCCATCTCTAGGTCATTTATAAATATGTTAAAAAGCAGCGGTCCCAGCACAGAGCCCTGAGGAACCCCACTAACTACCCTTCTCCATTGAGAATACTGACCATTTAACAGTGGACCCAGATGTTATGTGGGTCCTGGACTGATTTCTATGTGTATCTATTTGCCTGGTTAGATATGCAGCCAACAGCCATATATCTTCGTGGTCTGCCCAGCTCTGCCCACGGACTATACTTGCGCTAACCAATCAGTGCCACAGCAGTCATAGAGCCTGGTATATACTGTTTCTTTCACATCTTTGGAGGGTGAGACGGGGGGTCAGTGGTCATGGGGGAAGAAAGGGGGGTCATTCCATTATTCCCTCAGTAGTTATCTGGTCATTTAAGACCTCTTTTACAAAGGTGCACTAGCGTTTATAGTGCACACTAAAACTTAGCATATGTTAAATGCTAAGATTTCCACTATATTCCTGTGGGCATCTTAGTGTTTAGTGCATGCTAATTTTCAGTCTGCACCTTTGTAAATGGGGGCCCTTAGGGCATTTTTTCTCACTTAGTCATTATTAACAAAATATCAAGCTCACAATTCAATCACATTAAGATATTTCTCACTGTGAGTCTTATAATATTCAAGTGTAAATTTAAATTGTGTTATCTAAAGTTTTTTTGTTTTTTTAGTGGAGGAAAAGACCTCAAATGTCTTGGCTCGGCAGCAGATATAATTTCTAAGTGCCAGCTGTTCATAGACACCAATACTATCATTGGTCAAAAACCTCCTTTTTAGAAAGTGCATTTACTATTTCCATTGTAACTTCTACTTCAGTACTTGTAATATAAAGAATAACGTAATCATCTGAAGGCACTTAGGGGTCCTTGTAGACATCTATGCATGGCCAATGCATGTCAAATTGGAGTTACCGCCCGGTTACTGTATGGCCCTTGCGGTAATTTCAATTTTGGCATGTGTCTGCTATGCACTTCTGAAAAATATTCGTTATTTTCTGATGTTTGGCAGCTACGTGCGTCAAGTGGAATTAGACATGCATAGACCATTACCGCCCGGTTACCGTGTGAGACCTTACCGTCCATTTGGGGGGGGAAGCATTTTTTGTAAGTGCAGTAAAAAATAATTCTGTGCATGCCCAAAACACACATCTACACTAACGCAGGCCATTTTTCAATGCATCTTAGTAAAAGGACCCCTTAGCTTAGCTTCTACCCTTTTTAGTAGAAAGCTAAATGCCTTCAGATGTTTACATTATTCTTTAGATTAAAAGTACTGAGGAAGAAGTTATAATGGCTTAGTTGCCTGTATGGGCTCAATTTGCGGTATATAAATTGTCTAGAAATAAATAAATAAAACAAAGCTTCATCTAGTTCAACATTTTTATACATAATAGTTCGAAAGGGCTATCAGAAAAAGTTTGCCTTCTTCAGATGATATTGGTATTTGCAACAAACAAAACACCCTAGAACATGTAGAAAACATGAGCCATCTAGTGAAGCTTGATGAATGGTCTAGACTGTGACAGGTCATCAATATGAAAGCATATTCCTCTACTATAAAACAACTCAATCAAATCAAAAATATTGAACACAAATAACCAAATTTGGCCCACTCAAAAGGTCAAAAATGATGAGGAACAGATCATGTTGATTGCTTTTAGCTCTATAGAATGGTTGGTCTAGAGCTCTTTGAGGCTTTTTCCTTCCCTTTAATACAACGTGCTTTAGCTTCGCATATTTTTTGCCTTTTCAGTAGTTCAAATTTGGTTATTTGTATTCAATATTCCTCTACTATATGCAATTAGGTAGAATATTCAGAAGGTAATGAACAAAGTTCGTGTGTTCAGGGATCAGATCCCAAAGGGACTTATCGACCAACATAAACACTCCTTGCTCATCAGGTTATTCCTACCAGAGATGAAGGATCCATTGAAGAAGAAAGTAAGTGAGAGTGTCAAAGCTTTCTTTATTATACCATAGATTCTGTACTAATTGTCTCTGGGATGATTCATCCTTAGATATAACTTCATAGTGTGAATGTGATTGTCATTTTATTCTTTCTTTTAATGATATTCCTGAAATAACTGTAACAAGATAATTTCTGGTAAAAAGAAAAACTTGCTGGTACAAAAGATAATAGCCATGTTATTAATAGATTTTCCAGGAAGGATTAAATTTGGAACCTGTGTAACAGAGTTCAATTTCCAGAGTGAACACAAGCAAGGCCAGACTTGGTCAGAACTATCATATCATTTTTCTTAAACTGTGTCCACATAAAATAAACCGGTAGTTCCATAAAGCAGACACATTTCATGTTTTTCACTTCCAGAATTAAAAAGTGGTAAAACACAAGTCCTACTGAGGTAATCATTCTTACCTGACCCATTCTGTAGAAATGTGTCCAAACATTTCTTAAACCAACTTTTACTTATCTGTAGGGTTGATCAAATCTTTCTGCTCCAAATTCTACAGCTAAATTTTGCAGTGACTATAAAAGAAAAAAAAAAAAGAATTAGTTTAACTCTGCTGCTGCTAAGTTTCAGAGAGTGTTCCAAGTCATGCTACCTTTTCAGCACCTTGGCTAGTTCCACTACATCATTTTGAAATGCATAGAATGCTCAAGGTGCAGTCACACCATACATCTGCCCAGAGCATTACGAGATTCACAGTTATCTTCTCTATTCCTTTCCAAATGGTCTCTAACATTCATGTTCTTTTTCACGTGTACTACACACCGAGCTGAGGTCTGGTTCATTTCCTCAGTGGCAGCTCCTAATGTAGAACTCAGCACCATGAGTATGCATGTTCACATTGCACTTCAAGCTGTTTTTGAGTCTCTTTTGAAAATGGTCCCCAAAACATATAAAACATAAATAAAACTTGTATTTTAGGGAAAGGGGGAAGAAAGTCCATGGGAAAAGATAAGAAATGGAAGCCAGAGAAGTGGGACTCTCTATGCCATCCAAATCCTAACCCCAGATCTGTTTGCTATGAAAGACTTTGCCAAGAGTATAAAACGTTAGCATCCAGTACGGCAATCTGGAGGATTATGTCAGAATTGCTGCCAGTGGAACCTGAAGGTTAAAATTTGGAGCTGTTTTATTTACCTCACCAAGATCCAGAACAGAGCTGGAGCTAAGATCCTGAGCTTAAGGCTTATGAAGGGGTGAACGCTTAATGGAAACTGATTAGAAGAATTTGTGGATTTTGAAGTCTGCTTGGATTGGATTTATTATTTTTAATACCATGTCTGGAGTGGCTTACAAAAATGCATACATAAAATCACATAAAAACAAACAATTCAAATTCTTCGCAATACAGGTCAAGAAAAAAAATAGAAAAAATTATTTCCATTCTTTTGAAATAGGCAAAGAAGCAACATCGGCAGGTACATAACATGACAGGCATAATAAATGTGCTTTCAGCTGACGCTTAAATATTTGTACCATTTTAAAATATTTGTATTGCTCATTTTTAAGATGGTTAGGCAATTTATTCCACATCAATAAGTCCCGCTATAGAAACAGTTCCTCTTTAGTTTGCTCCAAGCACACTCGATTTAAAGCAGGCATGACAACTGGCTTTTGAGCACCACCTTTCAGAAACAAACTGGTGAGCAGGAGAGACCAAAGTCTGACAGGCAGTAAAAACATTTTGTTCTACACTTCCTGAAAGAATCATCCAGAAGAACCAGGATAAAGTAAAGGTAAGTGATATCCTTTATTATGTCAGGCAATGCCTGCTAACAAAATACTCAATAATGAAAAACAAATTTAACTTATCTTCTTGAAAAAACTGAAATAATATATTAAATCAGGGCAAAATATGTTTTCTCTTTCTTTTCAGTCTGGTCTGGTTTCATCTTATTCTGATTCTTCTTTCTTTGTTTCAGAACACCATGGAGAATGAATTCATGGAAACGGTGAATCACAGTAGTGTGACAGAATTCTGGCTCCTGGGCTTCTCAGAATTCCCAGAGTTACAGTTTCCTCTCTTCACTCTCTTCTCACTCCTCTACATGATGGCTGTCCTGGGGAACCTCCTCGTTATCTGCATAGTATACGCTAATCGAAACCTGCATATCCCCATGTATTTCTTCCTGTCCAACTTGTCTGTCATAGACGTCTTTTCTTTGACAATCACGGTGCCAAAATTACTGGCTATCCTCCTGACTCAGAGTAATAGAATACCCTTCAATGAATGTATTCTACAGATGTATTGTTTTTTTGCCTTTACTGAGACAGAATTCCTGCTTCTCGGTGTAATGTCTTATGACCGTTATGTTGCGATATGCAATCCCCTGCGTTACAGCATTATCATGAATAAGAGGGTCTGTGATCTTCTGGCAGCTGCTTCATGGGTAGCAAGTTTAATAGACTCATTACCTCACACTGTCGTTATATCCCAGTTTTCTTTCTGTGATTCCAATATAATCAATCACTTCTTCTGTGATTTTACGGCGTTACTGAAACTTTCCTGTACAGACACCTCAATCCTTGACACTATGACTTTTGTAGAAGGAGTGGTATCAGGATTCACCCCATTTCTCCTCACCCTGACATCCTATGTGTTTATTATCTCCACCATTCTGAAAATCCATTCTAGAGAGGGGAAAAACAAGGTCTTCTCCACCTGCTCCTCCCATCTCACGGTCCTCATTATGTCATACGGAGCTGTACTTGGAGTGTATATGCAGCCCAGCTCGGGGAACTCCATGAATTCAAACAAGTTGCCTGTCATAATATATATTGTCATTCTCCCACTATTAAATCCTCTAATCTATAGTTTGAGAAGCAAAGAGTTAAATGTGGCCCTGAAGAAAGCCATAAGCAGAAGGTTAACGTGGTTAACTACCAGATAATTTTGAAAATTCAACTCAAGTAAGGAATTTGAAGACTCAGAAGGAAAAACGATCGAGGTCCATATTTTTCAAATTCTAATAATCATCATCAGAACTTGTCATCAGTATTGTCAGTAGGCAGCGAATACAAAATTATGTTAAGCAGCCTTTAAAAATACCCTTTTAATATACATAATAGAGTCTTTAGAACTTTGGAGTCATTTTTTCCCTCTTACTCTTCAATTGTATAGGCGTAGTTTGACTGTTCTATTGGGGGGGGGGGTAAAGTGGGGGCTGTCACACATTAGCATGTTCATTTGCATATATGCATCTCGTGCATAGTCATTATCTCAAAAAATGAACTGGATAGGAATCTAGTTCATTGAACAGTGAAAATTTGTTTTTTCACTGAGTGAACCAGCACCAAGGGAAGTTTGTCTTATGGTGCCTTCACTCGTTAGCTCCATGATTTATCCAGGACAATGTACACTATTTCTCTCCCCCCTTCCCCTCACTACTGCAACCTGCTCTCTCTTCCACCCTTCCTCCTTCTTTAGCCAGCACTCTCTCTTCTCCACTACTCCAATATTTTTCCCATACCATGCTAGTATGAACCTTACAAATACACAGCCTCTAGATGTAGAAATACTATATTTGGACTGGCAAAAATGGCTTACATTGACATTGAGTAATTTCTTACCTTCCGGAATATCTTCAGATGGGTTAATTTTGTGCATTCTATAACAGTTACTGGAATGAACCTCACTCTTAAATCAGGATACGTTGCCTTGGGGTGATCTCAGCCTTTCAGATGTGCTGTTAATGCTCATCTCAACATTCTTGATTGTGTCAAAAACAGCCTCCTTCAGAAGCTTGTAGGGTGTAGCACTGACAAGCAATGAATACACTTTGATATATTGCTTATCAGAGTTACACTTACAAATTTCTGAAGGAAGCCATTTTAAACACAATGAAGGGGCTGAGATGAGCATTAACAGTACACCTGTTTACGTGATCACCGATTAGAAAACACTTCCCTAGAACATTGATACACCTCCTACTAGAAAAACAGTACAGGCTGGACTGTTACAAGTCCTTATTCTACTAGGTGAAAATATCCCCTAGTAGAATACCACACCAGAAAAGGTGCCTGGTAACCCCACCACTAGACCTTCCATCTCCCCACAAAAGAACAAAAGGAGCTCTGGGATCCTAACACTTCTACCCCTCCCACCCACCCCCACACAAACACACATAGGGAAAACATTTTTGCCTAAGCGTATTCTATAACTGGTGCCTAGATTTAGGCTGGGTATATAGAATATCCTTAGTTGATATCCCACTGCCTAAAACTATACACATCCATTTATGCCAATGAAAACATGATATAAATGCCGGAGCGTAGATTTAAACAAATACTCAATGTCCCAAACATCAATATAGAAATGTTTGGGACATTGAGTATTTGTTTCTATATTGATGTTTGGGACATTGAGTATTTGTTTTGATTACTAGTCCCCACAGTGTGCTGAGTTGGTGGTATTTAACTTGGAGCATAGATTTAAGCACACTGGGCCATATATAATTACATGCATAAATTTTGGAATAAAAGCCTCAAAATGCTTGGATCGAAACCAACTCACAAGCAATAATCGATCCTGTTGACCAATCACTCAGTCTTAAGAGGATCTGCTCTTTATCATAGGCAAAAAAAACTCCCCAAGGTTCCTCAATGCAAAAATATAGATGGGAAAAATTGCTGGGGACCTCCCTAATAATTTTTGCATTGAGGAACCTTGGGGAGGTTTATTTTTTTTCCTATGATAAAGAGCAGATCCTCTTAAGACCAAGTGATTGGTCAACAGGATCGATTATTGCTTGTGAGTTGGTTTCGATCCAAGCATTTTGAGCCCTTCCCCCCCCCCCCCATAAGTTTTCAATGAAATAAGTTATGTAGGTATATCACAAGATCATATATTTCTCCTTCTTACAAGTAACAGTGGGAGTTATCAACATTATTATATAGTATTTAGCTACTTCCACCCCCACCCTATAGGACATTTAGTAAATTTTGGAATGCACATTTCCTCAACCACAACCATGCCTCTTTTTGGCTGTGCATGTTAGACATTAGATGCACTGCATTATAGAATAAATTCTAATTATTGCCAATTAGTGCTCATTATTGCTTGTTAAGCGTTGTTATCAATGCTGATTGGATTGTTAAGCCAATTATGTTGCACGCCTTGTTACCGAATATGCCTGGATTTCACTGCGGCTCTCTAGGCATGCCATATAGAATCCGGGGGGATAAAGATTGATTCTATAAGGCAGCACCTATATCTAAGCCCCTACATTTTTCAAAGAATATTGATAAGAACCAATTAAAGAACAACTCTATTGAGTGATAATGGAACAAATAAAAAGAAGAATAAGTGAAAAATAAAACATATAATCAAACATATAAACGGCGAGTGACCGTACTCACTGCAAATGCGCAGTAGAGACTTCCCTCTCTGTCCCGCCACCGCGTCAATACGTGATGACGGGGGGGGGGCGGGACAGAGAGGGAAACTGCGCCGCCGACGTTGCTACCGCTCCCCCCCCCCCCACTCGGAGTCGCCGCCGCCACCCCTCCACCCGGCCCGGGCCCTCTCTTCCCTTCTGAACTTACAGATCCATTCGCCGAACGCAGCAACGCACATCAGCTGAGCTGCAGTGAGCCCTTCCTTCTTTGCCTGTGGCCCCACCCTCCTGTGACGTAACGTCAGCGAGGGCGGGACACACACAGGCAGAGAAGGAAGGGGCAGCTCAGCTGATGTGCGTTGCTGCGTTCGGCGAATGGATCTGTAAGTTCAGAAGTGAAGAGAGGGCCCGGACCAGGTGGAGGGGTGGCGGCGGCGACGACTTTGGGGGGGGGGGGGGCGGTGGCGACTTCGCGGGGGGAGGGGAGCGGTGGTGACCGCGGGGGGAGGAAAACCTCTACACCAGCCCGTTTTTACGGGCTCAACGGCTAGTAAACTATAAAAGACTATAATAACTAATTGTAAAAGAAAAGTGAGGCTAAAAAGTGTTGGTAAGTACGGTTAAAAACATACCTTTAAAAAGACCATTGTGAAATTGTAAAATATGGTTCTTATAACTATGGTTTCATTGTTGTATGTCCATGCGTGTGTACGTTTTTATTAGTCCGTATACCGTTTGTGTTGTATTCTTATATTTTTGTCTTTTTTTTTTTGCTCAGACCTCTGGTCTACCCTTTTGGAAGTTGTCTATTGCTTATGCTTGTATCCATTACTGTAAGATCAGTTTTTTTGTGTCTCATTATTTTATTGATTTTTTCATTATGTACAATAACCAACGCTTTTATCTTTCATACTATATATGTCATTAATTTATCTGTTTACCATTGGTCCTTTATTGATTTACCATTGTTCTTCTATCAAATATTAGAGATATACACATATATTATACTTTTTTAGATGTGTTTCATGGTCCACTTTATTTTACATTTATTTTAACTGTTTCCAATATGCCATATCTTTTTGTAGACTACTGAGGCAGACACTAGTCGAAACACGGTGCCATGTTGAGTCTGTTATGAAAGAAGAGTGTTTTTCACAACTTAAGTACTTTTTGTGTCAATAAAGTATTGTGTCATCGCAAGTCCCATTACTGAGTTTTTTTTTTCCTTCTCCCACTTCTTTGTCTCCTGCTGTTTCTCTGTGGGACTTTTGTGTTCAGCCTCTACTTAGCCCTTCAATTTACCCACCAATCTATTTATCATTTATCACAATGACTCTGTACTACCCATCTTGTTATATATATATATACACACACTACCATCTATGCATGTATATTATTATTATTATTATTATTATTATTTATTGCATTTGTATCCCACATTTTCCCACCTTTTTGCGGGCTCAGTGTGGCTTACAATATATTGTGAATGGTGGAAGTACAATTTGTTGCATTGCGATTATAGGTTACATAGTGAAGAGTTATGGGAAGACAAAGTCGACGTCGAAATACAATATGGGGAGTAGAACAATGTAATGTAACAATGGGGAATTGATAGGGCGATAAAAACAATAACGAGAGGGTAGAGATTTGGGTGTGGTGAGAATACGGGGGAAGAGAACTCAGAAGAGAGTGTACTGATACATTTCTCTTAGTGTGTGTGGACTTCATGTTTTTTGATCCTTGCAGTAAGTTTTCTCAAACAGATGAGTCTTCAATAGTTTACGGAAGTCGGTTAGTTCGTAGATCGTTCTCAGGTTGCGTGGTAGTGTATTCCAGAGTTGCGTGCTCTTATAAAAGAAGGTTGATGCGTGCAGTACTTTGTATTTTATGCCTTTGCACTTAGGAAAGTGGAGATTGAGGAGAGTTCGGGATGATCTTTTAGCATTTCTGGGTGGCAGGTCTATTAAATGCATTTATATATTTCCATCTAAGGATTAGACTATAAATGTGCAAATCTTTCATGTATTTGCAAGACACTGAGAAAACAACAAGGCAAGCAATCTTCAAAATCCAACGTGGAAAATAAACTAGCAGATCAATATAATATCCAAACAACTTTATTGAAGATAGCGTATGTAAGACAAATACCCAACACAGGCCGTGTTTCACCCAACAATAGGGCTGCGTCAGGGGCTAATCTGTATCTTCATTAAATGAGAGCGGTGGTAAATTATGTATATCAGGACAAGGATAAAAGGAATTTCCTTTATAACAAAAACCAGCGTAAGCAGCACAAACCAGCGTATTCTATATGACGTCAAGTGATCAATGAGAAATCTACTGTCAAGGCTGCAAGAGACTGTACAGATAGGTGGAGCCTGATTGGGGAATCAGCAGGATTCACATATGCGTGCCTTATGAAATACTCTAGTCTTGTACCTTCAGCAGTTACACCAGCTCTATTATTATCTTGTATTACTCATTAAATTTAATAGACCACCTTTTTTGTATCTCAAATCAAAGCAGTGTACAAAGAAAAACATTCCTTTTAAAGAAAATAAAATCAGAACCGCATAATAAAATAGAAAATAACCAATCATCGAAAGCAAGATACACACTCATTCAAAAACTGTCCTCTCACTATCTAGGCACTGCAGCACACTCATCCATCAGAGGAAGAGAAATTAATGAGTTGCAAACCTGCTTCAAAGAGATAGGTCTTTAACACATGCTAAATGCTGGAGACGCCCAAAGCAATATATGGACATCTCTAACATTTAACGCGTGCACTAAAAATGCTAGCGTACTTTTGTAAAAGATCCCCGAGTGCCTTCAGTATGAGCCTCGAAATGACTGACTAGAAATTGGTTGATTGGAAGTTGATTGGGTGGTGGCAAATGAAGTTCACTTGGAGGATAAAAGTGTTACCACTGGGCCTTGGTTCAGTTCTTTTAAATATTTTTGTAAGTAATATTGTGGAAAGGCTGTCAGATAAGGTTTATCTCTTTTGTGAATGATACCAGGGGAAGGCTTGACTGGGACACAGAGAAAATAGTACCGCCTAAGGTAAAAATGCCCAATCTTTTCATGAAACACTGTCCGCCTTAACCAGTGTCCTGCTTCCAACTGTGGCCAAGCCAACTCCCAAGTATCTGGCAGAATCCCAAAAGTAGCAGGATTCCATGTGACTAACCCCCAAGGGATAAGCAGTAGCTACATTAATAACAGTTTATTATCTATCCTCTGAGCATTATCCAAACCATTATTTAAACCCAGCTACACTAACTGCATTTACTACATCCTCTGGCAGTGAGTTCCAGAACTTAACTATGCACCGAGTGAAAATGTTTTCTCCTATTCGATTTAACTTCATGTTGTGTCCTCTAGTCCTCGTACTTTTTGAAACAGTGAACAATTGATTTGTGTTTACCCATTCCACTCCACTCAGCAGCAAGCAGAAAATGTACCAAATCCCAGGTGTTCACAAAATTGGCCCAGCTCTGAGTGTTGTGTATTGTAGTCTTAAAATCTGGAAGACAATCAACAAGTTCTGTACATCCAGGGAAAACATCCAACTGCCTGTCGACCTACTTAAATATATCTGACTTATCAAGCTTTTCATAACAAAGATGCAGAATCCAATGGCCAAGAAAGTAAGTAATGGGATCAAATTATTCTTTAATTTTTACTAGAATATATACTATTGTGCATCCAGATGATATATTCTGAGATACAGTTGCAAATGTCCTTGTTCTAAGTGTGCTTTAATGCTTTGTTTGGAACAATCATTAGTTTGAAGTCGGGATGGTCTCCTCTACCTAGACCATTGCTCGACTTTGTTCTGTCTCGGGTCAAGATATTAAATGTGTCCTATTATGATGTCTTTCATTAACCCCACAGACCCAGTAATCAGTACAGCTAGGTTAGGTTTAGGGTAGCAGGAGCTGAAGTATGATTCAAAATGGCTTCCAACTGAGCCAATTAATCATCAATAGATCACCACCAAGAGTCAGGAGCTTAAATCAAAACTTAGGATAGCTGCTTGAAGATTTGGAAGACAAGCTTCAAACATAAATTCATGGATAGTAATAGAAAGTTCCACAAATGTAATGGGAAACATCTTTTTTGATTTCCAACTTGGAATCACTGTTTATTTTTAAATGATGCTAAAAATCTTAAAATAATATATTGCATTATCCTGAACTACAATTGATTTGAATGAAGTAGTTCCACAGACACAGATGCAAAAAGGCATCTTGATGACCAAGGAATCAAGTGATATCTTGGGTCTTTGGATTTTGCTTACTTTTACGACAAGTTACTGCAAATGTCATTTGACTTTGTGGTGTTGCGTTGTCTAGTTTTTCACTGCCCTGCCAGGTCTGTTCCTATTAAGAACAGTGTGATGCTTCCTGTTGAATCACAGAGAATATGGGTGACATTTCCATGTGCTGGGTGGCACTGAAGGGTCCTTGCAGTTGCTGCTTACATATATACAAGTGATCAGGCAAATGCATTTAATGAAGACTTTTGCAGGAGATGTACTTACAAGCCTAAAAGGCAACTTTTACATGAAAATGCCCTGAGACTTTTGTGGATCACTAATGCGTCATGCTGGAGAATTCATCTCCGGCATGACGCATTAGCGATCCACAAACGTCTTGCGGTATGGTTCCCTGAGGAAGAATACCGAAATGGGGCAGTTGGAATCAACACGCAAGCTGGAGCTTACAAGATAAGTGGATTCGTGCACTTTATGAAAGATTGCTATTTAAAGCGGATAGTGCATTAACTGACTAAAGAGCAATAGAGAAATAATTAAAAAATGTAAAATATTAAAAAATTGATGGGGGGGGGGGGGTTTCAGTCGATGATGACTTTTTTTGCGAGCAACTGATCATTTTAAGGTGTTGCCGCAACTGTTGAGACTTTTCCCCCTATTTTCAGTATAGGCTCTACAGTACTGCTAATTTAGGTTGGTATAGAAATGTGGGGGGTGGGGAAGCCTCAAAGTGCCAAAAGGATCAAAATATGACCTAGCTCGGCAACAAGTGATCCTGGTGACCAATCATTGGTCATAAAGGGATCAATACTTCATCATGGGCAAAAAACCACCCCAAAATGCTCAATCGTTCTTTAAACAGGAGCACACATCTTGTTTTCATAAATGCAGGTAATGGGCTTTATAACTTCATAACTGTCACTAAGTAAAACATTACAGGAAGATCAAGAAAGGTTAAAAAAAAACTTAACTTCTTGGTCCGCCTTGCAATCGGTTGCCTCACCCTCCTCTTCCTTGGCCAAGGTGCTGATTAAAGCTGCATCAGGGTCCACATGGGAAAGACGGGTGTCTCGACTGATCAGTGGCTTATCTCAGTCCGGTCTGTCAGCAACGATTGGAGCGGCTACTATAATAGACAGCCACAGGAATTTGGTTGTGCTGTTTCCTTCTGCATAGCAGTGGGAGTTATTGCAGATTACTATAAAATTAATATGTCCCATTATATAACAGGGATATGTACCTAATGAAGGCATGTATATTTACGCCACATTTCAGTTGATGCAAATGGCCACACCTAAAGTTAGGCGCAATTCCTGGGAGTAAGCGTTATTCTATAAACCATGCCTAACTTTAAGTGGGGCTTATAGAAAAGCACTTTTTTTCAGCACCAATTTATTTGACTCCATATATAGAATCTAGCTCAAAATGTTACTTTATTCACATAAGTGGATCATAACATTACCACCTTTTGGAAGTAATTCTATAAAGGAGCAGCAAGAAGGTGCATGAATGATAGTATTTTAGTCATTTACTCATACGAGCGGCTATTTACTTGCATAAATTAATTCTTATACCACATCAAAACACAACTTAAAACACTAGGAATCATTCTCGACAAACACTGGACACTCAAAAACATCAGCAGTAACATCAAAATGCTTCAGAACACTAGGGAAACTGAAAAGAATAAGAGACTATTGGACAATCTTTCCGGATACTGGTCCAATCAACAATGCTATTCCAACTAGACTAGTGCAGTGCGGCATACGTAGGGTGCCAGTAAAACACATTAAAATGCCATAAAGCCATAAAAACAATGTTCGATTTGGTAGACTTCCGTAAATCACTAAAGACCAACCTGTTCAAAAAGACTTATCTAAAGGATCCTTCACAAACGACCTGATATCTACATTTTACCAGAAGAAGATAATATTGAACTCTTTTATTTGTTACTTCCTTTATATTATCACTATTGAACGTTATACATTACCCCTTGATCTCTTATACCTGTAAGGAATTGTTTATCTACTTACTTATAATGTATTTTATATTCTCTGTACTTTAATATTATAATAGTCTGTATTCCTCAGTCCGAAATGGCGATCACCATTACGGCATAATGTAAGCCACATTGAGCCTGGAAATGGGTGGGAAAATGTGGGATACAAATGCAGCAAATTAATTCATTAATTAATTAATATCGCAGCAAACACTCCAAAACATAGCAGCAAGACTGATTTTCAGGAAATCAAAATACAAAAGAGAAACCCCACTGCTTGAAACACTACATTGGCTACCAGTCAAGGCAAGGAGAAGTATGTACAGAGTATTGTGTTCAATTCTAGTCGCCGCATCTCAAGAAAGATATAGTAGAACTGGAAAAGGTGCAGCGAAGGGCGACAAAATGATAGTGGGGATGGGACGACTTCCCTATGAAGAAAGACTAAGGAGGCTAGGGCTTTTCAGCTTGGAAAAGAGACGGCTAAGGGGAGACATGATAGAGGTATATAAAATAATGAGTGGAGTGGAACAGGTGGATGTGAAACGTCTGTTCACGCTTTCCAAAAATACTAGGGGGCATGCGATGAAACTACAGTGTAGTAAATTTAAAACAAATAGGAGAAAATGTTTATTCACCCAACGCATAAACTCTGGAACTCGTTGCCAGAGAACGTAGTGAAGGCGGTTGGCTTGGCTGAGTTTAAAAAGGGGTTAGACGGTTTCCTAAAGGACAAGTCCATAGACCGCTACTAAATGGACTTGGGAAAAATTCACAATTTCGGGAATAACATGTATAAAATGTTTGTACATTTGGGTAGCTTGCCAGGTGTCCTTGACCTGGATTGGCTGCTGTCGTGGACAGGATGCTGGGTTCTATGGACCTTTGGTCTTTTCCCAGTATGGCATTACTTATGTACTTATGATTTGATGGTGTCTACTTTGCCAGTGGGTATCCACATGGGCAAAGCACATACGTATGCTCATAATTTATAGAATACTATAATTTATGTATATTCCTGCTCACAACTAGGTATGGGCACAAAGAAAAGCAGGTACCTAATCTTCTTTGGACAATAGGCTTAAAATAAGTACCAAATAGCATGTTATATAATTACTGCCTTTGTTTCCGCTTCTCTTCTATTGCTGGATGATTCTGATGGTCCCCCAAAGTGATGGGGTCATCACTAGACTACTGATAGAATGTAGCAACCCTGGAACACTCACGGAATTTCAAAAGAATTTCAGAAACTATTGTCAAAATTACATTCTGGACCTGTAAACATTTTACTTACGTTATGGTATATGACACTGTAACTGAGCCTGAACTATGTGGACTGTGAATGAACAATTGTGAACTTCTGCAAATATGTACCTTTCCTACTCTGAGTATGTGAATAACTCTACACATACCTTCTGTTAAAGTATCTAACTCTCTTAAGGTATAAATATGTGACCATGTGAACTTACAACTATATACTGGTATTACTATACTACTGTGTTACCTACAGTATGTGAATGGTTGTTCTGTTATCTCTGCCTGTGAAATTATGCCACTGTGATTCTTTTAATTATAAATTTCAGCTCTTTCATAGTTTCTTCTGGATTTTATTCAGTTCTCTTTCTCTTTTTTTTTTTTATACCTCAGCACACGATGGGTGGAAACTTGAAGAGAGGAAATCACAGCAGTGTGACAGAATTCCTGATTTTGGGATTCTCAGAATTCCCAGATCTGCAGCTCCCTCTCTTCGCTCTCTTCTCACTCATCTACCTGATGGCTGTACTGGGGAACCTTCTCGTTATCTGCATAGTTTGTGCTGACCGAAACCTGCACATCCCCATGTATTTCTTCTTGGCCAACTTGTCTACCTTGGACATCTGCTCTTTGACCGCCACTATTCCAAAACTGCTGGCAATCCTAACAAGAAAAAATACCATATCTTTCGGGGAATGCATTCTACAGATGCATTGCTATTTGATGTGTACATGTATAGAATATCTGCTTCTCACTGTCATGGCTTACGATCGCTATGTTGCAATATGCAATCCTCTACGTTACCCCACCGTCATGAACAAGAAGGTCTGTGCTCTTCTGGCAGCTTCCTCATGGATAGGAGGTTTATTAGAGCCATTGCCACACACTTTTATTGTATCCCAGTTTTTTTTCTGTGACTCCAATGTAATCGATCACTTCTTCTGTGAAGTTGAAGCACTGCAGAAACTGTCATGCACAGATACCTCATTCATTCAAATTATGAATTACACAGAATCAGTGTTTACACTCTTCTTCCCACTTCTCTTAACTCTGACATCATATGTGTTTATCATCTCCACCATCCTGAAAATCCGTTCTAGAGAGGGGAAAAGCAAGGCCTTCTCCACCTGCTCCTCCCACTTGACAGTCATCGTAATCGCATATGGGACCATAATGGGAGCGTATTTGCAGCCTGCATCACTCAACTCTGAGAATTCAAATAAGATACCCATTGCAATGTATGTAGTCACTCTCCCACTATTAAACCCCCTGATTTACAGCTTGAGAAGCAAGGAGTTAAAAGTGGCCCTCAATAAAGCCTTAAGCAGGAAGCGCATATTGTCAATCACTGGTTAGGTTAGGTTTGCTTTATTATTTATTTCCAGGCATTTGATATACCACAAATTGAGCCTATACAGGTGACTAACACAGAACAACGTTTTAAAAAAGGATTGGACCTCATGGAAGAATGGGCAACAACTTTCAAACTCAAACTGGACATATGCAAAACCAAGTTCCTAGTACTAACTAGCCCACACAACCCCACATCCTAACTTCACAATCAACCAAGCATACCACATCAAAACACAGCTTAAAATACTAGGAATCATTCTCGACAAACATCTAGCATCAAATATCAGCAGTAACATCAAAATGGTTCAGGACACTATGGAAGCTGAGAAAAATAAGAGACTATTTCCCTAGACAATCTTTCCGGATACTGGTACAATCAATGATACTATTGTAACTAGACTACTGCAATGCAACATATGTAGGGTGCAAGGAAAACACACTAAAATCGAGCAAACAGTCCAAAACCTGGCTGCAAGACTGATTTTCAAAGAAATCACAATATGAAAGAGAAACCCCACTGCTTGAAACATTACATTGGCTACCAGTCAAGGCAAGAATATTTTTCAAAGCGAGCACCCAAATCTTCAAGAGACTATTTGGAATGGCATTCAAATATATGCTTAACATGATTGAATTATCCTCAAGAAATGCCAGCCCAGGAAACAGAAACTATCTACTCCTACATCTACCCAACTGCAAAAAACACCATCTACATAACTATCTACACAGCAGGATTTAGCAACTAAAGTTCCAAATGGTGGAACTCAATAACAAGAACCATAAGAAGCATCACAAATCTCCTCCAATTCAAAAAAGAAATGAAAACCTACCTCTTCAAAACATTCTACAGCTAAGCAATTAACAGTTCCCCCCCACCCCTGAGATATGTTAAGAAAATATATCAAAGAAATCTTAGGAGTGGTTGAAGAGAATATTGCACCATTTTCTCAAATCTATTACTAAGGCAGAAGTGAGTCAACAAGATCAAGGTAACCAAGAATTAGACATTTCAGCGTTATTAGAGTTCTCGGACATTGATTTGGTGGTGGCGTCAACATGGATTGCCATAGTTGCCCTGACTCCAGATAAGAACTGGCTTATGAAGTTATTCTTTAAGAATAGAAATAAGACTTTTTTGGGCTTAAAGATCCAAATTTTTCCCGATCTCTCTAAGGAAACTCAGAAGAGATGGCAACAGTTTCTTTTGATAAAGCCAGGAGTTCTTCAACTGGGGGCTACTTTTTTTTTAAGATACCCCTGTAAATGTGTAATTAAATACCAGTCAATTAAATATGTGTTTTATGAAGCATCCCAACTAACAGCTTTTTTAACAGCAAAAAAAGCATTGGGAGGTCTCAATGTTGAGCTCTACTATTATTTGTTAATCGGTTCCTTTAGGTATGTCAAGAGAAGCAAATTCCTGTAATGTATATTACTTAATAATTTATTTCCATCTTGTAACATCTTGGATCATTTAATGTGGACTTGAGGAATGTCTGGTTAAGAAAATGTATGGTTATATTTCCTTTTCTTCCTTTGAAATATTATCGAACTAGACTATACTTTTCTGTACAAGTTTTATGCTTGGTTTATATATGAAAACTTGATAAATAAAAAAAATTAAAAATTCTACAGCTAACCACAAAGATATTGACACCTTCCTTTCAAATCTACGTCTTCAAAAGTATATAAATAAACATCACCAAAACTCAACAACACAAAACTGAACTGAACACAAAAGCTACCACATTTCCTTTTCAAATCTTTCTCTTCAAAAACTCTATGAATAACCACACAAACTATAGATGCCCTCTCCACATTGCACAACGCTATTGTAGCTCCACCAAACTGTACGTTGTAAGCCACTTTGAACCAAAATTTGTTTTTGGATAATAGTGGGATAAAAGAATGAATAAATAAAATAAAAACAAATTCTTTCTAGTTCTGAAGATAACAACCTGGATGAAGTTAGGGCAGCTCTTTTCAGTTGCACTGTCTAGGGGTAAATGCAGCTGAAAATCTGGGATTAACCCAGGTAGGACTTCTCCTACCTGAACAAGTCTTGCTGAATATTAGGCCATGACTTTGCATTTGTCTGGATCTTGTGTCTGCCCCAGTTGTGCAGGATTCTGGCCAACCAGTACATAGTGAATAATAACAACCGAGGAGTCAAATTGAAAAGGTATTTTGCTGGTCAGGAGGCCATCCAGGGATATTCTGTCACACCTACCCTCAGAATGCCCTGATATTCAATGCCTGGTGGCTGAACATACTGTAAGTATTTATATAGGTACCTGGTCAAAATAGCCCCGACAAAAAAGCTCCAAACAAAAAACCCCTCCTGACATAACAGCCGCTGTTAAAACGGCTTTCCGACAATATAACCCTTGACAAATTAGGAATATGGGACCGCATTTTTTTTCCTAATAATCGTACCTTGCCAAACAGGATAAGGTTAGTAAGACTATGAAAATGATGACCATATTGTTTTGTTTTTAATTAGCATGTTGATGGAAGAATAGTTTCTTTAAATAGCAGAACAGATCATGAATACCAGTTGGCAGCAATAGAATTTTGTTTATTTATATATGCTTTATGCAATCGAATGCTGGTGGGAGTCTTTATCAGTTAAGATTTCAGTTGTAGTTTATTATATTTTTTCTGATGTGTTATTTTTTTTCTTAGGTGGCTGTTTTGTTAAGGGGGCTATTTTGTGTAGAGGCTATTTTGTCAAGGGTTGTTTTGTGGGAGGGGCCATTTTGTCAAGGGCTATTTTGTTAGGGTGTGAAATGTCAAGGGTTATTTTGTTACAAGGCTGTTTTGTCGGGGCTTTTTGTCAGGGCTATTATGACTGGGTGCCGTTTATACACCTGGACCGAAGTGGTTTACAATTTCTTTTACAGCTATTGGCACTCACCTAAATGCGATCACAATCTAAGCAGAATATTGTACCTGGGGCAGTATAGAACTAAGACACCCTTTTACTAAGGAACGCAGGTGCCTAAGCACTTCCAACATGCGTCAAATTGGAACTAACACCCGGCTACCACGTGCCCTGGGCAGTAATTCCATTTTTTGACACGCGTCCAAAGCGGTAATCGGCAGTTTATGAAGAAAGACTAAGGAGGCTAGGGCTTTTCAGCTTGGAGAAGAGACGGCTGAGGGGAGACATGATAGAGGTATATAAAATAATGAGTGGAGTGGAACAGGTGGATGTGAAGCGTCTGTTCACGCTTTCCAAAAATACTAGGACTAGGGGGCATGCAATGAAACTACAGTGTAGTAAATTTAAAACAAATCGGAGAAACGTTTTCTTCACCCAATGCATAATTAAACTCTGGAATTCGTTGCCGGAGAACTTGGTGAAGGCAGTTAGCTTGGCAGAGTTTAAAAAGGGGTTAGACGGTTTCCTAAAGGACAAGTCCATAAACCACTACTAAATGGACTTGGGAAAAATCCACAATTCCAGGAATAACATGTATAGAATGTTTGTACATTTGGGAACTTGCCAAGTGCCCTTGGCCTGGATTGGCCGCTGTCGTGGACAGGATGCTGGGCTCGATGGACCCTTGGTCTTTTCCCAGTGTGGCATTACTTACGTACGTGCACTGACACTTACCACCCAAGTAGAACATGAGACCTTACCGCTAAGTCACTGAGTGGCAGTAAGTTCTCAGGTTAAAAATGGACACATGCTGGTTTTAATTTTGACGCATGTCCATTTTCGACCAGGAAAAAAAATGGCCTTTTTTTCTAGGCATGCTGAAAAATCGACCTGCGCGTGTCCAAAACAGGTGCCTACACCAGCTCAGGCCACTTCTCGGCAAGCCTTAGTAAAAAGGACCACTAAGTGACTTGCCCAGGGTCACAAGGAGCTGCAGAGGGAATTGAACCCAGTTCCCCAGGATCTCCACTCACTGCACTAACCATTATGCCACGCCTCCACTCCGTTCAATATCTGGACCTAATTTCACCAGTGGCAATCTATATTTACAAAAAAAAAAAATGCGGGCTACTCATGGCTAAGTATTGACCTGTGATTAAAAAGGATGAATCAAAGAGCATTTCTTTATCTTACTGGAAAAGGATCTGTAGAGGTTTTGGCCACAGTATTTGAGAAGCTGTTGGGTTATTATTTTACACTAGACAAAAAAGCTCCAGTGGTATTCAAAAGATGTTCCAGAGGTGTACAGTATTATACCCATACCACCAACATACACAAATACCTATACACACATAAAGAAAACCTCAAAAGCTATAGAGAAAAGCAACCAATAAGAAAGACACCATGGAGCATTCAGGAAAACCTTGTATGTTATAATCCTGGAAATCCCCCATAGGTATTATATATAATAAGATTCTGAAGATAATAAACAAGGTTTGGCTCTCCAGGGATCTGATCCCAAGTGAGCCTATCAACCAACATAAACAGTCCTACATCATTGTGCTATTCAAACCAGAGATGCAGGATCCGTCGACTAAGTAAGTGACAGGATCAGACCTTTCTTTGCTATAAACTAGAATCTATACTAATGTTCTCCAATGTGACCTATCCTTATTCTCAACATCCTTTCTGGTAATCTTTGCAATAGCTGTAAGTTTTATGTATCCAAATTAGATGATTCCTGCACTCTGTTATACGTCTAGTCCAGATATCAATGTCTCCCTTTTTTATGTCACTCGTTGACCCAACACCTCACCAAACATTATTTGTTACATTTGTATCCCACATTTTCCCACCTATTTGCAGGCTCAATGCGGCTTACATAATACCGTGAAGGCATGCGCCAGGTCCGGTAAAGAAACAAATACATGTTGATATTGTGGTCGAGTAAGTTACCTGTGTTTCAGATACAGAGAGGGTCGAGGAGAGGGAAGGTTATAACGAGACCATTACGAGCTTTGATTTTTCTGTGTTGCAGAGTATGGGCATTTTTGTTGGGTCGGTGGCATCTGCCTTTTTGAACAGGTAGGTTTTCAGTGATTTCCTGAAGTTTAGATGATCATAGAAATGGAGGGAAGGAAAACTGTTCATGGTTATAGCATGGATTTCAACGTCTCATGAAAACTGGGTCTATAAACCAAGTTTATAGATATTAAAAGGACATAAAATTATAAAAACCAGATTTCTAAATTGGAATCCACATTTATTTTTAATGATGCTTAATGTAAAAATGTTGTTGATGGAAGTGTACAATCCACAGACAAGGCAGGGGAAAGGATGCTTTTAGACAGAGGAACTCCATGAATTCAGGGATTCAGAATCTTTTAGGACCTGTCTAGAAGACCCGTGCATGTAAATTTATGTTGATGCTATGGAGTTGTGTTGAATCTCTATCCTGCCAGATCTATTGTTGTTGAAGAGGGTGAACTGCAGCCTGTTGCACTGTTCAAAGCATTGAGGCTGATTTCTTAAACTCAAGAGATTCTGGGGACTCTGCTCAGTTTGGAAGTCTATGCATTGGTCCATACTACACAGATAAGTGGTCAGATGCAAGCATTCAATGAACACTTTTGCAGCAGAGAAACTTAACAACCAAAATACTAACAGTTGCTTAATAATGCCCCATGGAAATTAATTATATTATTTAAGTGTAGGTGAAGTAACTCTAATTTTTTATGTTTCATTTTTACATTCATATTACATAAATGCATTGAAATAATAAACTAATAACTTTGTACACAAAATTTGACAAGATACTAGGAAATAAAAATATAAAAGAAAAATGTAAATAATTTCAAACTAAGAGAGGGAGTGCAAAGCGTCTGCATGCGATTTTCAGCATTCAAACTGTTGGTGCGTCCAGGCTACGAGCAACACCCCCCTCTTTCGATATTATAAATCCCTGCATTTTTGGGGGGGGTCAAAAAAGACATAGTTAATCGAGTTTAAGGACACTAAACATCTACAGGCAAATTTTAGAAGAAAAGTTCCATCCAAGGCGAGAATTCTTGGTTTCAAGTCCATGTGAATTGCAGTCTTCTTTTTTTTTAGTTTCCTTATTCAAATCAGGAAATATCTGTATTTTGGCACCAAGAAATTATGCAGAAATATATCTAAAATATAATCGAAGTATACTGTTTCTGTCTGTTTCAAAAGCAAAAGTAACAATGAGAGTTGTTCGTTCAGTTATTACTTCAAGAGAACTTTCCAGAAATTCCGTCAAGTTTAATTCCTGTTGAGGTTCCGCGGGGGCATTTCTAATTCCAGTAATATACTGAGCTTTAACAATAGGTGGCAAAGCTTCCTTTGGAACTGTTAGTATATCAGTAAAATATTTTTCAACATATCAACTGGGGTAATCAAAGGTGATTTCTGAAAATTAAGAAATCTCAGGTTGATTCTCCTCATCTGATTATCTAAGTATTCAAGTTTCTTATCACTGATACCTCTATCATGAATAAGTGTTCCAATGGAACTTTGCAATTTTTTTAATATCTCCATCCTGCAGGTCAGGTCTTTGTTCATGCACTTGAACTCTCTCAGTCAAAGTATGTTGAGCTTGTTTCAAATCAGACAGATCTTGTTTCAATAAATTTGTTACCTGGAGGAATGATGTATTCAAAGCCTGGATAGCGTCCCACAGAACCTCCAAAGTTACTACAGCTGATCTTTCTTTCCCCCGAGCTCTATGGAGGTAGTTCCCTGGATAGGGGAAAGCAAAGCTGATTGATGCTATCTCCTCCGGGGTTGAGGAATCGGCAGGGCCTCCCCTAACAGCTGGTGTTAGCTTACCCACTTTGGGGGAATCACTCAGCTGCTCTGCTGTTGATCTCTCTAATTGTTATAGAGTCATTTTCTGGAGAGTAATTTCTAGTCAGTCCTTCATGAGGGCATCTCATGCCACACTTCTGGAGAGCTTGCATAATCGATGTGGGAAATCAGTCAGCAGAGTGTTCCACCAAATATATTTTTGACAAAATAGTATGAGGGGTGATTCTATAATGAGCCAAACAAATTTAGATAAGCAGAATGCACGTAATTGTGGTTATTCTAGTTATTAACATGTCTACTACTTCACATATGCAAATAAATACTGGCTACACAATACTCTATAGGTATGCAGACTGCAACCAAACTTCAAATAGTGTGTTTGGGTGCAGTCTGGACAGGACATAAATTTATGCACCTACTGGTCAATATTCAAAATGATTTAACTGGCCTGAAATGGCCACTGACTGGTTAAAATCGCTTGTTCGGGGCCTTAGCCACTCATGACAAGCCTCGAATAAAGATAAATATCATTCTGATCATCTCCACAATCACAGAAAGTATCACTGCTTCTTGCTTAGGAAAATGCCGTCAGTAAAGAAAATACCGCCAAACTAGTAAATTTCTTTACGGTGGCGTTTTCCTAAGCGAGAAGCAGTGATACTTTCTGTGATTGTGGAGATAATCAGAGTGATATTTATCTTTATTCGAGGCTTGTCATTTTTCCACAAGATATCACTAGGACTCTGGGACCTCTTTGACCCCTGACGCAGGTGGAATCACACCAAAACACGGCCCATGTTGGGTCATGTACTGAATAAATTATCACCTATATTGTCCCAGTTTTGAAAGGCCAGAAGCACATAAGCACCGCCATACTGGGAAAAGACCAAGGGTCCATCAAGCCCAGCATCCTGTCTCTGACAGCAGCCAATCCAGACTTCAAGAACCTGGTAACCCCCCCCCCCCCCCCAAAAAAAAAAAAAAAAAATTAATAATGTTCAATGGACTTTTCCTTCAGGAATCTGTCCAAACTCCCCTTAAACTCCGTAAGGCCAGCCGCTGCCACCACATTCTCCGGCAACGAGTTCCAGAGTTCAACTACACGCTGAGTAAAGAAAAACTTTCTCCTATTTGTTTTAAATCTACCATATTCTAGCTTCATCTTGTGTCCCCTGGTTCTATTAATGTTTGAAAGTGTAAACAAACGCTTCACATCTATCCGCTCATTATTTTCTAGACTTCTATCATATCACCCCTCAGCCGCCTTTTCTCCAAGCTGAAGAGCCCTAATCTTCTTAGCCTTTCCTCATAGGGAAGTCGTTCCATCCCTTGAGTACTTTTTTCTGTTTTGATATACAGCACTTATTCAGTCAGGTTAACCGCATAAATGGGACCACATAAAACACATTCCTATCTTTATGCAACAATCCATAGCCATTTCAGTGCTGAATATCGGACTTAACTGGTTTGTGCTAGCCAACTCCACAAAACCAGACAATCAATACCAAAGCCTGAACACGACCTGGCATGGAATAAACAGGAATAATGTCAGTGACAGTCAGCAAACCTTTCTTGGTCACCGGCTGAATATTTACCCTGTAGATTATTAAATACTAGAATCGACATGAGTTTTTGAACGATCTAGGTGCCAGCTCTACAACTTGCGTAAAGGCCCATGCCTAAAATAGAAGCACGAATTTGACCTGTTAAAAGCCATGAAAGAAGGTACCTCTTCATGTCTAAAAATAGATGCTTTGGTAGACTTACTTCCACACGCGTATTATGGTCATACATTCCCCTCTCTGAATTCCACCTGTCTATGTTCCTGCTTCACTGATCACTGTGATGCCGGCATTGGACTCTGCTAAAAATCTACTCATCAGCTCTCTATGAAGTGTTTCCATATATTATTTTCTTTAAATAATACTCCAACAGTTTGAGTTTCATTTCCTCACCATCAATTCAATTGAACGTACACAGTACTCGGCTACCCCTCATTCTGCTTCTCGCCCTTTAATGATGTAACAAAAGGAGCGACCCTTTAGCAGAATCGACATCTTTAGCCGGCAACATTTTTTTCCAAGACTCTTATTTGGTTTATGCAGCATCATCGTTAAGCGATAATGTCCTATAGTTGTTCCCAGAAAAGACCGAAGGATGATATGGTGTTAGTGATAATTATAAAAAGAGTTTTGAAAAATTTAAATCAGAAACGAAAAGCTTTGAAGTTTATTTAAAATAAGTGGAGGGGTTTTTTTTGACCGATGATAAGATCGGAGTCTATGAAGAGCCAGCACGAAGTAATTATACTTGCTGCTGTGCAAAGACTTTTGAGGTCTTTTTTCTTCTATTATCAAGAGCCATAACAAATTATATATAATCAGGGCAATGTGAATAGATAAAAAATAGAGCGAGTTTGTTTCAGCTTTAAAGGTCATTTTTTTTTTTTAAAGTTTGCTGAATGTGTGTCGACCTTTGATTTTAACTTTCTGGAAGTTGACAATATTACTAGTCTCCTCTTCTTTTTATTTGTCACATTTATACCCCACATTTTCCCACATGTTTGCAGGCTCAATGTGGCTCACATTAAACCGAGAAGGCAATCGCAAACCCAGTTATTAATCAATTACAATATATTGTGGTAAACAGAGAGTTTAGAAGAACAAGTTGAAAGGAGGGAAAAGGGGAAGGAAAAAGAGTCCAAAATAGTCCATTAATGTATAGCTTTGGAAGACTTTAGGATTTATGTTGGATCCTGGGAGTAGGCTTTCTTGAATAAGCTGGTCTTGAGTAATTTCCTAAAGTTAAGATGATTTTGGGTAGTTTTGACAGCTTTTGGTAAAGCATTCCATAATCGGGTGCTGATAAAGGAGGTAGCATAAGTAGATAGCATAAGTAGATTTATACTCGAGGCTGTTGCAGGTAGGATATGGAGGTTAGGAATGAACGGGATGTTCTTGATGTATTCCTAGAAGGAAGGTTGATTAGGTTATTCATGTATCCTGGGACTTCTCCATAAAGAATGTTGTGGACCAGGGCACAAATTTTGAAGTTAATTCTTTCCTTTATTGGGAGCCAGTGTAATTTTTCTCGAAGGGGCTTAGAATTTTCAAATTTGGATTTACCAAAAATTAATCTGGCTGCTGTATTTTGGGCAGTCTGAAGTCTCTTAACAAGCTGTTCTTTGCATCCAGCATATATTCCATTACAGTAGTCCAGGTGACTTAATACCATTGATTGAACTAGGTGTCGAAAAACTAAAGGCTTTAGCCGCTTGAGTTTCCACAACGAGAAGAACATTTTCTTTATGATTTGGTCCACATGAATTCACTCTCTTGTTTTGTCAACTACACTGTGCTGTAATATTGAACTGAGAGCTATGCATCGGAGGCAAAAATGTGTTTTTCTTTTTTATGCATATTTTTAATTCTGAAAATATATTGAAAATAATGTTTCAAAATATAATCAAGGTGATCCATTAAAAAAAGTTCCCTATACAAGAATACAAGAAAAAAAAATAATTATATCCACTAAACCAAATAATGAATCACTAAACATTAGTCCACATGAATGTGTTTTCCTGTGCTTGTTTGGCATCTGCTTCATTGTATCACCCTGGTTTCAGCAAGAGAAGATCTAGGAGTCATGTCTTTTGAGCAGCGCCGCAAGTAGATGGAAGCTGAAACCGGTGTCGACGATGAAATAGAATCACTACCCATTGGTACAGCCAACAGAAATTTGACTCTGGAACTCTTAGAGACAGGATGAGAGATGATGTTTGCTTATAGACTTTTTAATTGATTATTATTACTTTTTCAATGTTTCGTTCTCTTAACTTTGCATTTTGAAGTGTTTATATTTTTATAACCCTTTTGAAGTAAGCAGTCCCCTGAAGAAGAATTTTTGCGGAAACATGGTCATGCTTTTAGGTTTTCTAAAAGGTTGAGACATGGTTTGTTTGTTTGTTTTTTTAATGATGGTGTTTCTACTTGTGTTCTTTGGTTTCATGAACGTTAGATACACACTTTTTTCCTGTATAATTGTGTTCTTCCAAGTCAGTTTTCTCATTGTCATTAAAAGTGAAATGTGCTATTCTTTCCAGATGAGTTGCACATTAACCATTTTGCACCATTTAACAGGCCCCCTCTCCCTTATATCTATTAAGTTCCTCCTGCAGTATCATCATTTGTGAGATCATTGATGAAATGCACTGAGTTTATGTCATTACGGGGGGATGAAAAAGGAACTTCAGAAACTATCAAAGCTAAGAAGATATAGGATTGTATTAACGTAACTACTGCATGCTACTACATATGACAAAGTGACTCTGAGCCTATAGTTATACGATTGTTTAACACTATGACTGTATAACTGTGCAATCATGTAACTTTGTTAATGCATGTCTGTGTGTCTATGACCTATAAATTCTACACTCATATGACTGTCTACCTGTCTTAAACAATAATTGTGTGGCCAGGTAGCTGTACAAGTGGGTAACTCTGCGGCTGTATTACTGTACCACATTTTCACCACTGGCTGCATTTCAGATGTTCCCCAGATGCTTTCATAGCGCCTCGTGCAGTACAAATCATGAAATAGCTGGAAATATATCCGCTGGTGGTTTTCTGTGCAACTCAGAAAGATCATTGCCTATGACTCAGTAATTATGTGCCAGTGAATCTTCTACTATTCTTCAATCTACTATTGTTTTCTTAATCTTATATGTAGGATTTTTTTTTCCATTTCTTTCTCTCGTTTCTTTCCTCAGCACACAATAGAACATGAACACAGGGAGATGGAAAATCACACTAGTGTGACAGAATTCCTGATTTTGGGATTCTCTGAATTTCCACAGCTACAGCTCCCTCTCTTCACTCTCTTCTTCTTGATGTACCTGATGGCCGTGCTGGGGAACCTCCTGGTTATCTGCATAGTATGTGTTGATCGACACCTGCACACCCCGATGTACTTCTTCTTGGCCAACCTTGCTATTCTAGATGTTTGTTCCTTGACTGTCACTGTGCCCAAATTACTGGCAATCCTCCTAACAGCGAGTAATATTGTATCTTTTGGTGCTTGTATTATACAGATGTATTCTTTTTTAGCTTTTGTTGAGGTAGAGTTTCTCATTCTCACAGCCATGGCATATGACCGTTATGTTGCAATATGCAATCCCCTGCGTTATAGCATCGTCATGAACAAGAGAGTCTGTGTCGTTCTGGCAGCAGTCTCGTGGGTAACTGGCTTCTTAGAAATATTACCACACACTATTGTCACAGCCCAGTTTTCTTTCTGTGACTCCAACATTATCGATCACTTCTTCTGCGACTTCACAGCAGTACTGCAACTTTCCTGCACCGACATCTCTGTCATTCAACCTATGACTTTTGCTTCATCGGTGTTTTCAGGATTCACCCCATTTCTCCTAACCTTGACATCCTATGTGTTTATCATCTCCAGCATCCTGAAAATCCGTTCTAGAGAGGGGAAAAGCAAGGCCTTCTCCACCTGCTCTTCCCACCTTACCGTCATCATTCTCTTATACGGGACTATGATAGGAACGTATATGCACGTTGGGTCAGATAATAGTACAAAATCAAAAAAGCTGCCTACTGCAATGTACATATTGATTCTCCCCATATTAAACCCTCTTATTTATAGCTTGAGGAGCAAAGAATTGAATGTGGCTCTCAAAAAAGCCATCAGGAGGAAGACAGCCGGTTAACACTTTTGGAAGCCTGGGTCATGAGGAATTTTGTATTGACTTGAGTGGTTTTGAGGTTACTCATGAGAATATAGTGAGGGGCTGAACAGGCCAAAGGAGACGATTCTTCCTAGCATTGATCTGGATCTGTTTATGAGTTCTTGGTTAGGTAGTGATATGCCCAATGAATATACTCTTGAAGGAAGACCAAATTTGGCTCTATCTAGAGTACAGGGTGGATAAGCAGAGAAAGATACAGATTATTTTTCCCCCGTGAAAGAGAATGAGATATAGAAGTCTGTAATCAGTCTGCAAGGTAGTTGGTATGGAAATTGCTAGAACCAACAGCCTTCCTAGAAAGGTTGCTATTAGCAAAGGAGAAACCCATGAACAACAGCTGGAGTAGTTCAAGAGTGCATCTAAGGTGTTGTTTGGACTTTCTATTCCACTAACTCTGTTATTATTGAGGAACGAAAACCGTTTCCTGTTCAGTCATATATAGCATGGGATAAGGCTTTTAGTGAGAAGGATTTTAGACAGCTGGACTAGCTCATGGGCCTGATGAAGATATATCAGGTCTGAGTAAATGCAGCAGAGCTCTGTGGCATCAGGGATAAAATACATGATAAAATGCAACAGTCTGCAGTATTTCTGGGAGAAAAATAAAAAAAAGAATGGTTTAGGCAAAATGGCCAGGGATGCAAGGGAACCACTCAGTCATGCAAGCCAAGACCCCATGTCAACTAAGGGCCAGTACAGGCTGAAGAGGAATATTTAATTCCATGAAAATTGTATTCAATGAAGGGAGAGCTGTATCTTCTAACAGATCAGTAAAGGAGTGATTATTAATCAATCACTTACCGTAAGGTGCACTGGTTGGGTGGGTTATGAGTTGGTGCATAAGAAGTGGTCACATCATTTGGACTTGCTATTGCTGTGAATGGTCAAAAATCATAAAAGAGCATGCATGCATCTGAAAATGCCAAAATAAGCTCTCTGTTTTTTCAGTCCTCTTTAGTACCAATTTAAATTACATATGCAAATAAAAACGAGACATATCAGTTCCGAGAACAATCTTCAACCAGGCCAAGTTACTTAGCCAAGGAAAATGCCTTGGAAAATTGTTTGTGTCCCATATTGTAGGTTCCACTGATGCTTTTCTGCGATTCTGAGAAAGTCACCCTATGCAGGAGTTTCGCTAAAATAAATAGCCAGAAGCTAAGCAGCACCAACAACATGGGATTTCTACTGACTTCAAGAAACTCTGGACAACAGTCGTCTGTCTTCATGTGGGAAAACAACTAAAATCATGATCAATAGAGGATGTGTGACTAATCTCAACTGTTTACTGCTAACCTGTTTATGAACTTTGTTAATAAAAGTCAGTCAAGGAAGAAGCACAACTTCAATGTACTGTGCCATCCTTAAAGATAATGTAACAGGTTTGGCAGAAGATGTTACCTCAAACAAAGAATTCATGACTTAACCCTGGACCTGAGGTCCAGTACACCATGTTACCACTTTAAGAGAGTCAATATTCAAAAGTACTTATTCTTTGGCAATAGTATTGACTGTGTCACGTCTGTGGCCGTGACCACCCTCAGACTTACCTTGTTTCTGGGGGTCAGCATCCGTGCTGGCTTCTGTCTGTCTCTGTTAGTTTTGTCTCTGGCTGTGTGTGCTGATTACTTCACTAGACCTCACATGTGTGAGCTATGCCTCTCTGAGGAGCCAGCATCTAAGATGGCTCCCGCTTGTTCTGTGCCAGCTTCCAAGATGGCTCCTGCTTGTCTTTCCTGTGTGTTCACTTCCTATGTGTCCCCAGCCTCCCCTTGGTGTGAGTCTGTTCCCTGCTCCTGTCCTGCGCAGGTGACATCATCAGTGAGGGCCTTCATAAGGAAGTGCTGTGCTTGCATTCAGGGCCTTTGCATGGTGTTATGCTATAGGTCGTCAGGTTACTGTGAGTGCACTGCTGCTGCGCTGCTACTTAGCCTTTCTCTGGGGCTTTTGCCCAGCTGCTACTTTGTGTCTGTGGACTGCTAGTCCTTCTGTGTGGGCTCTGCCCTTCTGCTCTGTGTCTGTGGATTGTTAGTCCTTCTATTGCCTTGCTCTGTGTTTGGAGTCTGAAGCTTCAGCCATTTTCTCTCTGTCCGTGTTTGGAGTCTGAAGCTTCAGCCCTGACCCTGTTATCCCTGGTTAATTCCTCTGTCTGCTGCCTGCCCAAAGACTCGGTTAGCTCCTGGTTTATTCTTCTCTACTTGCTGCCTGTCTCTATTGCCTGAACCCAGATATTCTCTGCCTGCTGCCTGTCTCTATTGCCTGAACCCAGATATTCTCTGCCTGCTGCCTGTCTCTGACTATAGCCTGGACCCTGATACTCTCTGTGTGCTTTTGCCAAGCTTGTCTGCATATCCTGAACCCCGCTTCAGCCAAGCTTGTAGGTAGGTCCTGACCCCTGCTTCTGCCCAGCTTATGTGTATATCCAGAGTCCTGTTTCTGCCAAGCTTGCTTGTATACAGAGTCCTGTTTCTGCCTAGCTAGTGTGTATATCCTGAGTGTATATCCTGAACCCTGCTTCTGCCTAGCTAGTGTGTACATCTTGAGTGTATATCCTGAATCCTGTCTCTGCCTAGCTAGTGTGTTTATCCTGAGTGTATTCCTTGCCCCTGCTCCTGCCAAGCCTTGTGTACGTCTTGTCTCCTTCTGGTGTTTCTGGCTTAGTGGCTGCGTGCAGCTCATAGTCTTAGTCTCATGCCATGCCTCCCTCGTGTATCCCAGACCCAGGGTGGGTCCTCTGGATCTTCAGTTCCTGCTTTATCCTGCAAGTCCTGCCGGCCACCCGCACTCCGGAGCTCAACTCCGGAGGAACGGTGGTCAAGCACAGGTGAAGCTGTTCCTGTTCTGCCGGTTCTAGTTGCCTGCCTTTGTTACTACTCCAGTCCCGAGTTCCAGTCCTGCTCTTCCTTGTATCCAGTTCCAGGGTGGTCTTGCCTGCCTCTGCCGCTCCTCGGCAGTGGTCCAAGGGCTCACGAATTCCGGTCCTGCCTCGAGGGACCTGACAGACTGCATAAATGTATTTTTGGAGGGGAGTAGGCAGGGGTGGTCAAAAAAGTTGTACAAGAGCTACACAATTAAGTCACTCTCCATACAGTGGAAATGTATAACTGACACTGCACAAACATCAGGTATAAAGGTTTATCCATATAAAAGTATGCATGTAAAGTCAGCAATGTTACTTATGCATTTAAGATCACTGAATATACCCATAACTTTATATACACATCTCATCCATATAAAATTCTGAAGCTGGTCTGTCACTGAATATTGACCTTCATATATTTAGCTTTCTAAGGACCTTCTAATAGTAGAAGAACTAGGTATATATACTAGGGTTGGATAAGACAGGGCTAAGGAATAATTTCCTGGCCACACCTGGTGGCAGTACCCTCAACAATAAAGAAAGGTCTGTGAGTATTTAATGAAATGGATAAACGCCATTAGTCTAGGGTCACTTGGACTGGTTGGGTTTTAAAAGCTAAAAAATGCAGGTTTCTGCTTGCGTGAAGGGGAAGGAGTTGGAATAAAAGATGCATGAGACACCATGGTGCAGGGGAAAAGGAGGTCTTGCAAGATTTTGTAAATGGATCTGGGTAGCACAGGTGGAGGGATCAAAGACGGAGCTCATTTTAATGCAAATGGTTTTGAACCAACTTACTACTACTACTACTACTAAGCATTTCTCTAGCGCTACAAGGCGTACGCAGCGCTGCACAAACATAGAAGGAAGACAGTCCCTGCTCAAAGAGCTTACAATCTAATTCAGGACTTTTCATTATTTAAGACGGAGTGGAACAAAGAAGCATAAGAAATATCATCCCTGAATCAATGCAATGGACCATTGAGTCCAGCACTCTCTTTCTAACAGTGGCCAATCCAGGTAGGGTTTTTATTTTTAAATCCCTGTGCCCGCTTTTAAATGATTCAACCCATACACTTTGGACCTAGAAAGCATGTGGGTACAAGATTACTCACTACGAATTTTCAAAATCAGCTTCCAGGGACACAGTAAGCTGCCCACTGCTACTGAAAATTACCCTCATAATTCACAAATGTTCATCCACTTTGTGCACATCCAGATATAATTAATGGCTGAAATTTAGCATATAGACTACAGGTCATCTATTTTACTTCCTGACACCACTAGATGCCCTCCTGTTACCACATTTGCAAGTACAGTAGGCAGACTATTACAGTGAAAAGTGAATTACGCAGTGATAAAGGGCAGCAGGTTAGGAAAATAGGTTAATACATCATTATCATGGTGCAGCTAATCCATAGTGAAATGAAAATAAATAACTCTGATAGCCATATGTCCACTTCTAAAGGGGTGGTGTTTGATGATGCTAAATTGATTCCTGGAAACGTGAGCAGATGTTCCAAAGCTGACTGCCAGTGAATGCATAAGTGCCCTGTCCATGTAATTTCAAAATATATATGGATAATATCAAACTGTTGAAGGAGGTCATTTTATGTTTGACCCATGGACAAACGCATTTATGTAGTACCAAGATTGTATTTTTATTTCATTTCTTATATACTGCCTGCAAGCCAAGTGGTGTACATTCAGATACAGTATTTTTTCTGTCCCTGGAGGTCTCACTATCTAAGGTAGCAAAGTCTATAAATTTGTGTCACAAAGGGAATGCTTAAGGCCAGGTCCAGTAAATGGTGCTCATTGTTATGAACAGGGGCAGCCCAAGGCAATCTCCCACCTGAACCAGGGATGAAATAGCACACCCCCCCCCTTGCAACTCCTTCCTGCCTCCCCCAACCGCAGTCTAGCATCACCCCCACTCCCAAGTCTACTTTCTTTTTTGTTGCTGTTGTTTTCAAAAGTCAGAGGTGGCAGCAATCCTCAAACTATAGGCATGCTCACTGGTGCCCCGGCCGCCCACCATCGCACCCCCCCCCCCCCTGCAATTCCTTCCTTCCTCCCTCCCCACCTGCGGTCTAGCATATCCCCCACCCCAAGCCTACCTTCTTTTTTTGTTGCTGTTTTCAAAAGTCAGAGGTGGCAGTGATCCCCAAACTATAGGCATGCTCATTGGCGCCCCAGCATCGCACCCCCCCTGCAACTCTTTCCTGCCTCCCCCAACCGCAGTCTAGCATCACCCCCCTCCCAAGCCTACCTTCTTTTTTGTTGCTGTTTTCAAAAGTCAGAGGTGGCAGTGATCCCCAAACTATAGGCATGCTCATTGGCGCCCCAGCATCGCACCCCCCTGCAACTCCTTCCTTCCTCCCTCCCCAACCGCGGTCTAGCATATCCTCCACCCTCCACCCCAAGCCTACCTTCTTTTTTTGTTGCTGTTTTCAAAAGTCAGAGATGGTAGTGATCCCCAAACTATAGGCATGCTCATTGGCACCCCAGCATCGCACCCCCCTGCAACTCCTTCCTGCCTCCCCCAACCGTAGTCTAGCATCACCCCCCCCCCCCCCCAAGCCTACCTTCTTTTTTGTTGCTGTTGTTTTCAAAAGTCAGAGATGGTAGTGATCCCCAAACTATAGACATGCTCACTGGTGCCCCGGCCACCCACCATCACGCCCCACCCCCGTGCAACTCCTTCCTGCCTCCTCCAACCGCAGTCTAGCATCACCCCCCAAGCCTACTTTTTTTTTGTTGTTGTTGTTTTCAAGTCAGAGGTGGCAGCAATCCTCAAACTATACGCATGCTCACTGGTGCCCCGGCCGCCAACCATTGCACCCCACCCCCTGCAATTCCTTCCTTCCTCCCTCCCCAACTGCGGTCTAGCATATCCCCCACCCCTAGCCTATCTTCTTTTTTTGTTGCTGTTTTCAAAAGTCAGAGGTGGCAGCGATCCCCAAACTATAGGCATGCTCATTGGCACCCCAGCATCGCACCCCCCTGCAACTCCTTCCTGCCTCCCCCAACCGCAGTCTAGCATCACCCCCCTCCCAAGCCTACCTTCTTTTTTGTTGCTGTTGTTTTCAAAAGTCAGAGGCGGTAGCATTCCCCAAACCATAGACATGCTCACTGGTAAGCTGGTTTGCCTAAGTGTGACATGCAATGCACACAGCCGATAATATTCTGTAAGTTGCATGCATCCACCTGGTGACATGTCCATTGCCTGCCCAAGGTCTGTCCACATGTGCAGCCCCTTACAGTAACACAACTGTCCAAAACAAAAAGAATCAGGAAAACAAACCACTACACATAGTCCACGCAAACATAAATGAGAGTAGGGGTGGGCAAATAATGTCCAGCAGCCAAATGAATAGACAAGACTTTATTAGAGAAACACCTCATGTAAAAGGACCCAACACGGGACCATGGTTTGGCAGTGGTCATACACACTATGAGCAAAACAGAAAATGAAATATAAATATGTAAAAGGACAATGCAAATTGACAAATGCAAAGTGATGCATGTGGGTAAGAGGAACCCGAATTATAGCTACGTCTTGCAAGGTTCCGCGTTAGGAGTTACGGATCAAGAAAGGGATCTGGGTGTCGTCCTCGATGATACGCTGAAACCTTCTGCTCAGTGTGCTGCTGAGGCTAGGAAAGCGAATAGAATGTTGGGTGTTATTAGGAAGGGTATGGAGTCCAGGTGTGCGGATGTTATAATGCCGTTGTATCGCTCCATGGTGCGACCGCACCTGGAGTATTGTGTTCAGTACTGGTCTCCGTATCTCAAAAAACATATAGTAGAATTGGAAAAGGTACAGCGAAGGGCGACGAAAATGATAGTGGGGATGGGACGACTTTCCTATGAAGAGAGGCTGAGAAGGCTAGGGCTTTTCAGCTTGGAGAAGAGACGGCTGAGGGGAGATATGATAGAAGTGTATAAAATAATGAGTGGAATGGATCGGGTGGATGTGAAGCGACTGTTCACGCTATCCAAAAATACTAGGACTAGAGGGCATGAGTTGAAGCTACAGTGTGGTAAATTTAAAACGAATCGGAGAAAATTTTTCTTCACCCAACGTGTAATTAGACTCTGGAATTCGTTGCCGGAGAACGTGGTACGGGCGGTTAGCTTGACGGAGTTTAAAAAGGGGTTAGATAGATTCCTAAAGGACAAGTCCATAGACCGCTATTAAATGGACTTGGAAAAATTCCGCATTTTAGGTATAACTTGTCTGGAATGTTTTTACGTTTGGGGAGCGTGCCAGGTGTCCTTGACCTGGATTGGCCACTGTCGGTGACAGGATGCTGGGCTAGATGGACCTTTGGTCTTTCCCAGTATGGCACTACTTATGTACTTATGTACTTATGACAAAAATATTTATATGACATTATGGTTGAAAAAAATGTACATACTACAAAAAACAAATGGTGTTAAAAAATAAAATTAAAAACATATTAAAAATATATAAAAATATAAACAGTTTAAAACATCTGTGGATAGTGTTTATATGCTCATTGTTGCTTATGTATATAGGGGATCTGTTTTAGATACATTTTTCACTGTCCTTAGTACCTACATATGGTTTTGTTATTCTTTCTGACCATGACAGCTGTGGACAATGTTTTTTTTATGTTTGTCACTGGTGATAGTCACAATTGTATCCACAGTTCTGATTCTTTTCATAATAATTTCTTTTATGCCTTTGTTACTCTTTAATGCTTAACTGGAGATGTTTTATATTGTTTGTATTATTTTACATTGTTCTTCTGTTTATTTTACCACCATATATTTTTTGTAGTAGGTATAGTGTTTTACCAATCGTATGTATGTCCTTTTACACATTTATATTTCATTTTTCTGTTTTGCTCAGAGTGTGCGCGACCCCTGCCACCACATGGTCCATATTGGGTCCTTTTACCTGAGGTGTTTCCGCCAAAACATGGTCCTGTGTCAGGTTCATTTACACGCAGTGCATCTCTAATCAAGACCTGCCCGTTTATTTGGCTGCTGGAGGTTATTTGGTCCCACCCCTACTCTCATTTGGGTCAGCCCCTTGCAGTTACGTGCGAAACGATTTTGGCATGTACTTTATAACATAGCACCTGGTATTTACGAATATAAATTCCAATTATTGGTCGACCAATGGCATCCGTAAGTGCTAGGTATTCTATAACCTACATGCAGAGTTGGGTGCCAGCTTATAGAATTTTCCCCACAAGGATGAGCTTCGGTAAATGGAGTCCAAATGCAGAGTGCTATTCTATAAATGGAACTGACGAGTTTATAGCTCCAATTTCCCCACCAAACTTTTAAACATGAGGATTTACACCAACTGAAACCTGGTCTAAACCCTGATGCATAAGCTTGGCATTCTGTAATACTGTGCGAATCTTTAGTGAGCGGCCTTGACCCCGCCCATGGCCATTCCCCCTTTCGAGTTGCACGCTAAAAAGATTTGCACGTGGATCTTTACGGAATAATGTGCAGCAAGATGCAAATACTAAGCAATGTGTTTCCAATTAGTGCCAATAATTGATAGCACCCAAGTATTCAGAGGTGGACGATTGGAAAGGGCTTTTTTATTTCCCATTGAGGACAAACCACCTCTCGATCTAAGGGGATAAAGCTCAATGTGCTGCGGCAGCTAAGAAGGCGAACAGAATGTTGAGTATTAATAGAAAAGGGATGGAAAACAAGCATGAGGACGTTATAATGCCTTTATATCGCTCCATGGTGCGACCGCACCTGGAGTATTGTGTTCAGTTCTGGTCGCCTCATCTCAAAAAAGATATAAAGGAATTGGAGAAGGTGCAGAGAAGGGCGACAAAAATTATAAAAGGGATGGGACGACTACCTTATGAGGAGAGGTAAAGAAGACTAGGACTCTTTAGCCTGGAGAAAAGGCGGCTGAGGGGTGATATGATAGAGGTGTACAAAATAATGAGTGGGGTAGAGCGGACAGATGTGAAGCATTTGTTTACGCTTTCTAACAATAATAGAACCAGGGGACACAAGATGAAATTAGGTTTAAACAAATTTACTCAGCGCGTGGTTAGACTCTGGAACTCGTTGCCGGAGAAGGTAGTGACGGCAGCTGGCCTTGCTGAGTTTAAAGGGGGTCTGGACAGATTCCTGAAGGAAAAGTCCATTGATCGTTATTAAATTTTGGGTTTTGCCAGGTTCTTGGGGCCTGGATTGGCCGCTGTCAGAGACGGAGTGCTGGGCTTGATGGACCTTTGGTCTTTTCCCAGCGTGGCAGTGCTTATGTACTTCGAGAAATCGGGCCTCTGCCCCACAAGCCCACATATCAGAAAATCAGGAAAACAGTAATGAAAAAAACTTTTAGGAGCAAGGGTAAATTTTTATCTGGTGCCTTCGGTTTCTAATTACATTTGTACTTTGATAAGCAGAATTGGGATGGGTGGGTGGGTGAGGGGTGCGAGAAAAGGCTTCCAAGGAGGGTCAGTTTTTCTCTCCACTACAAGGGCTTCTCAGAAGTCTTTCAGCCGCGGGGGGTACGGGCTGATGAGACAGGGAGTGTTATCCAGAGAGATAGAGAATGGGGGGCAGAAGAGAGGCAGGGTCAGGGACAAAGATATGAAGCTCAATTTTGGCCATACTCAGTTTCAGATGGTGGTGGGACATCCAGGCAGCAATGTCAGACAGGCAGGCTGAGACTTGAGCCTTATGCTCTGAGCACATTTCCTCAAACGTTATACAGTGCGGGTTAATGCAATTCCCCAAACAAAATGTATTTCTTTATTGCATTATTATTACACTAAAAGAGGCCCGTTTCCGACAGAAATGGGCGCTAGCAAGGTTCCATGCCCCTCTCCCTACCTCCATCTCTCTCCTTCGAGTTCCAGCCCCCTCCCCTCCAAGTTCCAGAACCCCCTACCTCCCTCCCTCTGAGTTCCAGGCACCCCTCCCCCTTTGAGTTCCAGGACACCCTGCCCCCCTCAGAGTTCCAGGACTCCTCCCCTAATTCCAGAGGCCCCCTCCCCTCAGAGTTCCAGACCCCCGCGCCTCCCTCCCTCCCCTCCGAGTGCAAGCACGACCTGTCCTCCGGCAGCCCCTCGCCTTCCTAAGTGCCGGCAGTAATTTAAAAATTCTTACCCTGGGGTCCGGGGTCAGCAGTGAAGGCGAGCGATGCTTCAGACTGCTTTGCCATCTGTCTCAGCTCTGCCTCTGGTCCCATCCTTCCGGAAACAGGAAATGAGGGCGGGACCAGAGGCAGAGCTGAGACATAGTAACATAGTAGGTGACGGCAGAAAAAGACCTGCATGGTCCATCCAGTCTGCCCAAGACAAACTCATATGTGTATACCTTACCTTGAATTTGTACCTGTCCTTTTCAGGGCACAGACCATATAAGTCTGCCCAGCAGTATTTCCCGCCTCCCAACCACCAGTCCCGCCTCCCATCACCGGCTCTTGTACAGACCGTATCAGTCTGCCCTCCCCTATCCTCGCCTCCCAACCACCACCCCCTCTTCCCCCCAACTGCTCCGCAGACAGATGGGAAGGCAGTCTGAAGCGTCACTCGCCTTCACTGCTGACACCAGACTCCGAGGTAAGAATTTTTAAATTACAGCCGGCATGCAGGAAGGCGAGGGGCTGCTGGAGAACAGATCATGCTTGCACTCGGAGGGGAGAGGGGGTCCTGCAACTCGGAGGGGAGGGAGGTAGGGGGGCATGGAACTCGGAGGGGAGGGGGCCTGGAACTCGGAGGGAGGACGGGGGGGGGGGGGGGGGGGCGATTCTCTACTCACCTCCGTTCTGTGGCTGGCTGGTGCTGGCTTCCCTTCCCTCTCACTGATCCGCCCTCTGACGTCATCGCCAGGGCGGACCAATGGGAAGTGTATTAGGAACCCAGGCATCCAGACGGAGGTGCAAATTATTATATAGGATTATATACATACACCAAAGGTTAGAGAACAGGCAGGGCTCCCACTTGCACGTGTTACTATAAGTTATGTGCCAAAGCATCACACATTTATGTCATACCGATTTTATAACATTGAGTCTGCAAATAGGTGGGGAAATGTGGGATACAAATGCAACAAGTAAATAAATAACCTTGCAGCTGTTACTTGTCCGATTGAAAAATCTTAAGCCGGGATGCACGGGATCTGTAACAAGCACACGTTGTTTTGTTTTTTTAAGGCCTCTGGTAGGTGTTTGTAGGCTCTGAGGCTGAAGGGATGCCCCGTAGTTGCCCCTGATTCTTGCAACCACCTCCACAAGAAAACAGCAACGCAACACCCTATGCTTGGAACAACCTTCCTGAACCCTTACGCCAAGCCCCCTCCCTGCCCGTCTTCAAGTCGTTGCTTAAAGCCCACCTCTTCAAAGCTGCGTTCGGCACCTAACCCTTACCGTTCAGTGAATCCAGACTGCCCCAATTTGACTGCCCCTATGGGACCGACCGTTCACTTGTCTATTAGATTGTAAGCTCTTTGAGCAGGGACTGTCTCTCTTTGTTAAATTGTACAGCGCTGCGTAACCCTAGTAGCGCTCTAGAAATGTTAAGTAGTAGTAGTAGTATTACATATAGCAGTGATTTAACCAGAGCTGAGATTGTGATGTCATAATGCCTCATTCCACCAATGCCTAAGAGCCAACCTCATCAGTGATGTCACAATGGCTTGATTGGCCTATACTTGGCCCACTTCCCCCCTTAGTGTGAAGAGTTTCAGTCTCTGGTATCCAGAGCTGAGATTGTGATGTCATAATGCCTCATTCCACCAATGCCTAAGAGCCAACCTCATCAGTGATGTCACAATGGCTTGATTGGCCTATACTTGGCCCACTTCCCCCCTTAGTGTGAAGAGTTTCAGTCTCTGGTATCCCGAGCTGAGATTGTGATGTCATAATGCCTCATTCCACCAATGCCTAAGAGCCAACCTCATCAGTGATGTCACAATGGCTTGATTGTCCTATATTTGTCTCACTCTTATCTATTAGATTGTAAGCTCTTTGAGCAGGGACCGTCTCTCTTTGTTAAATTGTACAGCGCTGCGTAACCCTAGTAGCGCTCTAGAAATGTTAAGTAGTAGTAGTGACTGCCCATGGCCGAGAGCTTCTATCAACCCCTAATAACGTCTTTTTACAGCTGACCTACAGCAAGTTTTCACATACCCACAGTTTTGGGTCTTCCTAGTGGCAGTGTCACTTGAGAAATTATGGTGTGGGTTGTTTTTTTGTTTTGTTTTGTATTTTTGGTCTCTCCTACTGTGTTTTTTTTTTCTTTCCACCGTCCTGTCTATTTTTGTAGTTCCTTTCTGTTTTGAATTGTAAAACGCTTTGACTGTTGTATGAAAGGAGGTATCGAAATGCCCAAATAAACATAAACAAACATGTCAGGCAGTCCGTCAGTATCTTTGACAGGGGTATTATTTTGCTGCCTCTCGTATTCCATACCTGACAAACAAGACGGTTTTCCATTGAATCTACAACAATGCTTTGAGGAGATACGAAGTTTACAAGGTAGCTTTTTGAGGGCGTTTCACGAACGCACATACACAATTACATCACTCATGAATTTTTGGTTTTGCATCCAATCTACTAGTAAATTTCCAAACCAAATTTTCTGCACAGGTCAGGGAGTCTCTGAATGCTTGTCTTAACTTCTCACAGTAGACGCCACTAGGTCTGTAGGGGGACTTTGCGTTTAGTTTTCTTGCTGCAGATTCAAGCACAATCCGAGTTACAGGGATTTGGCGTCCCAATTTCACAGTGAAAAGTGGACAAAAAGTGGACCGTCCATCCACAGCCATACAATCCAATGCAATGCAATAAAATTCAAGTTAACCAAACTGATGCTGCTTTTTAAAAATGTCTTAGATTTTTATAACTTTATTTTACAGGTTTGTTTGTTTGTTTTTTTTAATAGTTGTAGCAAAAAAAAAAAAAAAAAATATTAATAAAGTTGTACTTAATACCCGTTAAGCTGCTTTTCACCATACAATTACCGTATTACATTCACAAAACAGATTTACAAAGCAGCGTGATGCAGGACATGATGCCGCAGAACGCCTTCACGTAACTTTCCACATCATTATCCTTTCAGTTACAGACTGAAAATGTCAAACACACAGGTATTGCTCTCACCTTAAAAGCACCTCAACAGTACTGAAAGCAAACTTGTCGCAAAATCCATTTTTCTTTTCTAGTATCCACCTAAACCCATCTCCTGATTTTTTTTTTTTTGCCTCATCCCCTCACCCCTCAACCCCCTTTCCAACAACCCTGCTCGACACTGGTCACCTTTCTTCCTTCAACGTCGGGCAGGGCTCCCGAATCTTCCTTGGGACATACAGGCGGTACAGTACAGTCTTATCCGACCATCTGGCATACCTGACAGAAACCTCGGACATGTCATTGCAGTTATTTCTATTAAAAAGTTTTTTGTTTTAGGAACAATTTTCGAAAATTGGGATCTCTATGCTTTTGTTTATGCGTTGTTCGAGGGGTTTCCGCAGCGTTTTTTTTTTTTCCAGTTATCCGACAAGAAACCGTTCCCATTTAGGTCTAATAATCGAGACTGTACTGTACGGAAGTGGAAACAAGCATTTAGGCGTCGAGAAAGAGGCGTAAACGCGCATGACTGCACCTACATGAGTAAAAAAAAAATCAGTATTTTAACTACACGCTACACCACGACACCTAAATGCAATGGCACATAGTTTGAAGGTAGACATACATGAGGGTGGAGTGAGGGGGAGGGGACTGTGGGTGGGGCACAGTTACACGCATGAATGACAAGGGTCGATATTCACAACGATTTAACTTCTACCCAGTTAAAATTGCTTGTAAGGGGCTGTCTGACGGTGAAACTGAATTATCAGCACTAACGAGCCAAATTTGTCGCTAGCGATTTTGTCGGCGGTCCAGGGGCGGAGTCGGTACTTATAAGGTTAAATGCAAATGTTCAGCACTAAGTTAACCGGATAAATAGGTCCCCTTAACTCAACTATCTTTGTCCAGGTTAACTTATGCGGTTAACTTCTGAATACCACAGTTAGGGCCCACTTTTATCAATCTGTAGCAAAAGGGGCGGGCGCTGGTGTCGGCCCGTGTTTTACACGCACGTCGAGGCCCCCCTTTTACCGCACCTGGTAAAAGGGAAGTTGCGCCTTCCAGCAGGAAATGGCCATGCGGCCAGAAAAGCACTTGCCGCGCGGCCATTTCGGGGGTGGAGGGGGAGCCCTTACCACCACCCATTGAGGTGGCGGTAAGGGCTCCTGCGTTAACCCAGCGGTAACCGGGCAGTGCGTGGCCACTATAATAAATACATTCTTGTAGCGTCGGAAAAGACGGAGGGCTAGGGGTGGGAAATACCACCTGTATAGCGAGCGTTAGACTTAACGCCGCTTAGTAAAAGGAACCCTTAAATAAATGGCAGCCGGCCGAACGCTAGTCGGATACTGAACGCTGGTACCCGGATGTAACCTGACGCTGAATACGCAGCTGTAACACCGCCCTGGCCACCGCCATCTGAAAACTATTTCACGCACGTTTTTTTCGACAATCTAGACATGAGCATTTACAACCGCTCACGCCTAATAACATACGTGTGGATATACACGGTTACACCGGTATTCTATATACAAATTTAGGTGCTTAATTTCCTTTACAGAATATGTTCAGTAGATGCCCCTTTATAGAACAGCCCTCCACATGTTTAACTGCTTTTGGTAGACAGGCATAAATCGCTCCCGTAATCAGCAGCAGTAAGTAGGAGTCTTGGAAAATATCACGGAGTTTTCTTTCAGGTTTGCAAACTACTTCCTCAACAGGGAGCTGCAGTCGCCCTCTGCCAAGGCCACCCGCCTTTTTCTGTATGGGTTACCGCACTTAAACGTGTCTGGCAGGGCCTCACTGCTTCCTCTCCAACCATCCCGCCTGTGCACGGTGCTATCATCATGTTAAGACCAACAGAAGCAGAGATTGACCAAGTCGTTGCTCAAATCTGACGCTGTTACGTTCTTGGCTCTAGAGCGAAATCGCGCCATTTAAGAAAACGTACGGCTCAGAGCTAACCTCTAAGAGGGGGAATGAGGACCTTCTTTTTCGCTTGGTCTCCGAGGATTAAATGTCTTCTTCTGCTCAGCTACAACTGTAAGCAAGCTATAACGTGAAGATTAAAATTAATAATCGTCATCTAAACATGTTTAACCGTCAAAGCAAAATTCGAAGGTGTCCTGCTTACATTTTAAACACGACACTACATTGGAGTAAAGAAAGCAGTCCTTGGCCACAGAGTTACTGCATCTCTTTCTGCTGGTGAAAGAGAAAGAAAAATATAAACACTGTAAAAGTAATGATTTAAAGACCACTGTTACTATCCAATCCCACTGCTAAATCATCAGGCAGCAAACAGACAAAAAAAAGGGACAGCTTTTTCCCTTTCCAGCCTTCTTCAATTCCCAACTCTGCTGGAGGCATTCTATTGCAGGCTTGTCCGAGTTCAGGGCTGCCAAAAAAACTTTCCAGCTTGTCAAGATTTCCCTAACGAATACGCACGAGATTTGCATACCCACTACCTCCAGAGCACACAGTACACAGACCTCTCTCGTGCGTATTTCATTAGGGAAATCCTGAAAATCTGGAATGTTTGCAGCCCTCGAGAACTGAACTTGGAAAAAGCCTGTTATTTGGTTGGGGGGGGGGGGGGGGGGGGGGAAGGAGGGTTGGGGGGGCGAAGAGGATTTGCCTATTGAAAAAGGACCTGAGAATGTTGCTCTTTGAAGGATCATGGATGTTTAAAAAAAAAAAAAAAACTCCGAAGCAATGAAGATGTGGCTAGTGGACGGTTTTCTTCCGAGATGTGCAGAAATATATTTCCATTAGTGGTTTGGCGTTTAAGAATTGCCAGCGGAAGAAATCCACTCTCCTCAACCCATAAAGCCATTCATCTCCCAGACCCCATCCTGCAAATGTTAACCACAAATCTAGACCCCTCTCCCCACTCCAAAATATACCGTCCCCAAGCAGAGCCTTAGCTGTGGATTTTGTCTCTTACTATTCCTAGGTTAAGGTGCAGTCGGAAAGGTGCCATGTTAATACAAACATTACATCCCACAATACATCTTTATCAGTCACCTTCAACAATTTTGCAATTACATCTCCCACCAATCACCAAAATCTGCATAAAGTTACACACAACAATCTTCCTTTCTGCCGCCAGCCTCACACCAACCAACCTTAAAACTAAGCAAGGAAAAGCACAGAAATCCAAATGTACACGTGTATATAAGTACATCTGTCCAGTAGGTCTAGCACCCAGTGCAAAGCAGAGCCGGTCCTGGGAGCTGCCGAGAGGCACAAACACTCAGGCCGAAGGGAGGAGACACAGAGGTGTTTCAGCAGGACCAGAGGCGCATGGTAGTTGGTCAGAGGTGACTGCAAATACAAAACCAGCATAAAATTAGTGGAGACAGACCGAAAGGAGGGGAGTGAACGTGCAAGTTTACGCTACCTTCTTCTCTAGCCATGATAGGTGATGGCGTGGGGGGGGGGGGGGGGGGGGGGGGGGGGGGGGGACAGGACACAGTGAAACACTGATCCAGATCACAGGAAGACCACTGAATCATTTGAAGATAACATAACATAACGTAGCCAGATATTCCCGTTGTAAGCCCTCTGCCCCCATCATTCAGCCCAGGATCAGCCCCCTGGGCATTCACAGAACAGAGGTGAAGTATTACAGGGTGGCTTCTTGCAACCATACCTCACTGTAAAAATACACTAAAAATACAGCACTGGTAACCGAAGATAAAAAATCACAGGTTTCATTTCTTAACATGGGAGGAGGCTCTGCTGAAACTGGCACCGTGACCCCCCCTCCTTCCTCCCTCCCCCAAGTACAGCAGTTACACAGTGTAAGTATGACAGTAAAATACAGAAATAGAGCAACAAAATCTTTGTCTTTCACGCACATGACTTATAACCAAAGTTCTAAAATCCCGATTTTTCTTTGTTTTGTTTTTTTCTCCATCTTAAATTTTCCTTGTGTTAGTCTATAAACGATCTAAAAAGATACACCAGACGCAAAATGTATGAAAAAAATCTTTCTTCGTGTAGCCTCACGGGGCTGCAGGTCACTGTTACGTGGGGCTACAACACACGCCTGGTCACGGGGTGGGGGCCCCCCCCGGATTACCACTCTTCCCCCTCACCACATTGTGTCGTCCTCATCTACCACTAGCAGAAAGCTTCGTCGTCATCCTTGTCGTCTTTCATGCCCTTCAGCCTGAGGCGAGCAAAGTCTTCGAATACAATATCATCATCCTGACCAAAGCTATGTGAAGACAAAAGCAAAGGATACTTAGAAATAAGAAATAAAAAAAAACATACATCCCACAGCTCCTGCAGGGACATTGCCTATGGGGGATCTCCCCAAGGTACAAAGACTAAAGGGTTCTAGATCTACTGCTGGGACACTTTGTAAGGCCCCCACATCTACTGCCAGAACTTTGTCCAAGGTCCCAGGACTAAGGGCCAAGATCTCCTACAGGTACAAGACGTTGGGAGCGGAGAGAAGTGAAAAAGAAGATAATAAAAAGGAAGAAGCACCATTATGGCAAAAGACAACTTTATTGATAGGCCATCTCGTATGCCACGTTTCAACAAACCCGTCTACATCAAGGGAGCAGCAAAATCGCTAAAACGAGTTCATTAAAAAACGACAACTCACAGCCTCTCGGAGTGTAAAAGCATTCATAAGTACATAAGTAATGCCACACTGGGAAAAGACCAAAGGTCCATCGAACCCAGCATCCTGTCCACGACAGCGGCCAATCCAGGCCAAGGGCACCTGGCAAGCTTCCCAAACGTACAAACATTCTATACATGTTATTCCTGGAATTGTGAATTTTTCCCAAGTCCATTTAGTAGTGGTTTATGGAAACCGTCCAACCCCTTTTTAAACTCTGCTAAGCTAACCACCTTCACCACGTTCTCCGGCAACGAATTCCAGAGTTTAATTACACGTTGGGTGAAGAAAACTTTTCTTCGATTTGTTTTAAATTTACTACACTGTAGTTTCATCGCATGCCCCCTAGTCCTAGTATTTTTGGAAAATGTGAACGGACGCGTCACATCCACCTGTTCCACTCCACTCATTATTTTATATACCTCTATCATGTCTCCCCTCAGCCGTCTCTTCTCCAAGCTGAAAAGCCCTAGCCTCAAGCTGACCGCAGCTGGAGAAACCAAACACGTGGCAGTGTCAGTGTGTAAAGCTCTGAATTTTATTTTTAAATCAACTCTTTAGTGATTTTGCTAATTCCCTGATGCAGGCGGTTTGCTGAAACATGGCCGCATTGGGTTCTTACATGCGAGATGGGTCTATCAATAAAGTTGTCTTTTGATACTGGTGCTTCATTCCTTTTATCATCTTTTTGACCATTGTCTCCATTTCTGATCACACGTGGTGACACCGGTCCCTTGCACGTAAAAATTAGCATAAGCTGTACTTTAAAGATCTCTTGAGGCAGACTTTTCCATTAATTACTGGCGTTCTTGAATTTAACGTTAATAATAAAAAAAAAAGTCAATAATTTATGAGAACCGCTTTGTACTGCTGAGTTTAAGTGGTATATTAAAATTAATAAAATATAAGCATATGCATTACCCAGTTAAGGCATCTCATCTCTCTATATAAAAAGCAACACCAACGTTCTATGAAGCCTCCAGCCGGAAGTGTGAAGGGGGCGAGATATCCGGTTTCCCTATGAGTGTCTGCCCCGCCCTCTCTGTAACACAGTCAGTGAAGGAAAACAGCAGAGCAGGAAATCAAATCGCTGGCTCTGTAACAGTGAAGGACTCAGAGGGGGGAGGGGAGAGAGGCCAGAGGGCAGGGACACACACACTCCCCCATGCACACATCTCTCTATATAACAGGCAACACCAACGCTCTATGAAGCCTCCAGCCGGAAGTGTGAAGGGGGCGAGATATCCGGTTTCCCTATGAGTGTCTGCCCCGCCCTCTCTGTAACACAGTCAGTGAAGGAAAACAGCAGAGCAGGAAATCAAATCGCTGGCTCTGTAACAGTGAAGGACTCAGAGGGGGGAGGGGAGAGAGGCCAGAGGGCAGGGACACACATACTCCCCCATGCACACATCTCTCTATATAAAAGGCAACACCAACGCTCTATGAAGCCTCCAGCCGGAAGTGTGAAGGGGGCGAGATATCCGGTTTCCCTATGAGTGTCTGCCCCGCCCTCTCTGTAACACAGTCAGTGAAGGAAAACAGCAGAGCAGGAAATCAAATCGCTGGCTCTGTAACAGTGAAGGACTCAGAGGGGGGAGGGGAGAGAGGCCAGAGGGCAGGGACACACACACTCCCCCATGCACACATCTCTCTATATAAAAGGCAACACCAACGCTCTATGAAGCCTCCAGCCGGAAGTGTGAAGGGGGCGAGATATCCGGTTTCCCTATGAGTGTCTGCCCCGCCCTCTCTGTAACACAGTCAGTGAAGGAAAACAGCAGAGCAGGAAATCAAATCGCTGGCTCTGTAACAGTGAAGGACTCAGAGGGGGGAGGGGAGAGAGGCCAGAGGGCAGGGACACACACACTCCCCCATGCACACATCTCTCTATATAAAAGGCAACACCAACGCTCTATGAAGCCTCCAGTCGGAAGTGTGAAGGGAGCGAGATATCCGGTTTCCCTATGAGTGTCTGCCCCGCCCTCTCTGTAACACAGTCAGTGAAGGAAAACAGCAGAGCAGGAAATCAAATCGCTGGCTCTGTAACAGTGAAGGACTCAGAGGGGGGAGGGGAGAGAGGCCAGAGGGCAGGGACACACACACTCCCCCATGCACACATCTCTCTATATAAAAGGCAACACCAACGCTCTATGAAGCCTCCAGCCGGAAGTGTGAAGGGGGCGAGATATCCAGTTTCCCTATGAGTGTCTGCCCCGCCCTCTCTGTAACACAGTCAGTGAAGGAAAACAGCAGAGCAGGAAATCAAATCGCTGGCTCTGTAACAGTGAAGGACTCAGAGGGGGGAAGGGAGAGAGGCCAGAGGGCAGGGACACACACACTCCCCCATGCACACATCTCTCTATATAAAAGGCAACACCAACGCTCTATGAAGCCTCCAGCCGGAAGTGTGAAGGGGGCGAGATATCCAGTTTCCCTATGAGTGTCTGCCCCGCCCTCTCTGTAACACAGTCAGTGAAGGAAAACAGCAGAGCAGGAAATCAAATCGCTGGCTCTGTAACAGTGAAGGACTCAGAGGGGGGAAGGGAGAGAGGCCAGAGGGCAGGGACACACACACTCCCCCATGCACACATCTCTCTATATAAAAGGCAACACCAACGCTCTATGAAGCCTCCAGCCGGAAGTGTGAAGGGGGCGAGATATCCGGTTTCCCTATGAGTGTCTGCCCCGCCCTCTCTGTAACACAGTCAGTGAAGGAAAACAGCAGAGCAGGAAATCAAATCGCTGGCTCTGTAACAGTGAAGGACTCAGAGGGGGGAGGGGAGAGAGGCCAGAGGGCAGGGACACACACACTCCCCCATGCACACATCTCTCTATATAAAAGGCAACACCAACGCTCTATGAAGCCTCCAGCCGGAAGTGTGAAGGGGGCGAGATATCCAGTTTCCCTATGAGTGTCTGCCCCGCCCTCTCTGTAACACAGTCAGTGAAGGAAAACAGCAGAGCAGGAAATCAAATCGCTGGCTCTGTAACAGTGAAGGACTCAGAGGGGGGAAGGGAGAGAGGCCAGAGGGCAGGGACACACACACTCCCACATGCACACAGAAGAAAACATTGCTAGCCCCCGTTTCATTTGCATCAGAAACGGGGCTTTTTTACTAATTTATATATAAATATCAGCAAAGATATAGGACTAGGGCCAGAAATAACCAAAAACACCTTACTTGCTTTCAAACTCTATCAGGTTTGTATCGACTGGTATGTCCGTCTCTGGAAGAACTGGAAGAGAGAAGATAGTCAGTGTATGAACTGGAATTCAGAGCAAAAAAAAAAATGCAGCGATTCTAAGCTTTGGAAATGCAATGCAGGGAAGACACAAAATCCTACGCCAATGCAGTAACCACAGAAGCACAGACTGATGGAGGACCCCAAGGCCCACCTAATCTGCTTAATTTCCTTCCAGATGCAATGTCAGAAATCCCAATTGGTGTCTGGCTTTCTCCTCACTTCTCTGCAATGATAAGCACATAAGTATTACCATACTGGGAAAGAGCAAAGGTCCTTCGAGCCCAGCATCCTGTTTCCAACAGTGGCCAATCCAGGGCACAAATACCTCACAAAGACCCCAAAAATGTACAAAACATTTTATACTGCTTATCCCAGAAATAGTGGATTTTCCCCAAGTCCATTTAATAACGGTCTATGGACTATTCCTTTAGGAAGACGTCCAAACCTCTTTTTTTTTTTAAACTCCGCTAAGCTAACCACCTTTACCACATTCTCTGGCAACGAATTCCAGAGTTTAATTACACGTTCAGTGAAGAAACATTTTCTCCGATTCGTTTTAAATTTACTACATTGTAGCTTCATTGCATGCCCCCTAGTCCTAGTATTTTTGGAAAGCGTAAACAGACGCTTCACATCTACCCGTTCCACTCCACTCATTATTTTATAGACCTCTATCATATCTCCCCTCAGCCGCCTATTCTCCAAGCTGAAGAGCCCTAGCCGCTTTAGCCTTTCCTCATAGGGAAGTCGTCCCATCCCCTTTATCATTTTCGTCGCCCTTCTCTGCATGATCAGCAAACAAGAGGGGCTTTGCAAAAGAGACAGAGCATGCAAAGAAATACAGGAACATCCACTGGAAAGTCGGTTAATACAGAAGTTAAACAGCATTTCAAAAGGACACAAGAATGCTTGTATGAAGACAGCAGTCGTAGGAGGAAAGAGACCAGTATGTCTTCAAGAGATAAGAGCAAACACAGCCCCGCAACCAAAAAGAATGTAAGCGGGAGACCCCGCCCATGCGCAAACCCTCTTGCATTTACATGCTACGCCACTTACACACGCCCTTACGGAACAGCGTTTAAGCACCCTGCTCTCGCACTTATGTATTCTGTGAATTTACGTACGCAAGGGGCACGTAAAAATGGGCGCTCAGTTACAGAACTGCCGTTCATGAAGGTTAATGCTACAGAAGTGATCACGACAATGCGGGAGTTGCACGTGTAACTGAAGAGGATGATCACAACAACGCGTCACTTGCACATGTAACTGATTAGAATATTGGTGCACACGTGTGTAAATGCCAACATACCACCAAAGTGCTATTTTGTAGTGATACAAGGGCGTAACCAGACATCGATTGGGGGGGGGGGGGGAGCAGAGCCCAAATTGTGTGTGGGGAGGGGCACATTTTGTCCCGCCTTCCCCCCCCCCCCCCCGACCACCAGATGATGGTACCTTGGCTGGCGGGGGAGCGTTTGTCCCGCGCTGGTCTCAACATCGCCTGCCCTGCTCTGTTCTCAGTCGCACCATGCACGCTCATTTTAATGAAACTGGCTGCACATGACCACAAAATAGTGAACCTCAGAAGTTCTCTCTATCTCCACCTGCTGGCAGAGGGACATAACCCTCAAGTCTCTGGATTGATCTGTGGGACGCTATGGAAAGGATATTCCGCCAGATACGAGAGCCTTCTTTATTCAATGACAGTTAGTGAATAAACCTGTTATGAAGTATGCCGGATTGGTTTCATACAAGGAAAGGGGGGGCTTCAGAAAGATGGCAGATTCTCTCTGGAAGTCTGATTATACATAAAACAACTTGTGTTTTTTTTATGTACAACTTTCATTATTAGTGAAAGTATTTAAGGATTAGAATAACACTTCTAAAATGTTAACTCTTACTCAACTTGTATTATGGTTGTAAAAAAAAAAAAAAAAAGTTTAAATTTTTTTTAAAAAATGGCAAAAAGTTATTAAAAAAAATTCTTCATTGAAAGTGATGGGTGTCTGAAACCTTCCAGTGATGATGTGAGGGCTACGACAGTAACAGAATCTCAAGAAAGCAATACCCTGGCTTTTTTCTGATAAGATAAAACTTTTGTCAAGATCTTTAATTCTTAAAACAATGAAAAGAAATGAAGAGAAAGCCTGAATTCAACTGAGGTCTGTAGCACTGCACCGGAGATAAACTATTTATTTATTTAGATTTTGCTCACACCTTTTTCAGTAGTAGCTCAAGGTGAGTTACATTCAGGTACTCTGGATATTTCTCTGTCCCAGGAGGGCTGACAATCTAAGTTTGTACCTGAGGCAATGGAGGGTTAAGTGACTTGCCCAAGATCACAAGGAGCAGCAGTGGGATTTCAACCGGCCACCTCTGGATTGCAAGACCTGGTGCTCTAACCACTAGGCCACGCCTCCACTCCAAACTAGGCAGACAAGAGAAACTTTCTGACTCTTATCTACTGTCATGCTCTCTGCCTCCGTGTTTCTCAGCAGAAGTTGAGAGAAAATCTCTTACCTGACTGAGGCCGCAATCCTGGCTGCTCTATGGGTTTAGGATGCATTAAAACAAACGGCAGTTCCACAGACACATCACTAGAGGGCGACAAAAGAAAGAGAAAGAGGGCGATCAAAAACGCACATACACAAGATAGCAGGAAGAGACAGACAAGATAACAGGAAGAGAAAAAATATATATAGCAAGAGAGAGAGGGCAGGAGGAAGGCACAGAACGGGGCAGGAGATGAGAAATGGGTGGAGGGATAGCAGAAAGATGATGTGACAGGATAAGAGAAGAGAGGGGTTTATCTGCTCACCCTCCACGAGACACAACCAACTTCACCTTCACTCGGTATGAAACCAGGATACCCAACACCTCCTTATTGGCCCCTTCTTTAACGCTGAAAACAAGGAATTGAAAGATACATCTTGCAGAAAACCGTCAGGGGTCACTCCCCACCCTACAGTATCCCTTCTAAAGAGCACAGTTGAAAGATATTCCCCATCCTATGCTACCCACCCTGCAGAGAACAGCTGTTGGGGGGGGGGGGACATTCCCCACTCTTAAGGATACCAGCTCTATGACCCTTTCGATCCTCAACCTGCACAATCTGCTTCGTTACCTACATGGTGCTGGAGGCGAGGTTGGTGTCTTCATGTTTCAGCTTCCCGTCTAGAGCTAGACCTCGCTTTTCACGGTTGTTTGTCAGAAGAGGCGTCAAGGTGTAAACTTTACAGAAAGTGGAACTGGCCGAGACCTGGTCACTAGGCGTACAAAAAAAATGAGAGAGATGAGTTAAGAGCCCAGAGCTCAGGCAGGTACCTTCAACCCCAAGAGAAATCGGCAAGATACAGTCCACCAGGCCAACTTCCTCCCAGAATCTGTGGCATGTAGTAGTTTGTACTGAGGGGGAAGGCTGAGCATTCAGGGTTGTCTCAGGGAGGGCTTAAGATCAAGGGCAAATGCTGTTGGAGGTTAAACCGTTTCCCCCCCTGATAAGATATCGCTTGAATGACTAATGTGCATGACACAATCGTTCTTTGACAGGGGCTCCTTCCCTTAGTCCATTCTCTCAACCCTCCAACCCCTGCCTCCTTTTCTGAAATCACTGAAGAGGAAACTACACATCTTCTTTCCTTCTCAAAACTACCTACCTGTTCCTCTGATCCTATTTCCCAACAATCTACTTAACACTATCTCTCCTACTGTCATCCCTTTTATCTGTCATATCCTCAATCTTTCACTTTCCGCTTCGATTGTTCCTGAGGCCTTCAAACATGCCATAGTCACACCACTCCTTAAAAATCCTTCATTGGACCCTACTGTCCTTCCAACTATCGTCCCATTTCCCTCCTCCCTTTCCTATCCAAGATACTTGAACGTTCTTCACCGTCGTTGCCTTGACTTTCTTTCACCTCAAGCTATTCTTGATCCACTTCAATCTGGCTTTCGCCCCCTTCATTCAACTGAAACAGCGCTTGCTAAAGTCTCCAATGGCCTGTTCCTGGCTGGATCCAAAGGTCTCTATTCTATCCTCATCCTTCTAGATCTGATGCTTTTCACACTGTTGATCACAGCCTACTCCTTGATACGCTGTCCTCACTTGGATTTCAGGGCTCTGCTCTTTCCTGGTTTTCTTCTTATCTCTCCCAGCGTACTTTTAGTGTATACTCTGGTGGATCCTCCTCTACTATCCCACTGTCAGTTGGTGTACCTCAGGGATCTGTCCTGGGACCTCTTCTTTTCTCCATCTATACTTCTTCCCTTGGTACTCTGAACTCATCCCATGGTTTTCAGTATCATCTTTACGCTGATGATTCCCAGATCTAACTCTCCACACCAGAAATCTCAGCAGGAATCCAGGCCAAAGTATCAGCCTGCCTGTCTGACATTGCTGCCTGGATGTCTCACCACCATCTGAAACTAAACATGACCAAGACACAGCTTCTTATCTTTCCCCCTAAACCAACCTCTCCTCTTCCCCCATTCTCTATTTCTGTGGATAACACTCTTATCCTTCCTGTCTCATCAGCTCGTAATCTTGGGGTCATCTTCGACTCCTCCCTCTCCTTCTCTGCACATATTCAGCAGACTGCTAAAACCTGTTGTTTCTTTCTCTATAATATCAGCAAAATTCGCCCTTTCCTTTCTGAGCACACTACCAGAACCCTCATCCACACTCTTATCACCTCTCGCTTAGGCTATTGCAACTTGCTTCTCACAGGTCTCCCACTGAGCCATCTCTCTCCTCTTCAATCTGTTCAAAATTCTGCTGCACGACTAATATTCCGCCAGTGTCGTTATGCTCATATTAGCCCTCTCCTCAAGTCACTTCAGTGGCTCCCTATCCATTTCCACCTACAGTTCAAACTCCTCTTATTGACCTATAAGTGCATTCACTCTGCAGCTCCTCAGTACCTCTCCACTCTCATCTCTCCCTACACTCCTCCCCGGGACTGCCGTTCACTGGGTAAATCTCTCTTAACTGCACCCTTCTCCTCCACCGCTAACTCCAGACTCCGTTCCTTTTATCTTGCTACACCATATGCCTGGAACAGACTTCCTGAGCCGGTACGTCAAGCTCCATCTCTGGCTGTCTTCAAATCTAAGCTAAAAGCCCATCTTTTGATGCTGCTTTTAACTCCTAACCCTTATTCACTTGTTCAGAACCCATATTTTATCATCCTCAATTTTACTATTCCCTTATCTCTTATTTGTCCTGTTTGTCTGTCCTAATTAGATTGCAAGCTCTGTCTTTTCATGTTCAAGTGTACAGCGCTGCGTACGTCTAGTAGTGCTATAGAAATGATAAGTAGTAGTAGTGATAATCAGGACAAGAAATTTTGTATCTAGTATTACAATCCGTCGTTGCAGGGTTCAGAAAGAATTTTTGAACTACGGGCAGGCATGGGGCTGAGGATTGAGAAATAAACTCTTGTTACAGGGTCACAGGTCACCAGGGCAGGGTCGAGAGCATAGCTCCACTTACCGAGCATTGGCTTTCTGTAGGTCTCGACGGGATATAATGGGGCCAGCTCTGTCACCTATGCCATTACCATTAAAAAAAAAAGGCTGAAGCGGCAAGCATGCAGGAAGGTAAGCTTATCTTTTATCTAGGGCTCTTTACTTCCAGTACATAAAGGAATCCTGTTCAGAAGGAATGGATCCTCAGAAGCTTAGCCGAGATTAGGTGGCAGAGCCGGTGGGGGGAGGCGGGGCAAGACTTCTACGGTCTGTGCCCTGAAAATGGCAGATACAAATCAAGGTAAGGTATACACAAAAAGTAGCACATATGAGTTTATCTTGTTGGGCAGACTGGATGGACCGTGCAGGTCTTTTTCTGCCGTCATCTACTATGTTACTATGTAAGGAGGTAGCGTGTAGGGTACAGGATTCCCTCGCTGACCTTCCAATACCTTGGACAGGCCGGACAGAGCCGGAGTCTAAAAAAGCTGCATGCCCAAATTTTTTTTTACAGTTGCATGGCTAACTTAATTGTTAATTGGGCGTTAATGGCCTTAAGTACCAATAATAGCCATTAAGAAGCATTAATCAGTGCTAATTGGAACTAATTTGTAGCTACACATGTAACTGCTCTGAAGAACCGGTCTAAATGCTCCTTAATTGCTACAGAATGCAACTAGAAAGGTGTGTCTTGCAGTTGTGCGCATAAATTACAGAATACTAATACCTTACACACGCAACCGCCTACCTCAGGAACGACCATTTACACTAGCTTTTGACACGGCACCAGCGCTGGCGCACCTGCCGGCTTACTCTTTATTCTATAACGGCAATTGGCGACGAAGCACTCGTATTTAAATCTAATATAATAGCATGTGGACGTTTCTATTCCGCTCAGCACACCAAGCGGCACAAGGCGGATTACAGATTTAAACGGAAAATGGACAAAAACCATTTTAAAATACAGAACATTAAAAATATAATCTGCTAGTATTTATTTAATCACCTGTCAAATACTGGCCTAAATAAGTATTTTTTTTTTTTAACAGCTCTCCTACATACATACATTATATGAGGCGACGTCTCAAATTTCGCACAGTAATTTGTTCTGTATATCTGGACCTCGACCTGCCAAAGATCTCGGTCCAGTAGTAGATTTTCAACAATCAAAGACTGAGGGGATTTTTAGTCTAAATGAAAAACAGCCAAACACAATCCAAAGGGTTGTGTAGAATGAACGTGAAAAAAACGAAAAGAATGGGAAATACCCTCAGAAACCAAGGCTCCTGCCAAGGTCTGATCAACAGGACACTATTATCTATAAAAGATTTTGTGTCCGTGATCTAGTTTCTTTCATGGGGTAAACTTTCCCTCCTTTTTTCATTGAAAACTGCCCATATTAGAGCACAGATTTTAAGAATAACTGAGTAACAAAACTTTTCAAGCTACAGCATAGCATGCATAAACTTAGCTTAATGAATGCTGGCTTGACGACCCCACATTTCAACTGCTGATTTTCGTGGGGCAGTTTTGAATGAAAAAAGGAGGGAAAGTTTACCTCATGAAAGAAACTAGATCACGGACACAAAATCTTTTATAGATAATAGCAGGGCTTTTTTTGAGGGGGTACTTGGGGGTACTGAGTACCGGCACCTTTTTCATTGGCTGCTAAAATTGACCCATGGTCCCCAAGTTTTAATGAACGAGCTCAGGCTCTACACACCAGTTCTACCTTGTCATACATTCTGTGACTGGTTGCAGGGGGCCTGGGCTATTGTGGAGGGGGGGCTGGCTATTGTGGGGTGGGTCCATCAGTGATCACCCCACCCCTGCAAGATGGCCTGGCATTGAGTACCGGCACCTTTTTCGCTAGAAAAAAAACACACTGGATAATAGTGTCCTGTTGATTAGACCTTGGCAGGAGCCTTGGTTTCTGAGGGTATTTCCCATTCTTTTCGTTTTTTTCACGTTCATTCTACACAACCCTTTGGATTGTGTTTGGCTGTTTTTCAGTTCTTTGCAGTATTAGATTACTTGATTGGGATTAACAGCCCATACTGTTTCTTTCATCATACGAGTTTTAGTCTAACCTCTCGAGAAAAATGTGACGATCTAGGTTCTGATTAAAACTGGATCGAATTCAATTCTTGCTTTTAACCACCAACCAGTGCAATTTAATCAATAATGGAAGCATGATCAGTAGCTCTGACCCCCCCCCCCCCCCCCCCCAGAATCAGTTTAGCACTTTCTTGAATCTATCCCATAGCCCTAGCCAACTCTCTGGGTGGGACGGGACAGGTACAGTGGCAGGGGATTCATCCCACGTGGGAAAAAGTCTGTGGCAAAGCTGAAAAATCAGAACTTTCAAAAGATGAATCTTTCCAATATATTATCGAGTAATTACCACCACAGCTAACCACCAACACTAACCCAAAGGCAGGAAAAAGGTGCAGAGCGACATACTGTGTTTCTGTCTTACTGTAGCATGTATTTCACATCATCGGGGGGGGTGGGGGGGGGGGGGGGGTGCAGTAGACGAGGGATAAAGTGGCATCCGAGAGAAAAGGAGCACCTCGGAGTGTGTGACGAAAAGCATTAAGAGACATGGGCACCTGCTGAAGCGGAGAGAGTCACAACTTAAAGAAGATGGGTACTCACTCTTGATCTAACTGTGCAACGGGACATTTATACTGGGCTGTGCTGAACAAGCAGATATCAGCATACTGCCGCACTGCAAGAAAAAGAGAAAGGGTAACAACCACAGGCCCTGGGGTCCAATACTCACTCGTGACCCACAGTCATAACCCTCTGTTCTATATTGAACAAATGGAAGACAGGCCACCAAAACTGTTACATATTCACACATGGATTGGTAACCGATTGAACAAAGAATTTCATTCAAAATTTGTGTCGATACATAACGCACCGACCCACGATACCTCCCCACCGCTGGTCGACTCTTTTGGAAGTGTATAAACCAGCCAGATCGTTACGGTCGGAGTCGGCCCAGTATCTATCCATTCCGTCTCTCAGAACCATTATGAAGAGACCAGATGATGCACCCTCTCAATTGCCGGTCTGAGAGAGAGGAATCAAATTCCACTTCATCTTGGATTAATGTCAAGATACCTTTGACAGATTTTCTCCTGAAGCAAGCGGTATATCAAATTTTTGAATAAACTTGGAAGCAATCGAAAGCATTACTGTTTATTAAAGTTTATATGCGGGAGCTTAGCACAGTACATTATGCTGTACTCCTAATTTAATCTGCCATCACAGATTCACAGTTGCCAAGTCTGTTTGCACATTTTATGTTCTGTTGTTTTCGTTATGGACTACGTTTATGGTTTTGATATTTATAGCTACCCCTTTATCCAAGGCAGGTAACAAAACAACAATTTAAAATCAGATCAACACACAAAACAACAGACAAATAAAGATACAGTGGAGCAATCAAGTCCATGAGAGAAAGAAGAATCATTGTAGGCCGCTAGTTATACCCAACGGATAACTCCTCAGCATCGTAACATTCGGCTGTGACTTCAGTGCTAAAGGCAGCTTATTCCACTCCAACGGACCAGCTACAGAAAAGGTACCGGTTCTTGTGATATTCAAATGCAGCTGTTTTGTTGCGATCTGCCTTGTGAAAGGCAGAATATAAATAAAACGATAAATGACAGACCTACATATGAAGACTGGTAGCTCCTGGACTCATAAATAAATGCAAAGACTGGTAGCCTTCCCCCTTCCTTCCCACAGGCTGTTACACACACGAACTGGTAGTCGCTGGATCACTCTGGACTCTTACCTGAGATTTTTATTTTTTTAACGGTTTTTGTGGAATTGTTCGTCACGTGAACGTTGACGCTGATGGGCTCCCCATGGTAGTACAGCTGGAAGAGACGAGAGAGGTTAGAAGGAATGGGGTGGGGACCTCCCAGAGGTCACGCAGCCCAGGAAGCATTTTCTTTTCTGTCACATCACACCTAGTGGTTTATGGTCTAGAAGGATCTTTTCAGTCCCTTTATATCGGATCGATGCATGAACACATGTTAAAGGTTCTCTATACCAAGCCATCCCTGTCTTTTACTTTATTATCATTTTTATTTATGCACTAGTAAAAAAGGCCCGTTTCTGCCTTTGATGAAACGGGCCCTAGCCGGCTCTGGACTCCCTTCCCCTCCCCTTACGGTTGTGTCCCTGGTGATCTAGAGGTACCTGTTGGGTCAGGGCAGGAAAGAAAGACCCCCCTCTTTCCTGCCCGTAGCGGTGCTGGTAGGTGCCTTGCAGCATCGTGTGGGATTCCGGCTCTCGGCGTTTCAAAATGGCCGCCGAGAGTTAAAGTCTCGCGAGGCAGCTTGAACTCTCGGTGGCCATTTTGAATCGCCAAGAGCCGGACTCCGACACGATGTTGCCGGGCAGCTAGCAGCAGCGCTCCGGGCCAGGAAACCGGGGGGGTTCCTTCGTTCGTGGCCGTGCAAACAGGTACCGCTAGACCACCAGGGATAGTGGCGTAAGGGGAGGGGAGGTGACAGGGAGGAGGGAAGGTGATGAGGGGAAGAGTTTGTTACCGGGTGCGGGTTGATGGGCACGTCGTCGGCTGTAGGTTTTTTTTTGGAAGGGGAGGAGTAGGGAAACTACTGCTCCCCGTGCGTTGTTTTGCCTCGCCCTCGGCGTCATAACGTGTGACGCGAGGGCGGGGCATGCAGACATGGTGAGTGCTGTGGCTTCACCACCATGAAGTTACCAACCGGTGTGTGAGCGCCTGCAGTGACGTCAGTGTCCTCAGAACGTTGAGGGTGCGTTTTATTATAGAAGATTTTCAAATTACAAGTTGAACAACTTGAGAAGAAATAATGTTTTTTTTTTCCAGCATAAAATTGAGCCAATAGAAGAATATTTTCAGAACTGTACAAACTATTGTTGAAGTTTTCAAAGATTACGAAGTTGAAGTCTAAATTAGGAGAATTACCACAAAAAAAAAAAAAAAAATATATATATATATATATATATATATATATATATATATATATATAATTTAGACTTCGACCGCCTAATCTTGAAAACTTCAACAATATACATTATTTAAATAAGAAACAATGAGGGTACATGCTATCCAAGCACCTCATATCCACAATGCATACCAATCCTGGTCATTCAGAATGAAATCTACTGAGGAGTTTTATCACACAAAAAGACAGTTACTTGAGATGGATCAAAATAAATATTTATGCTATTATACCAAATTGTACACTTGAAATTTCATTGTAAAAGAAAAACAGGCTATCTGAAGGACCCTAGAATTCAATAATAGAACTGTGAGCCATCCTTGTCTTTAATGAATGGATCTCCCCCAGCACCCCAGCCCTGCCCCTCTTGTCCGTCCTCGGCTCACCCCGTCCTACCTCCTTGTCCAATGAAGCCTCCAGATGCAAAGAACGGTCGGACATGAGGAAATGTCGCGTCGTCTCCGCCATTGGCTGGGGGCCAGGCTTCTCCGGTGCATACTGGACCTTCCGGATCACAAGCCGTACAGAGTTCCTGGTTGAAGGAGGAAAAAAAAATGTAAACTTCTCTCTACCCTTCACTCCTAGCTGCAGAGTCTACTACAAGCCAACCACCCTGAGCGCAAATTCACAAGAGTCAAGACGCCATCCCCAACAGGGAGGGGAAGGAGGCATGCCCAAATTCAGCATTTTTTCCACGCTAGAATCGGATGTTTCCAGTAACAGCCCTGACCCAGCTCAAGGATCCGTTGGCCTCACTTGCCTTTTGTGAATCTTTTCCTCAAGAGATTTGGCACAGAAAGCCCGGATCTCAAAGTCCACACCACAGGCCTAGATCGAGGGGAAATAAAGACAGATTTAAAAAAATCAGATATGATGGTGCACATCACAGGACACAAAGAATGTATCCAATTAAACACGCACACAAGACACCCTTTAACGTATTGTAAGAAACCTTTGACTCCCCATTAGAGAATGACACGGGGAACCGCAGTAACCTCGGGGCTGGGGGCGGGGACGGGATAGGTGACAAACTTTGTCCCCGTGTCATTTTCTACTTTGAAGCCTGTTAATGAACTGGACTGTTATTTATGTTTCAGTGATTTTGATTTTTTGGAAAAACAAGCAAACGTGCTGGCCACACAACGGTGAAATTAGGCCTTACCTGCTAATTTTCTTTCCTCTAGACCCTCCAGACCGGTCAAGACGCTTGGGTTATGCATGCCTACCAGCAGAGGGAGACTGAGAACACTAACTTCAAACTGAGTACATATAACCTGTGCTAGCCCTCTATCTCCAGTATACACTTAGCAAAGCAGAGAAACAAATCCCTGGAACAGTAACTCTGAAACTAATAAAACCCCTGTACCTGGAAAACTAACAGTTAAACTCCAACAGTGTGCTTAAACAGATGAGACGCCCAGACGTCCCACTCTGCAGAATATTAGAGTCAAAGAAAGTTCTCCGACCATACTGAATATAAAATGAACAGACATAGCAGAACACGGCTCAAAATACTTCTGATAATTGACACGGCTGAAAAATACTTCTGATAAGAGACAGGGCGGGCTCTTGACCGGTCTGGAGGGTCTAGAGGAAAGAAAATTAGCAGGTAAGGCCTAATTTCACCTTCCTCAGCAACCCTCCAGACCGGTCAAGACGCTTGGGAAGTACCAAAGCAGTAGACACATTAAGGGTGGGACCCACGAAAAGCAGAAGACAACACAGCCGCTCCAAACCGAGCATCCTCTTTTGCCTGCACATCAATCCTATAATGCTTTACAAAAGAATGAATGGACGACCACGCCGCCGCCTTACAAATGTCCTGCGGAGGAATAAAACTACTTTCCGCCCAAGAAGCGGCTACCCCCCGAGTAGAGTGTGCCTTCAGTACCGAGGGAACTGCCCGACGCTTCAACAAATACGCCGAGGCAATGGTCTCCTTCAACCATCTAGCCAGAGTAGCCTTGGAAGCCGCTTCCCCCTTTCTGGGACCTCCAAACAAAATGAACAAACGATCCGACGCTCGGAAGTCCTGCGTTCTGCTCAAATATGCCCGCAAGATGCGTCGAACATCCAACTTAGCCAGACGACGTTGAGAGAGATCACCAGACCTATCCCCCAACACTGGTAACGAGATCACCTGATTTACATGAAAGGAGGATACCACCTTAGGAACAAACGAAGGAACTGTCCGCAAAGTCACTTTCTCCTTAGCCAAGGAGAGAAAAGGCTCTCTACAAGACAAAGCCTGTAGCTCCGAAATTCTACGCGCCGACGTAATGGCCACCAGAAACACTGTCTTTAAAGTAAGGTCTTTACACGAGATGGAAGCCAACGGTTCAAACGGAGGGCCTACCAGCGCCTCCAAAACCAATTCAAATCCCAAGGCGGAACCGTCGGCCGACGAGGCGGACGAAGCAACTTGACAGCTTTCAAAACCGGCACACGTCCGGCGAAGCCGCCAAGGAAAACCCCTGAATCTTTCCCCGGAAACAAGACAACGCTGAAACCTGTACTTTCAGGGAGGAGAGCGAGAGCCCCCTGTCAAGACCGTCCTGCAGGAACTCCAAAACTTCCGCGACCGAAACACGTAGAGGAACATAATCCCGCTCTTGACACCAGCTCTCAAAAATGCGCCACACCCGCACATAAGCCAAAGAAGTAGACCTCTTACGAGAGCGCAACATGGTATCAATTACCCTGGCCGAAAAACCTTTCTTCCTTAATCTGAGCCTCTCAAGAGCCAGGCCGTAAGCGAGAATGGAGCAGGGTCGGCCATCTCGATCGGCCCCTGAACCAATCTCACCCTGGACCCCAACGGAATCGGAGCCTGCACTAATAACCGAACCAGGTCTCCGTACCACGGACGTCGAGGCCAATTGGGCGCAATCAGAACCACCAGACCTGCATGGCGCCCGATCCGCTGCACCACGCGGCCCACCAGCGGCCACGGCGGAAATACATAGAGCAACTGTTGAGTCGGCCACGGGAGCACTAACGCGTCGATGCCCTCGGCCCGAGGATCCCTTCGACGACTGAAGAAGCGAGCGACCTGAGCATTGTCGGCCGATGCCATGAGATCCAGCACCGGCCGACCCCATTCCAACACCAGACGATTGAACACTGAGGGATGGAGGGACCACTCCCCGGGGTCTAACGTGTGCCTGCTTAGAAAATCCGCGCTCACGTTGTCCACCCCTGCCACGTGTCCCGCCGAGAGCCCCTGAAGATGAGCTTCTGCCCACAACATTAACTCCGCTGCCTCCACAGCTAACGCTTGGCTCTTCGTTCCCCCCTGCCGGTTTACATATGCGACGGCCGTGGCATTGTCGGAAAGAACCCTGACTGCCTTGCCTTCTAACAGGCTGTGAAAGGACCGAAGAGCCAACCGAATTGCTCGAGTCTCCAGGCGATTGATGGACCAAGATGCTTCCTCCAACGTCCATCGTCCCTGGGCTACCTGACCCAGGCAATGCGCTCCCCAGCCCGAGAGACTCGCATCCGTGGTCAGCACCGTCCAATTGGGAGCGTCCAGCGACATGCCCTTCGCTAGATTCGGCGAGTGGAGCCACCAGCGGAGGCTGCGACGGGCAACCCCCGACAGAGGGAAACTCTCCTCCAGGTCCTGACACTGAGGGGACCAACGAGACAACAAGGCTCTCTGTAAGTCTCTCATATGGGCCCTGGCCCAAGGAACCACCTCTATTGTTGCTGCCATCAGCCCCAACACCTGAAGATACGCTCGAGCCGAAGGCGCCCTCTGCGCTCGGAGTAGACGGATCTGTCCCTGCAGCTTGGAAATGCGAGGAGCTGTCAAAAACACCCGGCCCTTCTTCGTGTCGAAGCGAACTCCCAGATACTCCAGGGACTGGGAAGGCACCAGGTGACACTTTGCCAGATTGACCACCCAACCGAGCGACTGCAAGAAGGTCACCACGCGGCCGGTGGCCTCCTCGCTCTCTGACCTTGATTTGGCCCGAATCAACCAGTCGTCCAGATACGGATGAACCAAAATGCCCTGCAAGCGCAGCGCCGCCGCCACCACCACCATCACCTTGGAGAAGGTGCGAGGCGCAGTCGCCAGACCGAAAGGAAGCGCACAAAACTGAAAATGTCTCCCTAAGACCACAAAGCGAAGAAAACGCTGGTGCGCCTCTAGAATGGGAATGTGTAAGTAAGCCTCTGTCAGGTCTAGAGACGTCAGAAACTCTCCTTCTTGCACCGCTACAATAACTGAGCGCAAAGTCTCCATCCGAAAGGAGGGAACCTTTAGAGCAGCATTGACCTTCTTGAGGTCTAAAATGGGCCGGAAGGCACCCTCTTCCTTCTTGGGCACCACGAAGTAAATGGAGTAACAGCCCGTACCTCTTTCTAAACTGGGGACAGGTACCACCGCCCCTAAACCGATTAGACGCGACAGAGTGGTCCGTACTGCTCTTGCCTTGCATCTTGAATGACAGGGAGACACGAGAAAGAAATCGGAGAGGGGACTGTCGAATTCTAGGGCGTACCCGTCTCGCACTATCTGTAGGACCCACTGGTCTGACGTAATCTGGACCCACCTCTGGTAAAACAAGCGCAAGCGAGCCCCCACGCGAACCAGAGGCTGGGTCCCCAAACCATCATTGAGACACACGGGACGTACCGGACGCTCCCGAAGAGAAGCCTCGCCCCCCGCGACGGCCACCCCGAAAGGGCTGGGTTCTCTGGAAAAACCGACCCCTAGTCCCCCCAGAAGACCTACCGGGCCGATAACGTCTAGCCTCCTGAAAACGCCCCCGCCCTGCTGGCCCCTTAGACACCTTGGGACGAAGCTCAGGAAGCCGAGGGGCCTTAGCATCACCAAGACCCCTCACCAACTTATCCAATTCCTCCCCGAAGAGCAGAGAGCCCCTAAAAGGGAGGGAACAAAGTTTAGTCTTGGAGGCGGCATCGGCCACCCAGCCCCGCAACCACAGGGCCCGCCTAGCTGCCACCGCAAAGGTCATGTTCTTAGCAGAGGCCCTCAACAAATCGTACAGCGCATCCGCCAAGAACGACGACCCCATCTCCAACTTGGCCAGCTCTTGAACAAGAGAAGCCCTATCAGCCTGCGGGCTATCCAGGAGCCTCTCCGCCCAGCGAAAACAGGCCCGAGCCACCAGACCTCCACAAACAGACGCTTGTAGCGCCAAGGCAGACAGATCAAAACTCCGCTTTAGAAAGGTCTCCAATTTCCTATCCTGAGGGTCCCGCAACGCGGCCCCCCCATCCACTGGAATAGCCGTAGCCTTAGTCACTGCCGTCACCACGGCATCCACCGTCGGGGGCCTGAGAGACTCCCTGTCCTCCTGAGGAATAGGGTAGAGCTTGGTCATAGCCCGAGCCACCTTACACTGAGCCTCCGGCGAATGCCACTCCTGCGTGATCATGTCTCTCAAGTCCGCATTCATAGGGAAAGAACGAGAGACCCGCCTGATCCCCTTAACCAAAGGATCCACCTGCTTCCCATCCCCAATGGGAGCCGCCGCAGGATCAAACCTTAAAGTGGCGGACACCTGCTCAATGAGGTCAGATAATTCATCCCTGTGAAAAATCCTAACCACAGAGGGGTCTTCCCCAGGCAAAGACAGGTCTCCATCCTGCCCTGCAACCGACCCCTCCTCCTCTTCCAGTGGACTAAAATCACCCTCAGAATCCGGAGGGGAAAAGACCTCTACATCTTCAGAGCACTCCACTCGAGGTCTTTTAGCAGTAGCCCCCCCCCAATCTTGGACTAAGGGACTCCGCACCCGATGGGCCCGCCTTCCAAGCCTGAAACAGACTCCACACAAACTCTGGAGGGAACCCCATGCTGCCCGAGGCCTCCCCCCCAGCGGTACTCGAAATCGGGAGAGGCTGCGGCCCCACGACCGCCTCAGCGCTCAAAAGGCCCGAATCCAAGATGGCGGCGGTTCCCGCCAAAATCGGGACCGCCGCTGAAGCGCCCACCTGAGCCGGCCCACTCTCCTGCGATCCCGCAGAAGGAACTTCCGCAGCTAGCACCGGTGGCGCGAGTGATGGGGCCTTGGGCTCCCCACAAAACCGGCAGGGACCGCCAGCCGCGTCAACACCCCGACGCGCGCACAGCCGGCAACGAATTAACTTCCCTGACATACTCGCGCCTAAACAAAAAACAGCTGATTGCAACCGGCGAAGTTAAAAGAAAGAAAAACCAACACTCACGGCGCTTGCTTGTTGACTCAGCTCTCCCAGACCGGCTGAACAACTCCGGAGACACCGGAGTGCAGCTCCTGCAGTTCTACACATGAGGAGTTTTTTTTTTTTTTTTTTTCAATATACTTTATTTGAGCCCTGCTGCTAAGATCTGAAAGGCACTCAAGGCTGCAGGATTAACACTGCAGCCGAGGCACAACGCTGGCCAAAACGGGAGAGCCAGTCGGGGGAGGGACCCGGCCACCCGGGTGTGACACCCCAGAGGGGACAATGGTAGGCCCCACCGGACCTACCAACCCCTTGCACACTACAGCGTTCCAGGCACAGGGATTACTGTACACCAACTTATCCCTAGAAAATCAGGAAAATTAAACTAGTCTCACAAAATCCTACCAGACCGGACAAGCTGCACAGGCTGCATGTCTACCCTCTGCTGAGACTGAGAAAATACTGGAGATAGAGGGCTAGCACAGGTTATATGTACTCAGTTTGAAGTTAGTGTTCTCAGTCTCCCTCTGCTGGTAGGCATGCATAACCCAAGCGTCTTGACCGGTCTGGAGGGTTGCTGAGGAATAGCAAAATCTGCATGGGGGATCCTGTACTTCCCACTACCAGCACACCTTCTAAGAAGACACCTTCGATTGCAGGAAGGACTGTGGAAGACATGAGAGCTAGACTGAATCCTGAGATTGTTGATGATTTCTTATTTATCCACAGATTAAAAAACCATAACAGTGCTTTACAGGGCATATTTTTCCCCTCTAGGGCTAACAGAACTATACCACTGGACATTTTAACAGGGTGAATTAGGATTCCTTGGTGTAGTAGAAATCACCTATTGTTGGGGTTGGAAGGGTAGAGGGTGGTAGTGGTGGGAAAGAGGGTTATTATAGCTGCTCACTGTTATTATTGTTCTCTATTTGTAATTTATACACAACAGTTGCCCAGCATATTGTTCCTTTTTATACTTTAATAAAAAGATTTAAATCTCTCTATATATAAAAGGCAACCCCAACGTTCTAATGAAGCCTCCACAGAAGTTGAGGCGCCCGAGATATCCGGTGTGCCCCTGAGTGTCCGCACCGCCCTCGCGTCAAAACGTGATGACGTCGAGGGCGGAGCAATGACACTCGAGGGCCGAAACGGAAATGGCACAGGCACGGAGGCGCAGCAAAAAAAAAAAAAAAAAAACCATCCCCACACAGAGCGAACCACGAACAACGTCCGACGGTCACACGGAGGCAGGCAAGCAGCTCGGAGGGACGGAGGCCCCTACCATTATAGAACCTTGCTAGCGCCCGTTTCATTGCGCTGAGAAATGGGCCTTTTTTCCCTAGTAAAATCATAAGTGTTCAAGGCTTCTGCAGATGAGGACAGAGCCCACGGGGTGGGGGCAGGGATGGAGACGGGGCGGGGACGGAGACAAATCGCTCCGCCCTCGCGTCAAACATCATGACGTTTGGGGCGGAGCAATGGAAGAATAACGAAGGGATTGGCCAGGGAGGGAGGGGTGTTGTCGACGAACACCTTGCTAACGCCCGTTTCATTTGCTCTGAAACGGGCCTCTTTTACTAGTGTTATATGAAACATGGTACTGAGTTTCTACCTCCGTGACAGGTGGGGAAAGGCTGCATTGCCTGGATCGCTGCTACCTATGCTGTGATTTTGGAGGGGGGGAAGGGGCTGAAAGTGTCGTGTCAGGGCCCTGTGTCACATTAGAAGGTGTGCTGCTTATCCTGCGACAGGCGGGGGAAGCTGAAGCGTCAGAATCACCATATAAATTTATTTTTCTACCTTCCCAGTGTCCTCAGGGCCAGGCTGCAGAGTGACCGAACATGGCAAGTTCTGTGGAATCTGAAAGGAAAAAAAAAAGGACTCAAACTCAGAAGTGGGTAACGGGGGGAGGAGGAGGAAGGAACCGATGCAAACCCCTCACCCTCCCTTACCGTGAAGAAGAACGGATGGGCATTCTCCCCCAACTTCTTAATCAGTCGCTCCTGGAGCCGAGTCAGCGGCTTCTTCTCCTCGGGAAGCGGCGGAAATGCCTGAAACGTGGAAATGAAGAGATCCTTCCGGAAAGAGAGCCCCAGCACATCCAGGTCTTCTCGGCCATAGCGGAACGCGCAAGTTAAAGTCACGTAGACTTTAAAAAAAAGAGAGAAAAATATATCAGTGCGCAAATCAGCATCACATTAAGGAAGAGAAGAACCGACTCAACGGACAGGACGACGTCCCTTACCTTTCCTGTCTTTCAAGTAATCGGGATCCACCAGAACCACACCATCTAAAATTAAAACCCCACATAGCTCATTAATAGCCAAGCAGAACACACCGTGGAAAAAGAACAAACATACAGAGCAGGAAGGCAGCAGCGCCTCACAGCAGAGCAAGGGTTAAGGCCCAGGAACTGATTTTCAAAACCATGTACCATGGAACAAAGAGGACCAGGACCCATGGCACAGACTGTGGGCAATATCCAGATGGTGGCCTGCCTCAGGCCTCGAGGCACAGAAAGAAGCTAAAATTCTTGTCCAGCACCTGGTCCAGGACATGCCAGACTCCAGCTAGGTACCACTAAAAAAAAAGTACACACCCATTCCTATATATAATTCCCATAAGGCCATGCCTGCTTGACGCTATCTTTCTCTAAAGACTCCAGAACCAGGTACAAGCTCGACTCTTCTCTTGCCTACAGTGGAGGGAGAGGACTTATGGTTTTAACCATGGCCTACAAATTACCAAAGCCAGGGTTCAAAATTCATCTCGCCCATGGCGCGTCTTGTGACCTCAGACAAGTCACTTAGTCCTCCTCCGGTTCAGACGCAAAAAAAAGAGTATAAGCTCTCCAGGGTAGGGACCTACCTACTCTACCTGAATTGAAACTTGCCCAGAGCACAAGGTTTGTAACCGTGAGTAAATTCAGCCTAATCCTGTATCAGATTCCACCTACTTCCTACTCACCGACAGGGTCCACTCGGTCCAGATGATCCACAAAATCCCGTTTCCCCAAGTACACAGTTAGCTAGAAAAGAGCGGCAAGAATTAAAGGATCAGACGGGAAAAGGTTAACATAACAGGATGAGCTGAAAAGCCACAGAAATGCTAGGCCAAGCCCTTCCCAGTGCTATAAGCTTCAGGGGTCCCAAGTCACTACCCCAAGCGGAGCCCTTCCCCCACCCTAAAACCTCATGGGTCCAACACTCACTGCCCCCAAACAAAAATCTTCCCATCCTACAGCCTCGGGGGGGTCCCACCACATTCACCGTGTCGTTCCCCTCCTCCAGCTGAGGCCTTCCCAGACCTATAGTCTCAGGGATCCCACAATCACTACACCAAGCAGAGACTTCCCTACTCTACAGTTTCAGGGTTGCAACACTTACTGCCCCCCCCCCCCCCCCCAACTGAGCTCTTTCCAGCCCCTCAGTCTCAAGGATCCCTCACTGGGCTGAATACTCCTCAGTCCTACAGTCAGTTGCTAACAAAAAACAGTTTTATAACTGGTACAAAGAGTTTTCCTTGTCCTAGCAGGAAATCCATGTACAAAATAACCCCCAAATCAGATACTTCTGAGCTACCAAGAGGCCAAACTGTCCCGCAGCCTTGTACAATACAGACCCTCTTGAGAGATGAGCATAGTAACGTACACAGTAGATACCAGGAGATCAGGGCCATCGGGTGAACCTAGTCTGCCTAACTGTATCTTTCTACGCTACTCTGAAGATTATCTCCCGGCAGTTCACTAAACAAGCCGGCAAGATCATCGCAACCCCCCCCCCCCCCCCCCCCCCCGGGGTAGGCCCAACAAAAGCAATCCGTCCCACTGCCTTAAAAAGAACGAACACCCAGGCCCTCGAAGAAAGAAACCAGCAAGTAACTCAGGGCAGGCCAAACCATCCCCGATGTTTATGCTCGAAAAGGGGGCCGTGCAAGTCCGCGCTGAAACCTCTCTGCACAAGGAGCACAAAAATCAAATCCTTAAATTAATTTTCAAACTCCGTATGCTGTTACCACGTTCTTTAGCTGTTTTTTGAAGACAAGGAGTCCCCGGGGAACGTAGCAGCAAATTCTGTCCAAATCCAGCGAATCCATCCCCTGGCACCCGGGAAGATCTCTAGGTAACAGTGCAGCCAGCTTCCAGTCACACAAAAAAAAAAAAAACAACACAACTTCCTGTACAGCAGGGTAGTAAATCCAAAAACACCCCCCCCACCCCCCCTCCTCTCTCTCTACTGAGAACTAGATACAGTTTTCCTTCAGCTACAGGTCCCATAAACACCGTCACCCTCTCCAACATAATGAGTAAGATTACAGTATCCTGTTTACCTACACCTGAGTCTCGCCTGCCACTCCTCTCTCTCTCCTGTTGCCTGAGGTTTCAGCTTAGTCTTGGGATTTTATTACCCTCCAAAACAGAATTACCAGGACCCAAAGGACAGAAAACTCAGCAATGAGAACGAGCAAGGCCAGAAGAACAGACACCTCGCTGAAAAACAAACAACACGCTCTCAAGTCTGTTTAACCCGTTGGTGGTCCAACATGACCCAGAGATCAGCCCAGCGCCAGAGCAGTAGAAGGAAGGGCCCCCCAACCCCAAGACAGCACCAGAAACGGCTACACAGGGGTAAGGTGTTTCCCCCCTCCCCCCCCCCCTCCTGCACAGATGAAGACAAAGCATTGTAAAGCACTTTAAGGCTAATTCCCATCACCTTCCGCTTAATGCAAAATTGAGTGGTTACAAAATTCGACATACAGCAGCTCTGCTGTCAAAGTAAAAATAACACCGAATCCACCCATCAGAGATTGTGCTCCCAACCAGCAAGGAAATCAGCCTCTAACAACCCAGTATACTCAGCAGATGAGAAAGATTGTGCCTAGCCACCTGATGCCCGTAACTGCCATGGAAGAACGTACCCAGCCATGAGACAAACCCCTCCCCCCCCCTCCCACCAGGGGCACTTAGATATAGACACCCCAATGCAGTACAGGAGTGCTGGGTGCCCAGATTCCACTGGAAACCTGAAATCGGCGCACAGAAATGTAGGCATGCCCCCTTAAACAGTCTACGGCAGGAGTAAATGAGCATATCCTAGAAGTCTTGCATATAACTGGGAGCCACACCCATGCTCCGCCCACATGTACACCTCCCTTGCAGTTGTACACTATCACGTGAATTTTCGAAAGAGAAGGGCGCCCGTCTTCCGACACAAAATCGGAGATGGGCGTCCTTCTCATAAGGGCGCCCAAATCGGCATATCGATTTTGAGCACCCTCGACTGCTTTCCGTCGCAAGGACGACCACATTTCACTGGGGCGTGTCGGAAGCGTAGCGAAGTCGGGACTGGTGGGCATCCTCAACCGATAATGGAAAAAAGAAGGGAGGTCCCTGACGAGCATTTGGTCGACTTTACTTGGTCCATTTTTTTTTTCACAACCATGCCTCAAAACGGTGCCCAAACTAACCAGATGACCACCGGAGGGAATCGGGGATAACCTCCCCTTACTCCCCCAACCCCCCTAAAAATTTTTTTTTATTTTGACAGCCTCTATACCAGCTTCAAATGTCATACCTAGCTCCATCACAGCAGTATGCAGGTCTCTGGAGCAGTTTTAGGGGTGCAGAGCACTTCAGGCAGGCGGATCAAGGCCCATCCCCCCCCTACCTGTTACACTTGTGCTGGTAAATGTGAGTCCTCCAAAACCCACCAGAAACCCACTGTACCCACATGTAGGTCCCCCCTTCACCCCTTAAGGTTATGGTAGTGGTGTACAGTTGTGGGGAGTGTTTTTTTCGGGGGGGGGGGGTTGGGGGGCTAAGCACCGAAGGTAAGGGAGCTATGCATCTAGGAGCAATTTGTGAAGTCCATTGCAGTGCCCCCTAGGGTGCCTGGTTGGTGTCCTGGCATGTGATGGGAACGCTACGAACACTGGCTCCTCCAAATGGCTTGGATTTGGTCGTTCTCGGTTTCCATTATCGCCGAAAACCGGGCACAACCATCTCTAAGGTCAACCATCTCAACATTTGGGTCAACCATCTCTCTAAGGTTGACCTAAATGTTGAGATTTGGGCGTCCTCGACTGTGTTATCAACGCGAAAGATGGACGCCCATCTTGTTTCGATAATAGCGGTTTCCCCGCCCCTTCGCTAGGACGTCCTTAGAGATGGTCGCCCCCGTTCGATTATGCCCCTCCACGTCATTTTCACTTGGCTCAACCCAGTCTTCATGACACACCAAACCAGTCTGGTTTTCAAGATATCCACAATGAACACATATGAGATAAATTTGAACGCACTGCCTCCACTGTAGAAGCTAAAACCAGGAGGCAAACCTTGTGAAGAACAGAGTCTTTAGTTGTCGATTAAAAGCTCCCATGAGTTCAACGTTCAGTGCCCGACACGACCATGTTTCGCCGGAGACACAGGCTGTGGTCAGGAGCAAAGGTTACCAGCTAGTGTGAAACTTCACCAACTGATAAAAAAGTGGCAAGCACTGCGAGAGAAATGCAAAAGGTGTGGAGCTATATCACCGAGTAAATAAAAACCAAAGATGGCAGTCTTGAAAAAGATGCCAAAAGGTCTCCAAAGTGGCTTCCCTCGAAAGGCCCCCGGACGCAGCCTGCATCTCTGGCGAAAGATGGCCATGTCGGGCACTGAATGTTGAACTCCTGGGAGCTTCTAATTTACAAATAAAACACTGTGTTCTTCACAAGGTCTACCTCTGGTTTTTTTTTTTTTTAATCCTCCAAGTTGGATACGGCGGAACACCTGCCTCATTGTTTTCTTCCTCCGTTATATGCAAACCTCTCTCATGAGGGTATCTTGAAAACCTGACTGGATGGGTGTATCCAGAGGACTGGGTTGAGAATCCCTGCCGTACAGAATAGCATTTAGGGCTCTTGCATGTGTTAAATAGCATAGTGCACAATTGTCAAGGGAGGGGCGTTCACATGGCCAAGACATGGACAGGACTCCTACTTATGCCTTATGTGTAAGACTTTTTTAGCGTCAAATCTCCCATTCAAGAGGATTTGAGAAGCACCTGGAAAATGCCTTCATGGTGTTTCCATCCCCTCTTCCCTAAACAAAACCACTTGGCTCCCACCTGCCTGGAGGTTTTTTGGGGTTTTTTTTCCTTACTAACTACCATGAAGCGATGTCTCGTTTCCAAGGCTAGTGTTACTTTCACCATCGTCACTACCCCAAGCCCGTGCTACCGGAAATCCAAGCTGCGGACAGGGCATCCTCACTCCTTCCAAAACTACCATGGCCTACGCGCTTTCATTTTGCCTATCCTGGTACCGAAGAGTTCTGCTTTTATCTAGCATCAAGTCGGCATCTATGTGGACAGGTGCCGCAGGCCAGCCTCCTGCAGCATGGAAAGAGCAGAACATGCACTGGGCAGCAGATGGAGTGGACACAAGAGTCAGCCGGCCAAGCATCAGTTTCAGGCAGCGAATGAGAGGTCAGCAGGGTAACTGGGTGCAACACCTCACCCCCCCCCCCCCCCCCCCACACACACACACACACACACACACTAAGGTAACAAACAGGAGACTTACCTTGCAGTTTGGACTGGACTTCTTGAAAACCCTGTAAAACAGAGACAAAAACGGATAAAGGAAAACACTCCTTGCTTCTCCCCTCCCAGTTATCTGCATACCGTATCTTCCCAAACTCCAGATTCGGTAACTATAACATTTGTCTCATGTATATTCACCGAGGGTATCCTGAAAACCCAACAGGTTGTAGGATCCCCAGGAGAGGTCTGTTGTATATAAACCTGCGCACACCGAACTCTCACCAGACACACCTACACTGTGCTGCCCCCCTCCTTCCTCCTTCTCGGAGTTACCATTGATCGAAATCTTACTCTCGAAACTCATGTGAAAAATACAACCAAGAAGATGTTCCACGCAATGTGGAAACTTAAAAGAGTAAGACCCTTCTTCCCAAGAAACATCTTTCGCAACCTAGTACAGTCAATGGTGCTGAGTCACCTAGACTACTGCAATGCTCTCTACGCTGGCTGCAAAGATCAAATCATCAAGAAACTTCAAACTGCCCAGAACACTGCAGCCAGACTCATATTTGGAAAGACAAAATATGAAAGTGCTAAACCCCTAAGAGAAAAGCTACACTGGCTTCCACTCAAAGAACGCATTACGTTCAAGATATGCACTAGCATTCATAAAATCATTCATGGATATGCCCCAGCCTACATGCTAGACCTTGTAGACCTGCCCCCCAGAAACGCTAAAAGATCATCCCGCACATTCCTGAATCTTCACTTCCCCAACTGTAAAGGACTAAAATACAAACTAACGCATGCGTCAAGTTTTTCCTACCTGGGCACACAGCAATGGAACGCATTGCCGCTAAATCTAAAAACTATTCACGAACTAATCAACTTTCGTAAATCTCTGAAGACCTACCTCTTCTACAAGGCATACCACAATGATCAGTAAAGGGTATGATACATACCTGTAGCAGTTGTTCTCCGAGGACAGCAGGCTGATTGTTCTCACGACTGGGTGACGTCCGCGGCAGCCCCCACCAACCGGAAATAAGCTTCGCGGGACGGTCGACACGCAGGGCACGCCCACCGCGCATGCGCGGCCGTCTTCCCGCCCGTGCGCGACCGCTCCCGCCAGTTGAATGACTAGCAAAAAATATGAAATACACAACTCCAAAGGGGAGGAGGGAGGGAAGGTGAGAACAATCAGCCTGCTGTCCTCGGAGAACAACTGCTACAGGTATGTATCATACCCTTTCTCCGAGGACAAGCAGGCTGCTTGTTCTCACGACTGGGGTATCCCTAGCTCTCAGGCTCACTCAAAACAAGAACCCAGGTCAATTGAACCTCGCAACGGCGAGGAAACAACAGAAATTGACCTACGAAGAACAACTAACTGAGAGTGCAGCCTGACCAGAATAAATTCGGGTCCTGGAGGGTGGAGTTGGATTTACACCCCAAACAGATTCTGCAGCACCGACTGCCCGAACCGACTGTCGCGTCGGGTATCCTGCTGGAGGCAGTAATGTGATGTGAATGTGTGGACAGATGACCACGTCGCAGCCTTGCAAATCTCTTCAATAGTGGCTGACTTCAAGTGGGCCACTGACGCTGCCATGGCTCTAACACTATGAGCCGTGACATGACCCTCAAGAGTCAGCCCAGCCTGGGCGTAAGTGAAGGAAATGCAATCTGCTAGCCAATTGGAGATGGTGCGTTTCCCGACAGCGACCCCTAGCCTGTTAGGGTCGAAAGAAACAAACAATTGGGCGGACTGTCTGTGGGGCTGTGTCCGCTCCAAGTAGAAGGCCAATGCTCTCTTGCAGTCCAATGTGTGCAACTGACGTTCAGCAGGGCGGGTATGCGGCCTGGGGAAGAATGTTGGCAAGACAATTGACTGGTTAAGATGGAACTCCGACACCACCTTCGGCAGGAACTTTGGGTGGGTGCGGAGCACTACTCTGTTGTGATGAAATTTGGTATATGGAGCATGAGCTACTAGGGCTTGAAGCTCACTGACCCTACGAGCTGAAGTAACTGCCACCAAGAAAATGACCTTCCAGGTCAAGTACTTCAGATGGCAGGTATTCAGTGGCTCAAAAGGAGGTTTCATCAGCTGGGTGAGGACGACGTTGAGATCCCATGACACAGTAGGAGGCTTGACAGGGGGCTTTGACAAAAGCAAGCCTCTCATGAATCGAACGACTAAAGGCTCTCCAGAGATGGCTTTTCCTTCCACACGATAATGGTAAGCACTAATCGCACTAAGGTGATTCCTTACTGAGTTGGTCTTGAGGCCAGACTCTGATAAGTGCAGAAGGTATTCAAGCAGGTTCTGTGCAGGGCAAGAACGAGGTTCTAGGGCCATGCTCTCACACCACACGACAAACCTCCTCCACTTGAAAAAGTAACTCTTTTTAGTGGAATCCTTCCTAGAGGCAAGCAAGACCCGGGAGACACCCTCAGACAGACCCAACGCAGTGAAGTCTACGCCCTCAACATCCAGGCCGTGAGAGCCAGAGACTGGAGGTTGGGGTGCAGCAACGCTCCGTCGTTCTGCGAAATGAGAGTCGGAAAACACTCCAATCTCCACGGTTCTTCGGAGGACAACTCCAGAAGAAGAGGGAACCAGATCTGACGGGGCCAAAAGGGCGCGATCAGAATCATGGTGCCGCGGTCTTGCTTGAGCTTCAGTAAGGTCTTCCCCACCAAAGGTATGGGAGGATAAGCATACAGGAGGCCGGTCCCCCAATGGAGGAGAAAGGCATCCGACGCTAGCCTGCCGTGTGCCTGAAGTCTGGAACAGAACAGAGGCAGCTTGTGGTTGGTCTGAGAGGCGAAAAGGTCCACCGAGGGGGTGCCCCACGCTCGGAAGATCTTGCGTACCACTCTGGCATGGAGCGACCACTCGTGCGGTTGCATGACTCTGCTCAGTCTGTCGGCCAGACTGTTGTTTACGCCTGCCAGGTACGTGGCTTGGAGGAGCATGCCGAACCGACACGCCCAACGCCACATCCCGACGGCCTCCTGGCACAGGGGGCGAGATCCGGTGCCCCCCTGCTTGTTGACGTAATACATTGCAACCTGATTGTCTGTCCGAATTTGGATAATTTGACAGGACAGCCGATCTCTGAAAGCCTTCAGTGCGTTCCAGATCGCTCGGAGCTCCAGGAGGTTGATCTGCAGATCCTTTTCCTGGAGGGACCACAGACCCTGAGTGTGGAGCCCATCGACATGGGCTCCCCACCCCAGGCGAGATGCATCCGTCGTCAGCACTTTCGTGGGCTGCGGAATTTGGAATGGACGTCCCAGGGTCAAATTGGTCCGGATGGTCCACCAGAGCAGTGAAGTGCGGCAACTGGTGGAGAGGCGGATGACATCTTCTAGATTCCCGGTGGCTTGAAACCACTGGGAAGCTAGGGTCCATTGAGCAGATCTCATGTGAAGACGAGCCATGGGAGTCACATGAACTGTGGAGGCCATATGACCCAGAAGTCTCAACATCTGCCGAGCTGTGATCTGCTGAGACGCTCTGGTCTGCGAAGCCAGGGCCAAGAGATTGGTAGCCCTCGCTTCGGGAAGGTAGGCCTGAGCCGTCTGGGTATTCAGCAGCGCTCCTATGAATTCCAGAGACTGAGTAGGCTGGAGATGGGACTTTGGGTAATTTATCACAAACCCCAGCAGCTCCAGAAGTTGAATAGTGCACTGCAGGGACCGGAGGGCTCCTGCCTCCGAGGTGCTCTTGACCAGCCAATCGTCGAGATATGGGAACACGTGCACTCCCAGCTTGCGGAAATACGCCGCCACCACCACGAGGCACTTTGTGAACACTCGTGGGGCAGAGGCGAGCCCAAAGGGCAGCACACAATACTGAAAGTGCCGTGCGCCCAGGCGGAATCTGAGATACTGTCTGTGAGCTGGCAGTATCGGGATGTGAGTGTATGCGTCCTTTAAATCCAGGGAACATAGCCAATCGTTTTTCTGAATCATTGGCAGAAGGGTGCCCAAGGAAAGCATCCTGAACTTTTCTTTGACCAGGAATTTGTTCAGGCCTCTCAGGTCTAGGATGGGACGCATCCCCCCTGTTTTCTTTTCCACAAGGAAGTACCTGGAATAGAATCCCTGCCCTTCCTGCCCGGGTGGTACGGGCTCGACCGCATTGGCGCTGAGAAGGGCGGAGAGTTCCTCTGCAAGTACCTGCTTGTGAAGGGAGCTGAAAGACTGAGCTCCCGAAGGACAATTTGGAGGCAGGGAGGCCAAATTCAGGGCGTATCCGCACCGCACTATTTGGAGAACCCACTGGTCGGAGGTTATGAGAGGCCACCTTTGGTGAAAAAATTTTAACCTCCCTCCGACCGGCAGATCGTCCGGTACGGACACTTGTAGGGCGGCTATGTTCCCGTGGATCCAGTCAAAAGCCCGTCCCCGGCTTTTGCTGTGGAGGCGCAGGGGGCTGCTTAGGCGCACGCTGTTGACGAGAACGAGCGCGCTGGGGCTGTCCCTGTGCCTGACGAGGCCTTCGGGCCGGCTGGTTGTACCTACGCTTCGCAAAAGAATAGGGTGCAGCCTGCCGTGCCCGGGAAAAACGCCCACCCGTGGGGGCGGGTGCTGAAGGCGCCCGGTGGGAGAGCTTGTCGAGAGCGGTTTCCCGCTGATGCAGTTGGTCCACCATCTGCTCGACCTTCTCACCGAAAATGTTATCCCCCCGGCAAGGGACGTCAGCCAGTCTCTGCTGGGTGCGGTTGTCCAGGTCAGAGGCACGCAGCCATGAGAGCCTGCGCATCACTATACCTTGGGCCGCAGCACGAGATGCCACGTCACAGGTGTCAAAAATCCCCCTGGACAGGAACTTTCTGCACGCCTTCAGCTGCCTGACCACCTCCTGATAAGGCCTGGACTGCTCCGGCGGGAGCTTATCGACCAGGTCCGCCAGCTGTTGCACATTGGTCCGCATGTGGATGCTCATATAGAGCAGGTAAGATTGGATGCGGGTCACGAGCATGGAGGATTGGTAGGCCTTCCTCCCAAATGAGTCCAGAGTGCGAGACTCCCGCCCCGGGGGCGCCGAGGCGGTATCCCTCGAACTCCGTGCCCTCTTGAGAGCAGAATCCACGACCGCTGAGTCATGGGGCAACTGGGGCCGCATGAGCTCTGGGTCAGAGTGGATCCTGTACTGGGACTCTGCTTTCTTGGGAATGGTGGGATTAGTTAGTGGTCGCACCCAGTTCCGGAGCAGCGTCTCCTTCAGGACATTGTGCAGCGGTACCGTGGAGGACTCTCTAGGTGGTGATGGATAGTCGAGGACCTCGAGCATCTCGGCCCTCGGCTCTTCCACAGAGACCACGGGAAAGGGAATGCTTATAGACATATCCCGCACAAAGGAGGCAAAGGAGAGACTCTCAGGAGGTGAGAGCTTCCTCTCCGGTGACGGCGTGGGGTCCGAGGGAAGGCCCGTAGACTCCTCTGAGGAGAAATATCTCGGGTCCTCCTCTTCCCCCCACGAGTCCTCATCCTCGGTATCGGACATTAGCTCATGTAGCTGCGTCCGGTACCGGGCCCGGCTCGACGTCGAGGCACCGAGGTCTCGGTGTCGTCGAGCGGTGGACTCCCGCGCCGGCGGGGACGGAGCTCCCTCCATCGACGTCGACGGGGACTCCACCTGCGTGGCTGTCGAGACCGGCACCGCAAGCGGCGGCGGTGTCGACTGCCCCGGCGCCGGGCTAGAGCTCGCCGGCGCCACAGTCATCGGCGCCGAGGGCGCAAGCACCCCCGGCGCCGGCACAGCCTGGCGCATCAGCCCTTCCAGGATCCCCGGAAGGATGGCTCTGAGGCACTCGTCCAGGCCCGCTGCCGGGAAAGGCGGTGGGGCCGGTAAGGGTGTCGGTGCCGGAAGCTGCTGGGGGCCAGGAGACGGCACCGAGGTGCCGGAACCCCGACGCGTCGGTACCTCCACCACCGACGGAGATCTCTCCTCTCTGCGATGACGCTTCGGCGTCGACTCCTCTTCAGGGTGCACCGAGGGCTCCCGGTGACGGCGCTTCTTGTCTTTTTTCCGGTGCACGTCACCGGTGCCGGAGGGCATGGAGGAGGAGGAGGTCGATCCCCCTCGGTCTCGGGGTACCGGGTCCGACAGGGTTCGGTCCCGTGGCTCACGAGTTGAGGGAGTGACCGGGGCCGACTGCCCACGCGGTCTCTCTACCCCACTCTCGCCGGCGGACCGGCGGGCCGACGGGACCTGTTCTCCTGGGGTCGCTGCCATCGGTGCCGATGTCTCGGGCATCGATACCGGTACCGAAGAACCGGTCTTCGATACCGATGCCGTCGAGGTCGACGTCGAGGGGCCGGCGCAAGTTCCAAAAGACGGTCCCGCAGAACTTGCCTCGCAACCTGAGTCCGTTTCCGGAGACCGAGACACAAAACGCACGACTTGAGATTGTGCTCCGGCCCGAGGCACTGGAGGCACCAAGCGTGGGTGTCGGTCTGCGAGATCGGCCGGCCGCAGCGACCACACTTTTTAAATCCACTCGGGACCTTCGAGGACATCGACGGAAAAATCGCGTCGGCGAAGTCAAAGTCGGCAATGGTGGCTAAAATCACACCACGAAAACTGAAACCGACCGAGCGGCCACTAGGCCGCAACGAGGCGTCCCCGCTAGAAAGCGAGGGAAAAGAAGGAGCGCGTGCTCCACACGCGCAAAATTCTCTCTTCTTTTTTTTTTTTTTTTTTTTTTTTAAAAAAGAGAAAGAAGAAGAAGAAGAGGCCGAACAGGCCAAAAGCGACGATCCGCGTAAACGCGGTCGAAAAAATCCGGCGGCTGAAACGAGAGAGAGGGGAAAACACAACTCTCTCAGTCGCGGAAAAAAAGTAACTGGCGGGAGCGGTCGCGCACGGGCGGGAAGACGGCCGCGCATGCGCGGTGGGCGTGCCCTGCGTGTCGACCGTCCCGCGAAGCTTATTTCCGGTTGGTGGGGGCTGCCGCGGACGTCACCCAGTCGTGAGAACAAGCAGCCTGCTTGTCCTCGGAGAACTGTAAATATAACACTTTCCCATCTTACCTATACCTGGAATTGTCTACTCCTCATATCTCTTTGCTTAATCTTACTATGTCATCCATGCTCTCTATGTAATACCAACTGTTATCCAATCTGGTATGGCGGAGGCCATAACTATACATTGTAAGCCACGTTGAGCCTGCAAATAGGTGGGAAAATGTGGGATACAAATGTAATAAATAATAATAATAATAATATGACCCCTGAAGACGCTCTACGGAGTGAAACACGTACATGTAGGGTCTTGATGGTGATATGGATATATCACTGCAACAGAACAAACCACTGTCAAGTTAAAGTTTACTGACTGAGGTATCATGTGATCCTCCAGTCAGTATCGATCTGATGTAAGGGAGTGAAAAATAATAAATGAATAACAGAAGAATGAGGAAGTGGATTAACTCCTAGAGCTATAGCCTGGTGTCTCAAGAGGAGTAAATTTTGAAACTGACTTTGGAAGAAGTCTAAAGCAGCTAGAGAGCATGAAGCTTATGCTAAAGTTATCATATACTGAGGATTAATTGGAGTACATGAGCAGACATGCTTTCAGACTTATTAGAAGAAGTGTGGATGATAAACTTGAAAACTGAATTATTAACCCTTTTGGGAAAAGTGACTACTGAATTGTAGTTTCTGGTGATGACTTTAGAGGGAACATGAAAATGAGAATTGTATTAGATTTTTAGAACGTTCAATAGAGATGAAGTTATTCTGGTTAGTGTGAATGGGAGTAAGAGTGAGGTGTGAATGGTGGTTTGTGTGAAAAGGTTTTAAAATATGAAGGACAAGATTATAATTTGAATTAAACATTTAATAAAGATTGATAATTAAATACAACGGTTGTTGAAGAGAGTGTATGGCAATGAATATGCATGAGAGAGATATGCATACGATGGAGGCTGCACATGCAAATTTATCTTGAATATACTCATTGCATCCCGAGGACTGGCTCAAGGTCTCCTGCCCCAGATTTATACTACAGTATCCCCTTCCCTCAGTTGTCTGCGTACACTGCGTTCGTTGGCCTGTACCCAGATACATATAAGCACCTAGAGAGCGTATCCTGTATTGTATGAACTGCGAAAAAAACAAAATTAAAAAATAAACAGTTGCAGCTGTATATTTCGTGCTTTCCAGTTCTAGCTCCGGTGATAAGAGTTGAATTACGTACCTTTGAGATTGCACACCTTCAAGAACACCCAATCTCTCAGAAGCATTCCTTTCGACTACAGAGACTCCTGAGGTAGGCCTGTGACCGAAACACGGATCTGTGTCGAGTCTGTAATAAAGGTTTTATCATTTTTTATCCTCCTGTCCCAGTCTCTGGAGTCATTGGTCCATTTCCCACTCCTGGTTTTTTTTCGTCTTTTCGATTTGTGGGATTTCGTTGTTCATCCACCTAGGTGGATTACCTGTCCCTTGTATGAACTGTGTACATTGACTTTCCCCAAGGCTTCTGTGTGTCAATACATGGCCATTAGTACGTACATATGAATGAACATACGTAGGATTCATGGTTTTTCTCACTGAAATATTTTATAGTGCCTTCGTCAGTTGCACTGCAGATGGTTTTTAACACTCCGAGCTTTCTGTGAGAACCTTATCACTGCTGTCGTTTTTAGTTCATGAATATGTGCCAAGTAAATCTTTGAAATCTAAGGATATATTATTAACCGTCCCTGCGGTGAAGGAAACTCCTTTGATGTCTACAGGAAAGAGGGCTTTTTATTTTTTATTTTTGGCACCTTCCTTGTGGAACTTTGCGGGAAGTGCAGTCCAACCCGGTTTAAACGGTTATTGAAGGCTCACTTTTTTTTCGTCTGGCCTTTAATGTCGATCTTCCAGAAGATTAGTGGGTATGGAAACTAGGGATCTGCTTTAGATTAACTTTATATATAAATTACTTGTTTTTAATGGGTTTCTTTTTTTGTTTTATTTTGCTATTTGGAGTTCCTTTCTGTTTAACTTTATTTTTTATTGTATTGTAAACCCGCTGTTATCTTAATTTTTTTTTTGAGGCTAGAGGTCTAGAACATTTAATAAACTATAACTAAGTTAATGGCTGAAGAAGGTACAGGTGTGGGGGTATGGGGCACCGATGACGAAGACACAGGCTCATCAAGCCCCAGAGTGTGGGGAGGGTATAGGGCACCGATGGCGAAGACACAGGCTCATCAAGCCCCAGTGGTGTGGGGTTTATGGGGCACTGACAGCGAAGACACAGGCTCATCAAGCCCCAGTGGTGTGGGGTTTATGGGGCACCGACGGCGAAGACACAGGCTCATCAAGCCCCAGGGTGTGGGGGGGGGGGGGGGATGAGGCACCAACGGCAAAGACACAGGCTCATCAAGCCCCAGTGGTGTGGGGTTTATGGGGCACCGACGGCGAAGACACAGGCTCATCAAGCCCCAGTGGTGTGGGGTTTATGGGGCACTGACAGCGAAGACACAGGCTCATCAAGCCCCAGTGGTGTGGGGTTTATGGGGCACCGATGGCGAAGACACAGGCTCATCAAGCCCCAGGGTGTGGGGGGGGGGGGGGATGAGGCACCAACGGCAAAGACACAGGCTCATCAAGCCCCAGTGGTGTGGGGTTTATGGGGCACCGACGGCGAAGACACAGGCTCATCAAGCCCCAGAGTGTGGGGAGGGTATAGGGCACCGATGGCGAAGACACAGGCTCATCAAGCCCCAGTGGTGTGGGGTTTATGGGGCACCGACGGCGAAGACACAGGCTCATCAAGCCCCAGTGGTGTGGGGTTTATGGGGCACCGACGGCGAAGACACAGGCTCATCAAGCCCCAGGGTGTGGGGGGGGGGGGGGGGGGGATGAGGCACCAACGGCAAAGACACAGGCTCATCAAGCCCAGTGGTGTGGGGTTTATGGGGCACCGACGGCGAAGACACAGGCTCATCAAGCCCCAGACGGTGTGGGGCGGTACAAGGCAACAACAGAAAAGACACAGGCTCATCAAGCCCCAGTGGTGTGTGGGGGGGGGGGGGGTATGGGGCACCAACGACAAAGACACAGGCTCATCAAGCCCCAGTGGTGTGGGGTTTATGGGGCACCGACGGCGAAGACACAGGCTCATCAAGCCCCAGTGGTGTGGGGTTTATGGGGCACCGACGGCGAAGACACAGGCTCATCAAGCCCCAGGGTGTGGGGGGGGGGGGGGGGGATGAGGCACCAACGGCAAAGACACAGGCTCATCAAGCCCAGTGGTGTGGGGTTTATGGGGCACCGACGGCGAAGACACAGGCTCATCAAGCCCCAGACGGTGTGGGGCGGTACAAGGCAACAACAGAAAAGACACAGGCTCATCAAGCCCCAGTGGTGTGGGGGGGGGGGGGGGGGGTATGGGGCACCAACGACAAAGACACAGGCTCATCAAGCCCCAGTGGTGTGGGGTTTATGGGGCACCGACGGCGAAGACACAGGCTCATCAAGCCCCAGGGTGTGGGGGGGGGGGGGGATGAGGCACCAACGGCAAAGACACAGGCTCATCAAGCCCCAGTGGTGTGGGGTTTATGGGGCACCGATGGCGAAGACACAGGCTCATCAAGCCCCAGACGGTGTGGGGCGGTACGAGGCAACAACAGAAAAGACACAGGCTCATCAAGCCCCAGTGGTGTGGGGGGGGGGGGGTATGGGGCACTAACGACAAAGACACAGGCTCATCAAGCCCCAGTGGTGTGGTGTTTATGGGGCACCGACAGCGAAGACACAGGCTCATCAAGCCCCAGACGGTGTGGGGGTACTAGGAACTGAGGCAAAGGCACAGCTTAAATCAACCCCCAAGAGTGTGTGTGTGTGTGTACAGGGAAGACAGCGAAGGCAGAGATCTATCAAGCCACCGATGGTGAGAGAGTGTACAGGCACCGCTGTAACGGTATGCACTTCACTGCTGTAATGACAAGACTGCTCTGCAGTCTGAATGCTGCTATTTGTTTTATTTGAATGTTTCTGTAAGCGGTGGCTAAGAAACATTTTTTTTTTTTTTTAAATCTTCCTCTTGGTCTGGGGAGGGGAGGAGATAAGCTAGCGTGGATGGAGAGTCCAATTCCTCATCCCTTGTAGGTCAGCTGTGCTCACACATGCCAAGGCAGCTGATGAGGTGAAGAGCCTGTGCCAGGAACGTGTTCATGCCTCCAGCTCTCTGCAGGCTCTAGCTGATGGGGGGGGGGGGAGGAGGGAAGAGGAAGTTAAAATGCAGAAGCAGCCAGATCGGCTCTGATGACGCCTCACCCTCAATAAAAGAGTAGCAGTAAAAAAACATTCCTAGGCCTCAGGGCTGCTATGTTAGAAAGAGAAAAGGAAATCCCAGAGGGACGGACTGCCCCTGACAAGTGTCAGATCAGAGGACCAACCCAGTGCAATACGGAAGGTCTCCAGTGTTCAATCCCTGAATCAGATCGCCCTCTCTCCAGATCTGTCAGGAAGTGGGGGGGGGGGGGGGGGGGGTGGAAATGCTCACTAGGGTTGGGCACCCAAAAAAAAAATGATGTGTTCATATTTTTTTCCTGTAGGCAAATGAATATTGCTGAGTGTACACTCTTTCCCCATGCGTGCTGGTTCATGCATTCACACCAGTTTGTGCACTTGCACCCCTCGGGAAAGAGTGTTCACTACGTGCAAATAATGTGATCGCACACTTAACCATGAACGATATTCGTTTTAATGACTGCCCATTCCTAATGATCACAGCCCTGGAGCCGAGGAGGTCACGATGATCACTTAAGGGAGACAGCCGGTGGCACGACTGCAGGTTTCTGGAAGATGCTCTGGCACATCCCCCCCCCCCCAAGACAAAAGACTGTCTTTGCGCTAGCCAGGTTAAATGATTGATGAAAACCAGGAGGCTTAGTAATATGAAAAGCCAGAAAACAAAGAACAGTTGTTCTACAAACGAAATGTCTTTGGAAGCTGTGATCCTTTATTAAAAACCCTGACGTGGCCATGTTTCGCCCTCGGGCTGCGTCAGGGTACAAATGAAATGTCTTTGGAAGATGTGATCCTTTATTAAAAACCTGACGTGGCCATGTTTCGCCCTCAGGCTGCAACGATACAGCAAATCCCGGGGTCAAACACCAGGTTATTTGAGTTACAGAATAAAACAGCATAACATTTCTCGCACAGTATTACAGTATAAGTAATGCTGTACGAGGAACATGATGAGAGAGGTTTGACACTGGGATCTGGGGGGGGGGGGGGTGGGGAGTGGGGAGCAGGTTCTAAAAAAATTTAAAAACTGCGGGAAATGGCCAGGAGTAGCACTTGAAAGTTCATGCTGCCAGGAGTTCTGATCAAAGAGGCAAATCAGAGGTCTAAGTACATAAGTATCGCCATGCCGGGACAGACCAAGGGTCCATCGAGCCCAGCACCCTGTCTCCGACAGCAGCCTAAAGAACAATTTGTCCCGCCCATCCCAGAAATAGTGGATTATTCCCACGTCCATTTCAATAACATTCTATGGCCTTTTCCTCCAGGAAGCTGTCCAAACCTTTTTTTAAAGTCCGCTAAGTCAACCGCCTTAACCACTTTTTCCGGCAACAAATTCCAGAGTCTAACTACGCGTTGAGTGAAGAAAATTTAAAATGAATTGGAGGAAAGTTAACTACACTGCAGCTTCACTGCATGCCCCCTTGTCCTTGTATTTTTGGAAAGTGTAAACAGATGCTCCACATCAACCCGTTCAACTCCACTCATTATTTTATAGACCTCTATCATATCCCCCCCCCCCTCAGCCGCCATTTCTCCAAGCTGAAGAGCCCTAGCCTCTTCAGCCTTTCGTCATAGGGAAGTCATCCCATCCCCTGTATCATCATTGTCGCCCTTCTCTGCACCTTTTCTAATTCCACTATATCTTTTTTGAGATGCGGCGACCAGAATTGAACACAACACTCGAGGTGCGGTCGCACCATGGAGCAATACAAAGGCAGAATAATATCCTCATTTTTGTTTTCCATCCCTTTCCTAAGGATACCCAACATTCTATTTGCATTCCTAGCCGCAACTGCACACTGAGCAGAAGGTTTCAACGTACCATCAACGATGACACCTAGATCCCTACAGAGACTATGCAGGATGGCTCCCTGATGACAGCCAAATTGAGGGGAGGGGGGGGGGGGGGGAGAGGTTAAGCAGGACAGCTTCCTGGTGAAAGATAGACAAGAGCACAGAGATGGATACAGATGCTTCCCTTCCTGCTCTCTGCTGCTCCTGACCCTGCAGAGAAGGAAGTGCCTGGACAATGAGTGGAAATCCCAGACATGGGGGACAGACGGACATCCAAGCTACAACCTGGCATTCACATCCAGAAACAAATGCCTGTGCAAACACAGAGGAACAGGCAGAAAGCCCCATGCAGACCCGTACCAGATCTGAATCCCTCTCCCCATCCCACACTTGGCTTCCCTGTCCTCACCAGAATGATGACAGCTGGGCTTCCAGTATCCCAGGATCCTCCTGGTGAGCAGCCCTTATGCACGTGACTATATGACAGACATAGATAGGGAGGGTGGTAGGGGGAAAGCACAGACCCAGTGCAGTAGAGAGCAAGAGAAAAAAGAGAGAAGGGGATGAAGAGTAAATACTGCCACACACAAACCTACCTCCCAACCCCGTCATATGAGCAGCACTGGGACATGACGCAGGAAAGCTTAAGTACATAAGTGTTGCCATACTGGGACAGACCAAAGGTCCATCAAGCCCAGCATCCTGTTTCCAACAGTGGCCAATCCAGGTCACAAATACCCGGCAAGATCCCAAAAATGTACAAACCATTTTATGCTGCTTATCCCAGAAATAAGCAGTGGAGTTTCACCAAGTCTATTTTAATAATGATCTACAGGCTTTTCCTTTAGGAAACCGTGCACAAACAGGCAAAATATAAGTACATAAGTATTGCCATACTGGGAAAGACCAAAGGTCCATCAAGCCCCAGCATCCTGCTTCCAACAATGGCCAATCCAGGTCCCAAAAAAGTACAAACCATTTTATGCTGCTTATCCTAGAAATAAGCAGTGGAGTTTCACCAAGTCCATTTTAATAATGGTCTACAGACTTTTCCTTTAGGAAGCCGTCCAAACCGTTTTTTAAAACCCCGTTAAGCTAACCACCTTTACCACATTCTCTGGCAACGAATTCCAGAGTTTAGTTACACATTGAGTGAAGAAACATTTTCTCCAATTCGTTTTAAATTTACTACATTGTAGCTTCATCGCATGCCCCCTAGTCCTAGTATGTTTGGAAAGCGCAGACTCTTCACGTCTACCCGTTCCACTGCACTCATTATTTTATAGACCTATATCCTATCTCCCCTCAGCCATCTTTTCTCCAAGCTGAAGAGCCCTAGCCGCTTTAGACTTTCCTCACAGGGAAGTCGTCCCATCCCCTTTATCATTTTCGTCGCCCTTCTCTGCACCTTTTCTAATTCCACTGTATCTTTTTTGAGATGCGGCGACCAGAATTGAACACAATATTCGAGGAGCGGTTGCACCATGGAGCGATACAAAGGCATTATAACATCCTCATTTTTGTTTTCCATTCCTTTCCTAATAATACCAAACATTCTATTTGCTTTCTTAGCCGCCGCAGCACACTGAGCACAGGGTTTCAACGTATCATCAACGACACCTAGATCCCTTTCTTGGTGGGTGACTCCTAACGTGGAACCTTGAACTTGAGCAGCTGTCACACTGCCCCTCCTTGCCCCTCTGGCGACAGCATTCACACGTCCTTCTACAACTGTCTTCAGCCTATTTGTTCAGCTTCTGGGCATGAGAACTATATGAATTGTGATGGCTTCCAGGCACATGATTGAACACCATAAAGAAAGCAGGCCACATGGTGATGAGTTTACGTATGCAGGGTCTGCAAATCAGAGACCTGCTGCACGTTCAGGGTCTCGCATCACGTTCCAGACGCTGCTTCACCTCTGAGGAGCACCATGGCTCTGAGCAGGTTAATCTGGAGCCCCTTATCATTTCGCTGGAAAAAAAAAAAATCCACATTGCCTTATCAATGCTATGCCAAGAATGAAAGCACCAGCTCTGTGGACAAAAGAAAAAAAAAAAAAAACACAACTTGTTCAGAACAATCAGGGCCTTATGTACGTTCCTGCAGCAGCGTGATTAAACAAGGGAGACATCAACTTTACCAAGCGGGATGTGCGTCCGACAGAACGCGCCACGTCACAACAGCGATACAATAGCACAGACAGCAGCAAGGCAGAAGTGCTACTACTTACAATTTTCTATAGCGCTACTAGACGTACGCAGCGCTGTACACTTGAACATGAAGAGACAGTCCCTGCTGAAGAGAGCTTACAATCTAATTAGGACAGACAAACAAGGGATAAGGACAAAGAGTAGCAAGATTGTGTGCGGAATCCCTAAGAGTACCAAGATTCCAGAATCCCACAGTTGCAAGATTCCGGAATCCCAAAAACTACTACTACTTCTTATCATTTCTATAGCGCCACTAGACGTACGCAGCGCTGTACACTTGAACATGAAGAGACAGTCCCTGCTCAACAGAGCTTACAATCTAATTAGGACAGACAAACAGGACAAATAAGGGATAAGGACAAAGATTAGCAAGATTTTGTGCAGAATCCCAAAGAGTAGCAAGATTCCGGAATCCCACAGTAGCAAGATTCTGTGCAGAATCCCAAAGAGTAGCAAGATTCCGTAATCCCACAGTAGCAAGATTCTGTGCAGAATCCCAAAGAGTACCAAGATTCCAGAATCCCACAGTAGCAAGATTCCGGAATCCCAAAAACTACTACTACTTCTTATCATTTCTATAGCGCTAGAAGACATATGCAGTGCTGTACACTTGAACATGAAGAGACAGTGCCTGCTCGACAGAGCTTACAATCTAATTAGGACAGACAAACAGGACAAATAAGGGATAAGCACAAAGATTAGCAAGATTCCAAGCAGAATCCCAAAGAGTAGCAAGATTCCGGAATCCCACAGTAGCAAGATTCTGTGCAGAATCCCAAAGAGTAGCAAGATTCCGGAATCCCAAAGACTACTACTTATCGTTTCTATAGCACTAGTAGACGTACGCAGCGCTGTACACTTGAACATGAAGAGACAGACAAACAGGACAAACAAGAGATAAGGGAATATTAAAGTGAGGATGATGAAATAAGGGTTCTGAAGAAGTGAATAAGGGTTAGGAGTTAAAAGCTGCATCAAAAAGTATACTGGGATTCCTGCAAACGCAGTCAAATTTGCAAGCTCCTGCTATGGAATTACAAGACCTGGGACCGATCCTTGCAGCCCCCAGCCCCCACCCCACCCAACACTCTCATTGCACAGAGAGGGATCCTTGCAAAACCCTGATCTTATTCGGAGCCTGAAAAACCAACCTACAAGTCACAAGTTTTCTGCAACTTCCTGCACATTACACAGTGAGCAAAGATAACTGAAGAGGCCCAAGGGAAGAAAAAAAAAAAACAGTCATCTAGATAAGGAACATATTTACCACTTCCGTATTTTTCCCCTGCAAAGTATCCGCTCTCAAACGAAAAAAGGAAGGCCTCTTCCACCCACACACTGGTGCCTTTCTACAACAGAGAAATGCGTCACACCCTATGTCCCATCCTAAAACACCCAGAAAGATCTGTGTAGGGAGTACACACCCCGCCCCTAAATTCCTGACGCTCACACCACTATCTATGTGGAGTCAGGCAGGAGAGGGGGAGTACGGTTTAGAAAACTCAGGCACCAGTCAAACATTTATTTTAGGTGGCATCCGAGAATTTTTTCCAGCTCTGGTGCATTCCCAGTACATCTACTCCTGACCCATTACACTAATACAAACACTGAATATTGTGTTCAATTCTGGTAACTGTATCTCCCCCCCCCCCCCCCAAAAAAAAAAAAAAAACAGCGGAATTAGAAAAGGGTCAAAGAAGGGCGACCAAAGGGGATGGAACTGCTCTCGTACGAGGGAAGGCTTAAGAGTTTAGGACAAAATTTTTATATTGTTTTTTTGAGGTACATTAATTTCTGTCTTATGTTTATTTATTATACTTTTCTACATCATGTATTCACAATAATTTTATTCACAATGTAGTTTTGTTTCATAAGTACATAAGTATTGCCATACTGGGACAGACCAAAGGTCCATCAAGCCCAGCATCCTGTTTCCAACAGTGGCCAACCCAGGTCACAAATACCTGGCAAGATCCCAAAAAAAAGTACAAAACATTTTATACTGCTTAGCCCAGAAATAGTGGATTTTCCCCAAGTCCGTTTAATAATGGTCTATGGACTTTTCCTTTAGGAAGCCGGCCAAACCTTTTTTAAACTCCGCTAAGCTAACCGCCTTTACCACATTCTCTGGCAATGAATTCTTTTAACCAGTTTTTAATCAACAATAGAACACTACCTCCTATCCCATGACTCTCCAATTTCCTCTGGAGTCTTTCATGAGGTACTCTGTCAAATGCCTTCTGAAAATCCAGATACACAATATCAACGGGCTCACCTTTATCCACGTTTGTTCACTCCTTCAAAGAAATGTGGTAGATTGGTGAGGCAAGATTTCATAATGCTTTTATGTATTTTATATATGTAGGTACCTAGACTCCTGAAGCAGGCATACTGTTGCCAAAACACGGGACCATGTCGAGTCCCCTGTATCTATGCTTTGAAAAATAAAGACATTTATCTACCTCTGGAGTCCCACGTGTGTTTGGTTGACCTACGCTCCTTCCCTACTTCTTTGGACAGTACTATTCTTATGGTGTAACACAGAGTAAAAAGCATGTGCCCTTTCTTCTCGACTTTCACTCCTGATACACATATGGGGGAGGGGACAGGCCAGCTGTATAACTGTGCCTAGACACAGCGTGCTGAGCGCTAACTGTATAACAGCATCTGTGAACTAAGATTATTATGTCAGCATCTGCACGCCTACATTTAAGTGCATCCTCTCACCAGTGGTGTAGCTCCAGGGGGACCTTGGGGGCCTGGCCTCCCAAAAAATTGGATCCGGGGCCCATGGTTTGGCTGGCAGGGGTTCCCAACCCCCGCCAGCCAAGGTATGTGCGGTTGTAGCGGGGAGAGGTTTGCGGCAGGGAGGCAGGCCAAACTGTGCCCCCCCCCCATCCACTTTGGGATCCGGACCCCCCCCAAACATTGCGGTCTGGCTACGTCCGTGCCTCTTACGACACATCAATTGCAGGAGTAAATGCGGTCATCTAATTGTAGCGATTTAACGCATAAATTACAGTATTCTGAGAAATCTTGGTGCCACCCATGCTTGTCCCCTCTAAACACCCCTCCCCTGCATTTACACGCTAAAGTCATACACGTCATTTATAGACCAGCGCTGAAAGCGTAGTTACACGCTTAAATGCTAGTATTCTATCACTTAAACACGCAAATGACGCTTAAATTTAGGCTGAAGAACAACAAATATGCTTTTATTAAAATTGCTTGAGATGGCCACGTTTCTTCGGGGGGGGGGGCAGAAAATAAAGGGGATTTAAAGTTACACTTCCCCTTAGTGAAGGCAAAGAAACGGTGGCACCAGCCACAGTACCCCAGCCAGTGAATAGACATTCACTAAGGGGAAGGGCGAGTTTAAATTTCCTTTGAGTTGCTGCCCCCCTGAAGCAGACTGCCATCAGCGAAGTGTGGCCACGTTGGGCAATTTTAATAATAAAAGTATATTTTATAAATTTAAACTCTTCGATGGATCCTTGTTCTTCTGTGGATCACAACTGCCTCTCTTTGTGCAGTGATGATTACATTTAGATGTCATGCTGAGTTTAAAGGGGGTCTGGACAGATTCGTGAAGGAAAAGTCCATTGATCATTATTAAATTTTGGGGGTTTGCCAGGTTCTTGGGCCCTGGATTGGCCGCTGTCAGAGACAGAGTGCTGGGCTAGATGGACCTTTGGTCTTTTCCCAGCGTGGTAGTGCTTATGTACTTATAAGTAAACGATTGCTTACACTCCGTCCCTTTCATCGATTCCTGCCATGCCAATACTGACACACGCACAGAACAGATATCCATTCCCAACACACCCGCTCCCGTTAAACTCGCACTGAGATGCACAGGCAGTATAACCGCCCCCCCCCCCCCCCCTCCATCCAAGCACACCACCCAGAATATAAACCCACATCTGCACCACCACGGATGGGCATCCATGGTCCTCGCGGGCCACAACCAAGTCCGATTTTCAAGATTTCCACAATGAATACTCACGAGATTTGATCTGCATCTACCTCTTCCATCGTATGCAAATAGATCTCATGCATATTCACTATGAAAATCTTAGTTGTTGCCCATCCCTGCCACAAAACATACATCTATTTCCCAGTACAATCAGAACTATCGATACACACACCCGCTTCTAGTGCAAAGACACGGCAGCGTTAAGATCACAATAGTTATGTCCTAGCAACAAGGCTGCTGATGGTGGTTTGGAGGCGGGGATAGTGCTGGGCAGACCTATACGGTCTGTGCCAGAGCCGGTGGTGGGAGGTGGGACGTAGTTGGGAGGCGGGGATAGTGCTGGGCAGACTTATACGGTCTGTGCCAGAGCCGGTGGTGGGAGGCGGGAATAGTGCTGGGCAGACTTATACGGTCTGTGCCAGAGCCGGTGCTGGGAGGCGGGACTGGTGGTTTGGAGGCGGGGATAATGCTGGGCAGACTTATACAGTCTGTGCCAGAGCCGGTGCTGGGAGGCGGGGATAGTGCTGGGCAGACTTATACGGTCTGTGCCAGAGCTGGTGGTGGGAGGCGGGGCTGGTGGCTGGGATAGTGCTGGGCAGACTTATACGGTCTGTGCCAGAGCCGGTGGTGGGAGGCGGGGCTGGTGGTTTGGAGGCGGGGATAATGCTGGCCAGACTCATACGGTCCGTGCCAGAGCCGGTGGTGGGAGGCGGGGCTGGTGGTTGGGAGGCGGGGATAGTGCTGGGCAGACTTATACGGTCTGTGCCAGAGCCGGTGGTTGGGAGGCGGGGAGAGTGCTGGGTAGACTTATACGGTCTGTGCCAGAGCCGTGGTGGGAGGGAGGCGGGGATAGTGCTGGGCAGACTTATACGGTCTGTGCCCTGAAGAGGATAGGTACAAATCAAGGTAGGGTATACACAAAAAGTAGCACATATGAGTTTATCTTGTTGGGCAGACTGGATGGACCGTGCAGGTCTTTTTCTGCCGTCATCTACTATGTTACTATGTAATTGCTGGGGGCAACAGTGCTGGGGCCCGGGACCTGCAGCACACAGGGAGCAGCCTAAATATCACAGCAGTGAGCTGAGAACCAGGAAATCCAGGGTTCAAATTCTGTTCCTCCCAATGACATTGCTAGTGGCCTGGGCAAGTCACTTCACCCTCCTGAGGCAGAAACAGGAGGCCTCATTTACTAATGTGTATTAGCCTTGTAATGGGTTGTAATGTGCATTCATGCAATTTATTTGCTTCCTTAACAAGCAGAGCCCACTCAGAACAACAAGACTTGCATTACCAAGGTTTATTAAAGTGTAAGCCCTCCATGGATGGGGAAATAAGTTCAGAGGAGTAGCTTCTGGGGCTAAATGCTCATGCCCACCCCTCCTGGGGGTTCCCTCAGACCACAGAAATGCCGAAAGCGAGCAAACCACCCCTCTCCAATCGTCACACCCACTCTCCAGCCTCACTCTCCAGCGCCCCCCCCCCCCCATCCCCAAAGAAAAAAAAAACTTTCTCGAAGTACACAACCCACCCCAGCCACAGGAGAGAAGTGCCAAATAGGAGTCATGAGCCCCGGGCGTTGGAAATAGTATCAAAACAACAAGCTGTGCTATGGAAGGCAAACAGGAAAATTACTGCAGCAAAACAGCCACAAAAATAGAATGCGATTAAAAAAAAAACAAAACAAAAAAACAAAGCATCCACACAAGCTGATGAGCTGACAGCAGGGATGCGCGCTAAGCCCAAGAATACAGGCATCGAGACACATACGTAAATGTAATCCACAGGATGGGGGAAGCAGATGACACCGTGAACAAAGTTCCCTGTGTGTTCAGAGCTGTGTCAATATGAATATACAAATTCTAGTGAAATGTGTTCGTCTCACATTGAAATAAGCCACACATCCTGTTTCTGGGGAGGCGGCAGGAAATCGAGAGGCCAGAACGGACGGGAAGTGTAGAAGCGGCTGTCGGATGAGGGCTGCCCCAGCCTAAAAAGATCCACAGTGCGGTAGATGTGCAGGAGGCAGAAAAAGGCGCATTTCAAACTCCTTTTGTGCCAGGCCAGAGACTATGAACCGGCCACAGCCCAGAAATGGGCTCCAAGCATACTGAAAAGTTAGGAAGCTCTGGATACTATTTTAAAATTACAATACACTGTGGATTTTAGACCTAGATGGGCCAGCACAGAAGTGTACCCAGCAAAACACATCATATCATGTGCTGTAATATACTCCGAGGCATTCCCTGGTCTCGCCAAGAACCACCCTCTCCTGTCTAAGGTCTTCACGGAAGGGATTCCCTCATTTACACCTCCATTACAACTGATACTGGCTTACAAACATAGGTTCTAGAGAAAAATACACCAAGGGCCTCCAAGAACGATTAACCAGCAAACCTTTAATGAGGGGCCCAACATGTTTCTGTGTGAACACTTTCATCTCGGGGGGGTCAGCGGTTTAAGAAAAATTGGGTGGAATACCGTCCATAGCCGCAAATAAGGCAGTCCCATCTGCGAGAAGGAGCAAAACCATATCAATGCAGGCGGATTTCCTTCACGCTGACAATTCTTTAAAATTAGTGGCCTTACTTTCTAACTCCTCTTACTCTCTTACCCTATCTATGTGTTTGTAATGGAAGACGTAAAGGATTGCTTTTCAACCGTGCTTTGATCGATAACGAACTCTGAAATCTTCTGTCTTTGACCGAAAGTAACTTTCCGTGTAAATACAAAAACAAGTTGGAAGATGAGAATTAATTTGGTATGCAAAGGGGAGGATGGTTCTTGTTTTCGGAAGTTCAGCCTGGCCACCTGGACTTGGAAAGCGTGTGACCACGTTCCCACAGTATGGCTTGTTTACCTAAACAGAGAAGCATTCTGTAATTTTCCTTAGGTCTGAACATGGAGTTCTGAGCCTAATAAAAAGGGGAGTTTCTTTCAGTGAAATTGGGAGCTCATCTGTGAGTAATGTACGTACTGCGCAGAGGAATTGTTCCTGGTCTAAAAAGCTCCTGGCTTTCGCTGTAACGGGCCCCCCCCCCCCCCCCAGCTGATGATAAGAGCCTGGATGATGTAAGGACCAGTGATGATTGTATGTATAGTGTATTATTGCTTGTTTTCCTGGTCTAAGAATTCTTAGCATTGCTTAGATGTAGAGACCAGTGATGTAATGATTGTTTATATAGCTAACCATTGTATATATCTTAATCATTGTAGATTTTAGCATCTCTAACAAAGGTTTCATTTATCTAATACGAATCCAAAAGAATCCACGGTAATTATTGAGTAGTCTGTGTCAGTGAGACAGGCTGTAAATCCATAGCAGTACAGTGTTTCATCTTTGCTTATACCCTAAACTCTCAATTAAAATGTTATATTACGTATTCCTCTGCCATTGTAAGTAGTATACTATGCCATACTTTGTATTATTTGAATGTTTGTATTGCTGTAATTGTCTACTGCTCTCGTTTGATTTATTCTTATTGTACACCACCTTGAGTGAATCCCTTCAAAAAGGTGGTAAATAAACCCTAGTAAATAAAATAAACACGGCCTGTGTCGGGTCCCTCATGAAAGGTTTGCTGGTTACTCATTCTCAGAGGCCCTCGGCGCTTTCCTCTGGTCTGCTTGCTTTCCTTACCGTCGATTCCCTTTATTTCATTGCTGCTAGAGAAAAATACAACAGACACCATGAAAACGTAAGAAAGCAGAAGGAATAGAATACAGATAAAGGGGAAATGGGACTTGATATACCACCTTTCTGAGGTTTTTTGCAAGTACATTCAAAGCGGTTTACATATATTCAGGTACTTATTTTGTACCGGGGGCAAAGGAGGGTTAAGTGACAAGTCACAAGGAGCTGCAGTGGGAATCGAACTCAGTTCCCCAGGATCTAAGTCCACTGCACTAACCCACTAGGCTACTCCTCCACAGCACTTACAACACAGCACTTATTAAAACAAAAACAAACCATTCAGTGGCGTTACCACTGTCCAGCACCTGATGTTACCCGTTCACACAGTGCATACAAAAGTATTCAGTGTTACTAGATAGCATGCACTTAACAGTACTGCTCGTGCGACCTGGGACGTATCCAGTGTTACTGTACAGACAGGACCTATAGCAGTACCTATATAGTTGTGCTATACACTCAGCATAATAGCCCTTCCCCAGTGCCCAGTTTTAATATAGACAGCGCCTACAAAACCATCCCTATAGATCATCACTAAGATCTTTACTGTACAGAAAGTACCTAAAAAGTATAGAGCAGTTATCTTTGTTATTTTTCCCAGAGGTTTGAGAGTCAAGATCATTATTGGACAACCTGAACAATGAGCATAGGAGTTTCCCCCCTCCAAAGAGGCAGTTGGCTTGGTGGCTTCCTCCTCCGATGTGGTCAACCTCGGCTGCTTACACACATTTAGAGAGTAGCTCATGTGACTAAGAGAGTCTACTGCCCCACGCTCTCTTACCCTAAATCCTACATTCTTCCCCAGCCCCTCTGCACGACACACTTCTCTAAACAAACTCTGACCAGTCTCAGTTCCACCCACCATTTCCACTGGTTCGAGGTCATCTTCTTGTCTCTACACTCAAAACCTTCAAGTCGGCCCTTGCTCCAGATTTTAAATCCCCCACCACCTAAATTTTCTGCAGAGGCTTACTGGCCTCTGGAACAGTTGTCCTATTTTCTTCCAGCACCACGTGACTCTTCAGCGAGTTTGAACTGCATGGTACCCGGATTTTCCTTCACTGCACTTTCACTCTCGTGAGGAAGGTGTGGGAGTCTGGGGGAAAACAGAGTTCAAACTTAGAGAGCGACACCGCACAGGCAGAAAGAGAACAACTGTTGCAGATGTAGTGTCAGCAGTAAGTCTTGCGACAAGGTTGGGGGTGGAGGGGGAAACTTGTATGGGGGAAGAATCAGGGAACCGCACTGAGCATGAAAGGCAGTCACCACTGGCCCTGGGGCCTTGCAATGGAGAAAGAACAAATAGAGAGGGTAATACAGCATACAACCAAAGTATACAAACAAGAAAAAAAAAAGCAACACTGGGCCTTCAAGACTAGGACAACAGGAGTACTTTATTGACAGGTTACCCGACAAGGGTCGTGTTTCGGCGTCAAATGACGCCTGCCTCAGGGGTCAAGATTTGGTTCTGCAGTATTTAAATTGTTTAGGTCAAATGCCTTAACACACTGGTGTGTTATCGTTGAAAATGTTCACTGCCACGCAAAAAAGTGCTCTTCTAAAAGCCTTCTCCTGTGCAAAGATAGCCTGTTAAAGCCTAGGTACGGTTTATAACCATCTCCCCTATTGACCCAGGGATGTCACTGTGCACGCACCTATAGAGTCCCTGGAGTCTGTTGGTACCAGGGCTCAGTCTACAATCATCTGCCCTATAGATCCACAACTGTGGACACAGCACCTATAGAGTTCCTTTGAGTCTGCCGGTAACAGAACTCAAGTCTACAATCATCTGCCCTACAGACCCCCAGCATGTGATAGGAACATAGTAAATGACGGCAGATAAAGACCTGTACGGTCCAACCAGTCTGCCCAACAAGATAAACTCATTTTACTTGATGTGCGATACTATATATATATATATATATATATATATACCTGAGTTTGATGTGTCCTTGCCATTCTCAGGAACTGACCGTTAGTCTGCCCAGCACTCTTCCTGTACTAAAAGTTTTGAAGCTAACATCAAAGCCCCTTAAAATTTACACTCAAGTCCATAACTATCTATTCAGTCATGTTCAGGGCATAGACCGTAGAAGTCTGCCCAGCACCGTTTCCCTTCCCAACTGCCAGCGTCGCCACCCAATCACCGCTAAGATTCCGTGACATGGACATCACTATACACACAGCACCTGTGGAGTCCCTGAGACCCAGTATGCAATCAACTGCCCTATAGATCCCCAACTGTGCACCCAGCACCTATAGAATCCCTTCGAGTCTGTCCAGTACAGTCTACAATCACCTGCCCTATAGACCCCCCCAGCATGTCACTGTGCACACAAGCACCTATAGAGTCCTCCGGTACCCAGGCTCGGACTACAATCACCTGCCCTATAGATCCCCAACTGTGCACCCAGCACCTACAGAGTCCCTGGGAGTCTATTCGGTACCTCCGCTCAGTGTACAATTAACCACCCTATAGACCCCCCCCCCCAGCATGTCTGTGCACACAAGCACCTATAGATTCCTCCGGTACCCAGGCTCAGACTACAATCACCTGCCCTATAGATCCCCAACTGTGCACCGAGCACCTATAGAGTCCCTGGAAGTCTATCCGGTACCTCCGCTCGGTGTACAATTAACCACCCTATAGACCCCCCCCAGCATGTCACTGTGCACACAAGCACCTATAGAGTCCTCCGGTACCCAGGCTCGGACTACAATCACCTGCCCTATAGATCCCCAACTGTGCACCCAGCACCTATAGAATCCCTTTGAGTCTGTCTGGTACCTGGACTCAGTCTACAATCATCTGCCTATAGACCCCCCAGCATGTCTGTGCACACAAGCACCTATAGATTCCTCCGGTACCCAGGCTCGGACTACAATCACCTGCCCTATAGATCCCCAACTCTGCACCGAGCACCTATAGAGTCCCTGGAAGTCTATCTGGTACCTCCGCTCGGTGTACAATTAACCACCCTATAGACCCCCCCCCCAGCATGTCACTGTGCACACAAGCACCTATAGATTCCTCCGGTACCCGGGCTCAGACTACAATCACCTGCCCTATAGATCCCCAACTGTGCACCCAGCACCTATAGAATCCCTTCAAGTGTGTCCAGTAGTCTACAATCATCTGCCCTATAGATCCCCAACTGTGCACCCAGCACCTATAGAATCCCTTCAAGTGTGTCCAGTACGGTCTACAATCATCTGCCCTATAGATCCCCAACTGTGCACCCAGCACCTATAGAATCCCTTCAAGTGTGTCCAGTACAGTCTACAATCATCTGCCCTATAGATCCCCAACTGTGCACCCAGCACCTATAGAATCCCTTCAAGTGTGTCCAATACAGTCTACAATCATCTGCCCTATAGATCCCCAACTGTGCACCCAGCACCTATAGAATCCCTTCAAGTGTGTCCAGTACGGTCTACAATCACCTGCCCTATAGACCCCCAGCATGTCACTGTGCACACAAGCACCTATAGATTCCTCCGGTACCCAGGCTCAGACTACAATCACCTGCCCTATAGATCCCCAACTGTGCACCCAGCACCTATAGAATCCCTTTGAGTTTGTCCAGTACAGTCTACAATCATCTGCCCTATAGATCCCCAACTGTGCACCCAGCACCTATAGAGTCCCTGGAAATCTATCCGGTACCTCCGCTCGGTGTACAATTAACCACCCTATAGACCCCCCCAGCATGTCACTGTGCACACAACACCTATAGAGTCCTCCGATACACGAGCTCAGACTACAATCATCTGCCCTATAGATCCCCAACTGTGCACCCAGCACCTATAGAGTCCCTGGAAGTCTATCCGGTACCTCCGCTCGGTGTACAATTAACCACCCTATAGACCCCCCCAGCATGTCACTGTGCACACAACACCTATAGAGTCCTCCGATACACGAGCTCAGACTACAATCATCTGCCTATAGATCCCCAACTGTGCACCCAGCACCTATAGAATCCCTTCGAGTCTGTCCAGTACGGTCTACAATCATCTGCCCTATAGACCCCTAGTATGTCACTGTGCAGCCAGCACCTATAGAGCCCCTTGGAGTCAGTCCGGTACCTGGGCTCGCTCAACCCACAATCAATCATCCCCTATTCGGTACCCGATGCCCCTACATACGCCCCCCCAGCTGCCCTGCTCCCCTCCCCGCAGGGTGCACGCGCGCGGCCTTACCGGGTTCCTGCTTTGTCCCCCATGGCGCGAACTCAAGCCGCTCGCGCGTTGCCGCGAGCCCAGCAGACACTGCGATTGGCCGCCTCCCTCTCAGCGCCTTCGCCAGCGTTCTAAAGGCTCCGGTCGCGAGCCGCCAAAGAGCGGAAACCGCCGGGGATCACAGAAGAACAGCTCCAATTGTAGCCATCGCCAGCCCGACCTCTGACTGGCGGAGACGACGGCCAATTGCAGCGCGCACCGCGGCCAACGGGCCAATGGGCAGTGGGGCGGGCCTGGGCCTGACACTGGGCGGCTGCTGCTGCTTCTCCTGCCACCGCCTGCCTCCGCGAGAAGGGGGTGGGGTCCTTGCTTCACCAGCGCGCGGGTAATGCGATTGGCTGAGGAAGCTGCTTTATGACGTCGCGCAAATGGCATCGAATGGCCGATTGTGACGCCACAGAGCCTTCTTTTCTAACAATACTAGGGATTCTGCAGCAGACAAGGAAAAGAAAACTCATTGTTCCACCAACCCGAGGAGGCAGGACCATTGCCCCATTGCATGCAGGGATAAGTAGTTCTTCATGACATCAGCACTAGCAGCCTCTATTCAGGAAATCTAGACTGCCCCAATTTGTCTGCCCTATTTTGACTGTACATTTGTCCTTTAGATTGTAAGCTCCTCGAGCAGGGACTGGCCTTCTCTGTTAAACTGTACAGCGCTGCGTAACCCTAGTAGCGCTTTAGAAATATCAAATAGTAGTAATAGTAGTAGTAGTATAAACCCATAAAGGTCAATATAACTAATCCAAGGACCTGCTCTGGCTGAGCAGGACCGTGAGGGACTGATGTGGTACTGGCAAACCTCTGTACTGGCCCCTGGACCTAGTAAATTCTGGTTTTGGTTTCATCTAAGCTTACCAGATTTTTTGTTTGCAAATGTGAGACACCACAGCAGCGCCCCCCCCCCCCCCCCAAATGTATAATTAAAATAAAAACTATAATCCTTTATATCTTAAAGGTACCTTCTTTAATGTGAAGGGCAATTCTATAACGGGGCACCTGCATCTACATGCCCTGCCCTTTGTATGCATAAATATGCAGAATACTGTCACTTATGCGTGTGTGCACATTTTACAGTGTGAAAGTGACAGCAGGGCGATTAAATGGCACAGTGCATACATTCAAGGGGGCTGCCTACAGCTGGGAAAAGCTTGAGCGAGCTCCCGCTTACACGAGTAACCTGCAGAAGACTGTCAGTTATGTGCATGTGCATCCCTGCTGCATTTACATGACCACAGTTACAGCAGGTCTATGGCTGGTGTCATTGAGGGGCGTGTAAATGTTATCAGAGGTCGATACCGGGTTATGCTACTATTCTGTAACCGGTGCCCAGATGACGCTATGAAATAGGCTTTCACTCTGCGGCATCAGGGTGCCAAAAAAAATGGAGGTGATCACTTATAGAATTCCTTAGGATCCAGTAGCAAAGGGGCTCAATGTAAACTTTCATGTATTCAGGTTCTCTCATATCTTGCTCCCTTTTCTCTCTGGTGTCTTCCTCCATTTTCATTTCTCTTTCAGCTCTGTCTCTTCCTTTATTATTTCTTTCCTTCACTTTCTCTCTTGTATATCCATTTCTGCCCATTTATCTTGATGCCCTCCGTTTTTCCCGGTCTCCTTCCCATTCCTCCTCTCTCATGAGTCTTCCACCTGGGAAGGGTAGATAGTGGGGTTCCACAGAGGTTTGTGCTGGGACCGCTGCTTTTTAACATATTTATAGATGAACTAGAAATGGGAATAACTAGTGAGGTAATTAAATTTGCCGATGACACAAAGTTACTTGTGACCTGGCTTGGCCACTGTTTGAAAAACAGGATACTGGGCTAGATGGATCATTGGTCTGACCCAGTAGGGCTACTCTTATGTTCGTAGGAGTTCCAGAATGTTGATACTCTTTGACATTCTGCATGGAATCTTGCTATTTATTATGATTCCGGAATCTTGTTACTCTTTGGGGTTCTGGAATCTTGCTGCTCTTGAGATTCTGCCGGGTATTTGTGACCTGGATCGGCCACTGTTGGAAACAGGATACTGGGCTAGATGGACCATTGGTCTGACCCAGTAGGGCTACTCTTATGTTCGTAGGAGTTCCAGAATGTTGATACTCTTTGACATTCTGCATGGAATCTTGCTATTTATTATGATTCCGGAATCTTGTTACTCTTTGGGGTTCTGGAATCTTGCTGCTCTTGAGATTCTGCCGGGTATTTGTGACCTGGATCGGCCACTGTTGGAAACAGGATACTGGGCTAGATGGACCATTGGTCTGACCCAGTAGGGCTACTCTTATGTTCGTAGGAGTTCCAGAATGTTGATACTCTTTGACATTCTGCATGGAATCTTGCTATTTATTATGATTCCGGAATCTTGTTACTCTTTGGGGTTCTGGAATCTTGCTGCTCTTGAGATTCTGCCGGGTATTTGTGACCTGGATCGGCCATTGTTGGAAACAGGATACTGGGCTAGATGGACCATTGGTCTGACCCAGTAGGGCTACTCTTATGTTCGTAGGAGTTCCAGAATGTTGATACTCTTTGACATTCTGCATGGAATCTTGCTATTTATTATGATTCCGGAATCTTGTTACTCTTTGGGGTTCTGGAATCTTGCTGCTCTTGAGATTCTGCCGGGTATTTGTGACCTGGATCGGCCACTGTTGGAAACAGGATACTGGGCTAGATGGACCATTGGTCTGACCCAGTAGGGCTACTCTTATGTTCGTAGGAGTTCCAGAATGTTGATACTCTTTGACATTCTGCATGGAATCTTGCTATTTATTATGATTCCGGAATCTTGTTACTCTTTGGGGTTCTGGAATCTTGCTGCTCTTGAGATTCTGCTGGGTACTTGTGACCTGGATCGGCCACTGTTGGAAACAGGATACTGGGCTAGATGGCCCATTGGTCTGACCCAGTAGGGCTACTCTTATGTTCGTAGGAGTTCCAGAATGTTGATACTCTTTGACATTCTGCATGGAATCGTGCTATTTATTATGATTCCGGAATTTTGTTACTCTTTGGGGTTCTGAAATCTTGCTGCTCTTGAGATTCTGCCGGGTATTTGTGACCTGGATCGGCCACTGTTGGAAACAGGATACTGGGCTAGATGGACCATTGGTCTGACCCAGTATGGCTACTCTTGTGTTACGTTCTTATTCAAAGTTGTTAAATCACAAGAGGAATGTGAAAAATTGCAAGAGGACCTTACAAGACTGGCCATCCAAATGGAAGATGACGTTTAATGTGAGCAAGTGCACAGTGATGCATATAGGAAAGAGGAACCCAAACTATAGCTACACGATGCAAAATTCCACATTAGGAGTCACCGCCGAGGAAAAAAACCTAGGTGTCATCATTGATGATACGTTGAAACCCTCTGCTCAGTGTGCAGCAGTGGATAGGAAAGCAAATAGAATATTAGGAATTATTAGAAAAGGAATGGAAAACAAAAAATGAAAATATTATAATTCCTTTTTATTACTCCATGGTGTGACCACACTTCGATTACTGTGTGCAACTCTGGTCACCACATATCAAACTTTTTTTTAAATTTTATTTATAACACTAAAATAACTTGCCAGAAATACAGACAAAATAATACAAGAATTATTTCAATCAGGTAATTCTATACTCTTCCTTACACCACAAAATAGGGAGAGTGAAACAAGACAAGGAGATCAATTAAACAACAGTAAACAAAGAAAATGTGGTATTAACCTGATTATCCCCAGTTATTATTTATCTGAATCATTATTCCACATTGATTGTCTGGTTGGCTTCTTCAAACCCAAAACGGTGTATAGTCAATTTATTTCGTTGGAAACATACTTATTGTCCAATATTAGTGGAAATAATACAAATGATTTCATTTTTTCTCTTTTAAAACCAGAAATTATTTAACAACACAAACACTTGAGTCTCTAATCCAATTCCCACCGCATATCAAACTGATTTAGCGGAATAAGAAAAGGTACAGAGAAGGTCAACAAAAATGATAAAGGGGATGGGACAGCTTCCCTGTGAAGAAAAGCTAAAGAGGCTAGGTCTCTTCAGCTTGGAGAAGAGACAGCTGAGGGAAGATAAGATTGAGGTCTATAAAATACTGAATGGAATGGAACGGGTAGACATAAATTGCTTATTTACTGTTTCCAAAAATACAAGGACTAAGGGGCACCCAATGAAGCTAAGTAGTAAATTTAAAACAAATCGGAGAAAATATTTCTTCACTCAACTCTGGAATTTGTAGCCAGATAGCTTAGCAGGGTTTTAAAAAGGTTTGGATAATTTCCTAAAAGTCCATAAGCCATTATCAAGATGGACTTGGGAAAATCCACTGTTTATTTCTAGGTTACGCAGCATAAAAATTGTTTTACTCTTTTGGGATTTTGCCAGATACTTGTGACCTGGATTGTCACTGTTGGAAACAGGATACGGGGCTCGATGGACTTTCCATCTGTCCATGTATGGCAACACTTATTGTCACGAAACGCCTACCACTCACTTGGAGTTAACCCCGCAGCCACCTAGAGAGTCTGTCCCCAGCACTGCTCAGGCCCACCTGCACCTGGGCACGGGCTCTATACTAGCCAACCATCCACCCCATGCACTAGGTTCCACTTGCCTCTGGGCGAGTCTTCCACCCCACAAGTTATTCCTGGGTGATTTCTAGGACACTGGGACCACACCCCCAGGGGTCCTACAGTTCCCAGAAAGCACTCAAAGTCCCAAAACACAAACTACCAGGATTCTTAGTCAGTCCAGGACAGCACAGCTAATATACTACTGGTTTATTGTCATAGAACTTGAACAGTGAACAGAAAAAGGTGAAATCAGCAAACAATAACAGGTAACTGAATACGGATCACTTATATGGATCAATTATAAAACTATCTAATGAGTTTACTACCTGAGAAGTACCTAGGGAGTTCAGGAAATATAGCTGCTTAGAGATTATAAAATATAACTGCTCATAGGACCTCAGTAAATGGATCTTTCTCTCTCCGCTCCCTGGCTGAGACGGGGGAAAATCCAGTACCTCCTAGCTAGATTTGAACTCCAGGGCCAATCAATGCCCTGAGAACCAACTTTGAAAGTATCCTGGCTAAATGGTACTGCAAATTGCCTTTCCATACGTTTAAACTGCAAAAACTTTAAAACCTAAAACAAGTGCCATCTGCTGGCCAATTAGGAGAAATGCATGTCATCAGTAAAAATAATACAGTTCACAGGCTTAGGAACCCACTGTTTCATCACACTTATGTTCTTATTGTCTTGATTTCTCCAATGGGTATGCTTCTTCCTTTACACACAATCTCTCTCCCCTCCCCCCCAGACCAGCATCCCCAACTCTCTCTTCCCTCTAACCCCCTCCTCCGTTGCCTAAAATCACCACCTACCTTTCCTTTCCTCTCCTCTTTCCACTCCAATATCTCCATCTCTTTCTTCTATCCCCTTCCAGTCCAGGATCTCCACCCCTCTCGCTTTTCTCCTTCCAGTCTAACATCTCTACCTCTCTCTTATTTACTCCCCCTTTCAAATCAGCATCTCCCCTCTTATCACCCACTTTCTTGGGTCTGTCCCCTCCTCTGAAACGTTCTTTCGTATCATTGATCAGTGTCAGCATTAAAAAGAAAAGCAATGCACCACAGAACCTTTGCTCAAGCACGCTGCCAGTCTCTACCAGGTCCTTCTCCCTTTGATGCAGGGCCGGTATTAGGGGGTGCTGGCGTGGGAAAGGTGCAATTATGGATGGACAGAAGAATGTGATTTAGCAACTTAAGGGAAAAATATATTGTGAGAACAGAGAACTGAATGCTCTCACAAGAGATAAGTGCTGAAGTAATGTGAAGCCTTGCTTAACGCAAAAGGTATATAAACAATTGAATCAGAGCATTACGTTGGAGAGGCAGAGGCAGACCACATGTTTGTGACCCTTGCTCTCCACATGAGAAACTAGCATTTGTAATTGTAACTTTCTCTTGGTAAGAAATTAAAGAATTGTTTTTCTCATAAAACGTGGCCTTCCTAATCTTTTATCTCTCTAAATTGTGGGTGGTTGGCGAGTACTAATTTGGGGAGGTGATAGAAAGACTAGATATATAAAAACAGTGGCAAACCAGGGGCATGGTTGTGGATGGGCCTCTGTCGGCCTTTCTGAGCTCAGGCCCACCTAGTCCGAACGCCAATCAGGTGCTTTTCAGGCATGTGCAGGAAGCACTTGTGTGAGCCCACTGCAGCTACTATTAACCTAGTGCTCTAGCCTCCAACAAGAAGCACTTGTGTTATGTCCATGTCATGTTTTAGTGATGTTGTGTTTCTGTGGTCGGGCGTTTATGTTGGTTCTGTGGGGTAGGCTTTTCTAGAAAGGTGAGTTTTTAAGTTTTTTGCGGAACTTTAGGTGGTTGCTCGTGGTTTTCAGGTCTTTTGGTAGTGCGTTCCATAGTTGTGTGCTTATGTAGGAAAATCTGGACACATATAAAACCTTGAATTGCTAAATAGAGGCGGTGAATGCTGATACAGGGAAGTTGGGTTTGGAATTAACCCTTCGTCCCTTGATTAGGCCATCTACGATCACGTTGGATTCAATTTGGACAGCTCTGGACTCTATGGACCATGTATGTGCCGTCCTGTCCCCTACCATTATGAAAACATATGGCAGAAATTCAAAACTGAGAACGTGTCTCAACAAGCAGCTCAGATAAAGTGATTTATCTGGTCAAGTACAAGTAAAAACAGTTCAAATATCTATGGCTCGAGATAAGTTGATGTTTCAGTGTAAAATGGAGAACTTTGATAACTACACAAGACGATGGAAGCTCAGGTTATTGAATTTTCCTCAAGTATTGACTAGTACAGTGTTTCCCAAGTCCGGTCTTGGGGCACCCCGTGCCAGTCGTTTTCAGGATACCCACAATGAATATGCATGAAAGCCATTTGCACATAATGGAGACAGTATATGCAAATCAAGTTCATAAATATTCATTGTGGATATCCTGAAAACCTGACTGGCAAGGGGCACTCCAGAACCGAACTTGGGAAACACTGGACTAGTACTCCTAAGGCACGAATATGCATGAGATAAAATTTGCATACCATGGAGGTAGGGCATGCAGATTTGTTTCATGCATATTCATTGTGGGTATCCTGAAAACCTGACTGGCTAGGTGTGTCCTGAGGGATTGTTATACCAGTTCTTAAAGGAGTGCTTTACCTCCAATTCATAACATTTTTTATATTCTTAATCCACAAAGGGCTCAAGCCTCCACCTCAAAGTTCTCCAGTGGATGTCTCATCTGGTAGTTTAAACTTAACAGATATTTTAGTGAGTTCAGTGGAAGAGGCTTCAGGGTGGTCGACTCTAGGTGCTTGTCTTTCTTCAGGGCAAAAAAAGCCTTGCTATGTTTTCTTTTTTCATTCTACAGGCTGTAATTTTCTGGGTGGTAAAATATCATTCTTCCCTGATGTTTCCGAGTGGACACAAAGCAGGCCATGCTAGCACAGAAACCATACTTAGCTCTGCACAGAGCCTCCGACACTAGATCAGTGACTACGCACAAATAAGACACCTCAGTTGGGTAGCAGCAGAGGGTCTGACAGATCTACTCCAACCTGTCAGCTTCAGATTCATCCACTTCTCCCTGACCCACCCGGAAATAAGAGTTAGAGACCTATACAATTCAAGCTCCTCTTGTTGACCTATAAATGCATTCACTCTGCAGCCCCTCACTACCTCTCCACCCTCATCTCTCCCTACACTCCTTCCCTAGGCAAATCTCTCCTAATTGCACCCTTCTCCTCCATCGCTAACTCCAGACTACACTCCTTCTATCTCGCCGCACCTTATGCCTGGAATAGGCTTCCTGAGCCATTACGTCTAGCTCCATCCCTGGCTGCCTTCAAATCCGGGCTAAAGACCTACCTGTTTGATGCTGCTTTCGACTCCTGACTCGTAACTTTTATCTTATCCTTATGTGTCCTTCTGGCTGTCCTTCCCTTATCCTTTTTGGTCCTGTCTGTTTGTCCTGATTTAGATTGTAAGCTCTTTTGAGCAGGGACTGTCTTCTTCATGTTCAATTGTAAAGCGATGCGTACGACTGGTAGCGCTTTAGAAGTGATTTATAGTAGTAGTAGAGACCTAAAATCATGTGTCTTTAAAAAGATAAACCCAGCCAAGCCTGGCCTCAACTGTATTACCACCCCAGACCACATTTTCTGGTCATTAACAGATCTCTAGGAAAACATTTCTCACAAAGAGCCCCCCACAATGCCTTCAATGAACTGCAGAAGTAATAAAAATGTCAAACCAACTTCGATCAGAATTTTATTAGATTAATTTAATACATATGTGACTGGTTTGAGAGAGCTCAGCTCCCTCTATTGCATCAACACAGAATGAGCCAAACATTCAGCGACCACACTACCTGTTCGTTAACAGGTTACAGTACCACCGTGGTGTTCATTTTAAAGCCACAGAGAACTGATGTATTTGCAGAGAGGTAAAAACAGAGCACGAGAAAACAAAATTTACATCTGAAAAAGGAGCATGTGATTACTTGCGTAATTAACAGGTTAGTAAATGTTCATGTTTAATACGTGGGGTTCCCCTCACATCACAGCAAAATGACAGAAGAGAGAAAAAAAAAAAAAAAGAGAGACTGCCAGACTGGAAGATTAATTCCTAGACAGTGAGGGCTTGAAAATTTCAACGGATGCCCAATTTTGCACTGCACCAGCTTCAAACTTCAGGAATTTGCTCTGAGTCTAGGATACATCCGTGTGGCCTGGCATGGCACTGCCTCCTCTGCACAGAAACACAGAAAACCGAGAAGAGGGCTCCCTTCTTCCCCCACATCACCAAAAGCAGAAACCTTCTCAGAGCTGGAGAGGTTGAAAACTAGTTAACAGTATTAAACAGCTAATACCAAAATGACAACCGTGGGGGGGGGGGGGGGGGGGGGGGGGGGCAGGCAGAAAGGACTAATGAACAGAAAGCACAGACAGACTATCCTCCACACCAGTCATTTAAAAACACACCTGGCACTCAGGCCTGCAGATGTGGGCCTTACTACGTGTCGGTTCTTATAACATCAATGGAAGGAAAATGTCAATGCACAGCCTGGCAAACTGAGAAAAAACAAAATAGGAAGATGGAACAGAAAGACAACTTTTCTAATAAATAAAAAGTGATCCATGGCTCCTGCAGCAGATCTGGGGTCCCAAAGCAGGGGTACTAACGGACCATGTACTCCTTCCGCTTGTTCAGCCGCACCTGGCAGAAGGAGAAGCCGCCAAGCACCACATAGATTCCAGCAGCGATGAAACAGTTATAGCTGACCTGCTCGTACAGGCGGTAAATCTTCTCTGGTGGATGATCGCTGGTGGAAGGAAAAAAGGCAAGACAGAAAAGCTTGTGTTAACACCTGAGGAAGTAATACCTATTCAACAATACAAGTCAGTGTCTATCTACGAGGCCCAGAGCTGGACTGACAAGGGGTGCCATAAGTGAGATACACTGGCAGAGATGTGTGCAAAAAGGCGGGGGAGGGGAAGGGTCTCTGCTCTAATATCAAGGGGTGCATGAGCAAAGCTACTGAAAACCTTTTGGTCATTTTATATATTTTGTGTGTGTACAATGTGCAGTATATCAAGCAACTTATATTAAACTAGTAAAAAAGGCCCGTTTCTGTGAGCAATGAAACGGGCGCTAGCAAGGTTTACCTGCGCCAGCATCGGGAGGGCGCAGGACGGCAACGTGGGGAGGGTGCAGGCGGGTAGATTTTTTTTGGCAGGCGGCAGCTTCGGGGTCCCGGCGGATCAGGTGTTCGGACGGCACTCCTCTCCCTGCGTAGCTCGGTGTTTGTCGCTGTGAGTCGGGGGGGGGGAGGGTGGAGGCCCTGAGTAGGCCGTTGTTTCTCGCAGTGTGTCGGGGGGGGGGGGGGGGGTAGCGTCGGAGGACGGTGGAACTGGCGACTGGCTGAGTGTCATAGCCCCGCCCTCCACGTCATCACGTTGTGACACGAGGGCGGGGCATACACTCATGGGATCTTGCAACTACAAATCTGCATTTAGAATGTTGGGGTTGTGAATTATGTGTGGATGGGGCGTGGCTGAGGGCGGGTCTATGAGTGAGAGTGAGTGGTGCTGACAGCCTAGAAGACTACAGGGCTTCAGTGTTTCCCTGTCATACAGTGAGGTTCAGAACGTTGGAGGTGAGAATTATTTATACAGATGCCATGAACAGACCAACTCACTCTTCAAAATCAGCCGGTGTAAGTGGCACATCTTCAATCAGAACAGCCGAGTGAACGTTAAAGAAAATACCAAGGAGAACCTAGAAGAGAGAAAGAAACTTCAGCCAGGAAGCAAGTTATTTATTTATGAAATTTAACAAATTAAATCCAAGCAATGCTAGGAAGCAAGTTACGTCTGGTAATATTTACAACAGCTGTACAAAATAGTATATTTTACTATTCGGCTGAATAAAAATAATGAAAAATGTTCAGTCGAACACCAATACCTAATATGAATAATGGGAACTGAGTTTTAACATAACAAATAATATTTTTATTTTATTACATTTGTACCGCGCGCTTTCCCACTCATGGCAGGCTCAATGTGGCTTACATGGGGCAATGGAGGGTTAAGTGACTTGCCCAGAGTCCCACTAGCAACATTCCATGTAGAAGTCGGCCCTTGCAGATCACCAATGTGGCCGCGCAGGCTTCTGCTTCTGTGAGTCTGACGTCCTGCACGTACGTGCAGGACGTCAGACTCACAGAAACAGAAGCCTGCGCAGCCTTCTACATGGAATGTTGCTAGTGGAATAGCAACATTCCATGTAGAATCTCCAATAGAAGCAACATTCCATGTAGAATCTCCAATATTCCATGTAGAATGTCCAATAGTATCTATTTTATTTTTGTACCCTGCGCTTTCCCACTCATGGCAGGCTCAATGCGGTAGGCAATGGAGGGTTAAGTGACTTGCCCAGAGTCACAAGGGAGCTGCCTGTGCCTGCAGTGGGAATCGAACCCAGTTCCCCAGGTCCAAAGTCCACCACTCTAACCGCTAGGCCACTCCTCCACTCCAACGTGAAGCAACGTGAAATCAGAGATCAAGTGTTTATTTCAGTAGGACTTAGCACAGTAGAGCCCTAGATTATTCATATTCAAATTTAAATCACTATTAGGCCAAATACGAATAATGTATTCAGGGCACTATTTGGGGGCCAAATTTAATATTTACATCCTCCTACAATTCTTGATTCTTTTGATGAAGCCTTCCTAAAGGAGCTACCAGTGATCCACAAATCTAGGATGCTTTGACAATGTTTTTCCTGCACGATTATCAGGTGAATGCTCTCCGTCTCAGACTGACCTTCCCCAGGCCGGAACTGGGAAGTCTAAAGTAGTTCAAAAGCAGCAGTAGCAGCCCTGTATGCTCCAGAGTCTGTTTAACCTGTAAACAGAGCAGGTCGCCCTATCTCAGTTCATTCTCGACACAACCAGCCCCACCTGACTTATCCTACTCTGTGTTAACTGAGAGACAAAGGGGGACAGCAGCCTAATGGAATGCCAAAAACAGCCCACAGGGTCCTTCCTCAAAGGACTCCTGCCAGACAATAGTTCCACCAGGGATAGCCAGCTTACATCTTGTTTGACTGAAATGTCACTTTGTGAAGTTTGAGAGAGTATGATGACATGATTAAGATTTCTTTCCACTGCCTCTGTAGACAGCAGAGTCACCATTTCCCTACAGCAACGAAAGGAGAAGTCCACAATCCACTATGAACAAGGTGACTCTGCTAAGAGGAAATTAATGCAACATGGAAAGAGAAATACGGGGGGCTCAGAGATCTCCAAATGGTAGCAGTCAGGCACTGGGGATCAAACCCAGCCCTGGGAATGAGCCCCCTTTTTGGTCGGAGGGACCAAACACGCCAGCCTCACCTCCCAATCCACTGCTATACCCAAGTATTATCAATCAGTTAAAAGGTCAGTGAAACAAGAAAAGGAGTGTGGGTATCACCAAAGCAAAATCACATGCCCAGCACCCCACAACCCCAGGGGAGAAACAGCCACAGATACTGGGACACAGGCAATGGGAAGAATAGGCCAAGAGGATCCCCCCATCCCAGGAGTGGTAGAGTAAGTAAATATCAAGACAAAAGCAATGGGCTGAGGGTGAGCAGTGGAGCTCTCATGTATTTATTTATTTATTATTACATTTGTATCCCCCATTTTCCCACTGATTGCAGGCTCAAAGTGGCTTACATAATACTGTAGTAAAGCTACAATGCGAGAAATACAATTTTGCAAATTGAGAGTAAGATTGGAATAACAGTTTAAAAAGCAATATGTATTGAGAATAAGTTAGAATTAACGTAAGTACATAAGTAATGCCACACTGGGAAAAGACCAAGAGGCATATTTTCAAAGCACTTAGCCTCCCAAAGTTCTACAGAAACCTATGGAACTGGAAGGCTAAGTGCTTTGAAAATATGCCTCCAAGGGTCCATTGAGCCCAGCATCCTGTCCCCGACAGCGGCCAATCCAAGCGAGCTTCCCAAACGTACAAACACTCTATACATGTTATTCCCGGAATTGTAGATTTTTCCCCCATTTTAGTAGCGGTTTATGGACTTGTCCTTTAGGAAACCGTCTAACCCCTTTTTAAACCCTGTCAAGCTAACTGCCTTCACCATGTTCCCCGGCAACGAATTCCAGAGCCGGCAACGAATTCCAGCAATAGATTAAAAGATAATAACTTGTAACATTCAATCAGGGCCAGCTTCTGGGGAGCATCAAGAAGTAGCAACAGATCTTGACAGCCACATAAATTCGTAGGGAAGGACATAACACATTGAGCCTGCAAACAGGTGGGAACATGTGGGATACAAGTGCAATAAATAAATACAGGGGTGGTGCTGGGGCTGATCATGACTGCTGGAGGGGGGGGGGGCAAGGGGGGCCTATGGATTGATGGGGGGGGAGGGAGTAAGGGCTGAAGGTTTGTCCAATATCCCTGCACTTGCTCTGCATTAACCCCTTCCCTCCCAGCCTGTCCCCTCACCAGCATGATCACTCCCCAGATGCTGAGGACGATCCCGCAGGCCGCCAGCTTCGGACCGCAGCACAACAACGACGACATGACAGCGACTCCCGTCTCTCTCGCTGCTGCTGCTGCTGCTGCTTCCCTTCCTCTGAGCGCGCGCGCGTACGTACCTACGTACGTACCGCCCTAATAGAATGAGCGCGCGCACGAGTAACCACACCTCCGACGCGTCGCGCCCAGTCAAGGGATTCACAGTACCCTCGCTGATGACGTCAGAACGTGTCAGGTACGTACCGCCCTCCTAGGGAGGGAGTAGGCGCGCACGTCACGTCACGTCCCTCCTCGCGGCGTGGAACCTCCCTCGCTTACCACCACTTACCGAGGAGGGGAACCACCTCCTTCTTGGCCACTTAAGGAAGCCCCGACTCCTGCTTTAGACGTTGTCTGTGTCTCCTCTTTGATCATTATCAATGGAGAAGACACAGACAACATATAAAAAGGATGTCCCGGTCCCTTTCCAGCTATATGGCAACTCTGAAAAGAACACCCTCCCCCCTGGTGTTCATCAGATGGTACATTCCGCAAAGACGCCGAGCCCGGCGCGTGACCTATCGTCACGTCGAAGTCAGGTGACGCCACCACCCCTCTTCTTACGCCCCCTACTGAGCGAGGAGGAGGAGGGGCTGTTGAACTCAGGGTATCTTCACGTTGGCGCTGCGCCCTCTTCCGGTCACAGAGAGGAATACAGCCTCCTGTCAACTTTTCTTATACTACATGGCGCTAAATCCTACTTGTAGTAGATACACTATTAACAGTAGAGAGGTGGGTGGGGGTAGCCGTGTTAGTCCACTTTTAAAGGTAATCAATAGAAATCAAACAAAATAAAACATGGAAAAGAAAATAAGATGATACCTTTTTTATTGGACATAATAACTTAATACATTTCTTGATTAGCTTTCGAAGGTTGCCCTTCTGTGTCAGATCGGGTTCTACATGGAACGTTGCTACTCTTTGAGATTCTGATGTGGAATCTTGTCACTCTTTAGCAATCCGGAATCTTGCTATTCTTTGGGGTTCTACATGTAGAGAGGTGTGGTAGCCGTGTTAGTCCACTCTTAAGGTTATCAATAGAAATCAAACAAAATAAAACATGGAAAAGAAAATAAGATGATACCTTTTTTATTGGACATAACTTAATACATTTCTTGATTAGCTTTCGAAGGTTGCCCTTCTTCCTCAGATCGGAAATAAGCAAATCTGCTAGCTGACAGTGTATATAAGTGAAAACATTCAAGCATTACTATGACAGTAAAATAGATACCATTGGAGATTCTACATGGAATGTTGCTACTATTGGAGATTCTACATGGAATGTTGCTATTCCACTAGCAACATTCCATGTAGAAGGCTGCGCAGGCTTCTGTTTCTGTGAGTCTGACGTCAGACTCACAGAAGCAGAAGCCTGCGCGGCCACATTGGTGATCTGCAAGGGCCGACTTCTACATGGAATGTTGCTAGTGGAATAGCAACATTCCATGTAGAATCTATAGAAATCAAACAAAATAAAACATGGAAAAGAAAATAAGATGATACCTTTTTTATTGGACATAACTTAATACATTTCTTGATTAGCTTTTGAAGGTTGCCCTTCTTCGTCAGATCGGAAATAAGCAAATATGCTAGCTGACAGTGTATATAAGTGAAACAGCTAGCACATTTGCTTATTTCCGATCTGAGGAAGAAGGGCAACCTTCGAAAGCTAATCAAGAAATGTATTAAGTTATGTCCAATAAAAAATGTATCATCTTATTTTCTTTTCCATGTTTTATTTTGTTTGATTTCTATAGATTCTACATGGAATGTTGCTACTCTTGGAGATTCTACATGAAATGTTGCTACAATGGGAGATTCTACATGGAATGTTGCTACTATTGGAGATTCTACATGGAATGTTGCTATTCCACTAGCAACATTTCATGTAGAAGGCTGCGCAGGCTTCTGTTTCTGTGAGTCTGACGTCAGACTCACAGAAGCAGAAGCCTGCGCGGCCACATTGGTGATCTGCAAGGGCCGACTTCTACATGGAATGTTACTAGTGGAATAGCAACATTCCATGTAGAATCAATAGAAATCAAACAAAATAAAACATGGAAAAGAAAATAAGATGATACCTTTTTTTATTGGACATAACTTAATACATTTCTTGATTAGCTTTCGAAGGTTGCCTTTCTTTGTCAGATTGGAAATAAGCAAATGGTGGTAGTGGATAGGGTTACCATGGGTCCGGATTTACCCGGACATGTCCTTTTTTTGAGGACATGTCTGGGCAACCGGGCGGGTTTTGCCAGTCTGCCCGTTGGTCCAGATTTCTGGACCAACGGGCAGATTGCTAGCCTCCCCTCCCCTTATTACTGCCCTAGTAGTCTAGTGACCTCTTCCGCCTTCGGGGCACGAAAGAGCCCCCTCTTTCCTACCCAGAGCACTGCCCTGCATGCATCCTTCCTGTTGCTGAGCTCGGCGCCGATTCAAAATGGCCGCCGAGAGTTTAAGTGACCTCGCAAGACTTCAACTCTCGGCGGCCATTTTGAATCTACTACTACTACTACTACTTGACATTTCTAAAGCGCTACTAGGGTTACGCAGCGCTGTACAATTTAACATAGAAGGACAGTCCCTGCTCAAAGGAGCTTACAATCTAAAGGACAAATGTACAGTCAGTCAAATAGGGGCAGTCTAGATTTCGAATCGGCGCCAAGATCACCAACAGCAAGGATGCATGCAGGGCAGTGCTCCGGGCAGGAAAGAGGGGGCTCTTTCCTGCCCCAAAGAGGTCACTAGACCACCAGGGCAGTAGTAAGGTAAGGGGAGGGGGGTGACGGGGAGAGGGGGGTGACGGGGAGGGGGGTGATGGGGTGTGTGACAGGGGGGAGGGGAAAATGTGACAGGGGGCAGACCGAGGGTGTGATGGGGTAGAGTGAGGGCGTGAAAGAGGTGGGGTGGGTGTGGTGGGGCGGGGCATGTGTCCTTTTGGGGGGACAAAATATGGTAACCCTAAGGGTGGGTTAGGTGAGAGGGAGACAGGAGAGCAATACAATTTACAAGGCAATACAATTTTATGCTTTGTAATGGGCTAGAAAACCCAGATCTTTGTTAAGTCCCCAATAAAAAAAAAAAAAAGTAACATCTTATTTTCTTTTCCATGTTTTATTTTGTTTGATTTCTATTGATTACTATTAACAGTAAAAGTCCCGGTGATGACCCTGATTCCAAGAGCTACTTCTTCCCAATCTCCACCCCTTTTTTTCAAAGTGCTTAAATATGGGTAATGTTTGCATGCAGTTTTGCTAAAGATAGCAAGGTTACTAACAGTTCAACAGCTAGGACCGGCTAAAGAGGAAGAGGGTTTGATATCCGGCTTAGGCATCTCAGAGGAGGACGCTGTGGTGCTGACAGTGGATGATGCGTCTACTGTGGGATACTGTAGTTTCAGAAAATTTTCACTAATCATATGCGAACCTAATGTCAGATGTATTAAATCAGTGCAAGAAAATAATCACCTTGCAATATGTTTTATTGTGCTTTATTTCTATGAGAGAGAAACACCAAATTTGCCCCAGCTGAAAGATCAAGCCCAAATTTAGAAACCAAAGTACCTGCATATAATGTTGCAGTGGCGTAGCTACAGGTGGGTCATTTGCACCCAGGCCCACCCAAAATTGTGGGTCTCTTGATGTGTGGCTGGTGGGAATCCTCAAACCCCACCAGCTAAAGATTTCCTCCTTGTTAGGCAGCCAGTGCTCTGCCACACACCAGCCCCTCTGCAGGTGCGCAGTTTTCACCAGGCGGAAGCACTGAGCATGTACGGAGACCTGGTAGCGGCGTCTTGCTTCTGCTGTTTGGAAGAGCACTGGCTGCCCTGGGAGGTGGAAATCTTCAGCTGGTGAAGTTTGGGAATCTGCACCAGCTCGGGTATTTAATATTTTGTGTTTGAGGGTAGGGGGAGAGCAGAGTTGAGGGGGGCCAGAAGGGGCTGAATTCCGTGCCCATCCATTTTCGGCTCAGGCCCACCCAAGATTGGCTGTCTGGCTACGCGCCTGATAATGTGTCAATGTGTCTAGCAGTGGCGTTGCGAGGGCAGCTGACACCCGGGGCAGGTTGCCGCTGCGCACCCCCCCCCACCCCGGGTGCAGCGCGGCGCACCCTCCCCCCTCCGGAGCGCAACCCCCCCCCCCCCCGAGAACATACCTGGAAGGCAGTGAGGGGCGGGCGGGAGAGCCAATCCGCCGAGTGCACGCCGCTGGGGGGTGTCGGCGCCTCGCTGGTTCCCTGCTCACTCTGCCCCGGAACAGGAAGTAACCTGTTCCGGGGCAGAGAAAGCAAGGTACCAGCAAGGCGCCGACACCCCCCAGCGGCGTGCACCCGGGGCGGACTGCCCCACCGCCCCCCCTTCCTACGCCACTGGTGTCTAGTATTGCTACAGATATGATTAGTAGTAGTAACTACAAAACAATCGTAAAGTTATATTATTGTTGCCAAACCCTTTCATATTACCTGTCAATTCAAGACCAGACCTTACTAGTATCAAATTATCAGTGATTTTATATGCATCAGTTTTCAAAGCTGACCACCTACATCACTAATTTATTATCTTTGTCCTGTGGCCCAGGGTAAAGAAGGCATTGCATGGAAAGTAAAACTGAAACCATGCTCAACAAAAGTTATGATCATCACTCAAGACCATGGGTGACTTTTATACAGCGGGTGCTACCCTTAGCGGCGCTCTAAATGCGAAGAAGCCCATGGGAATAGAATGGGCTCATTTGCATTTAATGCACCACTAATCGATAGCACAGCTTTGTAAACGGAGCCCTGAGACCTAGGCAGGGCCGCTGAGAGACTGGGCTGGGCCCGGAGCCCCGCTGCCGCTGCTTCCCCCCTCCACCGGGCCGGGCCCCCTGCATTGAAATCACAGCACCTCTCACCTCCGTGTGAAAGCGCTGCAGGCAGCAGCAAATCGCCTCCCTTCGGGCCATCTTCTCTCCCTGTGTTCCGCCCTCGCGGAAGTTACGTCAGACGAAGGCAGGACACAGGGAGGGAAGGAGGCCCGAAGGAAGACGATCAGCGCTTTCACACGGAGGTGAGAGGCGCTGTGATTTCAATGCAGGGGGCCCGGTCCAGTGGCAGATGGTCGATGACGGAGGATGGTTGGGACTGCGGCGTCAGCCCCCCCCCCCCCTTGGAGGCCCGGGCCTGAGGAATTTAGTCCCCCCTGCCCCCCTCTCTGGCCCTAGGTCAGGAAAAGGTGAAATCAGTGTCCAAGTCCTACAGCGGAGACAGCCACGCTAAAGATGTCTGGTTTCAAGTTTATTATGGATTTGCTAACCCCCTCATTGTGAAGGAACATCTAGGCCACACCAAACCACAAAAGGAAACAACTGGCATGGCAGAAGACCTGATGCAACACATTTAGATGCCTTGTGTTACAGCCTTGTGCCCGGTTTTCTGCCACAAGCATAAATAAAACATTTTGATCCCCATTGCAAGTACCTAAATGGTATGCAAATAAGTTGTACGCATACAAATGTGCCTAGCATGGGACAGCACGCCAAAAACATGCACACACGGGTCCCTGTGCACACAAAAAAATTGCACTTAGGGTTGGAATGCATTTCTGCGCAGAAATATTGTAGCTGTGCACAGGGTTTTAATGTGCATAAATTATGAGCATCTGCTGGTATACGATTTTCCACATATCAATGTTCTGTGCAGAATAATACAGCGCTTTACTGTTTGTTCCAGAGGTGGGAAAATGTGGGATACAAATGCAAATTGTGAAGGCGGTTAGCTTAGCAGAGTTTAAAAAGGGGTTGGACTGTTTCCTAAAGGAAAAGTCCATAAACCGCTACTAAACGGACTTGGAAAACTCCAAAATTCCAGGAATAACATGTATAGAATGTTTGTACGTTTGGGAAGCTTGCCAGGTGCCCTTGGCCTGGATTGGCCGCTGTCGTGGACAGGATGCTGGGCTCGATGGACCCTTGGTCTTTTCCCAGTATGGCATTACTTATGTACTTATGTACAAATAAAATAAAATAAATAAATATCACCTATTTGCTTCCATAAAGACAAGCAAGGCGGTGATTTTACAATCATAAAATCAGTCATAAAAATACAACGATTTTTAAAAAACCACCAATTCTCATTAAAGAGAAAAAAAATGGACATCTTCCCTTTTATCGCCAGCCACAGAAGAATGAGGCAACCTTTTACTCCTCGGACCTGGCATTAAAAAGACTTTCCACATGTCCGTAATTCTGGATTTTCACAGCTAATACCTTGGAATTAAAAGGAGCTGAGCGCTGATGTCACTCTTGACCGTAGCTACTTCTTGATGCTCCCCAGAAGCTGGCCCTGATTGAATGTTACAAGTTATTATCTTTTTATCTATTGCTGGAATTCGTTGCCAGAGAATGTAGTAAAGGCAGTTAGCTTAGCGGAGTTTAAAAAAGGTTTGGATGACTTCCTAAAGGAAAAGTCCGTAGACCGTTATTAAATGGACTTGGGGAAAATCCACTATTTCTGGGATAAGCAGTATAAAATGTTTTGTACATTTTGGGGATCTTGCCGGGTATTTGTGACCTGGATTGGCCACTGTTGGAAACAGGATGCTGGGCTTGATGGAGCTTTGGTCTGTCCCAGTATGGCAATACTTTTGTACTTGGGATTCTGAATGGAATGTTACTACTCTTTGGAGTTCTACATGGAATCTTGTTACTCTTTAGGATTCCAGAATCTTGCTATTGTTTGCAGTTCTACATGGAATGTTGCTACTCTTTGGGATCTTGCCAGGTATTTGTGACCTGGATTGGCCACTGTTGGAAGCAGGATGCTGGGCTCGATGGACCTTTGGTCTTTCCCAGTATGGCAATACTTATGCACTTATATTTTGCCTGTTTGTGCACGGTAACCTGTGTCTTACCTATTTTTTAAAAATATTTTTGGGTGGGTGTTCCCATATTAGTTAGCTGGCGTGTTAGGATTACCGCACATTAACTGGATAACTCAGGGTTACCACAGAGGCACTTAGCACTTTGAGGTGGTAAATTCTTCCACTTAATATTTTTTGCAGGTGGTGCGCGCTAATGGGAACATTCGTGCGCAACTTTAAAATAAAAAGCCCTACTTTATGCCTTATAAAACCTTAGGTTTAGTGCATGAGAAAGTGCCATGTTGGAACATGCTAAGCCCAAATTTCAACGTACCTTAGTAAAAGGGCCCCTAAGATTGTACCTGAAGCAATGGAGGAATAACTGACTTGACCAAGATCCCAAGGGGCCGCAGTGGGATTTAAACCCTCACTTCCCTGTTTCTCAGCCCACTGCACTAACCATTAGGCTACTTATTTATTTAAAAATATTTCTAATCCATTCTGTGTCCAGGCGGAATACAAAGTCACATACAATATTAAACAAATATTAAAACAAAACAATCATATAAAAAAAACAATTGTTTTATCATTTTAAAAATCAATACAGTGTACACTTTGTTAAACTATATAGTGGTACCTTACTACCTGTCACGAAACACTTAGCCACTCGCCTGGGGCTAACCCTGCAGCCACTTAGGGGATCTATCCCTAGTTCAGCTCAGGTCCGCCTACACCTGGGCATGTGCACCCTCCTCCCACTGACTGGGTCCCAACCACCCCTGGGCGAGTCTCTTGCTCTCAAGGTATCCCCCGGTGATTTCTAGGACCCTGGGGCCACACTCCCAGTGATCCCACAGTTCCTAGAAAGCACCCACAAACTCAAAAACACAAACCACAAACCACCAGGATTCTTAGTCAGTCCAGACAAGCAAAGACAAAAAACTAAAGAAGGTTTATTGTCATAAAAGTATTGAACAGTGAACTGCAAAACAGATGGAAAAATAACAGGCAAATAACAGGTAACTGAATAAGGATCAATTATAAAACTATCTAAACATTTTAGATAGTACCTGGGAAGTACAGGAAATATAGCTGCTCACAGGTTACAGAATATAACTCCTCACAGGTTACAGAATATAACTCCTCACAGGGTCTCAGTAAAGAGTTCTTTCTCTACTTCCAACCCAAGACTGGAGAAAAATCCAGTATTTCCAGACTAAATTTGAGCTCCTGGGCCAATCAGAGCCCAGAACAGCATTTTTTTTAAAGTAGCTGGCCACATCACTGCAGGTTGCTTTCTCTTTGTGTTAAACTAAAGAGGGAACAGTCATTTCTCTGTAACAGCTTTAAACATAAAACATGCATCACCTGCTGGCCAAACTAGACAAATACACTTCATAAAATATTCTTATCATTCATATGCCGGAAAATTCACCATTTCGCCACACTACCACCCTAAGGGCCCCATTTACTAAGCCGTGCTAAAGACGCGTTAGCATTTTTAACTCGTGCTAAAAAATGCTAGCGCACCTTAGTAAACAGGGTCCTAAGTGTTCCTAAACAGAAAAGGCTTTGCTAGACAAGGCTGCTTTCAAATATTTTCTAAAGATAAAGAAATTGTCAGTCATTTTGAGTTCCCTTCATAAATACTCAAATATTGGTAAGTGACCTCCTAAATGGCAACTGAAGCAGTTTAGAATTTTCTGAATGTAGACAGTGAGCAGGAACATATGATTTCAATGATCAAGTAAAATATAAAGGGGCATCGTGGTTCTTGCAGCTTCCGGGTGTTGCCTCGTCCAAGTTTGCTTGGCCTGGATGTTTCAGCCGTCTTGCTGTGGCTTTCTTCAGGGGAAGCTGCGTGCAGGTTTCAGTGTAAGGGTTCTCAATCTGAATTGGTTGATGTCTATCCAATCACATTTAAACTCTTGAAAGCAGGAAAAGCCACAGCAAAATGGCCGAAATGTCGGTCATGCAAACTCGGATGAAGCAGCACTCGGACAGCTGCAAGAACCATTAGGATACTCCCCAACTCTACGGGTGTGTCTGTTTATTCATCCAGTCACGTTTTCTCAGCAAAAATGCTACGCTACATTTTTTGAAAAAAAAAAAGATCAAACAAAAGAATTGATTGAGAATGAATTCCCATGAAAGATACCTCAGAGAAGTAGCTTGCAGATGGCACTTCAGAATCAGAGCGTGGGACACCTTTATGTTTGGAGGTCCATGGCCTTGCCCCCACATCTCTAGTAACCGACATTGTGTTAGACAAGACATTGGTGGGGGCCATAGTCCATGTGACCCACCCCTTTCCCTGGCTGTGATTTAAGTACCATAGCGTGGAGACAGCTGTTCAGTGGAAATGAAGCGTACTTCTTTGCAGCGATTGGCTAACGTGCCTGTCGATGGGTCGGTTAAACATGGCTGATGCTGCAATGCTCCATTTAATGGAAACTGTTCCTTGGGGTCTGACTTTTTCTCTGCTAATTCTGAGTTGTGCCACTGTTAATGAGAAGGATGAGGGTCCTCAAGCAGGGTAATAATATTAGGTCTTTTTGCAGGCAAGACCTGTTGATTCCCTCAGGGCAGGATTAATCCTTTTGTGGCCGCAAGACAGATTGAGCTCCTTCCGTTAATGTAAATACATCTTAAAACTCCCACAAATCCAGACCTGCCAACACTCCCACATTCAGCGGGAGATTCCCACTTTCAAGGGTCATCTCCGGCACTTCTGCTGGGGAACCAAAAGCCCCTGCTCAGTGGCCTCCCCCCTTCACCAGCAGGAGATGCATTAATAGGACACCATGTCCTGCTGCTACAAGACCAGTCTGGTAACAGGAGCTGCAAGATCTCACAGCTCTTATGTAAAACTGGTCCCATGGCCATAGGAGCCAACTTTTCAAAATTATTGGGGGTGCTAATCCCAATGGAAATAACCCCTCCCTGGACACATACAAGGAATTTTCTCAATATTGGGGGTGCTCAAGCACCCACAGCACCCACTGAGTCGGCTCCTATGCCCATGGCAGCAGGAGATAATGTTTCATTAAGGCATCTCCTGCTACCGGAGGGGGGTTGGGGGGGGGGGGGGAGAAGGATACCTACGCTTTTGAGAGTAGTAGATCTCCTTTGCCCTTGTGCCTCAAACCCTCCTCAAAGACAAGGTTGCAGCAGCAGTGGTCCGGGAGAGCGACTTGATGGTATCAGTTGTCCTCATGATGAGGTTGGCGACCTCCTTCGTCTTGTTACCAAAAGATTACCACCCCGGCAGGAGACGTGCACACCAGAGTCTCCTGAACTGCTAGTTCTAGGTCAGAGGCATGTAGCCGGAGGGGGGTGGAGAGGGGGCAGCTTGTTGATGCCAAGGCCACAGAATAAAGGTGTGCCAGGGGGTGGAGCCAGGAGGTAGAGTGGGTGGGGCTAGAGGTGTGTCCTTTAATCTCCCTCTCAAAAACTGGGCTCCCTTGGCAGCTCTGCAAATCATGATTATAAAGGAAAACTGGCAGAGGAGGAAGCAGTAGGTAAGAAGTGCTGCTCATCAGCTCCCCCTGCTGTCTAGAAGACAATGCAGGCAGCAGTGACTATGCCCCTCCCCCCCCCCCCCAAAAAAAGTCTTCTTTCTGCCAACTAAGTTACCAGGGCAAAATCTGCCTTGAGGACCACTTAATTTAGCACATCAGACCGGGCTACTCCTAACGTTTGGGCCCTAGGCGTGTGCCTAGTTTACCTAAGCCCCTATGCCTTCATCCTGCCCTGGTTACCATCATTTTTATCCAGCTATTCAAAGCCCATCTGATTCTTACCGAAAACCTCAAGTTCAGCGGAGCATTCAGCTCCTCCCGCCACCCCCCCCCCCCCCCCCCGGAAAAAAAAATCTTATTAAAAGGAACTTACACAATAAATTATTTCTGAGCCTATTAGAAGTGAAAGAGGAACAGATTTTGCGAAAAAGAAATGAAAAGGAAGCTTTGAGGTTATCAACCCCCCAATTACATGATACCAGTCACACAACTGAGAACTATCTCTGCAGGCAACTAAGGAAGAAGTCTTAAAAAGAAAAGAGATAGTTTATCACCAGTATCATAAACATAGGATCATTTCAATAAATACTCAAGAGGTTCAGGTAAGATCTACAGAGGGGGAAGAGAGTTGTTAAAAATCAGAGACTCTCTCATATCTTCAGTAGATTAAAAAAAAGATTGCAAAGCTGTTAAAATTTCTTACATTCTTCTTTGGACAGTTCTGTAAAGGCACTAAGCGGCTAGCCAACTTCCCTGAAACTCTAAGAATAGGGTTACCATATTTTGTCCTCTGAAAAAGAGGACACATGTCATGCCCCTGCCCCGCCCACACCACCTGCTCCACCCACACCACTCCCCTGCCCCACCCACACCATGACCCTTTCGGATCCGCACCCCGCCCTTTCTCGCTCTCACCCCGCCCCCTGTCATATATTCCCCCTCCCCCCAGGTCACATATTCCCCTTCCCTGCCCCCCGTCACCTCCCCTCCCCCTTATCACATATTCCCCTCCCCTCCCCTTACTTACTATCTACTGCCCTGGTGGTCTAGTGACCTCTTCGTGCAGGAAAGAGCCCCCTCTTTCCTGCCCGTAGTGCAGCCTTGCCCTGCATCCTTCTCGGCTCGGGATTCAAAATGGCCGCAGAGAGTTGAAGTCTCGCGAGGCCGCTTCAACTCTCGGCGGCCATTTTGAATCCCGAGCCGAGACTGAGATGGATGCAGGGCAAGGGCAGGCAGCGCTCCGGGCAGAAAAGAGGGGGCTCTTTCCTGCCCCAAAGAGGTCACTAGACCACCACGGCAGATAGTAAGTAAGGGGAGGGGAGACCCATGGCGCCGCTCACCTGCCCGCCCGTTTGTCCAGAAATCCGGACAAACGGGCGGGCGGGCAAAACCCGCCGGATGCCCCGGACATGTCCTCAAAAAGAGGACATGTCCGGGGAAATCCGGACATATGGTAACCCTATCTAAGAAGGTCCACAGGGCAGATCTCAGCTGTAAAACCCATACTGCCGGGATAGAGGTCTCAGATGGTGATGCTGTTCTCGATATTTCCAGGTTTCAGGTATTCATATTTCAGATCCAGTGCCAAATTTCTCTCCTCGATTTCATGCTCAATGGCATCGAGTTCCCTCTGGAATTTTCGGATCTGTCGGTCAGCTTTTTCTTCAGCAAAATATTCGTTCTCACCCAATGGTACCTTGCACACAGGGAGTAAAGAGCAGTGTTGGGTAAAATCATTTTGACCAAGATTCCAAATCAAAATCACTAAGTACAAAATGACTTTGAAATCAAAATCAGTCAACAAATGATTTCAGATCAAAAATCAGCAGAGGTATTCTGTTGAATGGGATTACAGACTAATCCAGTGGTTCCCAAACCTGGTCCCGGAGGCAGGGTTACCATATTTTGTCCCCCAAAAAGGAGGACAGATGCCCCGCCCCCACCACACCCCCCTCCATGCCCCCTTTCACACCCTCGCTCCGCCCCTGTCACATTTTCCCCTTCCCCCTGTCACATACCCCGTCACCCCCCCTCCCCGTCACCCCCCTCCCCTTATCTTACTACTGCCCTGGTGGTAAAGTGACCTCTTTGAGGCAGGAAAGAGCCCCCTCTTTTCTGCCCGGAGCGCTGCCCTGCATGCATCTTTCCTGTTGCTGATCCTCAGTGACGATTCAAAATGGCCGCCGAGAGTTGAAGTCTCACGAGGTCACTTCAACTCTCGGCGGCCATTTTGAATCGGCACCAAGGATCAGCAACAGGAAGGATACATGCAGGGTAGCGCTCCGGGCGGGAAAGAGGGGGCTCTTTCCTACCCCAAAAGCGGAAGAGGTCACTAGACCACCAGGGCACTAGTAAGTAAGGGGAGGGGAGGCAAGGAACCAGCCCGTTTGTCCGGATTTCTGGACAAACTGGCAGATTGGCAAAAGCCGCCCGGATATGTCCTCAAAAAGAAGGCATGTCCGGGTAAATCCGGACATATGGTAACCCTACCCGGAAGCAGCCTAGCCATTAGGTTTTCAGGATATCCACAATGACTATTCATGAGAGAGACTTGCATGCAGTGGAGGCAGTACATGCAAATCTCTCTCACGAATATTCATTGTGGATATCCTGAAAACCTGACTGGCTGGGGTGCCTCCAGGACCAGGTTTGGGAATCACTAGACTAATCTGTCAATATTCATAAGTGTGGACGTGTGAATTACAAGTCCATTTATGGCAAGAATTAATATACAAATAGTGTTTACGAACTTAGGCTCGTTTAAAACCTTGCCAGTGTTATCAACCATCACAGTAATAAAATCTATGAATCCTACAATTAAATCAACATCCATCAGTAACTGGGGGTTTTTTTTTTATTAACAGAAAAAGATATAAAAATCACATGAATACGTGACTTCAAATCTAAAATCAAGATCAGGGTAAAAAGTGATTTCAAAATAAAAATAAAAAAATCATCATTTCAATTTACTTGATTTGAACCCTCTATTTTCAATGCCATTCTTGTGTTTTTCTCATTTACCACAATGTCTGGTTTTCTAATCAGTTTGGTTTGATTTGATATATTTACTTGATATACTACTTTATACAATAAAGTTTTCAAGCAGTTTTACAATAATAAATCAGTAACAGTTTTTCAATAAACAAACTAAAAAAAAATACAAATTAAAAAAAAAAACCCTGCCCCATCACCCTGCAAATGGTTTCCTCCCCCCCACTCCCAAAATCTTTTCCTACAGCTGCCCCACCACTCCACAAAATGTTCTTACTTTCAACAACCCCCCACTCCCTACAAACTGCCCCCTACCCCTACAACTATACCCCCACAAACTGTCCCAAGAACCCAAGCTACTGACTACAGACACAACACATGCAGACTGCATACATACAGAGGAGTTGGAAAGAATTTTATGAATCTTGCTTTGCATGCTTTCCCCACTTACCTTCAGGAATCCACATAACAGGTTTTTAATGCTCCTTGTTTTTCCATTAATTTCTGGGGTTTATTTCCTAGTAGTAGTAGTAGTAAGTGGGTCCATGAACACATTCACCATGCTTTATTGCTACACCAGGGATGGAATTTTCTACTGAAAAAATTTGTATTATCACTACCACCATCTTTAGCCTAGTGCATAAGCTACAGGTGAGCCTTGCTAAGATTTAGTATAGACAGTGGCGTAGCGAGGGCGGCTGCCACCCAGGGTGGTTCGCCACTGCGCCCCCCCCCCCCCCGGGTGCAGCATGATACCCCCCTCGGTGCATCAACCCCCCCCCCCCCCGGCGCATCACCCAAGCCCCCCCCCCCCCGAGTGCATTCTTGCCTGTGCTGTGTGCACGCCACTGGGGGGGGGGATGTCAGTTTCGCTGGTTCCCTGCTCCCTCTGTCCCGGAACAGGAAGTAACCTGTTCCGGGGCAGACAGAGCAGGGAACCAGCAGAGCCGACACCCCCCCCCCCAAGCGGCGTGCACCTGGGGCGGATCTCCCCCACCGCCCCGCCCTTGCTACGCCACTGAGTATAGATCTTATACAAGGTCACCATATGCAGGCACTCAGCAAGACTTGGCAAGGCAAGCTTATTCTCTCCCCCCCCCCCCCCCCCAGAGATACTCAGCAATTCACCAGCTTCCCAATGGATTCTATGCAACATTCCCCGTTGACGGTGTGTGTCTCACCATGTCTGGCTGCCTCCTTCCTAGGTGCCATGTGATTGCCATCTGGATGCAAGACTGGCGGATATCAGGGAGAGATTCCATGATCAGTCGCATTGTTGTGTCTCCCTTGCAGGTAGGTGGAGGTTGACGCATGGAGCAGGGTGTATTGGGCACCCAAGCACACCAATCAAACTGGAATGAGAGCAAGCGTAAAAGGCGTTTGATTCGTTATTTAACAAAATTTATAGCCCGCACATCCAAACATCTGAGCGGGTTACAATAAAACAAACATAATCATAATCGCAAACATAATTAAAACAACAACATACCCAATCACAGAAAAACCCAGAATCCCAAACCTCCCATCTAAAAAACCAAAAAATGCCTTACAAAACAAAAAAAGACTTTGATTGTTTTCTAAACAAAGGCAAGGAGGAAATTTGCCACAGGGTTAAAGGAAGAGCATTCCACGATCTAGGACCAACAACAGAAAAATTCCGAGAGCGAACCGCCTGCAAACGAGCTTATATTTGGGGAAAAAACGCGATTTGAAAGCGCAAAACCCCTCCGTGAAAAACTGCACTGGCTCCCAATCAAAGAACGTATTGCTTTCAAAATCTGCACCCTGGTTCACAAAATTATCTACGGCGAAGCCCCGGGATACATGACAGACCTCATAGACCTACCAACCAGAAACTCATCCGAATCAACACGATCCTATCTAAATCTCCACTACCCAAGCTGCAAAGGACTTAAAATACAAATCGACTTACGCATCCAGTTTTTCCTAAATAAGCACACAACTGTGGAACGCACTACCAAAAACCGTGAAAACAACGTATGACCACCTAAACTTCCGGAAATCATTAAAAACTAACCTGTTCAAAAAGGCATACCCTACTGACCCAACTTAAATGCCTGTACCCTGCAACACAACGAAACCAAAGCACGTAATGGACATAACACAACTCTTCAGCTCTATGATCTTCTAATGTGTCTGCTCCACATGAACCTTATCCTACCATAACATCACTTTGTACTTGTTCATACCGGAGTTGTCGAACGCCTCTCCGGTACTACATAAACCACTACTAAATGGACTTGGGAAAAATCCACAATTCCAGGAATAGCATGTATAGAATGTTTGTACGTTTGGGAAGCTTGCCAGGTGCCCTTGGCCTGGATTGGCCGCTGTCGTGGACAGGATGCTGGGCTCGATGGACCCTTGGTCTTTTCCCAGTGTGGCATTACTTATGTACTTATGTCCTCTACATGGCTCACTTTTATTACATAGAGCAGTGATTTAACCTATTGTGATGTCATAGTGGCTCATTCCACCAATAAGAGCCAACCTCATTAGTGATGTCACAATGGCTTGATTGTATAGAATGTTTGTACGTTTGGGAAGCTTGTCAGGTGCCCTTGGCCTGGATTGGCAACTGTCGTGGACAGGATACTGGGCTCGATGGACCCTTGGTCTTTTCCCAGTGTGGCATTACTTATGTACATTGAGCCTGCAAATAGGTGGGAAAATGTGGGATACAAATGTAACAAATAAATAAATCATAAAACGAAGGAACTTCCAACAGATTTTCAGCCTGAGACTGAAAAGACCGTACGGGATGATGCACTCGCAATTTCTGAGTCAAGGCCAACGGAGCATCATCGCGCAACGCCTTAAAAACCAATACCAGCATTTTAAACGCAACCCTTCACATAATGGGCAGCCAATGTAATTTCCGCGAATGCGGAGCAATCTGCTCCAACTTACTTGTCCTTGTAAGCAAGCGCTCCGCAGAGTACTGTGCCACCTGCAATGCTCGCAACGTTTGTTATGGAATTTTCTGGAACTTTCAGGCCACTGCTAACACTTTTTTTTCTCTCTGACTGCAGTTTCTTTGTTCCAAAGTGCTGTTTTTTTTGCTGACACTGCTGTACAGGAGGCTCTGCCATCTCAGATAAGACTTTTGCTGCTTGGGCACCCCCCACATAATGCCCCTGTAGCTAACGGCCTGTACTCAGAACACCGGCCAGAGAGAATACAATGGTAATGACGTAGTGTAAGGGGTGGGGGGGGGGGGAGATGTAAGGAGACTGTACACGTGACACTCTCTATGATTGGTGTTTGGTGCTAGAGGTGGGATAGCAATATACCCTATAAAGATATGTTGCCCCCTGTTACCAGTGGGATACACTCAGTGGCGTTCCTAGGGGGGCTGACACCCGGGGCGGATCGCCGATGCACCCCGCCCCCCCCCCTGGTGGAGCATGATTCACCCCCCCCCCCCCCGGCGAAAGAACCCCGCCCCCCCCCCGGGTGCACGCCGCTGGGGGGTGCTGCGCGCCGGTCAGCTTCATTCATTTCCATGCTCCCTCTGCCCCAGAACAGGTTACTTCCTGTTCCGGGGCAGAGGGAGCATGGAAACGAACAAAGCTGACCAGTGTGCACCCGGGGCGGACCGCCCCCCTTGGTACGCCACTGGATACGCTGTACTGATGAGTTAGACCCTGTGTCCTTGTCAGGAGCCTATCTCCCAGGAAATATACAATCCTCATTCCCTTCTTCCTTCACGGTGCCTGACACACACCTACCTCATCTGACCACAATACAACCTTGTATTTATTATCAACCGACTGGCGAACGCCTTGACGGTATTATGTAAGCCACATTGAGCCTGCAAATAGGTGGGAAAATGTGGGGTACAAAGGTAACAAATAAATAAATATATAATTATATTTCCCCACCCCCTTCTGAGTTCTTTCTTTCTTTCTTTCTTTCTTTCGTTCTTGTATTGCTTAGGGACTTTTGCATAGTGATCTCTCCATAGTTTGCATGATTATTTCTTATACAGAACCGAGAATGTTATTTCCTGCTTAGCTACATAATAAAAGATATTTCTTTTCTTCTTCACCTGATTCTCTTCCTTTCCTGAGAATAGTATATACTCCGCGCAGCTTATACACGTTGTACGTGGAAGACCGCACAAAAGGGCATTGCAATAATCAAAATGCAGAACTATACAAAAATTTGATTATAACAAAAGAGAAATTGGTAACCTCATTTACGCCCTCTGCACCCCAACCCCACAGAACATACCTGTCCCCCATTCAGAACGGAGTGCTCTGCCGAGCAGGTGAAGATCCCCATTGCCAGAAATTTGCACAGCTCCGTCTTGGACTGGAAAAACGACGGGATACCTGAGGAAGAGAGGACAGCAATGAGCCGGCTGCTGAACAGGAGAGCTCAGGGCAGTGGCGTAGCCACAGGTGGGCCAGGGCCCACCCACTTAGGGTTCAGGCCCACCCAACACCCAAGCTCTGCCAGCTGAAGACTTCCCCCTGATGGTAATGAAAACCCTACTCTCCATGATACTGGCATCTGCACATGCTCAGTTTTCAGCGCATGCCTACTGCAGACTGCCAAGGTGGAAAGAAGTGTTTTCCCACCAGCTGAGATATTTTTTGGTGGTGGTGGGTGGAGAACACTTCGTGCCAACTCACTTCTTGCCTAGGCCCACCCAACATCTGTTTTCTGGCTACGCCTCTGAGTGAATCTGAAAGACTGAGATTACTTGGAGTATACCCCAGCACAGGAATGAGATTCTTCTCCATGAACAAATCAGCCACACACGTGGGGGACGGGACCATGATGGCACCGGAGCCATGATGTCACTCATGTGTGTGTGTCTGATTTATCCAGCTGTCCAAGGAGAACCTCTGTTACAGGTAAGTAACCCCGCTTTTCTCGTCCTGCTATGTGCAAAGCTAATTGCCCAGAATCACAAGGAGCTGCAGTGGGAATTGGACCCAGTTCTCCAGGATCAAAGTCTGCTGCGCTAACCACACTAGGCTACTCCTCCACTCCACTACGTGCAAAGTTAACCCATTCAGAGGCACTACTCTGAGGAGATTGTGGTAGAACTCACCAAGGTTTGGAGCGTGAACAAATCCTTCCTCAGCGATGTCCTTAATCCAGGCCTGCAGCTCAGTGTCAGAGGTCACGTCCTGGTCACTGTGATAATACAATTCCACAATCCCCTGCACATACCTGTCAAGAAGCAGAGCATGCTGGGTAAAAAGGAAGAACGGTTGGCCCAGTCTCAATCTTACCCTGGGGTTGGAACAGAATGCCAAGGACATCTGACAAATATCACAGACTGACCTGCTCCCTGTACTTGATATCTTCTTTCCAAGAAGCCAACAAATTCTCACCTGTGAACAGCCCCCCATATCCGGAGTCCATCCGTCATGTAGTAATTGATATCTTCATTCCAAGAAGCCAACAAATTCTCACCTGTGAACGGCCCCCCATATCCGGAGTCCATCCGTCATGTAGTAATTGATATCTTCATTCCAAGAAGCCAACAAATTCTCACCTGTGAACGGCCCCCCATATCCGGAGTCCATCCGTCATGTAGTAATTGATATCTTCATTCCAAGAAGCCAACAAATTCTCACCTGTGAACAGCCCCCCATAACCGGAGTCCATCCGTCATGTAGTAATTGATATCTTCATTCCAAGAAGCCAACAAATTCTCACCTGTGAACGGCCCCCCATATCCGGAGTCCATCCGTCATGTAGTAATAACCTTTTACATTCTCCATGCCTCGGTTCTTCAAATCGTCAGGTAGGCAGAGCGACGTGTACGTCAGCCGCTGGTACTCCCTCTGTGCCACGAGGAGAAGCCCTCCACCGCCCGTCGACACGGCCTGTAATCAACCAAAGAGAATCAGGTCACGTCCGCTGATCAATCACTGCATGGGAACAATCGCAGGCCACCAACCTTCACCCGTACTACACTTGACCTCAAAATGGTTGGCAAAAAACCAAGCCAGTCCCTGGTGGCAGCGCACGTGAAAAATGTTCGATTAAAAGCTTGTCGCTAAACTGCCGCTACCCAAAAACCAGGGCAGGGTCAGAGTAGGACTTGGCTTGCAATGAATGCCCAATGGCCAAGAGCAGCTCAATCAACGATAAATGCCTAACAATCAAAACACTGAGAGGATAAGTCAAAAAAAGTTTAAGCAGTCAAAATTTCTATGGCAAAGTTTCATACAGTTACGCATACGATACTGCTTTGGACACCACACAAAGAACTTAACTACACTTCAGACTCTTACCCTGGTGTTTGCACGAGATAGAAGAGCCTGTTCACCCTCTTATCTGGTTAATATACGCCATTGTCTCTTTGTGTGGTAAAATAGATCGAAGAGTGAATTTTTCTGGGCTAGAGTTTACACAGTAAAATGGAATATCGTGACGGGGGCCTGCGGGAGAATTATTACAGCTGAGGAGAACAATTCCTACAGCCAGCCCTCTACGGAATTGATGAGCTCAAGGTAAAAATTATTAGTGTTAATTAACCTGAACTCCTACTGACCCCTGCAGTTTAGGAGAAGGTTGGTTTGATTATTAGCAGGGCTGGTTACAAAGTCGAGGTTTAGACAGGGTGTGAAGGCTCATACCCCGACTCAGCTCCAGGGATTGCGTGCTCTAGTGTTGCTGAGCAATGAAAATATTCAATGGCATTGAAAGGAATGAATGATAAGGTCCTTCTTAGGGTCCACTCACCACGCACCTTCCTTCGGGGGAAATTCGATGTCCCACTTCCAGTCTAAAAAGTAGGGTCTCTTTAAAGTCACCTGTGTTCTGTAATGAGATCCCATGCTACCTTGCCCACCGCTCACCCCAAAACCTTTTCCATACAATGAATTTCTCTGTGCACTTATCAGTCCAATTAAAACTCAAGTCTCTTCTTCCAAGTAGAAGCCTTGAGCCATGGGGATGTGTCCTCCATCACGGACTCTTCCCCCGGGTTACATTGAGGGGGGGGGGGGTGTCACTAGTCAGCAATCATCATTTTCCCCATTTTCCCCATTCCTCATTAGAGTTACTTGCCTGGTCAAAGATTCCATTTTCGGAGATGAGCTGACCCCGGGCACGAGTGTTTATTTCCAACGTGTATCTCATGTGCGGTATGAGGAGCTGCAGCAGAGCCAAGATATGTACACAAATTATATATTTCACAAATACACAACCAAGCACTGCTGTATGAAACCTACAAAATTAAACAAACGGGTAAATATTCAGTTGGCAGTGATCGGAAATCTTGTTAGCTCTTGCTGCTTTCATGCCCTGATATTCAATGCAAGGCCATAGCCGGGTATGTGCGGCCGTCCGGTACTTATCTGGTTAAGGCCAATATTCAGCCCTTAACAGGATATGTGAAACCAGACAAACAGTGGCAGACCTACCATTAGGCCACTTGGAGCAGCATTCACCCCCCCCCCCCCCCCGCATTCTGGCATCGCTCCCCCCCCCCACTCACCCTTCCCTTGAATTTACCTTCTTTTCTAGCTTTCCAAGAGTCAGGGCCGCCAACCCCTTCTCTCTTACAGCCCACCTCTCTGATGTACTTCCTGTTTCCTCGGAGGCGGAGCAGGATACAGTAGAGAGAAAGCGCTGGAGCTAGGGTTACCATATTTTGTCCCCCCAAAAGGAGGACACATGCCCCGCCCCCTTTCGTGCCCTTGCTCCACCCCCTGTCACACACCCCGTCACCCCCCCTCCCCTTCCTTTACTACTGCCCTGGTGGCCTAGTGACCTCTTCGGGGCAGGAAAGAGCCCCCTTTTTCCTGCCTGGAGTGCTGCCCTGCATGCATCCTTCCTGTTGGTGATCTCGGCGCCGATTCAAAATGGCTGCCGAGAGTTGAAGTCTCGCGAAGTCACTTCAACTCTCGGTGGCCATTTTGAATTGGCGCCGAGATCACCAACAGGAAGGATGCATGCAGTACTGCGCTCCGGGCAGGAAAGAGGGGGCTCTTTCCTGCCCCAAAGGCGGAGGAGGTCACTAGACCACCAAGGCAGTAGTAACTAAGGGGAGGCTAGCAATCTGCCCATTTGTCTGGATTTCTGGACAAACGGGCAGATTGGCAAAACCCGCCCAGTTGCCCGGACATGTCCTCAAAAAGACTGCCCTCCCTTTCCTTTCCCCCCTCCCCCAAGTCACCTCTATACCTTGAAGATGGGGTGCATGGTCGGTAGGTGGCGCAGTGTAGCCACGCAGATGACCTCTGCGACCAGGTGGGTGTGAAGGAGGTGTGCGGCAATCTGATACATCTGGAATTCCGCCGACCGAACCCACATCTTTGCCAGCAGCCAATCCAGTTCGGGGTCAGAGGGCAAGAAGATGGGGTTATTCTTCCCAGGGACTTGATTTAGCTGCGGGTGGGATAGGAGAAGAGTTAGGAACTTGGAGGGTAGATAAATTAGGAGGATGCGGTGCAGTTCCGGACATGAGTGTTGGTGATTCCGGGAGCGCAGAATGGTGTCAGGTGTTAAGAAGGGGGGGGGGGGGGGGCAGACTCAGGAAATATTTTTACAGAAAGGGTGGTGAATACATGGAATACCCTCTTGCGGGAGGTGGTGGAGATGGAAACAGTAATGGAATGCAAACATGCGTGGGATAAAGACAAAGGAATCCTGTTTAGAAGGAATGGATCCACAGAATCTTAGCGGCGATTGGGTGGTGACACTGGTAATTGGAGAGTAAAACCAATGCTGGGTGGACTTTTACAGTCTGCGCCCTGATCGTGACTGAATAGATAGGGATGGGCTTGAGTGCAAATTTTAAGGGGCTTCGACGTTAGCTTCAGAACTTTTAGTACAAGAACAGTGCTGGGTAGACTTCTACGGTCTGTGCCCTTAGAACGGCAAGGACAAATCAAACTCGGGTATAAAGTATCACATACCACATAAAATGAGTTTATTTTGTTGGGCAGACTGGATGGACTGTTCAGGTCTTTATGTGCCATCATTTACTAGCTTACTATGGTATGGATGGGTCATATGCCGCCTGAGATTTAAAACCATTTAACCGGCCAGGAACAGCTCCCGGCCTGCTTGAATGGCACTTAACTGTCTATCCGGCAATAGATAGCTGGTTATTTCCCGCTGAATATTGCCAGTTTAACACTTAGCAGATAATCGGCTATCTAAGTTTGGCCGGTTTAAACTTAACTGGCCAGTTGCTGGATATCGACTTGGCGGGTTATGTCTAAACTGGCCAAAAATAAACCCGATATTCAGTACCGGTCACCAGAAATGGCTCACCATTGAATATCCAGGATCAGCCCGGCTAACTCCCGCGGTCTGAATATCGGGCCTATGGTCTTTATCGGCCATCATTTTCTATGTTTCCAAGCATTAAAAAATATATATATATTGGTGGGATTCTAACCTGTATTGCAATGGGCATTAGGAGCCCAGTGGAGGTCAGCTGCAGGAGACACACAGGAGCTGCCAGGTACTGCTGCTTCCCTTGGATGACATTGGTGGGAATCATGTCCAGGATATCATAATCCACAATAAAAATTTTCCCATTCTGTTACGAAATAAAAAAAAAAAAACCACACACACACACATGGAGATGGAGAGTGCTTGATTCCAGGAGCCACATCTCCCCAGTCTCAACTGCACACCTACCCACTTCCCACATACCCATCTCAATCCCAAACATACCCCAACCCTTCCCTCCCCTAGCGCTCCTCCATCAGTGTCTAACTCATGCATTTTAGAACATGTGCGTTCCGCCTAAGAGACAGGAATGCTTCATTTGTGTCTGAGAAGGACAGGTTGACATGAGACTGCTTACCTGGAGCTCTTGCTGAAGAGACGTAGAATCTCCCAGGAAATCAGCCACCATCTCCTCTGTGACGGGCAGCTTTCTAGGGATCTGAGTGCAGCGTCTGATTAGAGAAGGGTTTGCTCCATTGAGGAACTGGTAACCAAAGAACCAATCTTCTCTCCAGTGATGCATGACATATTCTATAAGGGAAAGGGAATTGGGACTTGATATACCGCCTTTATGAGGTTTTTGCAACTACATTCAAAGCAGTTTACATATATTCAGGTACTTATTTTGTACCAGGGGCGATGGAGGTTTAAGTGACTTGCCCAGAGTCACAAGGAGCTGCAGTGGGAATTGAACCCAGTTCCCCAGGATCAAAGTCCACTGCACTAATCACTAGGCTACTCCATTCAGCAGAGCGAAAGGAGCAAGAGAGACTTTGAAACACAAAAACTCCTTCCGCATTGCATTCTAAAGCTACATTCTCTCCTTTGCCTGCGACCAGCCCCTGGATCAGAAGCTGTCACACTTACCAGCCACTGGGCTCTTCACGCTCCAGAAAATTGAACGGAAATGATCTAGGTCAGTCCATGAGGTGCTGAACATGGTAACAAGTTTCTTCAGAGAAAGTTCTATCAAACTGCCAGAAGAAAAACAACAACTGAATGAAGGCAGAGAGAGAAATCTAGGCATTTTGGGTTGGAGGGAGCCAAACAAACCAATCTCTGGTCCTGCCCACAAGCTCTCTAGTTGCTGATACCACGTTGGGCAAAATCTTGGTTGGCCCATGGCACCTAGTGGCCTACCCCATTCCGCTCAAGAAAATCCAACCGCGAGAGATCATAAATCACAACCAGAAACAGTGAAGATGAAACATTTCTTAAAAAGAAGTGTATATAAAAAATTGCACTAGGGTCCATCATGGCTATATTTTGGCAAACGCCTGCATCAGAGGCAAATTAGGCAGTCATGGGGTCTCCAGTCTCAAATAAGAACGTAAGCGTTGCCATACTGGGACAGACCGAAGGTCCATCAAGCCCAGCATCCCGTTTCCAACAGTGGCCAATCCAGGTCACAAGTACCTGGCAAGATCCCAAAACAGTGCAATTCATTTTATGCTGCTTATCCTTATCCATCTTAATAATGGCTTATGGACTTTTCTTTTAGGAAGTTAGCCAAACCTTTTTTTTTTAAACCCTGCTAAGCTAACTGCTTTTACCACATTCTCTGGCAACGAATTCCAGAGTTTAATTACATGCTGAGTGAAGAAATATTTTCTCTGATTCGTTTTAAATTTACTACTTTGTAGCTTCATTGCATGCCCCCTAGTCCTAGTATTTTTTGAAAGAGTACAGAAGCAATTCACGTCTACCCGTTACACCCCACTCATTATTTTACAGACCTCTATCCTCTCTCCCCTCAGCCGTCTTTTCTCCAAGCTGAAGAGCCCTAGCCGCTTTAGCCTTTCCTCATAGGGAAGTCGTCCCATCCCTTTTATCATTTTCGTCACCCTCCAAAACTGTGCCTAGAAAGGTAGCACTGAAACAATCTTTTCATGCCTGAATCAAGCATTAAAACTACCCCATATATCCTTTCATCTTCTACCCCCTACTATTTCCTCCCCCCCCCCCATTCTGACCTTGAGACCTATAGAGTTTGATTCTTTGGAAATTCCTGCAGCCTGAGCCTTCACTGCCAATGGGGGTGGGGGTGGGGGTGAAGGGAAGCAGGACCTCATAGCCCCACATGACTTACGCATACTGCAAGGAATTCTTGAAATCACTCTGTTTCTCATTGTGAAACCTGACATCCCGAGGCAGTTCCTCTTCGCTCCTGGCAGAGATGCATTTAGGGATGCCTGGCTGCCACTGCATCCATCTAGAAAAGGAAAGCAAACGAAAACAGACTGCATGCATAATTGCAGGGCATGAGAAAGGTTAGCTCCAGATGAAGAAGTTACGAAACAGAAGCGCACTGTAGAGCAAACCAGAGAGAAAGCCTGGAAGATAAGATAAGTGAAAAACCGAGTGATATTAAAATGAAATGAAAAAGTGAAAAAGTAAAAACTATTAATCTTGTCTAATGAGGATTCCCGCTGTTATAACAAAGGTACAGCGGAGAGGTGAAGTTTATGAAGCAAATAATTAATAAACACACCGGAAATCTGAAGGCAAGATTAGTACATTCTTTAAAACGACTGTGTTGAAAAAAATTTAAAGTGCCATAGAGGTATTAATTGATAGCATCGATGTTAAGGAGCACTTATGTTGAAGTGTAATTTACAATGCATAATACAGTGTGGAAAGAGAACCCATTCCCCTGTATCATAAGTACATAGGTACTGCCACAGCATCCTGTTTCCAACAGTGGCCAATCCAGGTCACAAATACCTGGCAAGATCACGAAAAAGTTCAATACATTTTATGCTGCTTATCCCAGAAATAAGCAGTGGATTTTCCCCCAAGTCAATTTAATAACACTCTATGGACTTTTCCTTTAGGAAGCCGTCCAGACCCTTTTAAAACCCTGCTAAGCAAACCACCTCTTCCACATTTTCTGGCAATTACACATTGAGTGAAGAAAAACTCTCCGATTCATATCAAATTTACCGCTTTGCAGCTAAACTGCATGTCCCCCCTCTCCGGCCCTAGTACTCTTGGAAAAAGTAAACAAACGATTCATGTCTACCCGTTCCACTCCATTATTCCACAGACCTCTGTCATATCTCCCCTCAGACGTCTCCTCTCCAAGCTGAAGAGCCCTAGACGCTTCAGCCTTTCCTCATAGGGAAGTCGTCCCATCCCCCCCCCCCCCCCCCCCATCACCCTTCTCTCTACCTCTTCCAATTCCACTATGTCTTTCCTGAAGCTGCAGAGAACATAATTTTATTGACTGATGGATTGATTGGATTTATTTACCGCCATTATGAAGACATGCGTCCAAGGCGGTGTAATGAAGCAGATAAGACTATTTGCCTCATCCATTCTCTACCTAAGATCTCCCAGGCACCTGCAGCAGGTTGAGCCACCAACCTTTGTCTTTAGGTAGGAAGTGGAGCCCTACTAATATACCTGCACCTTAGACAGTTTTGTGTTTGCTGACCTTATTTCCTCTTCTTAAGTGTTTATTGTAGCCATAAACCACCTCTAGGTAAGGTTGCCAACTAGATCCAGATTCACCTGATAGGGTTGATCCAGTTCTGGACTTACCTCAATGCATGCAGGGACTTGTAGCCTTGCTTTTCTTAGGGAATCCAATGGGGAAATAAGAACCACAAGTTCCTGCACGCAATGGAGTAAGGCCGGGACTGGGTCAACCCTGTCGGGCAAATCTGGGTCCAAGTTGTGAAACCAAACGATCTAGAGGTAGGGTTGCCTTCTCCCCTTTTCAGCCCTCTGTCTTTTTAGGAAGTTAGTTAGTTTTCACCAGGGGTGTAGCCAGACTTCGGTGGGAGGGGGGGTCCAGAGGTGAGTGGGCACATTTTAGCTCCTCCCTGGCTCCACCAACCCCCCCCCCCCCCACTTTTGACCCCCCACCACCACCACCGCCCACTTGCCACCGTGCAGGACGTCAGGACTCACAGAAACAGAATCCAGATCTGCAACGCGCCAGAGAGAGGCGCTGAAAAGGACTTCGACTGCCGGGGGTTGGGGACCCTCGCCAGCAAAGGTACCTCACGGCAGCAGCAGGGGAGGATTGGGGGGGGGGGTCAAATGTGGTGGGGGAGGGTCGGTGGCAGGGGGTGAAAGCAGGGGGGCCAGGGCTAAATCTGTGGGGGGGCCCATGCCCCCGTGGCACCACCTAGCTACGCCCCTGGTTTCCATCTCTTTAAAGAAATTCACCCAAGGCAGTGTACATCAAAAATAAGCATACATAAGCAACAGAAAATTACAGCAGTAAAAATGCTCAACAGCACACATTATGGCATAGTATGCCACTTACAATGTCAGTACAGTACAAATTAAAACATCTTAATAGACAGCATAGGGTTTAAGCAGAGGTTGAACATATAGACAGATAAGATATAGTAAACAGGAATTAGACAGAATCTGAGTGGAGGAGTGGCCTAGTGGTTAGAGCATGGGTCTTGCAATCCAGAGGTGGCCACTTCAAATCCCACTGCTGCTCCTTGTGAAGTCACTTAACCCTCCATTGCCTCAGGTACAAACTTAGCTTGTGAGCCCTCCTGGGACAGAGAAATATCCAGAGTACCTGAATGTAACTCTCCTTAAGCTACTACTGAAAAAGGTGTGAGCAAAATCTAAATAAATCAGATTCTGGAATCTTAAAGAGTGACAAGATTCCATGCAGAATCTCAAAGAATAGCAAGATTCTGGAGTGGAGGAGTGGCCTAGTGGTTAGAGCATTGGTCAGTTCAAAACCCGCTGCTGCTCCTTGTGACCTTGGGCAAGTCACTTAACCCTCCATTGCCTCAGGTACAAACTTAGATTGTGAGCCCTCCTGGGACAGAGAAAATATCCAGTGTATGTAACTCACCTTGAGCTACTACTGAAAAAGGTGTGAGCAAAATCTAAATAAATAAGATTCTGGACTCTTAAAGAGTGACAAGATTCCATGCAGAATCTCAAAGAGTAGCGACATTCCATGTAGAACCCCAAAGAATAGCAAGATTCTGGAGTGGAGGAGTGGCCTAGTGGTTAGAGCATTGGTCAGTTCAAAACCCGCTGCTGCTCCTTGTGACCTTGGGCAAGTCACTTAACCCTCCATTGCCTCAGGTACAAACTTAGATTGTGAGCCCTCCTGGGACAGAGAAAATATCCAGTGTATGTAACTCACCTTGAGCTACTACTGAAAAAGGTGTGAGCAAAATCTAAATAAATAAGATTCTGGACTCTTAAAGAGTGACAAGATTCCATGCAGAATCTCAAAGAGTAGCGACATTCCATGTAGAACCCCAAAGAATAGCAAGATTCTGGAGTGGAGGAGTGGCCTAGTGGTTAGAGCATTGGTCAGTTCAAAACCCGCTGCTGCTCCTTGTGACCTTGGGCAAGTCACTTAACCCTCCATTGCCTCAGGTACAAACTTAGATTGTGAGCCCTCCTGGGACAGAGAAAATATCCAGTGTATGTAACTCACCTTGAGCTACTACTGAAAAAAGTGTGAGCAAAATCTAAATTAAATAAGACCAGCTCTGGTTAGCAGAGACTGAAACTCTTCATACTAAGGAGGGAAGTTCATTGCTCTATGTAATAAAAGTGAGCCATGTATAGGACAATGAAACCATTGTGACATCACTGATGAGGTTGCCTCTTACTGGTGGAATGAGGCATTATGACATCACAACATAGATGAGTGGCCTAGTGGTTAGAGCACTGGTCTTGCAATCCAGAGGTGGCCGGTTGAAATCCCACTGCTGCTCCTTGTGATCTTGGGCAAGTCACTTAACCCTCCATTGCCTCAGGTCCAAACTTAGATTGTGAGCCCTCCTGGGACAGAGAAATATCCAGAGTACCTGAATGTAACTCACCTTGAGCTACTACTGAAAAAGGTGTGAGCAAAATCTAAATAAATAAGATTCTGGACTCTTAAAGAGTGACAAGATTCCATGCAGAATCTCAAAGAGTAGCGACATTCCATGTAGAACCCCAAAGAATAGCAAGATTCTGGAGTGGAGGAGTGGCCTAGTGGTTAGAGCACCAGTCTTGCAATCCAGAGGTGGCTGGTTCAAAATCCTACTGCTGCTCCTTGTGATCTTGGGCAAGTCACTTAACCCTCCATTGCCTCAGGTACAGACTTAGATTGTGAGCCCTCCTGGGACAGAGAAACATCCAGAGTACCTGAATGTAACTCACCTTGAGCTACTACTGAAAACGGTGTGAGCAAAATCTAAATAAATAATATTGCAAAGGGCATTTTCTGCATCTCCTGCTCACGTCGCCACCGCCCTCTGTATCTGTTCCAAACAGGCTTAAAGTTCTGTAACAGTTCTTGTTATCACCACCTCTGCTGGGTGGTTATTCCAGGAAGGCACACAGCGGGCATGCATAGCCCAAAACAGTGTGCCACAGTTGAGGTTATTTGTGGATATTCAACGCTTCCCAAATCAAAATGATTGTCACTGAAGCAAAACATATTATTGAGTTTAATTTACAATTCACTTGATTGCATAAGGTTCCTCACGTGATGAACATAGATAAGGACGGTAATTAAAGACTATAGGCCTGTACAGTTTGCCCATCCATACCATATCTTCCTCTCCCTTAGACATAAGTATTGCCATACTGGGACAGACCAAAGGTCCATCAAGCCCAGCATCCTGTTTCCAACAGTGGCCAATCCAGGTCACAAATATCTGGCAAGATCCCCCAAAAATACAATTCATTTTATGCTGCATATCCTAGAAATAAGGAGTGGATTTTCCTCAAGTCATTTTAATAATGGCTTATGGACTTTTCTTTTAGGAAGCTATCCAAACCTTTTTTAAACCCCCGCTAAGCTCACCACCTTTACCACATTCTCTGACAACGAGATCCTATATGTTTGTTGGATACAGTCTCCGCCTCTCTTTGTGCTAAAACTACTAAGAGGCATATTTTCAAAGCACTTAGCCTCCCAAAGTTCCATAGAAACCTATGGAACGTAGCCTCCCAAAGTGCTTTGAAAATATGCCTCTAAGTCACCCACTGGCTTCATGGAAGTTAAAAAAAAAAAATAAAACAGCACCAGATTCCAAAGTTGGGCACCCACAGCCCCGGGCCTCTTGGTACCCTTTGCCAGGGACTCCCAACACAGGGGGGCATTTGGACCAAAAAGCCCCCAAAACACCTGTCCCCTTCTGTGAAGGACAAGAGATGCTTACTTAATCAGGGGAAGTGGCCTCTGAGGTTTCTCTTCTGCAGGCCCCTCTGCAGCTGATCTCCAAGATGGCGGCGGAGGAAAAGAAGCCTCAGAGGATGCTTCAGATAATGTAACTGTCACTGGTCCTTTGGCAGGGGAAGGAGCAGGGCCATCGAGAGGGGCGGGGGGCGGCGCCGGGGTCAGGCCGCCGGTACTGCAGTCTCCGGTCTCACCTGCCTGCCTCCTCGGCTCCGGGCCCCCTGCATTCGAAGCAGCAGTCACAGGCAGGGTTACCATATGGCTCCAGAAAAAGGAGGACGGATTGAGCCAGCCAGGTTTTACTTCCATTGCTTTCCATTGAAAGCAATGGAAGTAAAACCCGGCTGGCTCAATTACTTCCATTGAAAGCAATGGAAGTAAAACCTGGCTGGTTCAATCCGTCCTCCTTTTTCTGGAGCCATATGGTAACTCTAGTCACAGGTCACTTCCCTTCGGGCCTTCCCTCCCTGTGTCCCGCCCTCGCGGAAACCGGAAGTTACATCAGATGAGGGCGGGACACAGGGAGGGAAGGCCAGAAGAGAGGTGATCTGCGACTGCCGCTTCAAATGCAGGGGGCCCGGAGCCGTGGAGGCAGGCAGGTGAGACCGGGGACGGTAGCGGCAGGGGGAGCGATGGGGGTGGGGCGGCCTAGCCTCTCAGCGACCCTGGGAAGGAGCAGGTGACGGGAGTTCGCCGGTCTGAGGGACTCCCTGTGTTGGGGGGGTCACAAGCCAGTGTTTCCCAGGACCAGATAGCTTCCCTTAAAATAACAGTATAGTTAACTTTATTTGCATTTTAAGACATTACTTCCAGTTTACAATTCATTTTTTTTAAGTTTATTTCTGTTTTAGGACAAAAGTTTTAATTTTTTGCTGTTTTATGTTGCATATCATTTGGGCATTACATCAGAAATTAAAAAACAAAACAAAAACAACTCAGCATTAAAATCTCCCACAGATTTTTTTTTAATTGCACGAGGGTGAAAGATCAGCCACCCTTCAGCTTGGTGAGAGAGTAGACCATACGTCAGTAGTGTATTAGTGGCTTCTGCTTCGGTACCTGTATAACGCCTGTCGTTCCTGAAGCTCCATCACTCGCTGACTATGAAGTATCTCCGAGGCCTCATCTGTCACCTTCCTGGCTGTTTATAAAAACCAGAAAACAAAGTAGAAACCGAGACACATCCCTCCGTAGCATCGTTCAATCTCCCACACACACACACACACACACATTTCTCTGCCCTACACCACCCTCCATAATTAGGTGTCAACCATCTGAACCGGAAAGGTCACATCAATGTCAAAGTCCTTCTGCATCCCCAGACTCTCATACCATTTCTTCAAACCACGTTTGGGCCCTGCCACGGTATATCCTTGCCCACAAACCAGAAAACCATAACAGAGACACTGGCTCGATAGCTTAAGGCAGTTCTGAGACAGAATCAGGGCTAATACAATGCAGCTGTGTCTCTTGCACCCCCGCCCACCCCTCACCAGTAGATAGACTAGGGAGGGGTGCTCTCTCTACACCTGGGCTACTCCGTTGGACAATCATAAATTTACAGTCATGAGGCAAATTAAAAACTCCTTCTCATGGCTCTTCTGCATCAGTGCTGTCCCTTCTGGTCAACTTCTTTGCAAGGTCAGCACCCCTAGGTGCTTGCCTACTCTGCCTGTTTAGATTGCAGGCCTCCTATAGGTGGAGAGCTTCTCCCGTACCTTATTTTTTTTTTTTTTTAGCTATGAACAGAGGTTTCTGTCCTCTTTAAATAGTAGTAGTAGTAGTCTTTCTCAGGGCTTACCCCATCCATTGACAGGTGACAAGATCTCTCTCTTATCAGCTTTTACAAGGTCCCTCTCCCCCCCCCCCCCCCGCCACACACACACACACTCACTCCCCCATGCACAGATAGATCAAGTTCTTTCTCCTCCCCTCCCCCCCCCCCCCCATGCTCACCTGTACCCTCAGGAATACGTAGGGTTGTATCCCCAACGAGCCATCTGTGACAGGGGAAGTGAAACACTTGCCCCCGGGGGCAGGTCACCGTCACATAGAGACAGAACCAGTTATCCTCTACCCAGAACCTCTGCTTCTCGAACTGCACAAGCTGGACGGATCCGATCTCCTCATCGCTCAGAACCTCATAGTCATCTACCTGGAAAGGGCAGCAGGTGGTTGGAAGAGTGAGATGAGGAAGAAAAGACACGAAGGGGAAGGTGAGATATAGAGAGACTCCTGCCAACGTCTTCCTTATGTGGAAATATTCACTGGCCACCTACAGCAACAAGGCCAGGAAAGTACATGAGTATATAGACAAAGGTCCATCAAGCCCAGTATCTTGTTTCCAACAATGGCTAATTCAGGTCACAAGAACCTAGCAGGATCCCAAAAGAATAAAATAGATTTCAAGCTACGTATCGGAGGTATGAACAGTGGATTTTCCCAAGTCCACCTTAATAACAGCTTATGGACTTTTCTTCCAGAAGTTGTCCAAATATTTTTTAAATCCTGCTATACTAACCGCATTTACCACATTCTCGGGCAATGAGTTCAAGAGCTTAATTATACATTGAGAGGTCCTTTTACTAAGCTGCAGGAAAAAAGGGCCCTGCAGCAGCTGCGGGAGCTGTTTTTCCTGGTGCCAGGGCCATTTTTACCTCAGCGGTTAAAAAGCCCCTAAGAAAATTGGCCACGTGGTAATATTACTCTTAATGTGTGGTCATGCGGGGGAAACACTTACCACTATCCATTGAGGCAGCGGTAAGGGTTCCCGCGGTAACCAAGCAGCACATGGCGATTCCTGAATGCCGCCGGGTTAGCTGCACGCTATAAAATTTAAAAAATGCCCGGCACACTGGAAATGCCGTCCACTCAAGGCAAAATTACCGCCGGCGACTGCGTTGGGCCAGCGTTAGTTCCAAGTCAGCGTGCGGTAAGCTCAAATTGGGCGTACCGATGCTTTGTAAAAGAGTGGTGAAGAAATATTTTCTCTGGTTTGTTTTAAATTTACTACTTTGTAGCTTCATTGCATGTCCCCTAGTATTTTTGCAAACAGTAAACAAGAGATTCATATCTACCTGTTCCACTGCACTCAGTATTTTATAGACCTCGATCATATCCCCACTCAGCCGTCTCTTCTACTACTACTACTTAGCATTTCTATAGTGCTACTAGGCGTACGCAGTGCTGTACACTTGAACATGAAGAGACAGTCCCTGCTCGACAGAGCTTACAATCTAATTAGGCCAGACAAACAGGACAAATAAGAGATAAGGGAATTACTAAGGTGGGGATGATGAAATAAGGGTACTGAACAAGTAAGGGTTAGGAGTTAAAAGCAACATCAAAAAGGTGGGCTTTTAGCCTAGATTTGAAGACGGCCAGAGATGGAGCTTGACCTACCGGCTCAGGAAGTCTATCCCAGGAATATGATGCAGCAAGATAAAAGGAACGTTAAGTGGGCATAATAGAAGGCCTACTGGATGTCTATGTAGGCTTCTTCTCCAGGCTGAAGAGCCCTAGCTGCTTTAGCCTTTCCTTATAGGGAGATCGTCCCATCCCCTTTCAAATTTTTTCTCCCCTTCTCTGTACCTTTTCTATTATTCTGCTATATCTTGTTGGAGATAGAGTAACCAGAACTGCAGACAATATCTGAAGTGTGGTTGCGGATTTTAAAAGTTGGAAAGTAAACTAACATTTGTTTTGGATAGAGGCACCTTTTCTTTCTCTTCTGAGGGACATTTTGAGGCTCTGAGGGGAACAGGGACTCCAGTACCTCCTTCTCCACTCCTCATAGAAAGGCAAATGAAGAGATTTTTGGACGACCTCAAGAGGAGCCAGCTTTTCTTTATGATGCCTTTCAAAGCTGGTTTAACCTTGAAAATGTTTAAGCCCCTTTCAGGCAAATAATATACAGCCTAGAGAAACAGAAGAACAAAACTCCACAGTACACAAAGCAATACAAAACAGCGGAGACCAAAGGTTCTGATAAACAAATGTTGTTTAATAGATTTCTTCAAACAATCCGGTGACTCAGTGACTCGACACAGGCTGTGTAGCTAAAAGGCCTGCCTCAGGAGTATATAACACAAATATAAACGAAGTATAAGAACGAATGAAAATAATAAAACATTCTTTGCAAATAAAATATATAAAAAAAATATTTTAAAAAACATAAAAAAAACCTGGTGACTAGATCAAGGACCAATAAAATAATAATCTAAACATAAAACAATCATTGCAAGTGTAACTTAATAAATAATAGCAAACACCCGCAGAAGGTGTTCTCTCCACAGGAGAACCAAAGACAAATGAACAAACAGTGGATCCAATGAAAGTCCTCTCACAGTTGGTGTCTTTCTAAACAAGGTCTTTATTCAAATCAATAAAACAACCCGACACGTGACGTGTTTCGGCCGAGAAGGCCTGCGTCAGGGGTCTATAAAATAAACATAAAAATGATATATACATATATTACTCACATACATATATATAAAAGACATGTATATGTAACACATAAAAAATGTATAGAGCATAAAAACAAAGTGAAAAAAAAATAGAAATATAATTTACACAAAAACAATAATGGAGAGTACAATGATGTCCATCTATTTATAAGGAACGTACCTATTAATTCTTCATGCAAAATACCTTGTAAATCACATGACTCTCAATACGTTAATTGTTAACAGAGATATCTAGGACGAATATATAAATAAATCAATACACACTGTTCATAACATGATTGTATAAACAACACGGTAGCTCTTTGGTAAATACACAGATAATATTACATAAAAAGTGGTTTCTAATGAAACAAGGATATCACATGTACATGGATAACACATAAATAATGGTTAATTGTTGACAGAGATATCTAGGACAAATGTATAAATCAATACATACTGTACCTAACATAATGTACATAACATAACATAATACAGTAGCCTTATGATAATACACAGATAGTAAAAAGTTAAAAAAAAAAAAAACCACACACGTATATGGATACCACATATACATATAAAAATATATAAAATGTTCACATATGGGACCCAGATAAAACAGATAAGGATCTTAGAAAAAACATCACAGGGAATTTATAGATGTGTGAAAAAAATGCCTCAATAAAACATAAAAAAATTAAAAATTAAAAATAAAATGGAAAATAAAGACAAAATAATAATAATAATGAAAAAGAATATAAAATAAAAATTAAATTAAGAAAAAGTAATAATAATGCATATATAAATATAATTGTAATAATTAAAAATGATGCCAAACATGTGTTATTATAAAAGATTTTTTTTTACAAATGGGCAACACTATAATAAAAAAAGGGAACTAAGGTATATGTGCAACAAAACAGGGGGGGGGGACACATAAGATAAGAAACTGTAGTATTTGTTTGCAACAGCCTTCGTTTGCTATAAAGTAATATAAATGTAAATTAAACACAAAAGGTACATTGTATAACCATATTTATGGAGGAAAAATGCAAATCAAAAGGTCAACATACAAAAATAAAAAGATAAAATGGCTCCTTCTGATATGCTCATAACGCACCGTATGAATTTCATTAGTCAACACGTAGGGGCTAAAAATATAAAGATTTGCTTTTTTTTTTTTTTGTTACATTTTTGTACCCCGCTCTTTCTCACTCATGGCAGGCTCAATGCGGCAGGCAATGGAGGGTTAAGTGACTTGCCCAGAGTCACAAGGAGCTGCCTGTGCCTGAAGTGGGAATCAAACTCAGTTCCTCAGTTCCCCAGGACCAAAGTCCACCACCCTAACCACTAGGCCACTCCTCCACTGTTGCTACTATTTGAGATTCTACATGTAATGTTGCTATTCCACTAGAAGTCGGCCCTTGCAGATCACCAATGTGGCCGCGCAGGCTTCTGCGAGTCTGACGTCGGACGTCAGACTCACAGAAACAGAAGCCTGCGCAGCCTTCTACATGGAATGTTGCTAGTGGAATAGCAACATTCCATGTAGAATCTCCAATAGCAGCAACATTCCATGTAGAATCTCCAATATTCCATGTAGAATCTCCAATAGTAGCAACATTCCATGTAGAATCTCCAATATTCCATGTAGAATCTCCAATGTTATCTATTTTATTTTTGTTACATTTGTACCCCGCGCTTCCCCACTCATGGCAGGCTCAATGCGGCTTACATGGGGCAATGGAGGGTTAAGTGACTTGCCCAGAGTCACACGGAGCTGCCTGTGCCGGGAAACGAACTCAGTTCCCCAGGACCAAAGTCCACCACCCTAACCACTAGGCCACTCCTCCACTGTTGCTACTATTTGAGATTCTACATGGAATGTTGCTATTCCACTAGCAACATTCCATGTAGAAGTCGGCCCTTGCAGATCACCAATGTGGCCGCGCAGGCTTCTGCTTCTGTGAGTCTGACGTACGTGCAGGACGTCAGACTCACAGAAACAGAAGCCTGCGCAGCCTTCTACATGGAATGTTGCTAGTGGAATAGCAACATTCCATGTAGAATCTCCAATAGTAGCAACATTCCGTGTAGAATCTCCAATAGTATCTATTTTATTTTTGTTACATTTGTACCCCGCGCTTTCCCACTCATGGTAGGCTCAATGCGACTTACATGGGGCAATGGAGGGTTAAGTGACTTGCCCAGAGTGACAAGGAGCTGCCTGTGCCTGAAGTGGGAATTGAACTCAGTTCCTTAGTTCCCCAGGACCAAAGTCCACCACCCTAACCACTAGGCCACTCCTCCAATCTTTAAACGGAGGGAAATCGATAACTAAATTGCTGCCCTTATGCAGACACGACAATGTTATGAAGAGAGCAAAATACCGTAAATGACACCAATAAGTAAAGAGCGGAAAACAGACGTCACAAATAATGACGTCACTTACTTGGCGCCAAACCACAAAAAAAACATACAAAAAGTAAAAGATGACAAAAGCAAAATAGACCTTTGTGAGTGAGCCTGTATCACATGGATCGCACTGAAAAAAGGGGGGGTAGAGCACACTATTACGATAAAAACTTCTGAGGCTCGTGAACATCTCGCACATTCCTTAATCTTCATTTCCCCAAGTGTAAAGGTCTAAAATACAAATTAATGCACGCATCAACCTTTTCCTATATGAGTGCGCAATTCTGGAACACATTGCCAGGCAACCTAAAAGCGACCTATGAACTAACCAACTTCCGTAAACTACTAAAGACCCATCTGTTCGGCAAGATATACCAACCACAAAGATCAAAACATGTGAAACTCTCACATATATCCAGAAATGTTAATAATGCCTTATGTTATATTGCTATCATGTATTCCATTACCATGCAAACCAAAATCCTTCTGTAACACCAAATGTCTATTCTTTTTATCATTACCACTATCCATGATGTATTGTAAGCCACATTGAGCCTGCAAAGAGGTGGGAAAATGTGGGATATAAATGCAATAAATAAATAAAATAAATAAACATGCATGTGCGTATCAGCCAAGTATTGAACGTGCTGCGGACAAAAAAATGGAATCAGAATGAAAAATAACTGACTTGAAAACAGCCAGGAAGAAGAAGAAAAACAAATAAACAACATACCGTATGCGATGCGTCGCTGCACCTATCTCTGCCACACACTGTACGTCGGTAAAAAAAAAAAAAACGAAGAAAAAAAAATGCACTGACACTGAACCAGTCTAAAACGAAACTGGAAATGACGACACTTCCTAAGAGTGACGTAAAAAGATGAAAAATAAAAAAAGGTGAATCTGTAGAATCCGGTTGCAATCTTATTAAATGACATTGCAAGAAAATAACATGATAAAACTGAGAAAGGGTGAGTTAAAACGCTGATGCTTAAATATATATATATATCCCAGCACATGGATAGCCTTGCAGATCAGCCAGCAACGCAGCCGCTGGCTGATCTGCAAGGCTTCGTTCTGTTTCTGTGAGTCTGACGTCCTGCACGTACAAGGCTTGGTTCTGTTTCTGTGAGTCTGACGTCCTGCACGTACAAGGCTTCGTTCTGTTTCTGTGAATCTGACGTCCTGCACGTACAAGGCTTCGTTCTGTTTCTGTGAGTCTGACGTCCTGCACATACAAGGCTTCGTTCTGTTTCTGTGAATCTGACGTCCTGCACGTACAAGGCTTCGTTCTGTTTCTGTGAGTCTGACGTCCTGCACGTACAAAGACTCACAGAAACAGAACAAAGCCTTGCGATGGAAGACGAAGACCTCGGCTGGCGGGGGTTGGGGTCCCCTGCCAGCAAAGGTAGCCGACGGCGGGTTGGCGGCGGGAGGGGGAGTCGAGAGGGTTGTCGGCAGGAGGGTCTAGGGCCACATCTACGGGGGCCCAGGCCCTCGTGGCCCCACGTAGCTACGCCACTGTTCGCCATCCCATTTGAATTGTCTTAAGGAGAAAAAAAAAACTGCAGGTCCTCAGTAGAATGATTAGCAGCCTAGCAATGTCCAACTGGAGGGTAGCCAATGTTACTCCGATTTTTAAGAAGGGTTCCAGAGGAGATCCTGGAAATTATAGACCGGTGAGTCTGACGTCGGTGCCGGGCAAGATGGTGGAGGCTATTATTAAGAATAAAATTGCAGAGCATATACAAAAACATGGACTGATGAGACAAAGTCAGCACGGATTTAGTGAAGGGAAGTCTTGCCTCACCAATCTAATGCATTTTTTGAGGGGGTAAGCAAACATGTGGACAATGGGGAGCCGGTTGATATTGTATATCTGGATTTTCAGAAGGCGTTTGACAAAGTGCCGCACGAAGACTCCTGAAGAAATTGCAGAGTCATGGAATCGGAGGTAGGGTATTATTATGGATTAAGAACTGGTTGAAAGATAGGAAGCAGAGAGTAGGATTGCGTGGCCAGTATTCTCAGTGGAGGAGGGTAGTTAGTGGGGTCCCGCAGGGGTCTGTGCTGGGTCCGTTGCTTTTTAATGTATTTATAAATGACCTAGAGATGGGAATAACTAGTGAGGTAATTAAATTCGCCGATGACACAAAATTATTCAGGGTCGTCAAGTCGCAGGAGGAATGTGAATGATTACAGGAGGACCTTGCGAGACTGGGAGAATGGGCGTGCAAGTGGCAGATGAAGTTCAATGTTGACAAGTGCAAAGTGATGCATGTGGGTAAGAGGAACCCGAATTATAGCTACGTCTTGCAAGGTTCCGCGTTAGGAGTTACGGATCAAGAAAGGGATCTGGGTGTCGTCGTCGATGATACGCTGAAACCTTCTGCTCAGTGTGCTGCTGCGGCTAGGAAAGCGAATAGAATGTTGGGTGTTATTAGGAAGGGTATGGAGTCCAGGTGTGCGGATGTTATAATGCCGTTGTATCGCTCCATGGTGCGACCGCACCTGGAGTATTGTGGTTCAGTACTGGTCTCCGTAGTCTCAAAAAAGATATAGTAGAATTGGAAAAGGTACAGCGAAGGGCGACGAAAATGATAGTGGGGATGGGACGACTTTCTATGAAGAGGAGGCTGAGAAGGCTAGGGCTTTTCAGCTTGGAGAGAGGACGGCTGAGGGGAGATATGATAGAAGTGTATAAAATAATGAGTGGAATGGATCGGGTGGATGTGAAGCGACTGTTCACGCTATCCAAAAATACTAGGACTAGAGGGCATGAGTTGAAGCTACAGTGTGGTAAATTTTAAAACGAATCGGAGAAAATTTTTCTTCACCCAACGTGTAATTAGACTCTGGAATTTGTTGCGGCGAGAACGTGATACGGGCGGTTAGCTTGACGGAGTTTAAAAGGGGTTAGATAGATTCCTAAAGGACAAGTCCATAGACGCTATTAAATGGACTTGGAAAAATTCCGCATTTTTAGGTATAACTTGTCTGGAATGTTTTACGTTTGGGATGAGCGTGCCAGGTGCCTTGACCTGGATTGGCCACTGTCGGTGACAGGATGCTGGGCTAGATGGACCTTTGGTCTTTCCCAGTATGGCACTACTTATGTACTTATGTACTTATGTAGGTCTCCACATACTGTACAGCTGCAATGCTCAATTATTCTTGTCTTTACAGCCATGTTTTCCCCACACACAGTAATCTACAGGGACAAATTAGCGCATATATCACTTTCTAGAGTTTGCAAGCAATCAGTGGACTGCCTAAGTTTAAAAAAAAAAAAACTTTGTTGGTTTAGGATGCATAAAATTCAGCGACTGTCAAACTGTGTTTACAAACTGAGCAGGAACCTTTGTGAAGCTGATGGAACCAGTTTCTCTCTCAGATTGTTATTACGAGAAAAGCTATGATAGGCTTCTTGTTTGGAAACAGGTATGAATCTCAACAATATGCCAATGTTTACAGATGATATGCTGAATGTCTCTTGCACATTGGGAGAACGCAAGGTACATACAATCTCTGGTTCAGGTTTCTCAACCCGTCCATCTACATAAGAACATACGAGTAGCCACACTGGGTCAGACCAATGGTCCGTTTAGCCCAGAATCCTTTTTCCAACGGTGGCCAAGCCAGGTCACAAGTACCAGGCAGAAAACCAAAATTGGTGGCAACATTATGCTACCAATCCCAGGGCAAGCAGTGGCTTCCCCATGTCTATCTCAATAGCAGACTATGGACTTTTCCTCCAGGAACTTGTCCAACCCTTTTTGTTTTTTTTAAACCTATATACACTAACCACTGTTACTACACACCCTCTGACAAAGAGTTCCAGAGCTTAACTATTCATGAGTGAAAAAATATTTCCTCCTATTTGTTTTAAAAGGTATTTCCACACAACTTCTTATGTAAGCATTAAGTACATAAGTATTGCCATACTGGGACAGGACCGAAGCTCCATCCTGATTCCAAAAGTGGCCAATCCAGGTCACAAATACCTGGCAAGATCCAAAAACAGTACAATGCATTTTATGCTGCTTATTTTAGAATAAGCAGTGGAGTTTCCCCAAGTCCATTGTAATAACGGTCTTTGGACTTTTCCTTTAGGAAGCCATCCAACCCTTTTTAAAACCCCGCTAAGCTAACGGCTTTTAACTACATTCTCTGGCAACACAAATTCCAGAGTTTAATTACACCTTGAGTGTCCCCTAGCCTTTGTACTTTTGGAACGAGTAAAAAAATCAATTTACTTTCTACTCGATTCACTTCTAAGAGAGCTTCCCTACATTGTGATCGGGCCTTGCACAAACTGTTAGATATGCATTCACTTGGATATCCTCTCTGTGGAAAAAGCGCTTTGACATAGCAACAGCCTGGACTTCAAACTCCTCAATATCAGTGCACAAAACGATGTAGGCTTAGGGACTGCGAATATAGCAAATTTGCTTTCAGGCTGAGGGTCCTGTTTACTAAGCCAAGCTGTAGGCATGCTAACTTTTTTGCATGCGCTAATGATAGAGATGCCCATAATATTCCTATGGGTGTCTCTATCACTAGCGTGCACTCACTTTTAGTGCACACTACAAAGTTTGCATGCCTACAGTGCAGTCTTATTAAACAGGGCCCTTAGATTGTGAAAACATGTGAAATGAAGGTATGTATTTTGATCTGTGGGTTTCCTATAAATTGTAGTAGTGAAGCGATATCTAGTTTTCTTGACCAATATATCCAAATAAGCTATTTCATGTTCATGCTACTGTATCTTTAAATGTAAATTGACATTTCTTGTGTTCAACCAATTATGAAACTCAAAAAGGCTCTCCAGTGCCCCATGCCACTGCACAAAATGTACATAAGTACAGCCATACAGGGAAAGACCAACGGTCCATGAAGCCCAGCATCCTGTTTCCAACAGTGGCCAATCCAGGTCACAAATACCTGGCAAGATCCCAAAAATGTACAAAAACATTTTATACTGCTTATCCCAGAAATAGTGGATTTTCCCCAAGTCCATTTAATAACGGTCTATGGACTTTTCCTATGGGAAGCCGTCCAAACTTTTTTTAAAACTCCGCTAAGCTAACCGCCTTTACCACATTCTCCGGCAACGAATTCCAGAGTTTAATTACACGTTGAGTGAAGAAAACGTTTCTCCAATTCGTTTAAAATTTACTACATTGGTGGTCGATTTATCATTTGGTGGTCGATGTATTGTTTGTAAAACTTCACCTCGTTGCCGAAAGGATTCTCCTTAAGAAAATTCTGTTTGAAATTGGCAATGTACAGGTTTGCTATATCTGGAGCCTTAGAAGACCCCATCTCTGTACCTCTTGTTGAAAAAAAAAAAACTTTTCCTGAAAGCAGAAATAATTTTGGACAAGTGCTATCATAGCAATGGTGGTAATGAAATGGTTAGGAACCCTACTTGGCGTTGCTCTTGCCTTGAGTGTTCTCTCGATAATAGCTAGTGCATCAACCTGTGGTATATTTGTATATAACGAATCTATGTCAAGTGTCACTAAATATATATTTTCCAGGTCACCATCACATTCCTCCAAAGTTTGGATCATGTGGGAGGAGTCCCTGACATACGATTCTATCAATGGAACGAATGGTTTAAGAAAGTAATCGACAAATTTAGGTAGTGATTCTAAAGCCGAGCCAATGCCAAATACCATGGGATGCTCAGAAGGATTTTTGGAGAGACTTATGCACTTTAGGTAGTCTATAATAGTTGAATTTTGATTAAGAAGCCAATTATTCCTTCTCCCTTGGAACTAATATATCCGGCTTTAACAATTTATTTATTATTACATTTGTATCCCGCACTTTCCCACTAAAAGCAGACTCAATGTGGCTTACATAGTAATTGGTAACACAGAATTTTGTTATGTAAAGTAGGAAATGAAGTATAACATAGTAATGATGGTAGGAATAGGATGGATGGGTAGGTAGAGACAGGTGATAGAGAGGAAGGTAAGGTGGGAGATAGAGTCTGGGTCAATGTGTTTTCTCTTTGGTATATGTAAGGTAGATGGGTTCATAAGATTAATCTGGGTCTTTGGGTAGGCTTGCTTGAATAAATGGGTTTTTAATGCTTTCCTGAATGGTAGGTGGTCATTGGATTGCTCGGATAGGTCTAGGGAGAGCGTTCCACAGTTGGCTTTGAAAGGAAGGAGAAATTGGATCCATAATAAGTTTTGTAATTGAGACCTTTACAGTTGGGTAGTGCAGGTTGAGGTACTTTCGCGAGGATATAGACATGGTTTCTTGCTGGGAGGTCAATCAGATTTATCATATAGTCTGGAGATTCCACCAGTTGACTATCTCTTGCGGCAGACTGGCATGGTTGTCCTCACTATCTCCGTTGAATGCAAATTTATCTCATGCATATTCATAGTGGATATCTCTTGAAAACCAGACTGCATGGTGTGCCTCGGGACTGAGTTGAGAAACCTTGCTCACCAGGGGTGTAGACTCAAGAGGGAGACCACAAATTAAGTCTGCAAGGGTCTCCCAGATGGGAGGGTGAAGGCCAACACCAGTAACAGAGCTCGAGAAAGCTGGGGGGGGATATGGAAAGAGCGTCCTCAGTTACGGAGGAATGGAATGAAAGACAAAGACCAACTGGATTCTGTGACACTGCATCAAGCAGGGCTGCTTTTACCAATGGGCAAACAAGTTAGCTGCCCTGGGCTCAGCTTATCAGGGGGCCCAAAAGTAAAAAAAACAGCCTGGACACTGGGCCCTCTCTGGTCTGGCATCTTCCTTCCCTCTCTTCCTTTCCCCCAGTCCAACACCAACAGCTTCCTGGGAAAGAAAAAAAGCAGCATAAAAGCACAGAGACATAGTTGGTCTGTGCCGCGGATGGCTCTGCCCCTTCTGACATCACATCCTGTTTCTGGGCAGCACAAGAGTGGAGAAGTAGCTTAATGGTAAAGCAGACTGTGAATTCCCACTGCAGCTCCTTGTGACTCTGGCCTGGGTGAGTCACTTAACCCTCCGTTGCCCTAGGTACAAGTAAGTACCTGTATTAACATGCAAACTGCTTTGATTGTAACCACAGAAAGGAGGTGATATAAGATCAAATCCCCTGCCCTGTCCCTTATTGGCAAGTCAACAGCTGCACGGAATAACTGGCTCCATGCCTTTACGCTGCTTTTTTACCCCCTGGGAAGCAAAGTAAGCCGTGCTGCTGGACAGAGGGGCAGGGGGTGGAAAGGGTGCCGTGGAAACCAGGGGGAGGGCCTGGACCGAATGGGGGACCATGCACAAAATTTTGCCCAGAGCCTCATTGGTGGTTAATGTGACCCTAGTGTCAAGAGTGAAACTGACAGTCCAGATGGGAATTATGACCCTTATGTACTCTTATTATTGATTTTTATATAGGGCTATGCACTTAAACGTATGAGATAGTCCCTTCTTAATAGAGCTTACACTATGCTTCCACAGTCTATGCTTCATTAAACAAGAAAGTTGGCTGTATTTATTTATTTTATTTATTGTTACATTTGTATCCACACATTTTCCACCTATTTGCAGGCTCAATGTGGCTTACAATTTTTCCGCCATGCCTTATGTCATTTCAGAATACATATATAATTGGTAATATATATAAAACATGAGTGTTAAGTAACAGTCGAATAAAAAGGAAAAAATATATACAAATGGTATAAAATAAACAAATGGTATCACATATTGAACATGGATTTATATTAAAAATTAAACAATTCAGTGTAGGAAGAGAATGAACCTATTGTAAGTAAACGATGGAGAAATACAGTTCCAATCATAAGTTATTATGGTATGCTGTGTTAAAGAGATGTGCCTTTAGTGCCTTACGGAAATTAATTAGGTTGTGGATTATTTTCAGGTCCAATGGTAGAGCATTCCACATTTGTGAAGTCAAGTATGAAAAGCTGGATGCATGTGTTAATTTATATTTTAGACCTTTACAACTGGGGAAGTGAAGATTTAGGAATGTGCGTGCCGATCTATTAGCATTCTACTACTACTACTCAACATTTCTAGAGCGCTACTAGGGTTACGCAGCGCTGTACAATTTAACAAAGAGAGACAGTCCCTGCTCAAAGAGCATACAATCTAATAGACAAGTGAACGGTCGGTCCGATAGGGGCAGTCAAATTGGGGCAGTCTGGATTCACCGAACGGTAAGGGTTAGGTGCAGAACGCAGCATTGAAGAGGTGGGCTTTGAGCAAAGACTTGAAGACGGGCAGGGAGGGGGCTTGGCATAAGGGCTCAGGAAGGTTGTTCCAAGCATAGGGTGAGGCGAGGCAGAATGAGCGGAGCCTGGAGTTGGCGGTGGTGGAGAAGGGTACAGAGAGGAGGATTTGTCCTGTGACCGGAGGTTACGGGCGGAAACGTAAGGGGAGATGAGGGTAGAAAGGTAGTGAGGGGCGGGCAGACTGAGTGCATTTGTAGGTAAGAAGGAGAAGCTTGAATTGAATGCGGTATCTGATCGGAAGCCAGTGAAGTGACCTGAGGAGAGGGGTGATATGAGTATATCGGTTCTGGCATTCCTGGGTGGTAGGTCAATAAGGTCTAACATGTAGGTACAAATACCTCTCTACACACCTGTAAGAAAAAACAAAAAACATTTAGCAGCACACATACGATGTGTATGAGAACCAAAAAAAAACCACCACGCGGCAGGTTCCCTTCACATTGCCATAACTTGATTTCTCACTCCACCAGAAGCAACTTGCAATAAAATAATTATCAGCAAAGAACAGAGATTCCGATTTAATAAAAAAAAAAAGTCAAGACTTTGAACAGGGAAGGGGTGGGGGGAAAGTTTTACATATGCTGTAGTATATGATTTTGATGTGTATTGGGTGAGCTGATTCGGTAATGGTATCTTTCTGTCTTTCCCAATAAAATGTATTGATACAAAAAAAAACACACAAACGACTTTCCGGCTAGCTATTCCCGATTTGCACATTAAAGACTACAACAGAGAGATACCAGGGCACAATTCCCCTTTGTTCTATGCTCGTAGTCTCTAGATAAGGCAGGTGGCCCTCAAAGGACTTCCGAGAGCTCAGCAAACAAATCAAAAAGCGATAACCTTTTCATTGCAATATTACGTTTCTTCACAGGCAACACACCTTACCTCAGGTCTCAGTAAATGAGACATGAACAACAAAAGTAGGGTTAGGCAGCTCAAATATGTACTTTCCCAGGTCGTTTACAAGAGTTATCACTTGGTTTTCTTTTCCGTTTCCGGGGCAATATCGTTCGTAGTGTGCACTTTTACAAAACGGCACGGGCTGTTCGTGAAGCAGGCACAGCATTCCTAAGGGGGTCCAAGCCCACCCAGTAGCAGCACACGTACGATGTGGCTGGCAGGGATCCCCAAGCCCCACCAGCCGAAAACTCCCAACTACTGTTCCTCCTGCATACCAGCCTTCCCTCTGATGTATTCCTGCCTATGAGGAAACAGGAAGTTGCATCAGAGGGAAGGCTGTGGGACCAGCATGAGTAGTGTGTATTAGTCGCTGCTTCGCTGACGCTGCCGGTCAAAATCTGCTATTTAAAAGGTATGCGGGGGAGGGGGGATGTTTGAGAGACCACATGGCGTGCAGGCGAGAGAGGGAGAGACAAATCACTTGTGAGACAGGGCGGAGTTCTTCTGCCCCCCATCTTGGGCCCCGGCCCACCCAAAATCGGGTGTCTGGCTACGCCCTTGCCTGCAACATAGCCACACGATAAGAGTTCTCTTACCGCATGGCCACGTTTGTCTGGGGGCTTTTTACCCGCTGCAGTAAAAAGGGCACTGGCGCGCGGGAAAATCAGTCCCTGCCCCAAGCACAGGGCCCTTTCCCCCCCCCCCCCCCCCCCCACCCCCGCAGCTTGGTAAAAGGACCCCTAAGAATGCTTCACTTCCACACAGGAAAGAAAACACAAATACAATTTCAGAGTTATTCAGCATCCCTAGAAAGTAGAAGTAGTAAGTAACAGAATAGTCTACAACCTGATCATGTGAAGGGGAAAGGGGGGGGGGGAGGGGGATTTATGCTATAAAGTAATAAGGTGATAAAGGCTGTAGGTTGGTCTCAGATAATGAGTTTGAAAAAAAGAAGCCAGCTCTCCATCGAATCCTTTTCAGTCCATTCCAAATTAAAACTTCAGAATAAGTCAGGAGGTGTCATTTAGATTTGAATTTCTCGAGATGGATCCTGATCATAAGATCAATTAAAAAAAAAAGCACTGCAAAGACAAAAGGTCCCCCAGGAAATAAGTTTTACATGGGATCACTGCAGGGAAATGTTAATTTGCTTGAAACCACAATGGGAATGTCAACATTTGCTTGTTTTTAGTAGACAGCAGATAAAGGCTTGGTTGTTTCTGCCAAGCAGGATTTGGTTACCACACTTACTCTTGCAGTACAGTACCTTAGGTTGATTTCTTTAAGAAGGCAGTAAATAATCCTAATAAATAAATAGCCCCAAATGACAAGAAAAAAACCCCCTGAAAATCCATTTTATTTTTCCTGTGTAGTAACTAGTGTGAACTGGTCAGAAAAAGTATAAACTATTTACACCACTGCCCCCAAACCAAAAAAACTCCCCCAAACACCAAGGAAACTAAACAAACTGAACGTTTCTGGGCTGTACCCCTTACCGCTGCGTTAAGGACTGCACGATCAGGGATTTAACAAAGACAAGAGACCAGTGGCGATCCTAGGTCGGCTGCCACCAGGGGCTGATCGCCTGTGCGCACCCCCCCCCTCCCCGGGTGCAGCGGAGTCCGTCCCCCCAGGGTGCAGCACGACACACACCCCCAGCGCAATGACACCCCCTCCACGGCGCATCAAGCCCCCCCCCCCCCGGTGCATTCTTGGCTGCTGGAGGGTGCAGAGAGCAGCTGCGCGCCTGTTGGCTCCACTGGCTCCCTCTAACCCGGAACAGGAAGTAACCTGTTCCGGTGCAGAGGGAGCAGGGAACCAGCGGAGCCAACAGGCGCGCGGCTGCTCTCTGCACCCTCCAGCAGCGTGCACCCGGGGCGGACCGCCCCCACCTTTGCTACGCCTCTGCAAGAGGCTGAGGACTGCTTTTACTCTGGTGGGTTATTCGATTTAGCGTGTGATGATAATTACCATGTGCTAAATGCTAAGAAACCCATAGGAATAAAATAGGCTTCTAAAATGCGGCAGAAGGGGGCCTGAGCTGGTTTCGAGGCCACCTTTAACTGCAGCTGGTACAAGGTAGGTCTTTCTTTTTTTTAAGAAATGGCTGCACGGCCCAGTGGTGCAGCTACGTGGGGCCATGGGGGCCTGGGCCCCCGTAGATTTGGCCCTGGACCCCCCTCCTGCCACCAACCCTCCCCCGCCACCACCGTCCGCTACCTTTGCAGACGGGAGACCCCAACCCCCGCCAGCCAAGGTGCAAGGCTTGTTCTGTTTCTGTGAGTCTGACGTCCTGCATGTTGTATGTCCTGGAAGTCAGACTCACAGAAACAGAACAAAGCCTTGCAGATCAGCCAGCAATGCGGCCGCTGTTTCTGTGCAGGACATCAGACTCACAAGGCTTCGTTCTGTTTCTGTGCAGGACGTCAGACTACACGAAACAGAACGAAGCCTTGCAGATCAGCCAGCAACGCACTCGCACAGGGCCCTGCGCTCTTAGGGGCCCCGCATTTGGTGGCACGCCTATCCTCTTGGTCTCAGATCACCTCCCTTCTCTGTACCTTAATGTGCATCCACATTTCAGTAGAAAGCATCGGGCAATGGCAGCGACTTTCATATCCGTCAGCTGATGAGCCCAGATCGTCCTCGCTGCTGCGTCCCCACCCCCTTTTGCTATCACTTCCTGCTTCCACAAGGGCGGGATGCAGCAGCGAGGACGATCTGGGCTCAGCAGCTGGCAGGATATGAAAATGGCTGCCGCTGCCTGCCGCTCTCTACTGAAACATGGTGGATGCACATCAAGGTACGGGGTGAGGTGGGGTTCCAAGAGCTTTAAACCTCCTTTTAAACTCTGATAAATTATGACTTATGGTGGCGGGCGCGGACAGGGGGTTGGGTGCACGGGCAGAGGAGGCAGGTGCAGACGGGGGTCCCACTGAACTGGTCTGCACAGGGCCTCACAACTGTTAAGACCGGCCCTGCCCTCCCCGACCATTTAATGCTGGAACATCACAAACGGCAAACGCGCCCCTGCGCGACACGCTTCCAACTGATTCCGCCTTGCCCCTGCCCCGCCCATTCCAGTGATGTCAGCAAGGTAAGCCAATTTTGTAGACCTCAATTATGTCTCCCCTCATCTGTCTCTTTTCCAAACTGAAAAGCCCTAACCTCTTAGCCTTCTTCATGCGAGAGGAGTTCCATCCCCTTTCTTCTTTGAACCTTTTCTAATTCCGCTATACGCTTTTTGAGATACAGCGACCAGAACTGAACGCAATACTCAAAGTGCGGTCGCACCATGGAGTGATACAAAGGCACTGTAGTATTTTCGGTCTTATTCACCATCCCTTTCCTAATAATTCCTAGCATCCTGTTCGCTTTTTTTGGCCGCCACCGCACACTAAGCAGAAGATTTCAGCATATTATGTACAATGACACCTAGATCTTTTTCTTGACTGCTGACCCTCAAGGTGGACCCCAGCATCAGGTTAACTATGATTCGGATTATTCTTTCCAATGTGCATCACCTTGCATTTGTCCACATTTCAATTTCATCTGTCCACTTAGGAGTGATCAGATACATGGCAAAAAAACCTGAATATACGAGACTGATGCAAATAAGAATTCCAGGCTGAGCCCCTTTCAGTTAATATGAGGTAGCTATCAAGGTCACTGAGCCAATTATGACTCACTCCTTAATGCAGGATCAGACTTCCTGTGGCACATCCCAGAATCCCTGGCTTCTAAGATTCTACCTTCTTTGAGTCATGTACACAGTAGGAAGAAAACTACTGCTGTACTTCCTATGAAGCCTGGCACAAGAGCCTAGGTAGAGTTTGGGTTGTGCACAGAGGCATCACAACCCCTCCCAGCTGTTGCAGGTGCTTAATATTGAATTGGATCTCTGTCCTCCCACTGCCAATACTCTTTGCAACCCCTTCCCAGTTAAGCAGTGCAAGGGGTAAGGGTAGCAGGGCCAGTTGGCAGTAGCGATCATAACATAACCTTTGGAATTTGTTGCCAGAGAATATGGTAAAGGCGGTTAGCTTAGCGGGGTTTAAAAAAGGTCTGGACAGCTTCCTAAAGGAAAAGTCCACAGACCATTATTAAATGACTTGGGGAAAATCCACCGCTTATTTCTGGGATAAGCAGCATAAAATGTATTGAACTTTTTCGGGATCTTGCCAGGCGTTTGTGACCTGGATTGGCCACTGTTGGAAACAGGATGCTGGGCTTGATGGACCTGTGGTCTGTCCCAGTGTGGCAATACTTAGGTACTTAAGACAATGCCTGGAGGGAGGACATTAAGGGAAACCACTGCAGTGCAGGTGAAACTTAAAAGCAGACAAGTGCAGAGCCAAGTAAACAGGGGCAAATAATCCAATGAAAGGTTCCATTTTAGGAGTCACCCAACAGGAGAAGGATCTTGGGAATCACTGTGGACGGCATGATAAAATCCTCAGGTCAGTGTGAGGCAGGTCAAAAATGCAAATAGAATGTTAGAAATAATTTTGGGAAAAATGGAGAATAAAACAGAGCATATACTTTTACTGCCTGTGCACAGATCGGTGGCGTCGCTGCACCTCAAGTGCGATAAAATTCTGGTTTTCACCATCTTAACGACGGAACTATAAAAGGCTCAGAGGAGGGCAACCAAACTGATAGAGGGGGGTGGAAAGATTCCCTTGGGAAGAAAGGATAAAAGAGGTTAAGAGGGCACCTCAGCATGGAGAAGAGAGAGCTGAGGGGACAGGGTAATGGTCTATAAAATCAGGAGTGTGGGCTGGACAGGTAAATAAGGAACAATTATGCACCCTTTCAAATCGTATTACTTGCATTTACCTCACACCTTTCTCTGTAGCAGCTCAAGGTGAGTTACATTCAGACTCAGCAGATATTTCCCTCACCCCCAGGGGCTGACAATCTAAGCAGCTCTTTTGCTGAAGGGCATTATCAGTCTCCTGATGCAAGCTTAGCACACAAGAAAGGCATACCGCATAATTTGTGGTATTTTGACTTTTAGCGCCTGCCAAAGTGTGCATCAGCTATTTTTGCAAAAATAATTTGCAGGGAGGATCAAACCTACTGTACACAGGGGTAGTTCCAGGCCAGCAGTTAGGCAGTACAGCGCTGCCTGAGTCTGGTAGCGCCTTGGAAATGTTGAGTAGTAATATTAGAACCAGTGGGGGGAGGCGGGGCTAGTGCTGGGCAGACTTATATGGTCTGTGCCTTGAAAGGACAGGTACAATCAAGGTAAGGTATACACATATGAGTTTATCTTGTTGGGCAGACTGGATGGACCATGCAGGTCTTTTTCTGCTGTCATCTACTATGTTACTATATGTTAGTTAAAGGACCCTAATCGCTTATTGGGCAGTGCAGATGGACTGCTTCTGTCTCTACCTGAGCAGACTAGTTGCTAGGGGCACCTGGCTACTGCTCCTTGGGGTCACCTCAATTAACCCCTCCATTGCCTCAGGTACAAAATGAGATTGCAAACCCTTCCGGGGACAGGGACATACCTAACATATACCTTGAGCTACTACTGAAAAAAGGTGGGGGCTTAATAAGGATTATCCACTATGTTGAGGAGGGACTGAGCGGACCTTAGGGATTTTAGGCTCCTGATTTGGCTCCAGCAGGGTATCCGGACTTCAAGCCAAGCCACTCCGGAAGGCTTATGTACAATAGTCTAGTCTCGTCCCTCCTCACTTCCCCACCAAAGCTAGCTCTTCAGGGCTCGACCCGTCCTGCCGTGTTTGGAACCCCCGGAACCAGGAAGGAACACGTGGACGAGCAACAAATCGTGTCTTGCAAAGGTTAATGCCAAGTTGAAAGTCTCCTTTGCCCACTCACCCCTACCTCTCCCCTCCCTTCCTTCTAATCCCGCTCCTGGCCCGGGTATCTCCTTCCCTCCAGTCTCTTCAGCGACTCGGGTCTTCCTCTATCCCGGGTTATTCCCCCCCCCCCCCCCCCCCCGATTCCTTACCGCTCCCCGGCAGAAATCCAAGCCGGGATTGTCCAGTAAGGTCCGATGAGAGCGACCCCGTTCCCCGATCAGAACCAAGTAGATATAGTTGTTGGTTCCCGAGTATTCGAAGGGCCGGTGGCCACCGTGACGCGGTACCGAGCCATTACCGAACCTGGACAGAACCCGAGCTCCCAGCGCTGTTCCACGAGCGTAGAGACCAGTTATAAGAGGAGGTCGGAGGAGGGACGCGAGACTCGGAGACTCCACCTAGAAAACAGCCCCCGCCCCAACCCAACCACGGGCTCATGTCAGCCTACATCAAGCAAGATTTCTACAACATCGAGTGGTTATCTCCACCCACTTAATCCACTGCCCCCCCCCCCCCCCACAAAACAGACATCCCTCATCCTTACAACCAACTCTCAACAAACAGCCTATTCACCAGCACCCCCCCCCCAACACAGACCCATGCCCAATCCCTCATCCTTACACCCAACTTACCAGCACCCTACTACTACTACTTATCATTTCTATAGCGCTACAAGGCCCCCAAAACAGATCCATGCCCGATCCCTCATCCTTACACCCAACTCTCAACAAACAGACTATTCACCAGCACCCCCCTCCCAAAAACAGACCCATGCCCTATCCCTAATCTTTACACCCAACTCACCAGCAGCCTCCCAAAAGACTCATGCCCAATCCCCCATCCTTACACCCAACTCTCAACAGCCTATTCACCAGCACCCCCCCACCAACAGACCCATGCCCAATCCCTCATTCTTACACCCAGCTCTCAACAGTCTATTCACCAGCACTCCCCCTCCCCCAAACAGATCCATGCCCGATCCATCATCCTTACACCCAACTCTCAACAGCCTATTCACCAGCACCCCCCCTCCCCAAACAGACCCATGCCCAATCCCTCATCCTTTCACCCAACTCACCAGCATCCTCCCAAAACAGACTCATGCCCAATCCCTCATCCTACACCCACCTCTCACAACATACAGCTATTCACCAGCACCCCCCACCAACACAGACCCATGCCCAATCCCTCATTCTTACACCCAGCTCTCAACAGTCTATTCACCAGCACTCCCCCTCCCCAAACAGATCCATGCCCGATCCCTCATCCTTTCACCCAACTCACCAGCATCCTCCCAAAACAGACTCATGCCCAATCCCTCATCCTTAACACCCACCTCTCAACAAACAGCCTATTTACCAGTACTCACCCCACCCCCAAACAGACCCATGGCCGATCCCTCATCCTTACAACCCAACAGCCTATGCACCATCAGTGTCTAGATTCAACACCATGAAATCCAACTCAAGCACTACCTCTGGCACATCAGAAAATCAACCCACTCATCAACAACATCCTCATCCAGCCTCAGTGATTAATAATCATCGTAACCCTCAGATCCCCACAGACTAAGCTCCCGGCCTAAGAACGGCTTGGGCCAGTGCATTATTGCGTATAAAGCAACCCCCACATATGATTAACTCTTCTATGTCCAACCTAAGTTGGTCTTGTCAATCCCAACAAGGTACTCTTAAGCATATTACATTCGATTGTATATGTATTCAAAAGTTTTAGAAGGACATATGGTCCGATTTAGTAGATATATTCCATCTTTCTGGTCCAATAGTATATAAATATGTGATACTAAAGATCAATGTTTTAGACCCATTTTAAAGACTAAGTGATGCATGTGGTAAGAGGAACCCGAATTATAGCTACGTCTTGCAAGGTTCCGCGTTAGGAGTTACGGATCAAGAAGGGATCTGGTGTCGTCATCGATGATACGCTGAAACCTTCTGCTCAGTGTGCTGCTCTGCGGCTAGGAAGCGAATAGAATGTTGGGTGTTATTAGGAAGGGTATGGAGTCCAGGTGTGCGGATGTTATAATGCCGTTGTATCGCTCCATGGTGCGACCGCACCTGGAGTATTGTGTTCAGTACTGGTCTCCGTATCTCAAAAAAGATATAGTAGAATTGGAAAAAGGTACAGCGAAGGGCGACGAAAATGATAGTGGGGATGGACGACTTTCCTATGAAGAGAGGCTGAGAAGGCTAGGGCTTTCAGCTTGAGAAGAGACGGCTGAGGGGAGATATGATAGAAGTGTATAAAATAATGAGTGGAATGGATCGGGTGGATGTGAAGCGACTGTTCACGCTATCCAAAAATACTAGGACTAGAGGGCATGAGTTGAAGCTACAGTGTGGTACATTTAAAACGAATCGGAGAAAATTTTTCTTCACCCAACGTGTAATTAGACTCTGGAATTTGTTGCCGGAGAACGTGATACGGGCGGTTAGCTTGACGGAGTTTAAAAAGGGTTAGATAGATTCCTAAAGGACAAGTCCATAGACCGCTATTAAATGGACTTGGAAAAATTCCGCATTTTTAGGTATACTTGTCTGGAATATTTTTACGTTTGGGGAGCGTGCCAGGTGCCCTTGACCTGGATTGGCCACTGTCGGTGACAGGATGCTGGGCTAGATGGACCTTTGGTCTTTCCCAGTATGGCACTACTTATGTACTTATGTACTTATGTACTAATGAAGGTTTGCTTGTTAATACCATGTTGAATCTAGCTTTGAAAGTAGTCTTTACACACTGGAAAGCTTTATAACATTTGTAGGCTCAATGTGGCTTACATAGTACCGGAGGGCGTTTGCAGACAGTGGTGTAAACCAGGGCCGCCGAGAGACTGGGCCGGGCCCGGGACAAGGCCGCCCCGGCCCCCGCTGCCCCCAGGTTGTCGCTTCCCCCCCGGGGGGGCCCGGCCCACAGTCCCACCCGCCTCTGCCACCAGGCTGGCCCCTTCCATCCAAACCCCGTTAAACCCCCCCGCCAGCAGAAGTGCTGTCTTCTGACTCCGGCGTGCGCGGCCCACACAGACGCGCTCCTTTCAGGACGTCAGACGCACAGAAGCCCTGCAGAGTACAGCGAAGATCAGCTGAGAGGAGCGCGTCTGTGTGGGCCGCACACGCCAGAGTCAGAAGACAGCACTTCTGCTGGCGGGGGTTCGGGTGGAAGGGGCCCGGTGGCGGGTGGGACTGCAGCGCCGGGCCCCCCCCCCCCTTGGAGGCCCGGCCCCGGGAATTTTGTCCCCCCCCCTCTCGGGCAGCCCTTGTGTAAACAAATAAAAAGTGATACTCCTTCCAGCCCCTCTTTCTGGAAAGATTGATAGTACAGGGTTGTTTAGAACCATACGGTAACCTCCCCGAATATAACCCTTCTTAAGAAAGGTTGCCAGCAGCAGATTAAAATAATTGAGATTCCTGGACTTTTATTTATTGTTTTCAAACCTATAAATATGAAACATGTTTGCTAAAAAAAAAAAAAAAGATCTCGATATGCTTTGTATAAAGAAAAATGGGGTCCACTGATATCCTATTTTGAAGACGTGAAGTGAGAGGTGTATATTGTACTTTTTCTTTTTTCTTCATGTATATTATTACCATCTGTGTCACATGCATGAACTTTTATACTGCTTACATACTTTAAGGTGTCTTTTTTTCCTTTTTAATTTTAACTCAATTTAAATACATTGTAGTACAATTGTTGTTATGAATGTTCTCTTTATTAAAAAAAAATCATAAAATATTAAGACTAAAAAAATAAAGCACCCCCAGGAAGGGTTCAAGCTGAAGGTCAATGAATAACACCAAATCTCACAATCAAGCATCAGAGCTGGCTATCTCTTTTTGTGTAAGCAGAAAAACACACAGTACAGCCACTGATCTAGTTCTAAGTTAACCACCACTAAACATTTTGCAACGCGGAAATGTCGATTCAGCTTCTTGCAGCAGCCGCAGCGCATCGAGAAAGGAAGCCTAACACTTCCGAAAGTACCACATCACCAACAGCACCTTATTCCGGGGAAGAGGTACAAGCTTCTCGGTACCAACATTCGTGTGTGATTTTAACCCCACAGGCCAGGCATGGTTGACCTCAATACAGAAAACGAATCCTTGCCTATAACATAGTACAGCCTACCAACTCCAAACAGAAGCTAGCTTTGGTACAATGCAAACCTTAAAACGAGCCAACCAGTGCATCTGAGACAAAGTCTGTGCCCAGCTCAACCTGACAGTATGGAATTTCGGAGACACTGATCCAAGAAATAGTGACGAAATGTACTTCACTCACCTGCTACATTGGAGGAACAAGCCAGATGCTAAGGAAGAGATTTAATTTACATAGACATCATATGAAAAATGCCAGTGCCAACCAGGATGTCACCTCTGTGGGGCAGCACTTTACAAAAGCAGAACACTGTAGCAATGATATTATGGAGGAAGTCAGAATGATTAAATATTTTGACACCCACCAGACAGGATTCTAGCCCATTATAAACCATAGAAATTCTACTGCTTTGTCACCCTCTTATCACCATGCATATCTCCCTGTCCCTCATCCACCCAACCCTCTCTGTCCCTCACCCTTTAATGTTTCACTTATATATAATGTCATCTATCAACATTTCTTATTTCTGATCTGACGGAGAAGGGCTACCTTCGAAAAGTAAACCAAAAATGTATTGTTAGTCCAATAAAAAAAGGTATCATCTTATTTTCTTTTCCACGTTTTATTTTATTCTATTTCTATTGATTACCCTTGTTATTCAGGGAAACTGCTCTCTCAAAGCACCTCAGTCACTCCTACTCTGCAATTTCAGGAGACACATAGTTTTACCAATAAATCTCATTTCTCTCCTGCGGTACTCCCCCCCCCCCCCCCCCCCCCCCTGAGCTCCCAAAGTACTTCATGCTGGCCTACACACATTCTAACAGGTCACCTCACTCCCGCCCTGCAGCATCACTGCTATATCCAAGTGCCATAATTCCCCATGCATAATCCCGCCCAGTGAATTCCACAGTTCGTCCAAAGCACCTCAACTTAAAAATATGAAACAGGATGTATAAGGGAACAAAGGGGGAAAGTGTGACAGCAAAGGTTTCCAACTGCATGCAGGAAAAAGAATCCATTTTTTTTTGGAAGACAGGTTCCGTGTGCAATTGAAACGTTCCTGTTTTCCGGTGCAGATACGTTTCCTCCACACCCTGGAATTTCACAAATGCTGCTTCGGCTCCAAACATTTTTTCAGCCAAAAAGAAATTTCAAGCATAAGAGGTTATGCTATGAGGTGGATCAACATAATAGCCACACTGGGTCAGACTAGTATTTCCTCCTATTTGTTTAAAAACAGTACCATGTAACTTCCTTGAATGCCCACTACTATTTGGGTTTCTGCCAGGTACTTGTTATCTGGATTGGCCACTGCTGGAAACAGGATACTGGGCTTGATGGACCATTAGCCTGACCCCATACGGCTATTCTTATGTTCTAACCTTTATCAACGTTTACTCTCCCTTTCAAAGAAATGAAATAGAGAGGAGTGTGGTAGCCGTGTTAATCCACCTTAAAGGTTATCAATAGAAATCAAACAAAATAAAACATGGAAAAGAAAATAAGATGATACCTTTTTATTGGACATAACTTAATACATACAGTGGTGGAATAAGTATTTGATCCCTTGCTGATTTTGTAAGTTTGCCCACTGACAAAGACATGAGCAGCCCATAATTGAAGGGTAGGTTATTGGTAACAGTGAGAGATAGCACATCACAAATTAAATCCGGAAAATCACATTGTGGAAAGTATATGAATTTATTTGCATTCTGCAGAGGGAAATAAGTATTTGATCCCCACCAACCAGTAAGAGATCTGGCCCCTACAGACCAGGTAGATGCTCCAAATCAACTCGTTACCTGCATGACAGACAGCTGTCGGCAATGGTCACCTGTATGAAAGACACCTGTCCACAGACTCAGTGAATCAGTCAGACTTTAACCTCTACAAATGGCCAAGAGCAAGGAGCTGTCTAAGGATGTCAGGGACAAGATCATACACCTGCACAAGGCTGGAATGGGCTACAAAACCATCAGTAAGACGCTGGGCGAGAAGGAGACAACTGTTGGTGCCATAGTAAGAAAATGGAAGAAGTACAAATGACTGTCAATCGACAAAGATCTGGGGCTCCACGCAAAATCTCACCTCGTGGGGTATCCTTGATCATGAGGAAGGTTAGAAATCAGCCTACAACTACAAGGGGGGAACTTGTCAATGATCTCAAGGCAGCTGGGACCACTGTCACCACGAAAACCATTGGTAACACATTACGACATAACGGATTGCAATCCTGCAGTGCCCGCAAGGTCCCCCTGCTCCGGAAGGCACATGTGACGGCCCGTCTGAAGTTTGCCAGTAAACACCTGGATGATGCCGAGAGTGATTGGGAGAAGGTGCTGTGGTCAGATGAGACAAAAATTGAGCTCTTTGGCATGAACTCAACTCGCCGTGTTGGAGGAAGAGCAATGCTGCCTATGACCCAAGAACACCGTCCCCACTGTCAAGCATGGAGGTGGAAATGTTATGTTTTGGGGGTGTTTCTCTGCTAAGGGCACAGGACTACTTCACCGCATCAATGGGAGAATGGATGGGGCCATGTACCGTACAATTCTGAGTGACAACCTCCTTCCCTCCGCCAGGGCCTTAAAAATGGGTCGTGGCTGGGTCTTCCAGCACGACAATGACCCAAAACATACAGCCAAGGCAACAAAGGAGTGGCTCAGGAAGAAGCACATTAGGGTCATGGAGTGGCCTAGCCAGTCACCAGACCTTAATCCCATTGAAAACTTATGGAGGGAGCTGAAGCTGCGAGTTGCCAAGCGACAGCCCAGAACTCTTAATGATTTAGAGATGATCTGCAAAGAGGAGTGGACCAAAATTCCTCCTGACATGTGTGCAAACCTCATCATCAACTACAGAAGACGTCTGACCGCTGTGCTTGCCAACAAGCGTTTTGCCACCAAGTATTAGGTCTTGTTTGCCAGAGGGATTAAATACTTATTTCCCTCTGCAGAATGCAAATAAATTCATATACTTTCCACAATGTGATTTCCGGATTTAATTTGTGATGTGCTATCTCTCACTGTTACCAATAACCTACCCTTCAATTATGGGCTGCTCATGTCTTTGCAGTGGGCAAACTTACAAAATCAGCAAGGGATCAAATACTTATTTCCACCACTGTAAGTACTGGCAAGTTAGATGCACAGCATTGATAAAGAACGTAAGACCTTTGAAGTCAGAATGATTGAATATTTTGACACCCAACAGACAGGACTTAACAAGGATCTGGGTTTTCTAGCCCATTATAAACCATAAAGTTGTATTTCTCTGTTTATCACCCTCCTCTCACCTACCCACACCCATCCTGTTAGACTATCAATGAAATGCTTTGATGTCCCCATGCATACCTCCTACCCACCCCCACCCTGCTAGACTGTCAATGAAATGCTTGGATGTTTCACTTATATATATACTATCAGCTACCACATTTGCTTATTTCCGATCTGACGAAGAAAGGCAACCTTCGAAAGCTAATCAAGAAATGTATTAAGTTATGTCCAATAAAAAAGGTATCATCTTATTTTCTTTTCCATGTTTTATTTTGTTTGATTTCTATTGATAACCTTTAAGAGTGGACTAACACGGCTACCACACCTCTCTACATGTAGAACCCCAAAGAATAGCAAGATTCCGGAATGCTAAAGAGTGACAAGATTCCACATCAGAATCTCAAAGAGTAGCAACGTTCCATGTAGAACCCGATCTGTCAAAGAAGGGCAACCTTCGAAAGCTAATCAAGAAATGTATTAAGTTATGTCCAATAAAAAAGGTATCATCTTATTTTCTTTTCCATGTTTTATTTTGAAATGAAGCAAATAAAGACTTCCCTTGGCTGAACTCATGCCGACTCTGTCCCATTAAACCATATTTCTCTATGTATTCCATAATTGTATTCTTTATAATAGTTTCCACTATTTTGCCCAGCACTAAAGTCAGGCTTACCGGTTTGTAATTTCCCAGATCACCCCTGGAACCCTTTTTAAAAATCAGGCGTTACACTGGCCACCCACTACGGACGATTTTAATGATAGGTTACAGATCACTAACAACAGATCATCAAGTTCATGTTTGAGCTCTTTCAGTACCCTAGGGTGCTTACCATCCAGTCCAGGTGATTTACTACTCTTTAATTTGTTGATTTGGCTCAGTACGTTTTCCAGCTCCTCTGCAGCATCAGCCTTGAAAACCACTTCTGGTGAAGGTAGATCTCTTACATCTTCCGTAAAGACCGAAGCACTCATTCAGTCTCCCCGAGTGCACCTTTTGCTCCTTGACAATCTAACAGTCCCGTGGATTCCCTCCCTTTCTGCTTCTGATGTGCCTAAAAAAGTTGTTACTGTGAGTTTTGCCTCTGCGGCAAGTTTTCCTTCATATTCTGTTTTAGTTTTCTTTATCAATGCTTTGCATCTAACTTGCCAGTACTTACCTTGCTTCTTATTTTTTTTTCATTCGGATCCTTTTTCCATTCTTTGAAGGATGTTCTATTGGCTCTAATTGCCTCTTTCACGTCGCCTTTTAGCCACGCTGGCTGTCATTTGCTCTTCTTTCCACCTTGTTAATACGTGGAATACATCTGGTCTGGGCTTCCAAGATGGTATTTTTAAACAGCATCCATGCCCAACCACACCTTATAAGCTTCATTTTAACCATTTTCCTCATTTTATCAAAGTCGCCCTTTTGAAAATTAAATGCCTGCCACCATAGGGTTTTCCTTTGTTACTTCACTCCAGATATTAGCTCAAAATTTGATCACGTTAAAATCGTTTCCCAGCAGACCCAACACCGTTACTTCATACCCTGCATGCCACTAAGGACTAAATCTAATACAGTTCCCCCTTCTTATCAGTTCCTGGACCAGTTGCTCCAAGAAGCATTTATTACGTCTAGGAAGTTTACCTCCCTAGCGCTCCCCAATGTTATCCAGACAATATTGGGGTAACTGAAATCACCCATTATACTGTTGCCCAATTTGCCAGCTTTCCTAATTTCTGTGAACATTTCTTCATCCGTCTATTCTGTCCTGGTCGACGGTAGTACAGCCCTACCAGTCTATACTCCTTCCCTTCACACATGGAATTTCTATTCAGAAGGATTCCACGCTGCTGGTTTCATGTAGAATGTTTATTTTGGTTGACTCCGTTCCCTCTTTACCATATAGTGCAACTCTCCCTCCAATCTGATCCCCTCTATCATTGCAATACAATATGTACATAAGTACTGCCGCACTGGGACAGATCAAAGGTCCATCAAGCCCAGCATCCTGTTTCCAACAGTGGCCAATCCAGGTCACAAATACCTGGCAAAATCCCGAAAAAGTTCAATACAGTTTATACTGCGTATCCCAAGTCAATTTAATAATGGTCTATGGACTTTTCCTTTAGGAAGCCGTCCAGATCTTTTTTAAACCCCGCTAAGCTAACCGCCTTTACCACTCTCTGGCAACGAATTCCAGAGTTTATGTATCCTGTTAACACAGTGTCCCCATTGATCTACCTCATTTAGTGCTTTATACTCTAACTCTCCCATTTTATTTTTTAGGCTTCTAAAGGGAAAGGGTCCTGGGGGTACCCAAGAAGTATTTTTTTTTTTCACACAAAAGATGACAGGGGCATGAGGACAGAGATGAAAACAGTAACAGAATTCAAGAAAACCTAAGAAAATCCTAAGTTGTAGAGAAATGGAGGGGTTACCTGGAGTCTCTGGCACTGCACCAGGACATAAACTGGGCAGAAACTACATAAGTAATGCCATACTGGGAAAAGACCAAGGGTCCATCGAGCCCAGCATCCTGTCCACGACAGCGGCCAATCTAGGCCAAGGGCACCTGGCGAGCTTCCCAAACGTACAATCAAGCCATTGTGACAACACTAATGAGGTTGCCTCTTATTGGTGGAATGAGCCACTATGACATCACAATAGGTTAAATCACTGCTCTATGTAATAAAAGTGAGCCAAGTAGAGGACATAAGTACATAAGTAATGCCATACTGGGAAAAGACCAAGGGTCCATCGAGCCCAACATCCTGTCCACGACAGCGGCCAATCCAGGCCAAGGGCACCTGGTGAGCTTCCCAAACGTACAAACATTCTATACATGTTATTCCTGGAATTGTGGATTTTTCCCAAGTCCATTTAGTAGCGGTTTATGGACTTGCCCTTTAGGAAACCGTCCAACCCCTTTTAAAACTCTGCTAAGCTAACCGCCTTCACCACGTTCTCCGGCAACGAATTCCAGAGTTTAATTATACGTTGGGTGAAGAAACATTTTCTCCGATTTGTTTTAAATTTACTACACTGTAGTTTCATCGCATGCCCCCTAGTCCTAGTATTTTTGGAAAGCGTGAACAGACGCTTCACATCCACCTGTTCCACTCCACTCATTATTTTATATACCTCTATCATGTCTCCCCTCAGCCGTCTCTTCTACAAGCTGAATAGCCCTAGCCTCCTTAGTCTTTCTTCATAGGGAAGTCGTCCCATCCCCGCTATCATTTTAGTCGCCCTTCGCTGCACCTTTTCCAATTCTACTATATCTTTCTTGAGATGCGGCGACCAGAATTGAACACAATACTCTAGGTGCGGTCGCTAGATGGACCTAAGGGTTTTTCTCTGCTATTATTTGCTGTTGTCATACTGTACCGGGAAGGGATGGGACCAGCAGCATCTCCTCCTTAACAGAAGGGAAGTGAGAGGCCCGTAAAAACAATGAAGCACCTTGTGTTTAGACCAACCGCAGGCATTTCTGTTTGCAAGAGACTGGTGAGGGAGGAGAGCCAAATTAAACACATTGCCTTCATTCCTGTCTGATACAGGCCCCAGCTGTGCTACAGCTCAGCGCTAATCTAATGATAAGTCTTCCACCAAAGACACTCAAGAGGGGCTGAATGGCCTGGCGATACTAGACTGAGGAGTGTCTTTTACAGGAATGTGTCTCCCTCCGTTATAAAAGGGGCAAACTTATCACAGCAGTACGAAACACTAAAATTAAAATACTGCAGTTGTAAGCAGAAGGCATGCTGCTGTGGCATCTCCCTGAGAAGTATGTGAGCAGCTAAAGACCATCCTCCCTCCGTGGAATGGCTGCTAGAAAGTTAAAAACACCCTCAGCTCTTGCTGCAGTTCAGGGTGTGTGTGCAGGCGATAAGAATGAATTTAGGCTGCCCTGAACTGGCCATCAGATGCGAGGGGGGGGGGGCAGTTAACCTACTGTAATCTCTGGGAGTCATTTCAGGCTACAGCCGCTCGTGCCACAAAGCTACTAAGAGACCACTGCTGCAAACCATCAGCTCCTTTCCAGGTCCGTGAGTCAGGGTGAGATATAATAAAGGATTGAGACACTGACATTCTTCTTCCAAATTCAATATTAGACGCAACTGTCAAAGTTTATTTTTTCCACTTTTCTCTAACACAGCAAGTAAGTTTAAGCCAAAGAGGGGAGGGGGGAGATTAAAAAAAACAAAACAAACAAACAAAATGTTTCACAGCATGTGTCTTTTCAAATAAGAGTTCTGAGTCCCATCCGGCCTCAGAAACCCTACAAGTGTTTTTCCCTCCAGGTCTCTCAGAGCTGTACCACGATTTCTGCTCACTCTCAGATTTAGCGCTTTTGTCAGCTGAAAGAGTCTAAAGGGTTCGGTTCGGAGGCAGATCTCCACCACGCTTCCCACGCTCAAGAGCCGGCCCTGGTCTTGTCAGCATCTCGGATCAGTCATTGGCGGTGTAGGAGCAGGCCTTGATCTCGGGGGTGGGGGTGGGGCCGGTTCTGTCAAGGGCAGTCTAGGAGCTGGTATCGTGGGATATTTTGTTTCCATCGGGAGCGCAGTCAATGAAGTCGGCAAGCAAGGCCGCCGAGTCGTCGATATCAGCCTGGGTGAGAAAAACGTATGAAGTAAAACCCAAAATATGCACAAACATACCATTACGCTGTGTGCCAGATAGACAATACAGAAACAGACATAAATATAAATCCAATCTACACTTATCAATAAAAGGAAAGCCTTAAAAACGTATTTGCCTCCTCCAGAACAGCCTGGCATAAGGTCTTACCTCAGCTTTTTTCTCAGAGCTCTCTGGGGTCTCCTCTTCCTTTTCTGGTTTTATATCTCCTTCAGTCACAAGCTCCCCTATGCCTTCTTCGGTAGTTGCAGGCAATGGAGGTGCCTCGACGTTCTGGTCAGACTTCTCTTCCGTTTGGATTTCTTCACATTCCTCAGATTCTGTTGGCAGGGGAGGCGGAAGAGGTGGAGAGAGGGGTGGAGGAGGGGGAGGAGGTGGGGGAGGGGGTGAGGAAGGCGGCGGTGGCGGAGGAGGGGGAGGAGGAGGAGGGGGACTCGTCTCCTCCGGTAACTGAGGTGTCCGAGTCTCCTGCACCAGGATCGGGGTCTCCCTCACTTCCTCCTCTTCTTCGTCCTCGTCCTCCAGCCTCTCTGCACTATCGCTTTCCACTGTCATGAGTAAGTCGGTGTCTGCATCTGCTGCCATGTCTTCCTCTTCCTCTGGCTTCACCTCCTGTGCATCCTCTCGCACTGGAGACAGTCGAGGGGGGGATTCATCCATCCGTTCTTCGGCTCCTGCTTTCTCTTCCCTTACTTCAGCATCAACTTGCACCGCCGGCTCCCCCTCAGCCTCCGGTGCCTCCTTTTCCACAAAGCCAATACGCAGCTCTTCCTCCGGCTCCTCTTCTATGCGCGGCATTACGTCCTGCAGGAGTTCCTCCTCCTCCTCTTCTTCTTCTTCCTCCGTCATCACTTCATCTTCACCTTCTAAATCTTCCTCAAGGTCTTCCTCCAACTCTTCATCATCTATATCGTCGATCTCCTCCAGGTCTAGCCGCCCTTCCTCACCTTCTTCATCCTCATCCTCCTCCTCCTCCTCCTCATCATCATCATCCTCCATCATCTCACCATCATATTCTTCCTCTTCATAATCTTCCTCATCAAAGTATTCATCTTCAGCAAAGTCCTCTTCCTCCTCCTCCTCTTCCTCCTCCTCACTGCTGTTGAGGTTGATCACAGTGAGGTCCTCCTCAACGGCCAAGGCTGGAGTTTCTGCCACGAGCTGCAGAGGTGGGGGTGGGGGAGGTAGGGGTGGCGGGGGAGGTGGGGGAGCTGCAGGGGGAGCAGGGGGTTGGTTAGATGGTGGTGCTGGAGCAGAGACTGTGGCGTTTGCTGTGGTGGCACCAGTGACAGTGACAGCATGCTCCTTGGACAACTCTTCGGCTTCTTCTACCGCCTTGGCAGGTGGCGATATGGGCTGTTTCGGTAGCAGTCCCTCTGGGACGATGACCACGCTATCGTCAGAGTCACTGTCCAAGGAGATTTCCACATCCGATGTCTCTTCCTTCTCATAATGGATAAAGACAGGACGATGAGCCTTTCCACCAAAGGTTTCCTCACTGGGTGAGGGAATGCTAGGAACTCGGGGCTCCACTTCCATCTGTTCATCCAGTTGATGATTCTCAGCGCCAATGGTGCAAGGTGGCACAGAAGGCAATGTCAGGTTGGATACCAAGGAAGGCTGCAGGCGGGATGCCAGAGGTTGCCCCGATGGTAGTCCCTGTAAGGGAATGGCCAAGTGGTTGGTCTGGGGACGCACAGATGTGGCAAGTGGGCTGTGTCGGAAGGTAGATGGCACTTCTGCTCCCAGCACAGAGGATTTCAGCAGGTCTGTGGCAGCAGTACCGGTGGCAGAAAGGACTGGGAGCTGAAGAGACGGAACCCGCGGGTGGAGAATACAATTACAGATCACCAATGCCTCGGCACAAAAGGAAGAAACCTACCACAGGAAACAGAACAGGAGACATCATAAGTGGGATACACATTTCAAAAAACTAAGAAGAGGGCGGAAGGTGCTCTTTACATGGACACAACAGTTCAGGGGAAAGAGGAGAAGGGGGTGCTGTTTCTACCAATGCTTTAGACCACAATGAGGCTGGGGGGTGGGGTGCTTCCTTTCTTAACACAGATGCAGATAGGGGGCAAGACTGTCTTTGATACCAATGCTAAACGGTTAGACCCTACAAGTTATTTCTATTACTGACAAGAACGAATTTCCAGAGGACTATTCCCCCCCCCCCTTTATTTACCTTCATGTTGTTCTCCTTCTGGCCTTGGCTGAAGATGCAGACAGCGCAGTGAAGGGGAGGTGGCCACCGTGGGTGAGGCGTGAGCAGGAGACAGAGCAGCAAGCGATAGAGCTCCTTCCGGCATTCAGAGCTGGCATATGGGCTAGTCATCGGAAGAGTGCTCTGCTGTAGGTGAATCAGCAATGGCACGACGAGCTCGTGGAGTCTCTGAGGGAGAACAGCATTGAATGGAATCAAAGGCTAGGAAAGGAGATTCCAATCCCTTACCTTATGTTGTTATAGTCTGGAGAATGACACAGGGACAAAGTCTGTCCCTGTCCCCGCCCCATCCCCACTCCGTCCCAGCAGGTTCTGTCCTCATCCCCGCCCCATCCCCGTGGGCTCTGTCCTGATCTGCAGAAGTTTTGAACACTTATGATTTTATATTTAAATCTTTTTATTAAAATATAAAAAGGAACAATATGCTGTGCAACTGTTGTGTATAAATTACAAATAGAAAACAATAATAACAATGAGCAGCTGTAACACCCTCCTTCCCACCACCACCCTCTACCCTTCCAACCCCAACAATAGCTGATTTCTACTACCCCAAGGAATCCTAATCCACCCTGTTAAAATGTCCATGGGTACAAAATACAACCCGTTCTATTAGCCCTAGAGGGGAGAAATATGCCCTATGAAGCACTGTTATGATTTTTTTAATCTGTGGATGAATAAGAAATCATCAACAATCTCAGGATTCAATCTAGCTCTCCTGTCTTCCACAGTCCTTCCTGGAATAGAACTGGTAGCAGGATGTACAGGATTCCCCCATGCAAATTTTGCTAGCTGTGGCCAGTATGTTTGCTTGTTTTCCCCCCCAAAATCTAAAATATCTTTGTAGGCCTCACTCACACACAAATAATAGTCCAGTTCATTAACAGGCTTCAAAGTAGAAAATGACACGGGGACAAAGTTTATCCCCGTCCTTGTGGGCTCTGTCCTCATCCCCACCATGTCCCCACGAGCTCTATCCCCGTCCCCACGGTAACTGCGGTTCCACGTCCCCGTTTCATTTTCTATTATAGTCTCCATCCACCTTCACATGTCGCTCCACCAGCGCCCGTTTCCCTCATGCCTCCCTCACACACTGCTGTGTCAGCGCCCGTTTCCCCTCATGCCTCCCTCACACACTGATGCCTTTAATCCTTTTCCTACCATTCTGTTCTATCCTCCAGTGCAGACTGGCATGCAACTCACGTTCAGCTGAGGTCTGGGACCCTCTCTTGGCACAACTCACCCTATGTGTATCTTCTTTTATTAAAGTCCCACACAGCAGGATTGCCCGGCTGAGCACTAGAAATGGATGCAAGAAGGAGGGAAGGATAACACAAGGTCAAAAGCTGCCCCTCAGTAACAATATTCTCTCCCCCCCCCCCCACCCCAGAATCTTCTACCCAACTTATACCTGTTCTTCTAGATCCTGCTTTTCTCCCCAACAACCACTACACATCATGACTCCCCCAGAGCCCTAATCCAAAACACCTGAGGATCACCAACCCCCCATTGCAAATCTACAGCTACTCCATTCTTCCCGCCCCACTCCCTCCAATTCCATAAGTATTGCCACACTGAGACGGACTGAAGGTCCATCAAGCCCAGTATCCTGCTTCCAACAGTGGCCAATCCAGGTCACAAATACCTGGCAAGATCCAAAAAAAGTTCAATACATATCCCAGAAATAAGCAGTAGATTTTCCCCAAGTCAATTTAATAATGGTCTATGGACTTTTCCTTTAGGAAATCGGCCAGACCTTTTTTTAAACCCCGCTAAGCTAACCACCTTTACCACATTCTCTGGCAACGAATTCCTCTCTCAGGAAAACCTCTCCTTCCCACAGCTATTTCACACTCCCCCTCCCCCCCAAACACACACTTGTGATCAGCCTCTCAGGATCCGCTGCTTGCTAAGGACAAAATTATCCCCTTCATCTTATATAACAGTTTGACTAACTTTAAGCGCCATTTGTGCGTGTACTTTTATAGAATACTGCCGCCCAGGCGGGTAACTTTACACTTTTTTTGTTTTTTTTTGTTACATTTGTACCCCGCGCTTTCCCACTCATGGCAGCTCAATGCGGCAGGCAATGGAGGGTTAAGTGACTTGCCCAGAGTCACAAGGAGCTGCCTGTGCTGGGAATCGAACTCAGTTCCTCAGTTCCCCAGGACCAAAGTCCACCACCCTAACCACTAGGCCACTAAGCATTATTCTATACTTGTGTGGTATTTTATTGTTCCCAAATCATTTGTGTCTATCGCCCAAAAAGATCAATGCGGTTACCATTAGATCTAGTGACAAAAGTCTCTTACGTTGATACCAGATGCTTTTCAGCTGTGGGTGCTCAGCTGTGGAATGCACTTCCTGGTCAAATCCGTTTATGAAGTAATAAAGTGCAATTTAAAAAAAAAATGGTTGAAGATGGCTATTTATCGCTGCTTTTCTTTAAGAGTAAACTGCTACGACTTTTTGGTGTGGAAGAACAGCATTATCTGTTTTGATGATTTGTAGTGGTTGTCATGTTATCGTGTTATTTTTCTGTTTTAATTTTTGTACGCTTGTTTTTAATTGTGTGTGGTTCCTTGGAATCCGCCTAGATTTGGTATATAAATTTTTGAAATGAATGAACGAATGAATACATACATACATGCATGCATGCTAAAATGGCTTTGCACGCAATTATTAAGAGGAGCATTCACAGGGGAGAGGCACAGGCAGGGCCCACTTTTACACACATGCCACTTACAGAATACTGTATGTCACATTTAGATATTAACATTTATGCAAGCCATAAAGCTGTTAGAAATGTGTGTGACTAAATCAGGCTGTGATGATGCGGGTTTATTCTTGTATTCTGTAAGAACTCTTCCGTTCCCAAATCATCTTATACAATAGGCTTGCTACCTGTGGAAATATGGCGCCTCGTTACGGAATAACCTCTTGTGTGTCTACAGTGCAGTGAGAAGTAGCCTGGAGGTTAGAGGCGAGGGCTGGGAATCAAGAAAGCCAGGGTTCAAATCCTGGCTGGTCAGCTGACCATGAACAAACCATTTCTTCCTCGGTCACCACAGCACAATTTGGATTGCAAATCCATCGACAGGGAAATAATTTGTTTATTTAACTTTGTATATTTGTTCACACAGGAGCCTGCAAAGGCCCCTCCGGTACTATGTAAGCCACATTGAGCCTGAGTGGCCTAGTGGTTAGGGTGGTGGCCTTTGGTCCTGGGGAACTGATTTCCATTCCCACTTCAGGCACAGGCAGCTCCTTGTGACTCTGGGCAAGTCACTTAACCCTCCATTGCCCCATGTAAGCCGCATTGAGCCTGCCATGAGTGGGAAAGCGCAGGGTACAAATGTAACCAAAATAAAATAGATACTATTGGAGATTCTACATGGAATGTTGCTACTATTGGAGATTTTACATGGAATGTTGCTATTCCACTAGATTCTACATGGAATGTTGCTACTATTGGAGATTCTACACAGATTGTTGTTATTCCACTAGCAACATTCCATGTAGAAGGCTGCGCAGGCTTCTGTTTCTGTGAGTCTGACGTCCTGCACGTATGTGCAGGACGTCAGACTCACAGAAGCAGAAGCCACATTGGTGATCTGCAAGGGCCGACTTCTACATGGAATGTTGCTACTATTGGAGATGCTACATGGAACGTTGCGATTCTACTAGCAACATTCCATGCAGAAGGCTGCGCAGGACGTCAGACTCACAGAAGCATAAGCCTGCGCGGCCACATTGGTGATCTGCAAGGGCCGACTTCTAGTGGAATAGCAACATTCCATGTAGAATCTCAAATAGTAGCAACATTCCATGTAGAATCTCAAATAGTAGCAACAGTGGAGGAGTGGCCTAGTGGTTAGGGTGGTGGACTTTGGTCCTGGGGAACTGAGTTCGATTTCCGGCACAGGGAGCTCCTTGTGACTCTGGGCAAGTCACTTAACCCTCCATTGCCCCATGTAAGCCGCATTGAGCCTGCCATGAGTGGGAAAGCGCAGGGTACAAATGTAACAACAACAAAAAAAAAATATGTGGGAAAATGTGGGATACAAATGTTACAAATAAATAAGCTTGTCTTAAGCTCCCAACTCGCTCTTAAGACACTGTGTTTTAAGTCAGTAAACCAGAGAAAGCAGCCTGGGATAGGAGACTAGACCGGCCATTTGAGGTTTGGAACAGCCACTAGACCCCAGGAAATACTGCTCACGACCTAGAGGTTGTTTCTGCAGCTCCCATTACCTCTCAGAGCCATAGTGCATGTATCGCTGTTTGCATTGACATCTTGTTTGCGGTGGTTCTGCAGCTGAGGGCCATCTCCCACATCCATCTTTTGTTTCTTGCTTCCTGGCTTCCCGTTGCTCAAGATTTCGGCGCCCAAACGTCCCACCCTTAGCTGAAAGGGCAGAAAAAAAAAAAGGTCTAACACTTAAAGGAATGAAAAAGCTGAAGAAACCTCTACAGCAAGCCAATTTTGTTACGAGTGGGATTAGCTGCCCATACATTAACACATGCACTCCAAGCAGAGGAGACAGAGTGCCAAGTCCCAGGTCTGGCTCCTAAAATGCTGAATATAAATGCAAAAACCTTGAAATCCTTGTAAACGGAAGGTGGGCCCATCAGAAATTTATAACAGCTGACCAGCGCAGGTTCAACTATTGAAACCAATTCCATGGTAAAACCACGGAATTGGGTGGTTTCCCGCTCCCCCCCCCCCCCCCCCCCCCCCGGTGGGATCTTTATAAAGCCTGTGGGTTGCCGGTTTTCGGGCGCTTTTCAATCCCCACGGCCGCGGGTTTGGCTTTTTCTCACCACAGCCATGGGTTGCGCGCTCTGCAGCTTGCTCTCCATTGGTCCTAATTGGACCAATAGGAGCATGCGGGAGATCCGGCCGACTATAATGGCTGCATGCAGCACTAGACTATGGTGGTGGCCTGAGCTGGCCTAATGGCAGCTGGCCGGCCCGGCAGGAGATGGACTGTGGAGAGTGAGACAGGGCAGCTGTGAGTAGCTGCTATGCTAGCAGGAGCCAGAGGGAGCACGTATAGACCGAGGGAGACACAGGACTCGAATCAGAGCAGGGGGGGGGGGGGGGCTGTGGAATTGTAAAAAAACACAAAATAAAATAAAAACAATGCTGGAGGGGGGGGGGGCACAGTTTTTTGTGCTTAGATCAAAAGAGAAAGATGGTTTGTGGGAACTTGCTCCTTTTGTTTGTGGAATGCAATTTTATATTACAAAAATGATGATGCCGATTATGATTATGCTGCTGCTTACGATGATTTCAATATTAATGTTCACATCAACCTAAAACTTTTTGACATCTGCTAAATGTTTTGGTGAGCAGTACCTCGGTAGAAAATAGGCATAAAAATATTGTACAGATGGTATTATATTTCAATGAGACTACTGAAAATATTTAAGCATGGCAGTGGACACTGTGGTATGAATGGAGATATGTTCCACATTTGGTGGACTTGTCCTGTCATACAATCATGTTGGTCTACTGTTCTCCGACTTGTAAAGCAGATTCTGGGAATCTGAACATTGTCTACTACATCATAAACCTTTCGGTATAAAGCCAACCCAACACAAACTAGCTACTAATTTCTTTACAGCGGCTAGATTAGCACTGGCGGCTGGCAGCTTTTCATAAGGTGTGGGACAGCTCCGAAGTTGGAATAGCCGAAATACAATTAAGTAGGGTCATTGTACCGTACTCTCTTCCATGCTCTCATTACCTCTCGCCTTAACTACTGCAACCTACTCCTCACTGGCCTCCCACTTAACCATCTATCCCCCCTTCAATCCGTTCAGAACTCTGCTGCACGTCTTATATTCCGCCTGAACCGTTATACTCGTATCACCCCTCTCCTCAGGTCACTTCACTGGCTTCCGATCAGATACCGCATACAGTTCAAGCTTCTCCTTCTTACCTACAAATGCACTCAGTCTGCAGCCCCTCATTACCTCTCTACCCTCATTTCCCCTTACGTTCCCGCCCGTAACTTCCGCTCACAGGACAAATCCCTCCTCTCAGTACCCTTCCCCACCACCGCCAACTCAAGGCTCCGCTCATTCTGCCTCGCCTCACCCTATGCTTGGAATAAACTTCCTGAGCCCTTACGCCAAGCCCCCTCCCTACTCATCTTCAAATCTTTGCTCAACGTCCACCTCTTCAATGTTGCTTTCGGCACCTAACCTTTATACCTTTCAGGAAATCTAGACTGCCCCTATTTGACTGACTGTACATTTGTCTATTAGATTGTAAGCTCCTTGAGCAGGGACCGTCCTTCTATGTTAAATTGTACAGCGCTGCGTAACCCTAGTAGCGCTTTAGAAATGTCAAGTAGTAGTAGTTGTACCCTGCCCACTTGGGGAGGGGGGGGGGGGTGGTTAGGGGTTGGATGTTCTGTGATGTGTAGTACTATTTCCCATTTGCTTTTATAGTACGTTATGAGATATTGTATTCAGCTCAGTGTGTTTAATAAAGGCTTTTTGGGAAAGAAAAAAAAGTTATACCCAGAAGTTTGGCCAAACTGATTTATGTAAGTTGCATCGTTATTAGGTTTGTTTGGTTTTTTTTTTTTGCATTTTTTTTTGACACACTGAACTTTTTGATTAATACACTATTATTTGTGGATTTTGGACAGTGACACTGGACTCAGAGTGGATTTAAAAAATGTGAACTTGGCACTGTTTGGTTCCTGTACATTTCTGATGGTCCATCATCTATAGTTCAGGTTTTTTTGGGGGGTTATACTGAGTTTATTCCCGAAACGCTGCTCTTCCGGCGCCACCTGCTGGTGATGTATTAGCAGACCAAGAATTAAGGGCATGTCCTAACCTTGATGGTATCTGTGGGAGGACTGATATCACTGGTGAGGTGAGCCAGCAGCACGTCGCACTGGTGACCGGCGCCCTGAAGAACTCCAGAAGAGGCTCCACAGACTTTGATCCACAACTCCAACACCTGGTAAACCTTTGTTCGAACAGCGCTAGAGGAAGGGAACAGCGTTAGCGTAATTACATCACAAAATGATGCCCTTCTTGTGTCTCTCTCACTCTGCTTTTCGGTCCCTTTCCCCGCTAACCTGTAAGGCTTCTCCTGGCCTGGTATGACGGTGTCTCTTTTTCCACTCCATAGCGTCAAAACCTGTGCAAACAGCCTGCAGAACAGGTCAGCAAAGCGCACCAGTCTGCTGCCACACCTGTGAAAGGAAACTAATCATTCTGTGCAGACCGTATACCATGCCACATCCTGCCTCTACAACTCTAGGACACGTACTCCCAACCCCCCAATACCTTGCACAATCAGGGGCTGATTTAAGATTTCACGAGTTGAGAGAGAGAAGGGAGGCCAGAATACCACAATAACATGCCTTTAAAACAGCAGTGTTTCTGCCTGCTTTTAGGCTGGGTAACACGTTCCACTTCAGCTTGGGTTTTTGGGACCTTTAAAATCTGGTAACCTAGGTAGGTGCTTCTCAACCCTGTCCTAGAAGGCACACCTAGCCTTACAGGTTACCACAATGAATAGGCCATGATATAAATTTGCATTTGTTGGGGGCTCTCTGTATGCAAATATTCTTCATGCATATTCATTGCGGTAATCCTTAAAACCAGAATGGCCAGGTGTGCTTCCAGGAGAGTGTTGAGCAGCACTGCCGTAGGCAGCTGACTTTGATAAACTCAGGCCTGCCTCTACACTGACAGACCACACACCTTGCTATGCCCTGCCTCCACACTTCTAACCCATCTCACCACACCCCACCCATTCACCCTGTCTCCGATCACTTCCCTCCCCTAACCTGGTTCAGCACAATTAGTCTGATGTTCCCTAGTGGTCTCCCCTTTCCCCACCTCCTGTACATGCTCAGTATAGTCAGTCTAGGGAGGTGGGGGTGTCACAAAACTTCTCAGGAGTGGAGGAATAACCTAATGGTTAGTGCAGTGGGCTGAGAACCTGGGTTCAATTCCTACTGCCGCTCCTTGTGGCCCTGGGCAAGTCACTTAACTCTCCATTGCCCCGGGTACCAAAAGATTGTGAAGGACACAGAAAGCACCTGCATGCAAAATATGCAAATTACTTTGGTTGTACTACAGAAAAGTGGTACCGTATTTTTCAGACTATAAGACGCACCTAGGTTTTAGAGGAGGAAAATAGGAAAAAAAATGTTTTTTTCTTTTTCCCTCCTCTAAAACCTAGGTGCTCCGGTGCGTCTTGTCCGAATCCCTCCCTCCGAGTTCGGGATCGCCCTCCCCCCCGGCCCTGTCACCACTTCTCCCTACTCACGTCACGCGATCTTCCCTGGTGGTCTAGTGACGTCGGGGCAGGAAAGAGCCCCCTCTTTCCTGCCCAGCGCGCTGCTCTCCGTCCTCCTGTATGCTGCCTGACGGTCTCGGCGAGATTCAAAATGGCCGCCGAGAATTGAAGGCGGCCATTTTGAATCTCGCCGAGACCATCAGGCTGCATACAGGAGGACGGAGAGCAACGCGCTGGGCAGGAAAGAGGGGGCTCTTTCCTGCCCCGACGTCACTAGACCACCAGGGAAGATCGCGTGACGTGAGTAGGGAGAAGTGGTGACAGGGCCGGGGGGGAGGGCGATCCCGAACTCGGAGGGAGGGAGGGCGGGCGAGCGATCCCGAACTCGGAGGGAGGGAGGGAAATCTCTACCTTCGGACTATAAGACGCACCCCCCATTTTCCTCCCAAATTTGGGGGGAAAAAAGTGCGTCATAGTCCGAAAAATACGGTATATCATATCCACGACCCCTTTACCCTTTGAAAACAAAGAGCCCCCCCCCCTTCTGTGCCTGCTGAGATTTCCACATCAAAAGTGAAGAAATCACTTACGCCATAATGAGTGCAGCCAGCAGATCCAGCACCTCCGCGTGGATGGATGGTAGCAGCAGCGTCTTTAGGGGCCCATCCCCCAGCCAGCTCTGCTCAGGAGAGAAGCAAGGTAAGCGCAGAGACCACCACACCACCACCACCACCCATTCCCCACCTAAAAATGAATCCAGTAAAAGATATTTCTCTATCAAGGATGTTTGCCGCCTCACCCCCAAACATTCCTACCAACAAGGCTGTTCCCACAGAGCGCGTTCACCACGGTGAAACTGTTTCAGCCATGCAAGACTGGATATTAAGAATGAAAATAGCAGGGGAATTGAAAAAAAAAAACAAAAAAAAAACCTTACAGATGAATGCAGGGGGAGATATGATGATAAAAGGGAAGAATGTATTTCCTTAAGTAGGGTGTTTGGTGGGGAGGGGGAAGTGGGAAAGAAAAGAATGGTTAAATTTTTTTTTTTTAATTTTATTTTTGTTACATTTGTACTCCACACTTTCCCACTCATGGCAGGCTCAATGCGGCTTATATGGGGCAATGGAGGGTTAAGTGACTTGCCCAGAGTCACAAGGAGCTGCCTGTGCCTGAAGTGGGAATCGAACTCAGTTCCTCAGTTCCCCATGACCAAAGTCCACCACCCTAACCACTAGGCCACTCCTCCACTGTTGCTACTATTTGGAGATTCTACATGGAATGTTGCTATTCCACTAGCAACATTCCATGTAGAAGTCGGCCCTTGCAGATCACCAATGTGGCCGCACAGGCTTCTGCTTCTGTGAGTCTGACGTCCTGCGTGCAGGACGTTAGACTCACAGAGAAACAGAAGCCTGCGAAGCTTTCTACGTGGAATGTTGCTAGTGGAATAGCAACATTCCATGTAGAATCTCCAATAGTATCTATTTTATTTTTGTTACATTTGTACCCTGCGCTTTCCCACTCATGGCAGGCTCAATGCGGCTTACATGGGGCAATGGAGGGTTAAGTGACTTGCCCAGAGTCACAAGGAGCTGCCTGTGCCTGAAGTGGGAATTGAACTCAGTTCCTCAGTTCCCCAGGACCAAAGTCCACCACCCTAACCACTAGGCCACTCCTCCACTCCAGGGAAATACACTGAAGGAGCCATAGTGCATACCAAAAGAAAGGGTGTAAATCGGAGAAATTCATCAGGATTTTGATATACAGAGTGAAAACTGTGCGGGGGGGTGGGGGGGGGGGGAACAAACTAGTTAGAAGGGTTATCTAAGGATACAAAGAAATGTTTTTGTTATTACATTTATTTTCTGAGAGCATAGGAGGCGGCATATTAATACGAAGCTATGGTGGTTTGGACAATGCTTGAACTGCTTTGTATTATTCAGCTGAGATCAATAAAAACTTATTATTGAAATCAAAAACAAAAGTTTCAGCCTTGTGTGACCAAAGCGCTGCAGCTTTTTATTCTAAGGCCTGAAAGTGGCATATCAGCACCGCCCCCCCCCCCCCCCCAATTTAACACTTACAATGTTTTTGCTGTTAATGCTCAAAACCCTGCAGATGGCATCTAGGACATCCTGAACAGGAACAGTCACAGGCACTGAAAAGCTGGAGCTGAGAGAGGAAATGGGAAAAAAAAAAATCAGATCTCGCTTTCTGTACTGGTCTGGTGAGGATGTTAAGAAAAACATGATTAAACTAAGGAAAATTAAGAGGGTTCTGTGGGCAAAAAGGAACAGGTCTCCAAGAATCCTCCACAAATATCCACCTTCACAACTCCTCTCCCTCTTCAACTGGTAAGTACCACCATGCTAGGACAGACCGATGATCTATCAAACCCTGCATCCTTTCTACCCCAGCAATGACTATCTGGGTCACCTGAAGTAACCTGTCTGAAGACCTTCCCTCCCCTATCTGCCTTCAGTGCCTCCCCTCCTATCCTCAAAGAATCACATTTATCACCTTGGCAGGTAGCAGAGATCTGAGGATGTATGGTCCCTGTCTCGAGGGTAAGGTGCTGGCGATGGTTTTATTTGAGTTAGTACCTAAGAAGCAGACACAGGCATTTGCTGATGCCAGAGAATCGATGCTTTAGACGCAGCACATGGAGGGATTCCCCATCATCTGCTACTGGAAGCAGCAGCTCCACCCCAGGGCCCTCATAATGAAGTGGTTCTGGAAAAGGAAGAGAACATTATCATTTCTCTTCTGTGCCCCCCTGAAGAAGGGGAGAAATCCCTCTCTACTTGTAAACCGTGAGAGGGGACATGCTCACCTACCTGTCTCTGCTTCCTCATACAGCTGACCTACTGTGGCATGCAGCGTTGCCAGGAGACACTGTAGCTGATGCTCCCAGCACTCCGTGTGTTTCACCCCCTGTGCAAATCCCGAGCCCAGAGAAGGAAGGAGGGTGTAGCACTCGCATGCCAGCTAAAATCAGAGGGAGATACTGTCAAACAAAATCAGCTGTATATAGGAACATGACATATGTGTGTTGCAACATCATAAAGAGACATGCGTATCTTGCCCAATCCCACAGCAGACAGATTCAAAACTGCCCCATGTGTTCCCAGCCCAGCAAAGTCCCTGGAGGTAAGCTCCTCTCACCTGCTGAATCTGAGGGCTCTCTGCTTCCAGTTGACTCAAAAAAAAGGAGGCTAATTTCCCCTGTGGTTGGGGGGGGGGGGGGGGGGGGGGTAGAGAGGAAGAGAGACAGAATAAGAATTACATGCTCAATTCACAATGTACGAACAAGAGGAAGAGGACGGGAAGACCTTACTACCAGGGAAGAACAGGACTGAAGTACTTTGTCACAGCCGCATGGGGTATCAGAGGATGCAGCAGAGAGGGAATGAGGTACATTAAGCAGACGATACAGCATAAGAATGAGGTGGCAAAGCTCTGTGTTGAGGTCTCAGGACTAAAGTAGCAGAGGGTGCAGCAGGGCAAAGTTAAGGTGCAGTGACAAAACTAAGGTGTGGGGGGGGGGGGGGGGAATTTAATTTTATTAAGTAAAAGGTTTTTGCTGAACTTACCCGCAAAGAGCCACAGGCTCGGGATAAAAGGTCATACAGGCTTTCATTCCTTCCAATGCTGGAGCCTGGCACTGTCCAAAGAGAGAGGGAGGAAGGTTATTATACAGGTGGTAAAGGCTGCAGGCACACATGGGTATTTGAGAACCCTTGCACTAAGTGCCACTGGGTGGTCATGACCCCATGAAGAAAGGGGAGAAACAGCTCTTTAAGCCCAACCCAAAAGCCATCTAGTAGAACTGCACAAAAATTCATGAAACGTTTTTGAGGTCGATATTTAGCAGGAGAGAAACCGGATGGAGGATGGTCCTACCCTGTTATCTCCTGCTGACCTAGTCATAGCCAGATTTTCAGCAGCAGCATAACCGGACAGTGCCGCTGAATATCCGGGCAGACTGAGGCAGCACAATCCTGGAATGGAGCCTGGAGTTACCCGGTTAGCAGCGATTCTCAGTCTGCTAACTGGTAATGATTATAATAAAGTTAGGGCAGCTTTGAATAACTGGATAAAGCTCAGCCTGTGGCAGTTAGTGCCTTAAAAGTTTGACTGCTGCTGGCTGAATAGAAAGAAAGAAAGAAAGAAAGAAAGAAAGAAAGAAAGAAAGAAAGAAAGAAAGAAAGAAAGAAAGAAAGAAAGAAAGAAATACACTCACACATCGAAAGAAAAAGAAAGAAAGAAAGAAATACACTCACACATCGAAAGAAAAAAAGAAAGAAAGAAAGAAAGAAAGAAATACACTCACACATCGAAAGAAAAAGAAAGAAAGAAAGAAATACACTCACACATCGAAAGAAAAGAAAGAAAGAAAGAAATACACTCACACATCGAAAGAAAAAGAAAGAAAGAAAGAAATACACTCACACATCGAAAGAAAAAGAAAGAAAGAAAGAAATACACTCACACATCGAAAGAAAAAGAAAGAAAGATACTCACACATCGAAAGAAAAAGAAAGAAAGATACTCACACATCGAAAGAAAAAGAAAGAAAGATACTCACACATCGAAAGAAAAAGAAAGAAAGATACTCACACATCGAAAGAAAAAGAAAGAAAGATACTCACACATCGAAAGAAAAAGAAAGAAAGATACTCACACATCGAAAGAAAAAGAAAGAAAGAAAGAAAGATACTCACACATCGAAAGAAAAAGAAAGAAATATACTCACACATCGAAAGAAAAAGAAAGAAATATACTCACACATCGAAAGAAAGAAAGAAAGAAAGAAACTCACACATCGAAAGAAAAAGAAAGAAAGATACTCACACATCGAAAGAAAAAGAAAGAAAGATACTCACACATCGAAAGAAAAAGAAAGAAAGATACTCACACATCGAAAGAAAAAGAAAGAAAGATACTCACACATCGAAAGAAAAAGAAAGAAAGATACTCACACATCGAAAGAAAAAGAAAGAAAGATACTCACACATCGAAAGAAAAAGAAAGAAAGATACTCACACATCGAAAGAAAAAGAAAGAAAGATACTCACACATCGAAAGAAAAAGAAAGAAAGATACTCACACATCGAAAGAAAAAGAAAGAAAGAAAGAAAGATACTCACACATCGAAAGAAAAAGAAAGAAAGAAAGAAAGATACTCACACATCGAAAGAAAAAGAAAGAAAGATACTCACACATCGAAAGAAAAAGAAAGAAAGATACTCACACATCGAAAGAAAAAGAAAGAAAGAAAGATACTCACACATCGAAAGAAAAAGAAAGAAATATACTCACACATCGAAAGAAAAAGAAAGAAATATACTCACACATCGAAAGAAAGAAAGAAAGAAAGAAAGAAACTCACACATCGAAAGAAAAACAAAGAAATATACTCACACATCGAAAGAAAGAAAGAAAGAAAGAAAGAAAGAAACTCACACATCGAAAGAAAAACAAAGAAAGAAAGAAATACACTCACACATCGAAAGAAAGAAAGAAATATACTCACACATCGAAAGAAAAACAAAGAAAGAAAGAAAGAAATATACTCACACATCGAAAGAAAAAGAAAGAAATATACTCACACATCGAAAGAAAGAAAGAAAGATACTCACACATCGAAAGAAAAAGAAAGAAAGATACTCACACATCGAAAGAAAAAGAAAGAAAGATACTCACACATCGAAAGAAAAAGAAAGAAAGATACTCACACATCGAAAGAAAAAGAAAGAAAGATACTCACACATCGAAAGAAAAAGAAAGAAAGAAAGAAAGATACTCACACATCGAAAGAAAAAGAAAGAAAGAAAGAAAGATACTCACACATCGAAAGAAAAAGAAAGAAAGAAAGAAAGATACTCACACATCGAAAGAAAAAGAAAGAAAGAAAGAAAGAAAGATACTCACACATCGAAAGAAAAAGAAATATACTCACACATCGAAAGAAAAAGAAAGAAATATACTCACACATCGAAAGAAAGAAAGAAAGAAAGAAAGAAAGAAACTCACACATCGAAAGAAAAACAAAGAAAGAAAGAAACTCACACATCGAAAGAAAAACAAAGAAAGAAAGAAACTCACACATCGAAAGAAAAACAAAGAAAGAAAGAAACTCACATCGAAAGAAAGAAAGAAATATACTCACACATCGAAAGAAAAACAAGAAAAAAAGAAATATACTCACACATCGAAAGAAAGAAAGAAATATACTCACACATCGAAAGAAAAACAAAGAAAGAAAGAAAGAAATATACTCACACATCGAAAGAAAGAAAGAAATATACTCACACATCGAAAGAAAGAAAGAAATATACTCACACATCGAAAGAAAGAAAGAAATATACTCACACATCGAAAGAAAGAAAGAAATATACTCACACATCTACACCAGGCTTGTCCAATCTACGGCCCACAGGCCAGAATCCAGCCTGCCAAGGAATTTTTTTTTCTGGCCCTCTGAAGCTTGGCAATACTTGAACCTGTGAGATCAACCCTAATTTCCAGCGCCAGGCAGCTCAAGAATGCAGAGAGCTCAGTTGCAGTGAGGAAGCAGGAAGACCTCTGTTTCTTTGCATCTGAAGCCAGGTTTGGTGTGTTTGTGTTGGGGAGGGGGGGGAGTACATGAGAGACAGAGAAAGAGAGAGAGAGAGACAGGGTGATTTCCGGGGGGGGGGGGGGGGGGGGGGGGTACATGAGATAGAGAGAAAGAGACTGGGTGAAAGCTGGGGGGTATACGAGAGTGTGAGAGACCAGGTGAAGACTGCAGAGTGGGGTACTTGAGACAGACAGCGAGAGAGACTGGGTGAATGCTTGGGGGGGGGGGGGGGGCATGAGACAGAGTGGGTGAAGGTTGGGAAGGGGTGCTTGAGAGAGAGAGAGCAGGATTGGATGAAGGCTGGGAAAGGGACAGCACACCATCGTATTTTGCCAAATAAAACAGTGCGTGCTTTGGCCCTCCGAATGTTACAAAATGTAAAAATGTGGCCCCCGAAAGAAAAAAGGTTGGTCAAGCCTGATATAAACAGTTGTTCTAAGTCAGCGGAGGAGGAGAAAGTGACCCAACATGCAGTGGTTCACATACTCCTCCTCCTCCTCCTTCTGCCACATGATCTCTGTGGGGGAGGAGGGAGAGCCACAGCCTTGCAGAATTCTGCATGTTCTGTAGGGGTGGGGAATTCCATGCGAATTCTGCACTGTGCACAGAATTCCTCGGGGGAGTAACATCTATACCACCATCCCCCCCAAGCCTTACACCGCATTCTGAAGTCACTGTTATCCTGAAACAACTCCCTCCCAGGAGGTTTAGAGGTCTCACCTCAGGCTTGAGGTCCAGCAGAGAGGTGAGAAGGCCGGGAATGAGGTTCATCGAGATCTCGCGGGACAAAGCAGGAAGGAGTGAGGAGTATTTCAGCAGGTCATGCAGGACAAGCACGGCCAGCTCCATCGTTGGTGGCAGGTCCTGGGACTGTGAGATGCAGAGGAAGACAGATCAGAACATTACCAAGGCAAAGTGAAAGGGGGAGGGGTACAGGCACTGAGCAGGATAACTGCTCCAGCAAAGCAGGAAAATAGTACCCCATAATTTTAAAATGTCCAGTTAAAGTTGTCTCTGTAAGGCAGGCAACTTGTCCTGTCCCACCCCTCCCCCCCCCCCAAAGTCAAGTCTATCTGAGGAAGGTATCTCACATCCTCCCACCATCCATCCTGTTTCAGAGAGATGTCTTCCTGTCCTGCCCCCCCCCCACCCACCATCATCACAAAGATGCTTTGGCGAGATCTTACTTGTATAATATGCTGGATGCTTCGAAGCCAGGACACACAGTGCTGCTGAAAGTGATCTGTTGGACTTTCCGCGGCAAGCAGCGAAAGAAGACACAGTCCTTCGAACCTGAAATGTTTTATTTTTTTTTTTTTTAATTTAGAAAAAGTTCTGCATTGCCTTCCCAGCAAAAGCTATCCAAATCAGAGAATATAATGTTAAGCACAGCAGCAAAGCCTGACCTCATGGTTACATACCAGGCCTTGTGTATTATAAATATACACACTAGTTCAATGGCTAGTGAGGACTCCAAAGGACAGGGGGGTGCGGGAGGCAAGCAGGGGAGTGGTGTTCCCTATGGATAGACTCAGGGCCCCATTTCCTGATGAACTGCCCCCTAGTGGTTAAAAAAAACATACCCCCCCCCCCCCCCTCACCTCATCCCCCACAGTAACGCTGAAATCTATGGTTAAAACAAAACACTGCTCTCTCTTCCTTACCTCGTCTTGATAGAGCTCAGACGAGCATTGCTGATTCCCGTCAGGCCTCCAATGGATGTGGAGCTCTGCAATCAGAGCAGATGAAGAGGCTCAGTATCAGCCCAAAAGAACAGAGGCAGAATCACACAACAGCAGGGCCAGAGCAGCAGCAGAAAGTCACGACAGCTGTCGCTGATGGGGCTGTGGAAAAGGAAGAAGACAGGAGGGAAGGCCGGAAAAGAAACTAGTATCCTATATAATAAAAGGCACCTCCAACATTCTGAAGCTGACTGCATGGCTGAGGCATTCCTGCTCTCTGTATCCATCTCCTGAATTGACATCATGTACTTCCGGGTTCGTCACAAGCAGAAGTGACCAACCACACGAGGTTTCTCGGCTTCAGAATGTTGGAGGTGCATTCTATTAAATAGGATTGGTCAGTTCCTTGAAGCACAGCCAGAGCTCAGCGTCCTGCACAGTAACGCTCAGACACCAGAGGGGGGGGGGGGGGGGCTGACACCAGAGGGAGGGAGGGAGGGGGGGCCTGACACCAGAGGGAGGGGGGGTATCTCTGTCACACACACACTCTCTCTCTCTCACAGTCAATGTCTTTCTCTCACTCTCACACACTGTCTCTCACACACTATGTCTCACACTGTATCACATTCACTCTCTATGTGTCACACAGTCACTCACACACTCTCTTGGTCTCATACACTCAGTCTCACAGAGAGTCTGCGTCTCACACATACTCTCTCTCGCACACACTGTATCTGTGTGAAACACACTCTCTCTCACACTGTCTCTCACATACGCACTTGCACACACTCTCATTCTCACACACACACACACTCATTCTCACACACACACACACACACACACTCTCTCTCTCACAGACACACTCGCACCCAGACTCACTCTCTCACACACACACTTGCACATTCACTCTCTCTCACACAGTCACTCTCACATACACTCTCTCAAACATACACACTCCGAGGAAAACCTTGCTAGCGCCTGTTTCATTTGTGTCATAAACGGGCCTTTTTTACTAGTAGAGAAAGAAAGACGGGCTAAGATGTCTGAAGAGATGGGGAAAGGCTGAGAAGGAAATGGGGTTGCAAGAAAAACGTGCCCGGAAGTAAGGGAAGAAGTTCTCCAAAGAGAGAAGGAAAGTGGCTGACATTTACTCTCAAGGTGTGCGCGAGCTCAATACTGTATGACGTATGGAGGAATACATTTATAGACAGCTTTGAAAGTCAACAGATGTTCTGAATTTGTCTGTATAGGCCTCCCTGTCATTGGTGTGATCCCTGACGCAGGTGCGATAGCACCGAAACACGGCCCGTGTCGGGTCTCCCTTCAATCAAATTTGACCATTAAAAGGTTTTCAATATAAGTATTGTGTCCCTTTTGTTTTTAAAGGCCCTTTGTGCTGTGTTGTTTTGCTTGGACTGTGCTTGTGTTTAGTTCCCTCTCTTTGTCACACTGAAGGAAAAAAAGAACAGAAAAGGCCAAAAGAAAAGCATTCCCTTATTTAAATTTACAGATAAATCAAATGACTGTACTTTGCATAGATTTCCAACTTGATTGAAGGATATTAGGATTACCGTCTTCTTTCTCAAAATGTGATAATATACTGTCCCTCAGGTGTTCCGTTGATCAGTCTACTGAATAATTATTGATGTGTGAACCCCCCGTCCCCTACTACTGTTTCTTTTGTTACACCAACACATTCAGAATGGTTTTGTTTTATACCAGTTAATCAGCCATTGAAATAAAATTAAACGAGCGAGCACTTGCTGCCTCCTATTTAGGAGACGCTAAGGGCGCTCACATTTAAGTCAGCGTTATTCAGTTAACTTATGCTAATGTCCGTGCGTTTGCTGAAAAGTGCTTCCACACTCAATTCTCTGCCCTCGACATGCCCCTCCCCGCCAAAGAAAACACCGTGCAGTTAGTGTGTGCAAATGACAAAACTAACGCGAAACAGTTTTCTGCATTCTGTATAAGTCATTGGTGAGGCCCCACCTAGAGTATTGTGTTCAGTTTTGGAGGCCGTACCTTGCGAAGGATGTAAAAAGAATTGAAGCGGTGCAAAGAAAAGCTATGAGAATGGTAAGGGATTTACAGGACGTACGAGGAGAGACTTGATGACCTGAACATGTATACTCTGGAAGAAAGGAGAAACAGGGGTGATATGATACAGACGTTCAAATATTTGAAAAGTATAAATTCGCAAACTAACCTTTTCCGGAGGTGCAAAGGCGGTAGAACGAGAGGACATGAAATGAGATTGAAGGGGGGCAGACTCAAGAAAAATGTCAGGAAGTATTTTTTCATGGAGAGAGTAATGGATGCTTGGAATGCCCTCCCGCGGGAGGTGGTGAAAATGAAAATGGTAACAGAATTCAAACACGCGTGGAATAAACATAAAGGAATCCTGTTCAGAAGGAATGGATTCTAAGGAGCTTAGCCGAGATTGGGTGGCAGAGCTGGTGGCGGGAGGCAGGGATGGTGGTTGGGAGGCGGGGATAGTGCTGGGCAGACTTACACGGTCTGTGCCAGAGCCGGTGGTTGTGAGGCGGGGATGGTGCTGGGCAGAAGTATACGGTCTGTGCCAGATCTGGTGGTGGGAGGTGGGACTGGTGGTTGGGAGGTGGGGATAGTGCTGGGCAGACTTATACGGTCTGTGCCAGAGCTGGTGGTGGGAGGCGGGGACAGTGCTGGGCAGACTTACACGGTCTGTGCCCTGAAAAGGACAGGTACAAATCAAGGTAAGGTATACACAAAAAGTAGCACATATGAGTTTATCTTGTTGGGCAGACTGGATGGACCGTGCAGGTCTTTTTCTGCCGTCATTTACTACTATGTTCTGTGTTAGGCCATTTTTCCTATGTTAAGCATGTGTTAGTGCTCAATATAGTTTAGTAAAAGAGAACCTAAGTTAGTAAGGATGTGTCCTATCTGACTGTCCTACCCTTATCCCTTATTTGTCCTGTCTGTCTGTCTCCTGATTTAGACTGTAAGCTCTTTTGGGCAGGGACTGTCTTTCTTCAAGTTCTATTGTGAAGCGCTGCGTACGACTGGTAGCGCTGTAGAAATGATTTGTAGCAGTAGTAGTAAGGATGCAGGCAGTGTGTTTTCCAGGCACAGCCCCAGGACTTTTGAACAAGCTTCCCGGTGAGTTATTATTATTATTTCTTACATTTATACCCCGCTCTTTCCCGCTCAATAGCAGGTTCAGTGCGGCTTACACAGTATGGGTTACAAGTATCACAGAAAGAACATATTAAAGAACTTTCAAGATTATATAACTTTTAGAAAGGAGTTGAAATTCTGGATTTTTAAAGAAACGGGGAACTTTCCTGCTTGCAAATTGTATAGCTATTTTTTTTTTAATACATAGTAACATAGTAGATGACGGCAGGAAAAGACCTGCATGGTCCATCCAGTCTGCCCATGGCAAACTCATACGTGTATACCTTACCTTGAATTTGTACCTGTCCTTTTCAGGGCACAGACCATATAAGTCTGCCCAGCAGTATTTCCCGCCTCCCAACCACCAGTCCCGCCTCCCAGCACCGGCTCTGGTACAGACCGTATAAGTCTGCCCTCCCCTATCCTCGCCTCCCAACCACCAACCCCTCTTCCCCTCACCTGCTCCGCCACCCAATTTCAGCTAAACTTCTGAGGATACATTCCTTATGCACAGGATTCCTTTATGCATATCCCACATAAAGTATCACAGAAAGAGCATATTAAAGAACTTTCAAGATTATATAACTTTTACAAATTCTGGATTTTTAAAGAAACGGGGAATTTTCCTGCTTGCAAATTGTATAGCTATTTTTTTTTTTATGATGTGCATTTCTCTTGTTCAGCCAGCAGATGGTGTCTGTCCTTTGTCTGTAAAGTTGTTACAGAAGTGACAGTTTCTTCTTCCTGACTAAGCTGCAAAGACGTCATCTGCACTGCTGTTGGGTCAGAAGCCCCTCCGTGTTTATGCTCCGGGCTCTGATTGAATCTGCTGGAAATCTTTAGTCTGAGAATGGGAGTGTGGAAGGTACAGAGCTCTATACTGAGACCCTGTTCAAAGGCAGCGAGCAGTTCATTTTCCTGAACTCCCCAGGTACTACCTCAGGTAGTGAATAAGTGTTTAGCTAGTTTAATATTGATTTCTGTTTAATTTACCTGTTATTGTCTGCTAATTACACCCTACTCATCCGTTCACTGTTCTAACTTGTCATAATAATAAATCAATTCATTTATTAGCTCTGTTTGTCCTGGACTGACTAAGAATCCTGGTGGTTTGTGTTTTGGGTTTGTGGGTGCTTTCTAGGAACTGTGGGACCCCTGGAAGTGTGGTCCCAGAGTCCTTAGAAACCACTGGGTAATTAAGCTGGTGGATGGTCATATCTGTGCATGTATTGCCTCCACTGCATTCAAATCTGTGTTATGTACATTCATTGTGGATACCTTGCAAACCAGACTGGCTGGGTCCTGAGGGGATTGTAAGTTGTAACCTGTCTTTGGCTGTAAGTATTAAATTAAAAAAAAACAGGCAGCTACTCATTTTACAGTGTGCATGCACTGAACACCACTGAATGAGCAATATGGCATCATGATGATATACTGTTTCAGAGTTATTGCGCAGAAATGTTCTAAACAAAAACCAAGGGGTGGAAAATAAAAAAAGAAGTAGGGTACTCAGTCCATTCTTGGGATCCTCCAGGAAGGCCCAATATTCATTAATTTCTCTATATAAAACGCACCGCCAACGTTCTAATGAAGCCGGAAGCCAGAAACCGGAAGATGTAGTTGTGTAGATCGCTTTTTGCCCACGAGTGTCTGCCCCGCCCTCGCGTCACAACGTGATTACGTCGAGTGCAGAGCAATGACACTCACCGAATCGCATCGCTCACCCTATTTGACACGTTAGAGGTGCGTTTTATACAGAGAGATGATGTCCCATTGGAACGTTGGAGGCGCAGTATTTGCCCTTCGCCACGCCCCCCCCCCCCCAAGTTGCAACCGCTAGCACCCCCCCCCCCCAAGGTCGCCGCAGCCACTGCTCAACCCTCCATCACAGGTCGCCGCCGCTCCCCCCCCTCCGTCCAACATCAGCTGCGGGGACAGGGCACAGGGGCGGGGGCGGAGCTTCACACAGAAAGAGAAGCGTGGAGGGGCGGAGTAGCCGAGGCACTGCCCGCCCCTGTGAAAAACGCGCAGGTGTCAGCTCTGATACAACTTCTCTCCCTCAGAAGCTCCCGCCTGCCATGCCGAAAACAGGAAGTCGCCTCACAGGAGAGCACTGCGTTCTGGACGCCGAAGAATTGAAAAAGTAACATCAGAGAAGGGAGTGTACGAGCCTCTCAACTACCTCCTCCGATGTCTAAGTACCACCTCCTCCTAACCTCACGGCAATACAGCATTACAGAGGGTGTCCGGAAGGAGAAGCGAGAGACACCTGCGCACGTGAACAGCCGGCGCGGTGCCTGTAGCCCGTGCAAGAGTTTCTACATGACGCTTTCGTGCACTTGGTGGTCGTGTTGTGCAGCGACGAGGCAGAAAAGCTCACCCGCAAGAACCACCTCAGCTTCAACTCGGAAGGTGCGTGTGGAGGGAGGGAGAGAGACCCTGAAACTGGGAGGGAGGGATGGAGGGGCCCCTGGCACACTCTCTCTCTCTCTCACACACACACACTCGCACCCAGTCTCACTCTCACACACACACTCTCAAACATACACACTCCGAGGAAAACCTTGCTAGCGCCCGTTTCATTTGTTTCAGAAACAGGCCTTTTTTTACTAGTGATCTATAAAATGCAGTTACCTGCTCTTTAGGTTACAATCTTGAGCAGATGAAGGCCGACCAAACTAACAGACAAAGACTGTAGCTAGAATGGTATGTGCACAGGAGTTCAGGGAAAAGAACATGAGGTAATAGATAAAGTAGCAGGGAGTTTTTGGCTAAAGAACATAAAAGAGAGAAAGTTGGTAAGTGAAAAGAATGAAGTAACGTCTTTTATGAAAAGGCTTTGTGTAGAAACTGTATATAAGTAGCAGCATGATTAGTACATGTTTGAGACAGTCCCAGCCAATATTTTTGTACAAGCAGAACTGTTCTCCTATGAGAAAATTTATATTGATTCTGTATACTCTATTGGTAAGTTAATAAATTGCTTGCCTGGTCTTTTATCACTCCAATCTTTTACTGGGATATGTATGATTATTGGGATGGTGGTCAAACCACCTAAATCTTTATTACAGTTTTCAAGATTTAACGAAATAAAAAAATATTGGTTTTTTTTTGTTACATTTGTACCCTGCGCTTTCCCACTCATGGCAGGCTCAATGCGGCAGGCAATGGAGGGTTAAGTGACTTGCCCAGAGTCACAAGGAGCTGCCTGTGCTGGGAATTGAACTCAGTTCCTCAGGACCAAAGTCCACCACCCTAACCACTAGGCCACTCCTCCACTGTTGCTACTATTTGAGATTCTACATGGAATGTTGCTATTCCACTAGAAGTCGGCTCTTGCAGATCACCAATGTGGCCGCGCAGGCTTCTGCTTCTGTGAGTCTGACGTCCTGCACGTACGTGCAGGACGTCAGACTCACAGAAACAGAAGCCTGCGCAGCCTTCTACATGGAATGTTGCTAGTGGAATAGCAACATTCTATGTGGAATCTCAAATACTAACAACATTCCATGTAGAATCTCCAATATTCCATGTGGAATCTCCAATAGTAGCAACATTCCATGTAGAATCTCCAATAGTATCTATTTTATTTTTGTTACATTTGTACCCTGCGCTTTCCCACTCATGGCAGGCTCAATGCGGCTTACATGGGGCAATGGAGGGTTAAGTGACTTGCCCAGAGTCACAAGGAGCTGCCTGTGCCTGAAGTGGGAATCGAACTCAGTTTCTCAGTTCCCCAGGACCAAAGTCCACCACCCTAACCACTAGGCCACTCCTGCTACTATTTGAGATTCTACATGGAATGTTGCTATTCCACTAGAAGTCGGCCCTTGCAGATCACCAATGTGGCCGCGCAGGCTTCTGCTTCTGTGAGTCTGACGCACGTACGTGCAGGACGTCAGACTCACAGAAACAGAAGCCTGCACAGCCTTCTACATGGAATGTTGCTAGTGGAATAGCAACATTCCATGTAGAATCTCCAATAGTAGCAACATTCCATGTAGAATCTCCAATAGTATCTGTTTTATTTTTGTTACATTTGTACCCCGCGCTTTCCCACTCATGGCAGGCTCAATGCGGCTTACATGGGGCAATGGAGGGTTAAGTGACTTGCCCAGAGTCACAAGGAGCTGCCTGTGCCGGGAATCGAACTCAGTTCCTCAGGACCAAAGTCCACCACCCTAACCACTAGGCCACTCCTCCTCCACTGTTGCTACTATTTGAGATTCTACATGGAATGTTGCTACTATTGGAGATTCTACATGGAATGTTGCTATTCCACTAGCAACATTCCATGTAGAAGTCGGACCTTGCAATCACCAATGTGGCCGCGCAGGCTTCTACATGGAATGTTGCTAGTGGAATAGCAACATTCCATGTAGAATCTCCAATAGTAGCAACATTCCATGTAGAATCAACAACATTCCATGTAGAATCTCCAATAGTAGCAACATTCCATGTAGAATCTCCAATATTCCATGTGGAATCTCCAATAGTAGCAACATTCCATGTAGAATCTCCAATAGTATCTGTTTTATTTTTGTTACATTTGTACCCTGCGCTTTCCCACTCATGGCAGGCTCAATGCAGCTTACATGGGGCAATGGAGGGTTAAGTGACTTGCCCAGAGTCACAAGGAGCTGCCTGTGCCTGAAGTGGGAATCAAACTCAGTTCCCCAGGACCAAAGTCCACCACCCTAACCACTAGGCTACTCATCGGGCGCAATTCTGATGCCCTGGCTACCAAAGAACGTATTACTTTCAAAATCTGCATGACCGTTCATAAAATACTTTACGGTGAAGCACCGGGATACATGACAGACCTCATCGAGCTGCCAACCAGAAACACTACAAAATCCACACGATCATACCTAAACCTCCACTACCCAAGCAGCAACGGACTCAAGTACAAATCCACCTACGCATCCAGCTTTTCCTATTTAAGCGCACAAGTATGGAACGCATTGCCAAAAGAAGTAAAAAACTACGTTCGACCATCTAAACTTCCGGAAAGCACTGAAGACGGAACTGTTCAGAAGAGCATACCCCACCAACCCAACATAAAAAAAACCTGGACACTTGCGACACAATGTACCAAAGACCGCAATGAACACTACTTGTACCTCATTCCACAACTGGAATCGGCTTACGCCGCTAACGGTAATATGTAAGCCACATTGAGCCTGCAAATGGGTGGGAAAATGTGGGATACAAAAGCAACAAATAATAATAATAATAATGGAAGATCATTCCAGTGACGAACCACCATGAAGAAAAACGATTGAGAAAAGTCTGCCTTAAAACATATATTTTTTAGCTGAAGGAAAAGGCTAACAGCAAACAGTTACACTTCCTTGAAAATATGGGCGTCTCTAGCGTTTAGCGCGTGCTTATTTTTAGCACACCCTAAAAACGCTAGCGAGCCTTTGTTAAAGGACACCAGAGTACTTTAAAAATAATCCAAAACTTCACGGGCAACCAATGTAATTCAACCAACAGAGGGGGCCCTGTTTACAAAGGCGCGCTATGGTTTTTAGCTCGCGCTAACCGTGTAGACGCCCATAACGGAATTGAAACGTGCGTGGGATAAACATAAAGGAATCCTGTTCAGAAGGAATGGATCCTCAGAAGCTTAGCTGCGATTGGGTGGCAGAGCCGGCGGTGGTTGTAAGGCAGGGCTAGTGCTGGGCAAGATTTCTACGGTCTGTGCCCTGAAAATGGCAGATACAAATCAAGGTAAGGTATACACAAGAAGTAGCACATATGAGTTTATCTTGTTGGGCAGACTGGATGGACCGTGCAGGTCTTTTTCTGCCGTCATCTACTATGTTATAATATTCCTATTGGCGTCTACACAGCGCGCATTGAAAACGCTAGCGTGCCTTTGTAAACATGGACCTAGCAGCTGAATTCTGAAGCAGGACGCATTAACTAATTTGTATTTTAAACCTTTACAGCTAGGGAAGTGGAGTCCCAAGAACGTAAGTGCTGATTTTTCAGCGTTTCTGGGAGGTAAATCAATAAGGTCTGACGTGTATGCCGGAGCATTTCCATGAATGATTTTATGAACCAGTGTGCAAACTTTGAACACAGAACGTTCCTTAACTGGGAGCCAATGTAGCTTCTTCTCTTTTGCACTTTTGTATTTTGACATTCCAAAAATGAGCCTAGCTGCGGTATTCTGGGCTGTCTGAATTTTCTTGATGATATGCTCTTTACAGCCAGTATACAATGCATTGCAATAATCTAGATGGCACACCACCATTGAGTAACCTTGGGGTCATCTTTGACTCCTCTCTCTCCTTCTCTGCTCACATTCAGCAGATTGCCAAAACCTGACGTTTCTTTCTCTATAACATCAGCAAAATCCGTCCCTTCATCTCTGAGCACTCTACCAGAACTCTTATCCACACTCTTAACACCTCTCATCTTGATTATTGTAACCACCGGCCTTCCCTCTCAGCCATCTCTCTCCTCTTCAATCAGTCCAAAACTCTGCTGCGCAACTCATTTTCCACCAAAGTCGCTATGCTCACACTAGCCCTCCTCTCCTTAAGTCACTTCACTGACTCCCTATCTGTTTCTGCATTCAATTCAAACTTCTCTTATTGACCTATAAGTGCATTCACTCTGCCGCTCCCCAGTACCTCTCCACTCTTGTCTCTCCCTACGCCCCTCCTCGGGTACTCCGTTCTGTTGATAAGTCTCTCTTATCTGTCCCCTTCTCCTCTGCTGCTAATTCCAGACTCCGTTCCTTTTATCTTGCTGCACCTCACGCCTGGAATAGACTTCCCGAGCCTGTGCGTCTAGCCCCCTCTCTGACCGTTTTCAAGTCCAAACTTAAAGCCACCTCTTTACTTTTGACTCCTAACCACTGCTAACTTGCCCTGTCCTTTTATCCTCACCTCTTTATTCCCTTACCCTTAACTGTTCTGTCTGTCTGCCTGTCTTATCTAGACTGTAAGCTCTTTGAGCAGGGACTGTCTTTTCATGTAATGTGTACAGCGCTGCGTATGCCTTGTAGCGCTATAGAAATGATAAGTAGAAGTAGAGTATGTCACACAGATACATAACATATTGACCTAAAAGACTAAACATATTTTGGTACCTATTACACTACTATATAATATCAATAAAGCTAGATATGTTAAGATACCTTTATATATTATTCTACATAAACCATATATTTGACCGTTCTTTATACAGAGAGACAGAGTGAACGGCTATGACTATAATCTGGGCTTTTTTTGAGGGGGTGCTTGGGGGAACTGAGTACCGGCACCTTTTCCATTGTCCGCTAAAATTGACCCATGGACCCCAAGTTTTAAGGAAAGAGCTCAGTCTCTACACACCAATTCTGCTTTGTCAGAGATCCTGTGACTGGTTGCAGGGGGCCTGGCTATTGTGGGGTGGGTCCCTCAGTGATCACCCCACCCCTGAAGGGTGGCCTGGCATTTGAGTACCAGCACCTTTTCCATTGTCCGCTAAAATTGACCCATGGACCCCAAGTTTTAAGGAAAGAGCTCAGTCTCTACACACCAATTCTGCCTTGTCAGAGATCCTGTGACTGGATGCAGGGGGCCTAGCTATTGTGGGGTGGGTCCCTCAGTGATCACCCCATCCCTGAAGGGTGGCCCTGCATTTGAGTACCGGCCCCTTTTTTGCTAGAAAAATTGCACTGTATACAGGTAACACAGAGGCAAACTAAGAGACCCCTTGCAAAGGCAACGTAGGAAAGCTCCCCAGGTCCTTATAAAGGAGTAGGCTGATGATGTCCAGGGCTTTTTTTGAGGGGGTACTCGGGGGTACTGAGTACCGGCCCCTTTTTTGCTAGAAAAATTGCACTGTATACAGGTAACACAGAGGCAAACTAAGAGACCCCTTGCAAAGGCAACGTAGGAAAGCTCCCCAGGTCCTTATAAAGGAGTAGGCTGATGATGTCCAGGGCTTTTTTTTGAGGGGGTACTCGGGGGTACTGAGTACCGGCCCCTTTTTTGCTAGAAAAATTGCACTGTATACAGGTAACACAGAGGCAAACAAAGAGACCCCTTGCAAAGGCAACGTAGGAAAGCTCCCCAGGTCCTTATAAAGGAGTAGGCTGATGATGTCCAGGGCTTTTTTTGAGGGGGTACTTGGGGGTACTGAGTACCGGCCCCTTTTTTGCTAGAAAATTGCACTGTATACAGGTAACACAGAGGCAAACTAAGAGACCCCTTGCAAAGGCAACGTAGGAAAGCTCCCCAGGTCCTTATAAAGGAGTAGGCTGCTGATGTCCAGGGCTTTTTTTGAGGGGGTACTTGGGGGTACTGAGTACCGGCCCCTTTTTTGCTAGAAAAATTGCACTGTATACAGGTAACACAGAGGCAAACTAAGAGACCCCTTGCAAAGGCAACGTAGGAAAGCTCCCCAGGTCCTTATAAAGGAGTAGGCTGATGATGGCCAGGGCTTTTTTTGAGGGGGTACTCGGGGGTACTGAGTACCGGCCCCTTTTTTGCTAGAAAAATTGCACTGTATACAGGTAACACAGAGGCAAACTAAGAGACCCCTTGCAAAGGCAACGTAGGAAAGCTCCCTAGGTCCTTATAAAGGAGTAGGCTGATGATGTCCAGGGCTTTTTTTGAGGGGGTACTCGGGGGTACTGAGTACAGGCCCCTTTTTGCTAGAAAAATTGCACTGTATACAGGTAACACAGAGGCAAACTAAGAGACCCCTTGCAAAGGCAACGTAGGAAAGCTCCCCAGGTCCTTATAAAGGAGTAGGCTGATGATGGCCAGGGCTTTTTTTGAGGGGGTACTCGGGGGTACTGAGTACCGGCCCCTTTTTTGCTAGAAAAATTGCACTGTATACAGGTAACACAGAGGCAAACTAAGAGACCCCTTGCAAAGGCAACGTAGGAAAGCTCCCTAGGTCCTTATAAAGGAGTAGGCTGATGATGTCCAGGGCTTTTTTTGAGGGGGTACTCGGGGGTACTGAGTACAGGCCCCTTTTTTGCTAGAAAAATTGCACTGTATACAGGTAACACAGAGGCAAACTAAGAGACCCCTTGCAAAGGCAACGTAGGAAAGCTCCCCAGGTCCTTATAAAGGAGTAGGCTGATGATGGCCAGGGCTTTTTTTGAGGGGGTACTTGGGGGTACTGAGTACCGGCCCCTTTTTTGCTAGAAAAATTGCACTGTATACAGGTAACACAGAGGCAAACTAAGAGACCCCTTGCAAAGGCAACGTAGGAAAGCTCCCCAGGTCCTTATAAAGGAGTAGGCTGATGATGTCCAGGGCTTTTTTTGAGGGGGTACTCGGGGGTACTGAGTACCGGCCCCTTTTTTGCTAGAAAAATTGCACTGTATACAGGTAACACTGAGGCAAACTAAGAGACCCCTTGCAAAGGCAACGTAGGAAAGCTCCCCAGGTCCTTATAAAGGAGTAGGCTGATGATGGCCAGGGCTTTTTTTTGAGGGGGTACTCGGGGGTACTGAGTACCGGCCCCTTTTTTGCTAGAAAAATTGCACTGTATACAGGTAACACAGAGGCAAACTAAGAGACCCCTTGCAAAGGCAACGTAGGAAAGCTCCCTAGGTCCTTATAAAGGAGTAGGCTGATGATGGCCAGGGCTTTTTTTGAGGGGGTACTCGGGGGTACTGAGTACCGGCCCCTTTTTTGCTAGAAAAATTGCACTGTATACAGGTAACACAGAGGCAAACTAAGAGACCCCTTGCAAAGGCAACGTAGGAAAGCTCCCCAGGTCCTTATAAAGGAGTAGGCTGAAAGATGTCCAGGGCTTTTTTTGAGGGGGTACTTGGGGGTACTGAGTACCGGCCCCTTTTTTGCTAGAAAAATTGCACTGTATACAGGTAACACAGAGGCAAACTAAGAGACCCCTTGCAAAGGCAACGTAGGAAAGCTCCCCAGGTCCTTATAAAGGAGTAGGCTGATGATGTCCAGGGCTTTTTTTGAGGGGGTACTCGGGGGTACTGAGTACCGGCCCCTTTTTTGCTAGAAAAATTGCACTGTATACAGGTAACACAGAGGCAAACTAAGAGACCCCTTGCAAAGGCAACGTAGGAAAGCTCCCCAGGTCCTTATAAAGGAGTAGGCTGATGATGTCCAGGGCTTTTTTTTGAGGGGGGTACTTGGGGGTACTGAGTACCGGCCCCTTTTTTGCTAGAAAAATTGCACTGTATACAGGTAACACAGAGGCAAACTAAGAGACCCCTTGCAAAGGCAACGTAGGAAAGCTCCCCAGGTCCTTATAAAGGAGTAGGCTGATGATGTCCAGGGCTTTTTTTGAGGGGGGTACTTGGGGGTACTGAGTACCGCCCCTTTTTTGCTAGAAAAATTGCACTGTATACAGGTAACACTGAGGCAAACTAAGAGACCCCTTGCAAAGGCAACGTAGGAAAGCTCCCCAGGTCCTTATAAAGGAGTAGGCTGATGATGGCCAGGGCTTTTTTTGAGGGGGTACTCGGGGGTACTGAGTACCGGCCCCTTTTTTGCTAGAAAAATTGCACTGTATACAGGTAACACAGAGGCAAACTAAGAGACCCCTTGCAAAGGCAACGTAGGAAAGCTCCCCAGGTCCTTATAAAGGAGTAGGCTGATGATGTCCAGGGCTTTTTTTGAGGGGGTACTCGGGGGGGTACTGAGTACCGGCCCCTTTTTTGCTAGAAAAAATGCACTGTATACAGGTAACACAGAGGCAAACTAAGAGACCCCTTGCAAAGGCAACGTAGGAAAGCTCCCTAGGTCCTTATAAAGGAGTAGGCTGATGATGTCCAGGGCTTTTTTTTGAGGGGGTACTCGGGGGTACTGAGTACCGGCCCCTTTTTTGCTAGAAAAATTGCACTGTATACAGGTAACACAGAGGCAAACTAAGAGACCCCTTGCAAAGGCAACGTAGGAAAGCTCCCCAGGTCCTTATAAAGGAGTAGGCTGATGATGTCCAGGGCTTTTTTTGAGGGGGTACTCGGGGGGTACTGAGTACCGGCCCCTTTTTTGCTAGAAAAATTGCACTGTATACAGGTAACACAGAGGCAAACTAAGAGACCCCTTGCAAAGGCAACGTAGGAAAGCTCCCCAGGTCCTTATAAAGGAGTAGGCTGATGATGTCCAGGGCTTTTTTTGAGGGGGTACTCGGGGGTACTGAGTACCGGCCCCTTTTTTGCTAGAAAAATTGCACTGTATACAGGTAACACAGAGGCAAACTAAGAGACCCCTTGCAAAGGCAACGTAGGAAAGCTCCCCAGGTCCTTATAAAGGAGTAGGCTGATGATGTCCAGGGCTTTTTTTGAGGGGGTACTTGGGGGTACTGAGTACCGGCCCCTTTTTTGCTAGAAAAATTGCACTGTATACAGGTAACACTGAGGCAAACTAAGAGACCCCTTGCAAAGGCAACGTAGGAAAGCTCCCCAGGTCCTTATAAAGGAGTAGGCTGATGATGTCCAGGGCTTTTTTTGAGGGGGGTACTTGGGGGTACTGAGTACCGGCCCCTTTTTTGCTAGAAAAATTGCACTGTATACAGGTAACACAGAGGCAAACTAAGAGACCCCTTGCAAAGGCAACGTAGGAAAGCTCCCCAGGTCCTTATAAAGGAGTAGGCTGCTGATGTCCAGGGCTTTTTTTGAGGGGGTACTTGGGGGTACTGAGTACCGGCCCCTTTTTTGCTAGAAAAATTGCACTGTATACAGGTAACACAGAGGCAAACTAAGAGACCCCTTGCAAAGGCAACGTAGAAAAGCTCCCCAGGTCCTTATAAAGGAGTAGGCTGATGATGGCCAGGGCTTTTTTTGAGGGGGTACTCGGGGGTACTGAGTACCGGCCCCTTTTTTGCTAGAAAAATTGCACTGTATACAGGTAACACAGAGGCAAACTAAGAGACCCCTTGCAAAGGCAACGTAGGAAAGCTCCCTAGGTCCTTATAAAGGAGTAGGCTGATGATGTCCAGGGCTTTTTTTGAGGGGGTACTCGGGGGTACTGAGTACCGGCCCCTTTTTTGCTAGAAAAAATGCACTGTATACAGGTAACACAGAGGCAAACTAAGAGACCCCTTGCAAAGGCAACGTAGGAAAGCTCCCCAGGTCCTTATAAAGGAGTAGGCTGATGATGTCCAGGGCTTTTTTTGAGGGGGTACTCGGGGGGTACTGAGTACCGGCCCCTTTTTTGCTAGAAAAATTGCACTGTATACAGGTAACACAGAGGCAAACTAAGAGACCCCTTGCAAAGGCAACGTAGGAAAGCTCCCTAGGTCCTTATAAAGGAGTAGGCTGATGATGTCCAGGGCTTTTTTTGAGGGGGTACTCGGGGGTACTGAGTACCGGCCCCTTTTTTGCTAGAAAAATTGCACTGTATACAGTGTATAATTATACTACAGCAAGAGGCCCTCACTGGATGCCCACCGGAAGGGTGGAAGGCCAGATTTTAGGACTCAGGCTGTAAAAATACCAGCTAGGTTTAAAAATCTATGACTGGCTGAGCAAGGACGTGCTTTTCCTCCAAGTTAATATGCGTTCCAGTTAAGATATATCCACTGGAATAGCTTTGTACAGCTGAAAAGCACTGCCTAGGCCTGATAACCTACTAATGGCCTTATAGATGAGTCTTAACAAAATCAGGTACAAATTGAATGTAGCACTTATTAAAATGGAGTTTTTCTTTCTATAAGATGAAACTTAGATAATAGAAAAAGAGGAAGTGAAACTGATATGCTAAAAATAAGATGTTCTGGCAGAAGAGAAAAACATGTTGACAAAAGAGGAAATTGCGAAATAACTTGCAATAGCTAGAACGGAAAGAGTTGGGTACAGAGGAACAGGTGGCCGGATAGGAAAATATGATCTCAGAAATTGAGAAATATTAGAAAAAAATGTACTTCACAATAGACTTCTATTGAGATCTGTGGGTATAAAAGAAGGGAGAATTTGGCTTAATTTCGGAGTCCTTCCCCGACACCTTGGAAGCAGCGAAAGCTCTGTCCGGTTATATCCAGAATCTGTCCAACTTCTGTACCTAACAGCTGTCCAACTGATTCTGTGATTTGTACCAACTTGAAAACTTGTCTTTGGGTAAGAAATAAAATGTACTTCTATTCCTGAAACTATGTTTGTCTTAATTTCTATCTATTCTTCATTTCCCATTTATTCTACAAACTAATCTACATACACACCTGACACTCATTCTGTGTACAAAATACTGTTACATTTTAATAACATACATTTGGGTACACAGATAACCAAGGATTCATTTAGACCCTGATAGACATAAGACCATGATCATGGGCCTTATCTTAGAGTTACTTGTACAGCAGAAATATCCCTGGGATGGAATATCAAGAGAATTTAGGCAGACAGCCCAACAGATAGTGCAAACGGAGACCCTTTGTCACTGGAAAAGGGTAATCCCGGGGCGGAAAGAGGGCCTTTACAATTTACAACAGGTAACACAGAGGCAAACTAAGAGACCCCTTGCAAAGGCAACGTAGGAAAGCTCCCCAGGTCCTTATAAAGGAGTAGGCTGATGATGTCCAGGGCTTTTTTTGAGGGGGTACTTGGGGGTACTGAGTACCGGCCCCTTTTTTGCTAGAAAAATTGCACTGTATACAGGTAACACAGAGGCAAACTAAGAGACCCCTTGCAAAGGCAACGTAGGAAAGCTCCCCAGGTCCTTATAAAGGAGTAGGCTGATGATGTCCAGGGCTTTTTTTGAGGGGGTACTTGGGGGTACTGAGTACCGGCCCCTTTTTTGCTAGAAAAATTGCACTGTATACAGGTAACACTGAGGCAAACTAAGAGACCCCTTGCAAAGGCAACGTAGGAAAGCTCCCCAGGTCCTTATAAAGGAGTAGGCTGATGATGGCCAGGGCTTTTTTTGAGGGGGTACTCGGGGGTACTGAGTACCGGCCCCTTTTTTGCTAGAAAAATTGCACTGTATACAGGTAACACAGAGGCAAACTAAGAGACCCCTTGCAAAGGCAACGTAGGAAAGCTCCCCAGGTCCTTATAAAGGAGTAGGCTGATGATGTCCAGGGCTTTTTTTGAGGGGGTACTCGGGGGGTACTGAGTACCGGCCCCTTTTTTGCTAGAAAAAATGCACTGTATACAGGTAACACAGAGGCAAACTAAGAGACCCCTTGCAAAGGCAACGTAGGAAAGCTCCCTAGGTCCTTATAAAGGAGTAGGCTGATGATGTCCAGGGCTTTTTTTGAGGGGGTACTCGGGGGGGTACTGAGTACCGGCCCCTTTTTTGCTAGAAAAATTGCACTGTATACAGGTAACACAGAGGCAAACTAAGAGACCCCTTGCAAAGGCAACGTAGGAAAGCTCCCCAGGTCCTTATAAAGGAGTAGGCTGAAAGATGTCCAGGGCTTTTTTTGAGGGGGTACTTGGGGGTACTGAGTACCGGCCCCTTTTTTGCTAGAAAAATTGCACTGTATACAGGTAACACAGAGGCAAACTAAGAGACCCCTTGCAAAGGCAACGTAGGAAAGCTCCCCAGGTCCTTATAAAGGAGTAGGCTGATGATGTCCAGGGCTTTTTTTTGAGGGGGTACTTGGGGGTACTGAGTACCGGCCCCTTTTTTGCTAGAAAAATTGCACTGTATACAGGTAACACAGAGGCAAACTAAGAGACCCCTTGCAAAGGCAACGTAGGAAAGCTCCCCAGGTCCTTATAAAGGAGTAGGCTGATGATGTCCAGGGCTTTTTTTTGAGGGGGGTACTTGGGGGTACTGAGTACCGGCCCCTTTTTTGCTAGAAAAATTGCACTGTATACAGGTAACACAGAGGCAAACTAAGAGACCCCTTGCAAAGGCAACGTAGGAAAGCTCCCCAGGTCCTTATAAAGGAGTAGGCTGATGATGTCCAGGGCTTTTTTTGAGGGGGTACTTGGGGGTACTGAGTACCGCCCCTTTTTTGCTAGAAAAATTGCACTGTATACAGGTAACACTGAGGCAAACTAAGAGACCACTTGCAAAGGCAACGTAGGAAAGCTCCACAGGTCCTTATAAAGGAGTAGGCTGATGATGGCCAGGGCTTTTTTTGAGGGGGTACTCGGGGGTACTGAGTACCGGCCCTTTTTTGCTAGAAAAATTGCACTGTATACAGGTAACACAGAGGCAAACTAAGAGACCCCTTGCAAAGGCAACGTAGGAAAGCTCCCCAGGTCCTTATAAAGGAGTAGGCTGATGATGTCCAGGGCTTTTTTTGAGGGGGTACTCGGGGGTACTGAGTACCGGCCCCTTTTTTGCTAGAAAAAATGCACTGTATACAGGTAACACAGAGGCAAACTAAGAGACCCCTTGCAAAGGCAACGTAGGAAAGCTCCCTAGGTCCTTATAAAGGAGTAGGCTGATGATGTCCAGGGCTTTTTTTGAGGGGGTACTCGGGGGTACTGAGTACCGGCCCCTTTTTTGCTAGAAAAATTGCACTGTATACAGGTAACACAGAGGCAAACTAAGAGACCCCTTGCAAAGGCAACGTAGGAAAGCTCCCCAGGTCCTTATAAAGGAGTAGGCTGATGATGTCCAGGGCTTTTTTTGAGGGGGTACTCGGGGGTACTGAGTACCGGCCCCTTTTTTGCTAGAAAAATTGCACTGTATACAGGTAACACAGAGGCAAACTAAGAGACCCCTTGCAAAGGCAACGTAGGAAAGCTCCCCAGGTCCTTATAAAGGAGTAGGCTGATGATGTCCAGGGCTTTTTTTGAGGGGGTACTCGGGGGGTACTGAGTACAGGCCCCTTTTTTGCTAGAAAAATTGCACTGTATACAGGTAACACAGAGGCAAACTAAGAGACCCCTTGCAAAGGCAACGTAGGAAAGCTCCCCAGGTCCTTATAAAGGAGTAGGCTGATGATGTCCAGGGCTTTTTTTGAGGGGGTACTCGGGGGGTACTGAGTACCGGCCCCTTTTTTGCTAGAAAAATTGCACTGTATACAGGTAACACTGAGGCAAACTAAGAGACCCCTTGCAAAGGCAACGTAGGAAAGCTCCCCAGGTCCTTATAAAGGAGTAGGCTGATGATGTCCAGGGCTTTTTTTGAGGGGGTACTTGGGGGTACTGAGTACCGGCCCCTTTTTTGCTAGAAAAAACGCACTGACTATAATTATAAATTCATACATTTGCACCCATTATCGAGCTGCCTGTGCATGCATATTTCGCATCTACTGCTTTACGTCTCAAGTTGAGCAGCCAGATACGCTGCACTAGTCTAAGAATGCAGCAAGCACGCGCGCTCCTCACCTGCACCCGGAGCCCCCCATGCTCCCAAAGACCCCGCACTAGCCCCGGCAGCAGGAGCAGGGGAGCCGGTGTCGGGGCGCCGGGCCTGTCCCCGCGGCGAAAGAGGCCGGATACACTTTCCACTAGCTGTTCCCACACCCCATGTGTGGCCACAGCCGCCATTTTCCCTCCCGCCTAGGACGTCATCAACAAATGACAGGGGTTGACCATCCCCTCTCGCCCTACCGCCTCCGTTCCCTTAGCAACTCCTTTGTGACGCCACAGCAGGGCGACCGCGCCGCTAAACAGGCGCGAGCGAGGGAGAGAAAAAAAAAAAAAGTAGGACGAGCGGCCTCTGTAGTAGTAGCCAATGGCCGCGCGGCACCGTAGTCGCCTAGCCTATGGGATGCGAAGGAAAGGTCCGCAGTCCAGCTGAGCGACGTCCGCTCGAGCCAATGGTGGTACGGGTAGACTTTTTACCGCCCTATGAGATGTGGCGGAGGAGGAGGGGCGGTATTTTACAGAGGGGGGTGGGTCCCCTGCTGGCTGCATCAGTTGCGAAGAGGGAAGAACCGGGTAGCGCACGCACAGGCGCCTGCGGGAGGGTGCGCACGCCTCCGGTGCAAAGCAGCCACCGCGCGGTAACAATGACGTCAGCCTCTACTAAGGTATTGTACCAGGGGCAAGCGCTGCTCCCATTGGTCGGCGTGGCCCCCCCGCCTAGGGGGTTCGCCGTCTACGAGCCGGGAGCGGGCCCGGAGTGACGTCACAGAGCAGGGTGCCCTGGGAGTTGTAGTCTTGGAGCAAAGGAGGAGACTTTTGGGTTAGCCAAAAAGCAGTCGGGGATTTGTGGTTTCTGGTTCTTCCTATTGAGAAGTCAGTGCTGCACAGCCTGTAATGCAACAATCTATGTTAAATTGTACAGCGCTGCGTAACCCTAGTAGCACTTTAGAAATGTCAAGTAGTAGTAGAATGGGGTGGTCAGAAATCCTGGACTGCCCAAAATCTCTTGCCTGGAAACTGGATTACTTGGCATCTCTGTGCTTACATAGGGTTACCATATGGTCAGTATTATTTATTTATTATATTTGTATCCCACACTTTCCCACTAAAAAGCAGGCTCAATGCTGCTTACATAGTAATAGGTAACACAGAATTTTGTTATGTAAAGTAGGAAATTAAGTATAACATAATAGAAGGATGGATGGGTAGGTAGGTAGGTAGGTAGAGACAGGTGATAGAGAGAGAGGAGGGATAGGCTGGTCATCTAGGCATCTAATGCACACTGGGACTTGTAGTCTGGGGTAAGCACCCTCCAGGGGCTTTAAGATTATCCCTAATGATATGCATTAGATTTGCATGCATACTGCTTACTTTGTATGCAGGGCATAGCAACAGATCCGTGCAGGAACTGGGGTGAAGCCACTGCAATGGTGCAGTGTTTTTACAGTTGGATTGTCAGATTTGCCACAATGAATAATGCATGAGAAAGATTCGAATATGCTAGGTCTTTAATCAGAACTGGATTTAAGATTTTGGTGCCCAAAGGCAAACCAGATGGTAGATCACAGAGAGCTGAGGATCTGAGAAGCCAGGAGAGGATGGCCGTAATGCCTCGGTGGTGGCTCTTTAAAATCTCAGATGTGCGTGGCCCAGAAATAAGTTGTATTCCCTCTTTTGCCAGAGTATTTAGTGCTCTGTGGCTGCCTAATTTTTGTGTGAGCAACAGGGCCTGTCTCAAATGTATGTAAACCTATATCCCTCTTTAATAAAGCGTGTCAGGTTTTTCAAGTTGTTCCAGAATTACCTTGTAGTAATGGTTTAGCCTCTGCCTTAACTGTTGTGGGCATTCATAGTATCTTCCTATACAATGAACTCAGAGACAGTACACTGACATGTTAACCAGATTGCAAGCTGCATGGGTGCGCTTCACATCATCTATCAAGCTGGCATGAAAATAGTCTCTGTTATTTGCTGTGTTAACAGTTAACATATTTACTTGTTTATTTATATATTGGGATTTATTAACCGCCTTTGTGAAGAGATTCACTCAAGGCGGTGTACAGCAGGTACAGTTTAACATAAAACTTACAATTTTGTTGACAGCATAACAATAGTAAAATAACCAAAAGTAAACATAAATACAATAAATGAGGTAAACTTGAAAACAGTAAATTGAAACCTAATAATAGAACTACCTTCAAACAGTATGGTGTCATACTGTACATTAATGGGTAATTCTCTATAGACCACTTCAAGTTAGGTGCCAGGATGATAAAGTCCAAATTCTATATCAGCAGTTGTGCGCACAATTTCTCTTATAGAACACCAGTGTAAATGCCTCGTGCCTAACTGTGTGCAAGTACTGGGAACACCCCCGACCCGCCCATGGCCCTCCCATACCACTTCCCTGATCCGCCCATGGCCCTCCCATACCACTTCCCTGATCCGCCCATGGTCCTCCCATACCACTCCCCTGACCCTGTTACTCCATTACTCCAAATCTACACTACCCAAATTGCAAAGGACTGAAATACAAAACAACTTACGCAGCCGGCTTCTCCTACATAAGCGCACAACTATGGAATGACCTCCCAAAAGCTGTGAAAACAATCCACGACCACTTGAACTTCAGGAAATCACTAAAAACCAACCTCTTCAAAAAGGCCTACCCCAACGACCCCACCTAACCCTCTTCACCTACCAACACAGCATGGTCGGTAAGTGAAGAGGGTTCTGTGGGATCCCAGACTATGATCGCATAGGACAACACGCAATCTTCATCCATTCTGACCCTCCACTTATACCTCATATGATCACTATAAAACTTTGTATTTGTTATCCACCGACTGGGCAAACGCCTTTGACGGTACTATGTAAGCCACATTGAGCCTGCAAATAGGTGAGGAAATGTGGGGTACAAATGCAACAAAGAAATAAAATTACCCCAAACTACTTAAGTTACCCAGTTCCAGGAAGGAGAATTTTTTTTTTTTTTTTGGCAAAGCCTTATTTTTTAAAAATTACTTTCCAATGCAAACTCTCTGCCTGTATTATTTCCATGCACCAGGATGGGAGTTGTCAGAAATCCAGGACTAGCCCTGTAGTATCTCTCCTGGAATTGGATAACTTGGCAGCTCTGTGGCTTTTTTTTTTTTAGACAGTCACCTTCCATTCCATGAAGAAAAGTTTCCTAATGTTAGACCTGATTCTTCTCCCCTTTGAACTTCTATCATAAAAAGGTTGCTTATTGTGTATTTTTAATACCTTTTTTTTTTTTTTTTAATTTGTACCCCACTCTCCCACTCATGGCAGGCTCAATGCGGCTTACATGGGGCAATGGAGGGTTAAGTGACTTGCCCAGAGTTACAAGGAGCTGCCTGTGCCTGAAGTGGGAATCAAACTCAGTTCCTCAATTCCCCAGGACCAAAGTCCGCCACCCTAACCACTAGGCCACTCCTCCACTGTTGCTACTATTTGAGATTCTACATGGAATGTTGCTATTCCAATATTCTCACCTCAGTCTTTCTCTCTCTTTTTATTTTTCTCTCTAAAGGTGGGTGAGATTTTCTCCGCAGCTGGCGCTGCTTTCACAAAGTTGGGGGAACTGACGATGCAGCTCCATCCGGTGGCCGACTCCTCTCCTGCAGGGTATGTCTGTCCTCATCATTTCTCCAGGCCTGGCATCTGCCTCTTCCACAGTAGGGTTTGAGCTAGTGGCCCCCGTGTCTTCCTGAGAGAGGATGGATGAAGTGCAGTGTTGATTCCTTCTCTGCAACAAGCTGTTTGCCATGTGATACGTTTTCTTCTGATTTTTCTTTTTCTCCCATCTCAAAGTCAGACAGGTTGAGGGATTGTCGTGAAATCTGTACAGGCTGGTTAGTCTCGGGACACTTCCTGCTGGGGATGGGGTTGAGGGTAGTATAGAGTGTCAGGGGTCATCTCTCTCCAGGTGGTTAGTGGATCGGGGGTGCTGCCTTTTCTAGGGCAATCTCTCCAAATGGGTTGGGTTTTGCCTATACCAGGGATAGGCAGCTCCGATCCTCAAGTGCCATATAGGCACATCAGGTTTTCAGGATTTCCACAATGAATATATGCATGAGATCAATTTGCATGCAAATCTATCTCCTTCATATGCATTGTGGATATCCTGAAAACCTGACGTACCTGTGACACTCACGGCCTGTTGTTGCTTATCCCTGGCCTATACCACGACAGTAATGAACCTCGCTCCTTTTGCACTGGGGATCTTACGGTGTATTATCCAGCCTGTGTCCCCATCGTTCTGACCCTCTCTCTCTTTTTCTCTCCCCTTTGTTTCGTTTCAGTGCCAAGTGGACAGACACAGAGATTGAGATGTTACGAGCAGCTGTCAAGCACTTTGGGGAAGATTTAAATAAAATCAGCACAGTCATCAAAGACAGAACAGTGTAAGGAAAGGAAAGGATCGGTAGAGGTGGACAGAAACCAGGGGAGGCTGAGGGTAGAGAGCCTCAGGTGCAGGGTGGGGACAGGACCATGGAAGGAGGAAGGGTGATGACAGCAGCAGCAGCAGAAAATGTCATTAGGTTAGGAGACAAGTTCATGCGAAAAGTTCCTTCTGTTTCTGATAGTACTCATGTGCCTTTCTCTCTCCACAGGGCGCAGATAAAGACCACGGTGAAGAGGAAAATCTACGAAGACAGCGGCGTGCCTCTCCCCTCCGAGTCCCCCAAGAAGTCCCAAAAGAAAGCTCAAATGACGTCCTCCTCAAAACCAGCGGTGATCACGGTGCCCACATCCCAGGCGGTGCTGAGCAGCTCCATGCAAGACCCGCCTGCGTCCACCATGAAGAAGCAGAAAACTTCAGGTACTTCCGGCGACATCGGCATTCCTCCCATACAGTTTCATAATTGCAAGAGAGGTAAAGAATAATTGGATGTGATTAGCCGCCCTTCTGAGGTACAACCGAAGCGGTTTATATCATTCAAGGTGCGTTTGTTGCGTACGCACCCTCGCCAGTCTCTCCCTTCTCATTCTCCCTCCTGCCGCATCTCTTTCTTCCCAGCCCCGCACAGCTCTCACAATTCCCTCGCTCCCCACTCCACCCCATGTTTTAAAATCACCTCCAGTCTTCGCCTGGGCAGTGGCCGAGTCACTCGTAGGTGGCCTACACTGAAGCTTTCTCTCTGAACCAGCCCCTCCTTTAGAAAACAGGAAGTTGTGTCAGAAGGGGCATCAGGATGGTTCACACTCACAGGCTGCCTGCGGCCTGCACCGGGCCTTCTCTGTGAACTTCAGAGAGAAGACCCGATGCAGGCCGCAGGCAGCCTGTGAGTGCCACTGGCAAAGACTGGAGGAGATTTTAAGGTACAGGGGGAGGGGACACCGAGAATTTCTAGATCGTGCAGAATAGAAATGCTATACGTAAATAAATACGTGTATATATTTTTTTAAATTTGGGAAGACAGTTTGACTTCCAAAATCTGAGAAATCAATTAATTCCTCAACATCAGCTGACGGTGATTTCCATTTACCACACAGGAATCGCTAGTGTGGCTTTGTCAAAGAGGTCCTTAACGAGCTGCTTCCACTCCATCAGGGACGTTCTTGTCACACAGAAACCCTCTACAAGGAAATCCTTCTACCTCCAATGGTCTCATTTTACCTGCTTTCACTTGCTTTCTGCCTCAAATTCTGACTTGTTTTCTATATCTCTCTCATTCCGGACTTCAGACCACCTCCATCCATGTCCATCTCACTGCACTTGCAGCCTACCATGAAACTGTAGAGGGTAAACCGTTCTCTTCCCACCCGCCCATTTCAGTCCTCCATTTTGATTGCCAACACCAGCGTAGGACCTCAATCTTGTCCTCAGCCAACTCTTGAAACTGCCCTTTGAACCGCTCGGCTTTGCTTCATTCAAGTATCTCAGTTGGAAAACCATTTCCTGACAGCAGCCACGTCGGCCAGATGTGTCGGCAAGCTAGTACTACTACTACTACTACTCATCATTTCTATAGTGCTACTAGACTTATGCAGCACTGTACACTAAATTTGTAAGAGACAGTCCCTGCTTGACAGAGTTTACAATCTAATCATGACAGACAAACAGGACATATAAGGGATAAGGGAATTCCTTACAGACAAGGGCACCGAACAGGTGAATAGGAGTTAGGAGTTAAAAGCAGCCTCAAAAGGTGGGCTTTTAGCCTAGATTTGAATGCAGCCAGAGATGGAGCTTGATGTACTGACTCAGGAAGTCTATTCCAGGTGTACGGTGCTGCAAGATAAAAGGAACCGAGTCTGGAAGTTGGCAGTGGAGGAGAAGGGTACAGATAAGAGAGATTTAACCGATGAGCGGTGTTCCCGGGGAGGAATGTAGGGAGAGTTAAGAGGTACTGAGGAGCTCCAGGTCCTAGCCAATTACTCCCCATCCTAGTTCCTCAACAACAGCATCATTCTATGTACTCGCCCCAAATTTCTCCCTAAAGGTCGTCTTGGATTTCATCTTCATCAATCCATAGTGCTGCCCTAGTTTTATGCGGGACCACACTTATCGTCAGCCGAACAAGCCCTCCACACCTTAGACTTCCAAAAAAGCCCTCCTCTTCTGCCTAAAAGCTTACACCACACATCTCGCTTATCACCATCAATCCAAACAATCCCAGCCTTTCAGCCTCCAAGCGCACCATATCCAACTGGATTTCTGATTGCATCACTTTTTGTTTTCATCGAGCTGAAGAATCTCCACAGAAGATAAGGCCGTAGCAGCCTTGGTGGATAATCTTAAGGGCTACCTACATCATTGACATCTACAGAGTGGCCAGTTGGTTGTCAGTCCACTTCCAGAGATATTGCCTTTGGACAGGCCATTCTCCATTTCGCCTTTCACATCCCATATCTGTCCACCACTTATTTGTCAGGGTTGCTCACAGAGAAACAGTATCACATAATGACCCTCATCTAGTGACTCACCACAGGTGTGCCTGGAGGTTTTCGATAGACAGCAGCGAAATTCAGCCTCACTGCCCACCCCCCCCCCCCCCATTCGCCATCCCCTATACAAACATATTGAACATCAAGACATGCTGCTAGAAAATAGACTGAGGGGAGGAGAGCCTTAAACATGCTCAGGAGAAGTCAAAATGGCTTCTCTTGATCTGCAGGAAAGCTCCAACACAATGGATGACATAACCACAAGTGTGGCTGCATTTCTCTGCTGCCTGCAGAAACCCTCCCCCCCCCCCCCCCCCCCCATTACAGGTAAGCAACTCCGCTTTCTGTAATGAACATAAACATGTCTGTTGAGACAGGGCCTCTGAATACAGGTTGGAGCCTTGTTATACTGGTAGAGGAGCTGTAGGTTAAGAGATGGGGCCTGGTCACACAGGGCGACAGGGCCTGTGCTATTTGGTGAAGCCCTAGTTTCAGTGAATGTGGAGACGTGGTTTGGAATGGTGGCTGGTCACACTGGGAGTGAAGTGTTAAGGTTTGGGGTGGTCTCTGGAATAAGGTGTAGGCCTGGTCACACTTGGGGTGGTGCTCTGAGGTATGGGGTAGAGGTCATTTGATCACCTGATTGATTGGGAATGGTTTCTTCCTATCAGGAGACGTTACACTCAGTGCGCTGAATGATTCGGACGCTAACAGTGATTTGGTGGATATTGAAGGACTTGGCGAGACACCTGCAACTAAGAAACTGAACTTTGACCAGGGTAGGTCTGGCTGGGCGTATCATCTCTCAGCCTCATTGTGGGTTCTACTGGTGAAAGCCAAGGTAGGAAGGACCCTCTACGTCAGGAAGACCAAGCAAGGAGACGTAGAGGCTGACCAAGAGACGGATCCAACACTGGACATATTATGAAGAGATACTTTATTGTCGCTGATATAGGACAACCCTTCAGGGTCCTTGGAAACCACTTTATAAACCAGTCAGGGGATGCCGACTCAGCATTGTGGTACAACTAAGATGGCCAAAAGGCATGAGCAAATAAACAAACACTGCCGGCCCCAGTAGGGTCTGCTCGTAGTGTGGCTTCCGAGGAACTATTACAAGACCCCTGATGTAGGCGTTTTGCGATGCCAAAACACGGACTGTGTTGGATCCTCTTATATCAATGGCAATAAAGTATTTCTTCATGATATCTCCAGTGTTAGATTTGTCTGTTGGTCTGCCTCTGCTTCTCCTCGCTTGGTTCTTCTAGTGAACCACAGCTCACAGCAGGGCAATGAGCAGAGAAGAATCCTGAGGAACCCTCCCCCCCCCCCCCCCCACACACACACAGAAAGACTAAGATGGAGGTGAACACTAGACATGGTATACTTTCATTTCCCCTGTTCAACTGAGTAGCCTCTTGGTGGATCTTGAGGTGGGTGGGTGGGTGACTGATGATCTTATTAGAGAAGTTAATAGGGACAGTTTGCTTTTTACATACATGACATTAAGAGCTGAAACAGGGTGGACTTGCCTGCAAGAGTAGATAGAGTGAGAAGAACTGTAAGGAAACTGTAGGCCAAACTGCGAAGAAGAAAGGCCAGAATTGTGTGTTTGGTGTGCAGAAATCCAAGGTGGCAAAATACAATGGAAGGTGGTGAGATAAAATCAGTGTAACAAAAGGGCAGGAATTCTGAGGTCATGGGGGCAATAGTGCCTGTGTATAGCAGGGTGGGGTGAACTCACCTGGAGTTATTCTTTCCCGCAGTGGAGTAGCCATGGGTGGGCCAGGGCCCACCCTATTTGGACTCAGGCCCACCCAAAATTGTGGCACTCTTGCCATGGCTGACAGAGATCCTCAAACCCCGCCAGCTGATGATTTCCTCCTCCTCAGGCAGCCAGTGCTCTTCCAAACGGCAGCTGGCAGCACTTGCCTTCAGCTGACATCAATACCAGTCCCTCTGCACGTGCTTAGTTTTCACACATGCAAAGCCTGCTGGCCATGGCATCAGCTAGAGGGAAGTGCTGCTGGCTGCTGGCTTCTGTTTGAAAGAGCGCTGACTGCCTGAGCAGGAGGAAATCTTCAGCTGGCGGGGTCTGTAGATCCTCTCCTGCTCAGGTATTTAATATTTTGGGCTTGCAGGTAGAGGAAGGGACGAAGAGCAGAGAGTGGAGCGGGGGGGGGGGGGGGGCATGAATTCCATGCTCACTCACCTTGGACTCAGGCCCACCCAAAATTGGCTGTCTGGCTACGCCCCTGGTATATAGACACATTCCAGAGAAAGGTTACCAAAAGGCTCAGGATGAAACTTAATACCGGAGGTGGGGGGTGGGACAACAACAGTATAATAAATTCAAATCCATCAAAAGTTATGAGCAATGCAGAGGAAACCTTTTTTCAAAGATAAGGAAAGTCTGCAGCAGGTTAGATATAGAAGTAACATTAGCAACTGTTTCTTCATAGACAAGGTAGTGAATACCTGAAAGGACCTCCCAGAGTGAGGCATTGGAGGCAAGACTAGTAAAAGCCCAAAGATCATGGATTTGATATACTGCCTTTCTCTGATACAATTATGCAGGTACTTAGTGCAGTGGTGTAGCCACAGGTGGGCCTGGGTGGGCTGGGGCCCACCCACTTAGGGCTCAGGCCCACCCAACAGTAGCACACATTTAGCGGTAGCTAGTGGGGATCCCAAGCTCCGCCTACGGAAGACTTCCCCCTGATGGTAACAAAAACGCTACTCTCCGTGATACCGGCACCTGCACACACTAAGTTTTCAGCACATGCCTGCTGCAGACTGCCAAGGTGGAAAGAAGCGTTTTCCCACCAGCTGAGATATTTTTTTTTTTGAGGGGGGGGGGGGGGGGGGGAGGGAGAACACTTGGTGCCCACCCACGTCTTGCCTAGGCCCACCCAAAATCTGTTTTCTGGCTACGCCTCTGACTTAGTGGACTCACAATCTAAGGTAGGGTTTTTTTTTTGTACCTGGGGAAAGGGAAGGTTAAGTGAGTTGCCCAGAATCACAATGAGATGCAGTGAAAATTGAACCTAGTCCCCAGGTTGTCAGCTCACTGCACTAACCTTTAGGCCAGTGCTTCTCAACCCAGTCCTCAGGGCACAACTAGCCTGTCAGGTTTTGAGGATATCCACGAGATAGATTTACATGCATTGCCTTTGTGTGCAAATCTGTCTCATGCATATTCATTGTGGATATCCTGAAAACCTGACAGGCTAGTTGTGCCCTGAGGACTGGGTTGACAACCCCTGCATTAGGCTACCCCTCCCTCCACTTCAAGCCTAGCTCAGAGCATGTAAGGGTTAAAGCCTGAGCTGTTGTGGGCTCTGTAATGTTGAAACAGCAATAGGCGGAAGAGGTGAGACTTTTGGTCCTTAAGTACTGTCATTTTCTTTGCTGTATGGTGGGGATTTAATAATCCCTCACCTTTGGAAATTCATGCTCGAGGTGACAAACAAAAATATAACAAAACAAAATTTAAAAGGAAAATAAGATGATATCTTTTTTTTACTGGAGTAACTTAATAGTTTTGACTAGCTTTCGAAGGCCGCAGCCTTCTTCCCAGGACAGGAAAATATGCCCGAGGACGATTGTTCTGGCCTTCAAAAATTTATTTAGTCTAGTGAAAAAAGGTTATCTTCTATTTTCCCCGTTATTTTTTTTGTTTTATTCCTGTTTATTTCCTTTTAAAGAGGACTAACCCAGCTAGCACGCTACTTTATCCAAGCTGAAGGTGAAGTTACATTCAGATAGAGCAGGTTGTCTCTGCCCCGTAGGGCTTCCAATCTGAAGTTTAAACCTGAGGCAGTAGAGGCTGAAGCAGAGCTGTCAAGTCTCTCAGTTCCAAGAGGGAGATTTTAGCTCAAGGTTAGATGATGTTGTCACCCTGCAGCCCTTTCTCTTGACTGTAGTAGTTCACTGACATCAAGGGCTCACCCAGCAGCCATCATGGGAGAGGCAGATCTGTCTATAAGACACCCAGTGTGTATGCAAACATCTTTCTTGCATAGCTCTTATAGCTGTGTACAACATCAGCCCGGGGAGGTGTGCCTTCTGGATAGGGTTAGGCAGGGCTTTTTTTTGAGAGGGTACTTGGGGGGTGCCGAGTACCGGCACCTTTTCCATTGTCTGCTAAAATTGGCCCACAGTCCCCAAGTTTTAATGAAAGAGCTCAGGCTCTACACACCTTGTCATAGATTCTGTGACTGGTTGCAAGGGGCCTGGCTATTGTGGGGTGAGTCCCTCAGTGATCACCCCACCCCTGAAGGGTGGCCTGGCATTTGAGTACCGGCACCTTTTCCATTGTCTGCTAAAATTGGCCCACAGTCCCTAAGTTTTAATGAAAGAGCTCAGGCTCTACACACCTTGTCATAGATTCTGTGACTGGCGGCCTGGCTATTGTGGGGTGAGTCCCTCAGTGATCACCCCACCCCTGAAGGGTGGCCTGGCATTTGAGTACGGGCATCTTTTTCGCCATTAAAAAAAAACACACACTGGGGATAGGTAACTTTACTCGGCTTCACGTGCTGTCAAAAGAGCATTTTTCGGCAGACTAACAGTTGGGATAATCCCCAGCATTCCCGTCCCATAGAAAGGCAGCTGGTAATTATATTATTACTTCTCAGGGTGAAACTCTTGCAGTCCTTCAGATCGGGGGGGGGGGGGGGGGGGGGGGGGATTGGCAGGGGCAGGGTAGCTGAGGAGTACACACTCCACTTTCCAGCACTGACGGGCGATTGCGCTTTCGTTTCAGACAGCCTGAACCTAGACTCCAGCCTCATCATGAACTCCAGTGACCTTCCACTGCTGTCCCGCTGAAAGCAGGAAGTGAAGTAACCTCTGGCCACCTGTAGCTCTGGACCCATTCCAGCAGAGGGTGACAAACACCCACAGGACCAAGAGCCGGCTTGTGTTCCACGGAGCCAGAGAGAGACTTCCACTACTACTTAAACAAAACAAGATTCATCACTGGGGGTCCCCTGTGACCAGCCGAGCCTTGTTATAATCCCTTCCACCTCCTGCAGCCCCTGCCCCAGGTTTTAAACACCTGTCCAAAAGGAAGGGCGTTCCAGAATCTTAGCAGCGGCCTGCCCTACCCGTTGAATGAGGTCCACAAGTTACTGCTGATTGCTTTTTTTTTTTTTTTTTTTGTTACATTTGTACCCCGCGCTTTCCCACTTATGGCAGGCTCAATGCGGCAGGCAATGGAGGGTTAAGTGACTTGCCCAGAGTCACAAGGAGCTGCCTGTGCCGGGAATCGAACTCAGTTCCCCAGGACCAAGGTCCACCACCCTAACCACTAGGCCACTCCTCCACTGTTGCTACTATTTGAGATTCTACATGGAATGTTGCTATTCCACTAGCAACATTCCATGTAGAAGTCGGCCCTTGCAGATCACCAATGTGGCCGCGCAGGCTTCTGCTTCTGTGAGTCTGACGTCCTGCATGTGGCTTACATGGGGCAATGGAGGATTAAGTGACTTGCCCAGAGTCACAAGGAGCTGCCTGTGCCGGGAATCGAACTCAGTTCCCCAGGACCAAGGTCCACCACCCTAACCACTAGGCCACTCCTCCACTCTTTCTGGATGGGAGGATTAAACCATAGCAGACTTTATCCTTATCGTCTCCTGGAACCACAGAGACAGCCTGGCTTCCCTGTCCAACTCTTTTCCCAGTCAGAAGAGCTGCCAATACATAACAGCAGGGGTGAGAACAGAAAACAAGTTGTTTTCCTTGATCCGTACTGACCACGAGAAGCTGCGTGGTGGGGGACTTGAAACTCAAAATTCCCACCAGCCTGTGCTTCATATGATTCTGACTGGCAGCAACGTAAAGAAACGCCATCTGCTCTCTCTCCTATAACTGCAGCCTTTTCCCACCCTCTGGCTTTTATCATGTTTGTGATTTCGTTCTTGTGAATAAATGCCAGTTTTTTCACTTTTAACTTTGGTGTGATCGTTTCTTGTAGTGATGAGATCCATTGGTACCTTGATCTGAGGAAGCGACGAGGCCCTGGTAGGTCCATCGCAGTGTACAATACTGTAGGACACCCTGGGATAAAATCTTGCTTACGATACAGCTTGGTTTGGAAACTGACCTAGAACAGAGTGAATAGTTAGTGTGTGTATATTAATCGAAAGGAAGCCACTCCCAAAGCAAGACGTGTAAATCCCTTCTTTCCAGCAACGGATTACTCACCCCCCCGGAAGCAGCGCAGGACGTACTGGCAGCTTTATCTAGGCGTCTTTACCAATATATCTGTGCTGCTACCACAGGGTAAGCAGGGACTCCCAGTTCCACCAGCACTCATGGCCTGTCATCCTAGGAAGCTTCTGTCTCCCTTTGTAAGCTGTAAATGTGCTGCTAGGCTAATGGGTGGGTGGCACAGTTTTAGCAGAACTCTGGGGGGTGATTTTGGTAAGGACAGAGGGATGTAGAAAACGTCCAGAAAGCCTGAAATGATAATGGGGTCTGTGAGTTCCCTAGCATTTGTGCGTGGTCAGGCATTCAAATCAACCATTCAGCAAACCCACATATATCCTACTGAAGAAAACACAGATTCAAGCTGGGGCTTAGCTGAGCATCTCATTTTTGGCCTTCTGTAGCTCAGATCAGACTCTGGCCTAATCTACAACCAGCTGCTCAGAAAAGATTTGGGGACCCCCTGCTCCCTTGATAGCAGTAAGATTCACATCCGTGTTCGGCTTCACACTCGGCGTAGGACTCCCCCGGTACTCACTGTAACAGTACGGCATGATTTGCATTTGCTATGAGTCTAAACAAACCATGAAGTGCTGCTGGAGCGAATACGGGAGCGGGCTCAGCATGGGGCCACTGGTACTTGCTCCAGGCCCGATGTCACCAAAGAAACGGAAAGTAAGGAGAAACCAGAGCAGAGCATACAGCAAGGCAGGGCCTGCTTCCCAAGCCAGACCAAGCAATGGCCGGGAAAGTCACAGCAGTGGATCCACAATTACTGTTGCAGGTCCCGTACCTTAATGCAGGTGACAAGCCTGGTACTATTCCTGCCTCTAGGTGAGAAGGCTTTGAGACACAGGCCTCCTGCTGATAATCCCTAGATTCAGGAGGTGAGCCATATAGGTACCAGGCCTCTTGCCTGAGACAAGGCATCTTGACCTCCGTACATGGACTTGCTTTCCCTAATTCCTCAGGCCTCAGGTGTGCTCCTCGGTCTCTGCTGAATGATTTGCAATGTACCTGGCTTAATCTTCATAGATGTTGCTTATGACACTGTGGTGGAAGATGAAATGTTCCCCTCTCTAATCCTAACATAATTCATGACGTCTCATCAAGAAGAAAAAGAAATTAAGAACATGTATGTAACTGTGCCCTTCTAGTTACCCTCCTCTACACACAGGAGAATTTTCTCTAGAAATCTATAAATACATTCAGACTACCGAGAAGAAAAAGTGAAAGCACGATGCAGCAGCCATAGGCCGAGGCATGAAAGAGAGAACAGGACACAAGATGGAGACCCCCCCCGAACCAGATCATAAAATGGAGGACAGGGCTCTAGGCAGTGAGAAGACTCATTCATCCATTTTAAGATCTGGGGATGAAGGGATCACAGCCCCCATTCTGCTTCAGCATCCAATGTTGCACCCCCCCCACCCCACCCCTCAAAAAAAATATCCAGCCCAGCCTGAAAAGAGTTAAATTTTCTTCTCCCTACTGAGACAGCTACAAAACAGGAGGACGAGCAGAAATGTTCCATACAGGCTACTTTGGAAATTTTCTTATTTGTGAACAGAATCTTGTTAGCACAAATTTAAACAGGGTTTAAAATTTTGTGTTTATTTCCCAAGGCTCTTGGAGATGCAGCAGGCCCCAGGGGTCTGCTTCTCCGAACCTGGTTAGTTTCGTGATGTCTCTTTTATTAGTATAACTGATTGTGACCAAATTTCTTTGTATTCTTTCTTGATTCCCCCTTCTTCTCTTTTAATCTCGTCCCCTTTTTTTAAAGTATTTTTGCTTGTAAACCGCCCTGAAGCCATTGACAAAGACAATATAACGAACATCTGAAAAATCTACCCCCCCCCCCCCAAAAAAAAAAAAATTGTATCAGTCCCCCCCTCCCTACTTCCATTAATAGGAACGTTTCAAGTAATTCTGTAAACAGTACAAAAGCTACAATTCCCCCAAAAGGAAGACACGGGGACTACTGAAAAATTCAAAATACACAATGTAGCTCCAGCCTAAAGCACAAACCAGCCCCTGGCAAGCACTGACCAAAGAGAGTCAGGCCTTAAGGCCGCCAGCCTTTTGCTCCAATTTATCACTACCTAAAAATGAAAAAAAGGAAAGGAACGATTAACCCTTTCACAGGGATTTCTTCTCCCCCCTCGCGATCTAAGGAGAAGCATAAAAGACACCAGGTGTAAATAGTAAAAAAATCAGTCATTGAATCTGCCCCTCCTTGGACACGATGGGGAGTCACGGACGAAACAAGAATGTGAAAAGAAATAAGAGAAAAAAATATATATTCTTTTCAGATATTTTTTTTTCCTATTGGTTTTTGTATTTTTTTGAGAAAGCTTAAAAGGGATCTCTGATCAGAATTATTTATTTGTTCATAAATGTAATGGGAAAGTTCTCTGAGGGAAAAAGAAAGGGGGGTGGGAATCTCTCTTCATCTCTGTACTAAGGTCCCCACCCAAATATCTTATGCTACCCCCATCAGTTCATCCACACATCGCTCCTTCCCCCGAATCTTGCTGGCTACAAGAGGAATCATTGTTGGAACCCAAACAGGAGCAGGTAAAGCTACCGACAAAGCAAAACCCTCTTGCCCATCCATAAGAGACCTCATGCGACAAAGCAGCCTGAAAACCAAAACTGTTTACTGACCACACTCCCAAACTCTTCTGAACGAAGTACCTCACCCAAGGATTTCTTTCTCCCTGCCTCCTGCTCATTGGTGTGACTTGTGTACCTGTATGTGCCTGGTGATGCTTTACTGATAACAGATCGATTGATCTTTGCATTCAGTCCCTCGGTCTCAATGCTGATCCTTGTGAGCAGTGTGTGTGTGCATCTGGCGGGCATGCTGAAAAAGTTTTGTATCATGAAGTAATGAGAAGAGCCCTTCCACCCCACCACCCTTACTCCACCCTGACACACATCCATGGATTTTTCCAAATTCTCCTCGGAAAGATCAGTTGCAAACGTGAGTTAATCTCACTCGTCCCGTTTCCCCCCCCCCCCCCCCCCCCCCGCCCATATTTAAAATCATGCATTACAACTCTCAAAGTAGGAAATTGCGATTTGCTATAAGGTCATTATTTTTACTATATATTTTTTTAATGGATAGTGGGTTATTTCGATATAAACTGCACAACTGTGAAAGATAGAATAACATTAAAAAAAGAAAAAAAAAACAAGATGTTAAATGTGCAATCAAAAATTAAGCCATTTCAATATTTCAATAATATTCACCAACATGAAATCAAACCCTTCCCACCCCACCACTGGGTTTACACAACAATCAGCCCACACTGAAAGGACAAGAAAAAAAAAACCCAACTAAAACACCTACCTCCCCAGCCCCATAAAAAGTCAACAGGTTTTTGAAAAGCTTTGAATGCCTAGGGAATGTGAAAATTGTACTATAGGTAGAAACATGAGTACAGCAACCCCTGCTTCCTCCAAACTTACCTCCACTTGCCCCCAAATCCTACATGCCACTTGCTAAGGACTGTTTCCTAGGCAAAAATCGTCCTTATTCCATAGCCTTTTTGGTTTTTTTTTACCTTAATTCTAGCGAGGGTGGGCCCTAGGGTTGCAGCCTGACTGTGCCCAACACGCTAGGTGGGGGGATTCCATCTCTCCTGTTTGCTTTCCTCTGTCCAAGATCATTTGTCCAGCTGAAATCCACCTCAGAAGAACCCCCCCTGGCCCCCAAGGGCCCGTTTTAGGTCCCTGAATCTTTCTTCTGCCCCCCCCTTTCCGCCGCCCCCCCCCCCCCAAACACACATATATATACAAAGAAGAACCCTGGCAAGGAATCCCCCGAGCTCCTAACACTCCGTGCAAGTGTACAAGAAATGGAGAGAGAGAGAGAGAGGGAGAGGGAGAGAGCGAGGGAGCCGAAAGTCTGACCACATTCCCCCCGCACAACTTTCTACATTTAAATAGCAACGTTTCCCCAGGCAGGAAAAATGCACAAAAATTTCAGGGGAGCCCCCTCGGGAAACTGTAACGATGGGGGGAGTTTTGGGGGCGCAAGTGTAGGCATTAAGGAGAAAAAAAATTGTGAATTGGGGCGGGTGAGGGCTTCAGCAATGCTAACGTCTCTAGCTGACTTTGTATGTCTGCCAAAACTGTACTGTACTGTGCTTGCAATGCACACGTTCCTTCCCTCTTCCCTGCCTTCTTGGCACCAGTTCAACATTACTCAAACAATTGGTCTCTTTTTCAGCTCTCTCTCTCTCATTCTGCTAAACATAGTGCCTTTCTTCTTTGTCCCGATTTGAGTTTTTATTTTGTGCGTGTTCCCCCTACTACGAGTGAAATTTCTGTTCTCTCCCCAGCCCCCACCCTATGGCCTTGTCATTCTGTATTTAGCTTGGGCTGCACTGCCCCCATGCAAGTGCTGAATCTGCTGTTGCCATTCTGAAGACGGGTTTACGGAGGAAAGGGAGGCAGCCAGCACACAACGGCCGCCCTGACACCCCCTCCCCCCCCCCATCTTCCTTCCAACCTCCTCCTCTTTCTCTCCCCAAGCCTGGCCCTTCCTAAAATAAAATTCAGAATCTGCAGACAAGTCATAAAGGCAAAACAAGACTGGAACGTGCTGTCTCTTGAATTCATGTGTCTGCATTATTATTATTTTTTAAGCAAAAATTGCACGTGCTGATTAAATCCACCAGCTTTTTTTCTACCATCTGCCATCACAGCAAAGCAGCAGAAGTCGCTTTGTCTTCATGGCTATTGTTATTTTGTTGACGTGGTGGTGGTGTGTGGGGGGGGGGGGGGTAGAGAAGGGCAGTTGAGGAGGGGTCTGTACTGTCACTGGTGAGCAGTGAGAGAAGATGGAAAATAGATCTGTACCCAATTATTGCCTGAGAGGCTCTACCGTGACCTGTTACCTTTTACAAAATCATGACCGCTAGAGGGGACCTCGTCTAAAATCACAGATAGAAAGGGCAGGAAGGAATCTCAGAAGAGCATCTAAATTCATAGGTAGGCCTGAAAGGGAATTCAAGAGGTTATCTATATTCATAGGAGGATAGGATTAGAGGTGATCTTGAATCGTAGATAGCGAAGAACGGAAGGGCAGCAGAAGGTACCAAGTTCAACAGTGGACACTGTACTGCTTCTCTAGGTAACATGCCATACTAGGTCCCATTTCAAAAGTCCTTGCTACGCCTGATCTAAACTCTCCCCTCCTGCTATTTAAGCCCCTTGTTTTGAGGCCTTCTAGAGTGGAAGTCCAAAACCCCTGCCCTCACTATAAGCCCCTTTGCCCATCTAACGATGACTCTCAATTCACCCCCTCAAGCCAGTCTTCCCAACCCCAGCTCTTTCAATTCAAGACATCATATATCCCATCACCTAGACCTCACCAGTCTCAATGCCCTCCTCTAGATTTGCTCAATTATGTCTAAAAGCGTCTCCAAAATGGCCTTATCAACCATAGGTGAAGGGGGAGGATAGGACTTTGTGGATTTCCTAGGGTACATTTCATTAAATTTGCATTATCCAGACTGCAATGGTCTTAGATACAAATCAACTTATGCATCCAGCTTTTCCTACATACGTACACAAATGAGGAACGCTCTGCCCAAAACCTTGAGATCTATTCATAACCATCTCAACTTCAGGAAATTACTGAAAACCAACCTGTTTAAGAAGGCCTATCCCCCTGACCCAAATTAACTTTCTACTTCCTGCGACACAGAAAAACTATGGACCGTATTGGACTTCTATCACCACCCTCTCTTTAATTCCTTGTTGTTCTATACTTATGTTGCTTTCAAGCTGATTAATATATTGTGTATTTCTATTTTATCAAACTGGAACCTGCCTCTCCGGTATTGTGTAAGCCACAATGAGCCTGCATCTAAGTGGGAAAATTTGGGATATAAATGTGTTAAATAAATAAATAAAATAAAATAATGGATCTAATCAGTAGTGTGCTGGTAAATGTTTAACAACAGGCTCTCTCCCCGGTCCCCCTCTGCGCCCCCCCCCCCCAAATTGCAGAGCTGGCTATAGCCGGGGAGACAGCCTGGGGGGGGGGGGAGTAGCAATGCATTACTCCAGAAAAAAAAAATTAAATGATCCCAGGTTCCAATCTAATTCATGTTTAATGTGCGATAAAATGCCATAAATAAGTAAATATAAACTTTTAATGTTCAGCACCTGATTCTCAAAGTGAACATATTCCAAACACTATAATGAAAATAAAATGATTTTTTTCTACCTTTGTTGTCTGGTGATCATGCTGGCGCAGTATCAGATTCTGCTGCTATCTGTCCTCTTAACTCCGTTTCCAGGGCTTCCTTTCCATTTATTTCTTTACTTTCCGCCTTTCTTCTTCATTTCTTGCTCTATATCCGTAAGTAAAAGCTGGGTCCTCCGCAGACTTGACTGTCCAGTGGATCCAGCTTCTGCCTATTTTCTTCATCCATGTGCAGTTTTCTCCTCTCTTCCTTTTCCCTCATCTCATCTCCTTCCTCACTCTTCCCTCCCCTCCATCCATGTCCAGCATTTCTTCTCTCTCCCCTCCTCTCCCCTGCGCTCCATCCACCTATGTCCAGCGACCCTTCTCTCCCCCTGCCCTCATCCACCCATGTCCAGCGACCCTTCTCGCCCCTTGCCCTGCATGCACCCATACCCAGTGACCCTCCTCTCCCCTGCCCTGCATGCACCCATACCGTTACCCTCCTTTCCCCTGCCCTCCATCACCCATGTCCAGCAGTGACCCTCCTCTCCCCTGCCCTGCATGCATCCATACCCAGCGACTCTTCTCTCCCCTCCATCCACCCATGCCCAGCGACTCCCTTCTTTCCCCTGCCACCCCCTCCCGAGTTGTTCAGCGAATTCTCCTCCCTCCCTCCGGATCCGGTCCCTCACTGACTCCTTGTCCTTCGAATTCTTCGGGGCAGGCAGTCTTGCCTGCCCGCTGCCAGCACTGAGTCTCCCCCGCTGCTGGATCGCGCTTCAAAATGGCCGCCAAGACTTCAGCAGAAGTCTCGGCGGCCATTTTTAAAGCATGAACCGGCAGCAGGGGAGAGTCAGCGCTGGCAGCGGGCAGGCAAGACTGCCTGCCCCGAAGAATTCAAAGGACAAGGAGTCGGTGAGGGACCGGATCCGGAGGGAGGACGGAGAGCCAGAGCCAGCTCGCGCTTTTTAACAACCAGCTCGCAAGTCGGAAGAAAATTTAACAACCGGCTCTTACGAGCCGGTGCGAGCCGGCTCCAGCACACCACTGGATCTAATTATTTTATAATGGAAATGCTGCTGCATGATCTGTTATCACCTACAGATGGGTTGTCATTTGCAAAGAAAGTCATTAACTGATAACACACATCTTAAGGAATGCACATTAGCCCCCGCTGGCTATATATGGCGTCCAGATTTTGGCATACTTCAAAGATGCGTGCACTCTTAATTAGCTAACCAGCCATTAAGAGAAATAATTAGGTGCCAACAACCAATTACTAAAGTTAATTGGCACCAACTGGGATATGCGCATGCATTGGCTGTGCGCTATTCTTTAACGCCGGGAGCTCAAATCCCGTATGTGCAACTCAAAAGGGGGTGTGGCCACGAGAGGGACATGAGCGTATCAGGGATGTTTTGAAAATGTTGCCACACATTGTTACTGCGTAAGGGGTCAGTGCACAGGGTTCAGAAGGCGCTAAGACTGGTACGCAAAGTTAAGGTGCGGGAATCAGCGCCAAGCGTGATTCTATGAAGTGCGTGCACTTTTTATAGAATGGCGCTTAGCACTGATCTTTTCCAGCACCGTTTATTGAATCTGGGCCTGGGGCAAAGTCGGCATTCTTTAATAAGAGTGTGCGCTCGTAATGACATTTGTTCTGCAATGAACCTCCCTCTTCCCCCACCCACCCCCAAAAGAGAAAAACAATATGAACATTTTTGTCTGCCCGTCCCTATTATCATCCTTGAATCCTGTCTTTGTGTCCTGCTTTAGATTAGGCATTCCTCGACTGTTGCTATCCTGCATACAAAACTGGAGGCAGTAGAGCACTCCTTGGAGTAATTTTCCAAACACCTTATATGATAATAAGGGAAGAGTCTCATATGATCACCACGGCCGGTTTCACTTCACCCACGCAGTGACACACGGCAACAGGAAGGCAATAAGACAGTCCGGTGCTATGACTCCCCCTTGACAAAGCTTGCATAGCGAAACAGGCACCTGTCGGGGAGTATGAGCACACCGGCGGATACAGATTAAGTGTTACTGAGCCGTCAGCACCATTAACATTATCGAATGATTATTGCACTAAAATATAGAGCGAATTAAGTTCTGTATATAAAGGATAGTGGGGGGGGGGGGGGGGTGAGTCTGTGATTAAAAAAGCACACACGAGTTGAGGTTCACTGCGTGGGTGAAGTGAAACCGGCCGTGGTGATCATACGAGACTCTTCCTTTATTATCATATGAGTGTTTGAAAAATTACTCCAAGGAGTGCTCTACTGCCTTTAGATTTAAATATGGCAGGAAAGAGAAGGACAGTAACCCTTGCAGACACAGAAACCAAAAATGAACACAGCGAGGGTGACAAAGGAAAGAGAAGCAGACGATGACCAAACAGATCTGCTTTATTGTGATATCCAAGACTCGACACGAGTCGTGTTTCGGCCAAAGGCCTTCTTCAGGAGTCTTCTGTGGATATGTCTTGATACTCGGCTAGGCTAAAACGGAATGCAGATGATGCCTGATATCTTGTTGCTTTTCCGTAGAAAACTTGTCAAAAACGCTTGGACTCTCTGGAGTTTGGGCTTTGTCAACCTCACTGTGTTCGTTAGATTTAAATATTTCATGTTCCTTCTTAAGTTAAATTTCATCTTGTGACTTTTTCTATAACTTATGCAAATCAGAATCAGTTCTAATCATGTTCTCTATGGCAGTGGTTTTCAACCCAGTCCTCGGGGACTGCCTGGCCAGTCGGGATTTCAGGATACCCACAATCAATATGCATGAGAGATATTTGCAGGCAATGGAGGAAGTGCATGCTAATAGACCTCATACATATTCAATGTGGATTGAATATCCTGAAAACCCGACTGGCCAGGTGGTCCCCAAGGACTGGGTTGAAAACCACTGCTCTAGGGCACTTGTAACCCCAACTGGAACCTTTACATTGCTTCTGCCATCCTCTAAGTCAGTGGTTCCCAAACCTGGTCCTGGAGGGCACCCCAGCCAGGATATCCACAATGAATATTCATGAGACAGATACGCATCCACTGCCTCCACTGCATGCAAATCTCTCTCATAAGTACATATAAGTAATGCCACACTGGGAAAAGACCAAGGGTCCACTGAGCCCAGCATCCTGTCCACAACAGATTTTTCCCAAGTCCATTTAGTAGCGGTTTATGGACTTGGCCTTTAGGAAATCATCTAACCCCTTTTTAAACTCTGCCAAGCTAACCGCCTTCACCACGTTCTCCGGCAACGAATTCCAGAGTTTAATTACGCGTTGCGTGAAGAAAACTTTTTTCCGATTTGTTTTAAATTTACTACACTGTAGATTCATCGCATGCCCCCTAGTTCTAGTATTTTTGGAAAGCGTGAACAGACGCTTCACATCCACCTGTTCCACTCCACTCATTATTGTATATACCTCTATCATGTCTCCCCTCAGCTGTCTCTTCTCCAAGCTGAAAAGCCCTAGCCTCCTTAATCTTTCTTCATAGGGAAGTCGTCCCATCCCCGCTATCATTTTAGTCGCCCTTCGCTGAATATTCATTGTGGGTATCCTGAAAACCCGACTGGCATTGTGAACCCAAACACTCGTCACCCAACTGCTGCACAGATTCGGGTGGATACACTAGCCAAAAATAAGGAAAAGTGCAGAGGCAGAAAACATTTTCTCTTCTTTTTAATAGAGGACTGTTATAAAGATGAACATGAAAAGGCTCTGTACAATGATCACGTGAACAGGTCCCCTGCTGACCAGCTTTAGGAAACAGGCTGCTCATCTCTTTTCAACGGCAACAAAATACAAAATATATACATTTATAGGAATAAAAAATAAAGCCAATTACTCTTTTTAAGGCCTGTGTTAGCTCTAGCATGATTTTCACGTTTGTGGGATTTGGCTATGTTGCTTTTCTGGGAATGTCTCATGAGGAGGAGATGCTGAGTCTCCTCAGTCCGAGTCACAGGGGAGGAGGAGGAGGGGATGCTGTCTGAATGTTATACAGAAAAAATAGCATTATACTAAATAGATACACCTTTGGCAGCAGACAGCGCCCCTGTGTCTTTCCTTTCCTTTCAGAGATAAGCATTCAGAAAGGATCACAGCTGTAACCAAACTCGAGTGTAACAAAAAACCCTGGATCAATTAAGTTCTCAAAAAAAAAAAAAAGGTCCTTAATCTCAGAATCCCCCAGTGCTCTGTAACTCGCTTGCTCAAAGCTTTACAATCACTGATCCTCGCTATTGTCCATCAGAGAGGCTCCCACCAGTAGCCACTGTACATCGATATGGCAAAACCGTGAGTGGACATGAATTACAATATAATAAATGCACATTGTTCTTTCACACCTGCAACCAGTGATTTGAAGTGATCAGTTATCTTCTTACACGTCAAAACGTCTGAAATCATGTGTGATTCTCCCACATGTGTCACTAGAGTTCTCATACCACATGTAATCCTCGCTTGGCACCAGAGACTATAATTCCTGTATAATACTGTCGTGTGTCACCAGAGGTCTGAAAGGCAGAGAAGGTGACTTAACATGCGTCACTTGGAGTTTCAGAGATGGAAACAGATGGAAACAGGCTGGTATGGTGCTGACTGAGGCACTGTAGGACTTCCAGAAGAACTACTGATGAGAAATTCTTCCCAAACTGCTAGTCCCAGAGCAGCTGTGGAAAGAAATGAGAGGGAAAAAAAGAAAACTCAAGCTATAACTGAGCCCCAATACCTACTCAACAAGGGGGGGGGGGGGGGGGGGGGGGGAGGGGAACAAGACATGAGGGTGCTGAGACACAGAAAGTATGCGTGAGGAGGGCCGACATCATTTGTAGAAGTATCTGGACTACTGTGTACAATTCTGGAGGCCACACCATCAAAAAGGGTCCATAGGGCAGCTACTAAAATGATCAGTGGTCTTTCTTCATCATAATGCACACGGGGATAGAGTTAAAAACCTCAATATGTATACTTTGGAAGAAATCAGAAGAGGATATTATAGCTCTTCGTCTGTGCTATCTGGGTGCCGCTGCAGTTCCCATTTGAGGATCACCATGCCTGGACCTGTTCGAGCCACTCTGTTCTGCCTGGATTTCCATCATCCCTCATGGCTCGCCGTCTATCTTAGACTCTCTTCCCTTTCCCTTCTTACCCTGTCCTTTCGCTCTATCTAATGTAACTGTAATTGATTTCACTGTGCATTGTAAGCCACTTTGAGTCTGCTTCAGGTGGAAAAGAGTGGGGCATAAATGTTCATAAATAAATAAATAAATTATAGAGACATTTATGTACCTCCTTGGTATAAATGGACAGGAGGGGGGGACCTCTTTCAGCTGAATGTAAACTCTTGAACAAGGGGGCAGAGGATGAAGGTGAAAGGGGATAGGGCAGAGGATGAAGGTGAAAGGGGATAGGGTAGAGGATGAAGGTGAAAGGGGATAGGGTAGAGGATGAAGGTGAAAGGGGATAGGGTAGAGGATGAAGGTGAAAGGGGATAGGGCAGAGGATGAAGGTGAAAGGGGATAGGGCAGAGGATGAAGGTGAAAGGGGATAGGGTAGAGGATGAAGGTGAAAGGGGATAGGGTAGAGGATGAAGGTGAAAGGGGATAGGGCAGAGGATGAAGGTGAAAGGGGATAGGGCAGAGGATGAAGGTGAAAGGGGTTAGACCTGGAGGTAATCTATAGAAATCTCTCTATAGAAAAGGTGGTGGATGTGTGCAACAGAGGTGGAAGACCAGGACTGTAGCTGCGTTTACGAAGGCATGGAACAAACACAAAGGATCTCTGCGGGGAGAGTAAGGGATTATAGACCTTGTATTTGGTGTGGATGAGCAGACTGGATAGACCACGTGGTTTTTATCGGCTGTCATTTTCTGTCTGGGAGTAGGGATGTTGTTACTTCGGTGTAAAGCTTGATTTTTTATATCTGTTTGGGTGTAAATGGCACCCAAAGACAGGTGCTGTTATGATCCGTGCTAAGACAGTATTTTGTAAAGGGCGCTTCGCGCAGAGGCTTGGGGCGCTTTCCACGCCTAAGTTTGGGCAGAAGCAGTTGCACCTGCCAAAAGCTGGTGTAAATGAAAAGTGCCCAACTGATGGCAAATTCAGGTATTCTATAACATCGTGCCTAATGCTACCAGGCCCAAAACTTGCTCAACTGGAATCTACTAGGAATCGCACGCTTTTTTGCTCCCCCTGTGCATTCGCGCAGAGCCTTCTTTTAAGGCATTCAAAGCTGCGCTAAAGGCTTGGCTTTTTCGTTATCACCTAGACTGCACCCGTGGGATTGGGCACCGTTGCTGTTGCTTTTAGGTCCTTATTAAAACTCCTTACCCACCTCTTCCCTCCCTTACTTTGCTTGCTTTTAGGTTGCTTAGCTATCTGCCGTCATCTACTATGTATGTTATATGTACCTTTGCTATTGAAAACTGTAGTTCCTTTCTTTTTAAACATTGATTTTTAATTATTGTAAACCGCTGAGACCTGCTAGTTAGCATTAGCGGTATAGCAAATTTTAAATAAACTATAATTTCTGGGAATGCCCCTGATCCAGATGCAAACAAGAGAAGTTAGGCATTCAATTTACAGAATATGGCGTAAGACAAGTGCAACTGCTAATAAGTGCTTGTTAACACCAACTATACATATTTATCTCCAATTAAGCGTCAATTAGCTAATTACGTTACGCACATAGCTGATATTCTGTTATTGGGCATAGGTGTCATTTATAGTACGTGTGTCTGTCTTTCACTATATTACTCATGTGTGAGGAGATATGTTTCATGTTCTTGTGAGAGGACAGTTAGGTGCATGATCTTTCCTGGGCGTGCTAGCCCTGTGGGAGAGGACGGGGGGAAGAAAGGAGGATGTTACCTGGGAGGCATCGGTGAGTTGATAACTGGGAAGTCTCGGTTCTCAGGCCCGGGAACTCCAGCAATGAACAGTTTCTTGGGTGGTGAATCCACTTCTACGCCTCCTGGGAAGGACGTTAAGAGAAGACGTGATTTGAGAGGAAAAAGAAAGACAGAGATGAGGTATAAAGACAGAAACAGAAAGAAATGGCTTTAAAAAAAAAAATAATCAGAGAGCGACAGAGGGCAAGAAAGCACAGAGAGATGGACAGAAACAGAGGACAAAACAGAAAAGCTGACAAAGGACAGAAAGAACTTTTGACTGAAGCAGAGGCGAATGGTAACAGCAGCCAAAGCCTGCTCAAGTTAAGCTGTGCTTACAGTCTGTGAATACAGAGACTCAAAAGGAAATGCTACGGAGAAGCAAGACTGGCAAAGAGGATTAGACACTAGCATCAGAATGTTAAAAACACTCGGTTGGGTCTACAGTAGAGGTTTCCAAGCCTGTCGAGGAGGACCCCAGCCAGTTGGGCTTCCAAGGTAGCCACAACAAATACACATGAGGTAGATCTCTAAGCACCGCCTCCATTCTATGTAAATTTATCTCATGCATATTCATTCTGGCTATCCTGAAAAAAATCAAACTGCTGGGGGGGAGGGGTCCCCCCCCCCCAAAACAAGTTTGTGTATTTGGGGAAAACGAGATTTGCTGGATTTCATTACTCACCTCTTCATATCCGAGCTCAAAAAGAATTATAATTCAAGGTTTGTAGGCAATTCCCTGACCCTACAGGGCTTATAATCTAAGCTTTACCTGAAGCAACAGCGTGAATTGACTTGTCCAAGGTCACAAGGAGAATCAGTGGTAGATGCAATACCGACCGCCCCAGGGTTATCGCTTAGGAGTTAGGGATAAGTTTAAGCATAAGATATTTGTTTAGACGTGGAAGTTAAGATTACGGGAGACTTTAAGGCTGGGGTAGGGCTAGGTGTAGGAACTACCTCCTTCCAGCAAACAAGGCTAGGCACTCAAATAAACTGCAAGGTTTGGGATTTTGAGTACAGGTTATTCTTTCAGTGAAAAGAGTTAACATAAAGGTAAGGCGTTTGGGTTGCGATTAGGACTTAAGATGCAAACGACAGTCTAATTTCTTTAATCTCTTTATTTATCCACCTAAACCTTTTCTTCTTTCCCTACTTAACACTTTTACATCACTAATCATATCTAATATCCTGGAATAGCAAATGCATAACAAGACTCTGTAAGCCACATTGAGCCTGCAAATGGGTGGGAAAATGTGGGATACAAATGCAATAAATAAATAAATAAAATAAAAATTAGAACCGGGTATTATCTCCATGCAACAAATGTGTCAAGGGTAAGGCAGTGACTGTTGTTCAAGTCCAGAAACACTATAATTACCTTTTCTCTTCAGGGATCCCAAGGCAGGGAGTGAGACACCCAGAGTTACATGGGATCTGCAGAAGATACAAAGATCTGGTTAGACACCCATCTGATGGACCATGATGCCTGAAGGACTGGACTTTCTCCACCTCACCTGGGAAATCGCTGCAGAGAACGAGGTGAGGAGCTGGGTGTAATGCCAATTTTATAACCACTCGGGGGCTACATGAGAGAGAAAGAAAAAAACGATATAATTCATGTCCCTGCCTTCACTGGATTCACCCCACCTGTCAAACTCCTGGCCCTACTGCTTCCTCCATCCATCTACCAAATCCTATCCAACACCAACCAAATCTGTCTAAAATCCAGCCCCACAGCTCCTCCACCCACCTGGAAAATGTTATTCCACAGCTACCCCTATCACTTGCATGTCTCAACTCCTCGCCCGCTTTTATGTCCGGTTTACTCACCGTGTGACAGCTCTCGGGCCAGGCGCCACTGCTCTCTAATGCTGCTGGGGCCTCCCTGTGAAGACAGTGAGAAACTAGAAGGTACAGGGTACAAGCAGAGAAGCTCCTGACACAATTCAGTAAATCATTAGCATTTAATAATGCCTGCCGTTTCCACTGCCTCAGTGGTGAAGACGCGGCTTTCAGCTCTGAAGAAGCTGGTGGGGGGAGGGGGGCCATGCATGCGAGAGCGTGCATGAATTGAGCTTCAGTGACATGGTATACCCAGAGTGCACTCCTGCAACCTGCATTCAGTTTGGGTCTACCACACCCCACTTCCTAATTTTTCAGCCTGAAAATGTCCCAGAATGCTTTGCCACAAGCCCCGGGAAAAGCACTCTACTCACCCAGCCACCTGGAGAAGAATATGTTCAAATCAGTTCTTCCACTGTAAATAAGAATAAAGGTAAAACCGCTAGCCGTCATCACTGTGACAGTGTAGCCGAGGGCTTCTGTCTTACCTGCTGTATGGTCGGCTTCTAGGAAAGGTATCCGAACCATCTCCCTGCAGGACGGAACAGAACACACGGCCTGGGTGAACCCAACAAACAGCATGCATACTGGGTCTGATACTGGCAAAAGGATGGAGAAGGCTAGGACTGACCTGAAGCATGCATGGGGAGTCCATGTGGCTAGCAGACATCTGGAAAGGAGAGAGTGGAAACGACTGCAACAGAAAGAAAATATTGTATCACCTTCAGAGCACAGATATCAAACCAAAACCTAAACGGTGGAGGGAGTAGCCTAATGTTCAGTGCAGTGGGGCTGCGAACCTGAGGGACCGGATTCAATTCCCACTGCGGCAGCTCCTAATCCTCCATTGCACCAGGTAGAAAAAGATTGTGAGCCCATTAGGGACACAGAAAAAGTGCTTGAATACAATATGTAAAATGATGTCTGGTGCCAAAATTGGGTGGCGGAGCAGAGGTTGGTAGTTGGGAGGCGAGGATAGTGGAGGGCAGACTTATACGGTCTGTGCCAGAGCTGGAGATGGGAGGCGGGACTGGTGGTTGGGAGGCGGGAAATACTGCTGGGCAGACTTGTACGGTCTGTGCCCTGAAAAAGGCAGGTACAAATCAAGGTAAGGTATACACATATGAGTTTATCTTGTTGGGCAGACTGGATGGACCGTGCAGGTCTTTTTCTGCCGTCATCTACTATGTTACTATGTTTAATGTGTGATGAATGTGGGAAAGAGGAACCCAAACTATAGTTGCGTAAAGCAAGGTTCCGCATTAAGAGTCACCGACCAGAAAAAGGATCTAGACGTTATTGTTGATGATACGTTTAAACTTTCTGCTCAGTATTGTGGCGGCAGCTAAGAAAGCAAATAGAAATTTAGGTATAATTAGGAAAAGAACGGAAAACAAAAATTAGAACGTTATAACGGCTTTGTATCGCTCCACGGTGCAACCGCACCTCGAATATTGTGTGCAATTCTGGTCACCGCATCTCAAAAAAAATTTAGAAAAGAAGGGTGACAAAAATGATAAAGGGGATGGGACGACTTCCCTATGAGGAAAGGCTGAGAGGAGATAAGATAGAGGTCTATAAAATAACGAATGGAGTGGAACGGATAGGTGTGAATCGCTTGTTTACTCTTTCCAAAATTACTAGGACTAGGGAGCGCGTGATGAAGCTACAAACTAGTAAATTTAAAATGAATCGGAAAAAAAATATTTCTTCACTCAACGTGTAATTGAACTCTGGAATTCACTGCCAGAGAATGTAGTAAAAGCAGTTAGCTTAGTGGGGTTTAAAAAAGGTTTGGATAGCTTCCCAAAAAAAAAAAAATAGTCCATAAGCTCTTATTAAAATGGACTTGTGGAAAATCCACTGATTATTTCTAGAATAAGCAGCATAAAATGTATTGTACTGTTTTGGGATCTTGCCAGGTATTTTGTGACCTGGATTGGAAACAGGATGCTGAGCTCGGTGGACCTTTGGTCTCTCCCGGTATGGCAGTACTTATGCTTTGGCTGTAGAGCAGAACCAACCAGGAGGACTGTTAAACCACTGGGCTTATTGATAGATGATTTGACAAGGCTGTGTTTTACAGAATTGTACCTGTTATCAGAGGTCAAATGTCTAAAACATAAATACATAGAAAAATAATAAAAAATCTGAACCAGAACCCATCAACTTGTCACACTGTCCTAAAACCTAGGATCCTCAACTCCGTCAGTTGGTCAAATCTCCCCGATTCTAGTCCTTCTATCAGGCCTGACTTTAAGCTCCAGTCCCTGCATAAGGCTCTGTAACGGTGCTCACAAGCCAAAATTACAAAATGTGGATGTTGACCAATGCTATCCTATGAGCTAAAGGTCAGACTGACACTGCAAGTCACACGATTAACAGACGAAATCACATCCACATTCTTAACAAGGAGTTAACTATTTTAGGGCTTAAGATAAAGAACAGGGCTGGAGGTTAAGAACGCTGTGGACTTACCAGACCAGGGCAGCCCAGGTTCACAGATACACTGCTCCGGCGACATCTGTTTCCACAGGACTGAAAGAGCAGCGAGGAATCACTGCAGAGAGAGAGAGAGAGAGAATACACAGTCCAGTCAAAAAAACACTGGAATCGCCTGGCCTAGGTCTCCCTCTCCAGAATATCCAAATTATATGGTAGGTCAGAGCAAAGGCCCATCTAGTCCACTACCCTGTTTCCAACAATGGCCAATCCAAGTCACAAGTACCTGAAAAGATCCCCTAAATTAGAGATATTCTACTTATACTGACATGGAGAAGATCAGAATTTAAATTAGGGGCACCCACAGGCAAGGGGGGGGGGGGGGGGAGAGAGAGAATTCTCTCAGAAGTAACATCAACGTGGGGCCCAACTGTACCCAGGCACTGGCAGGCCCTGCCCCTTCTTGTTTCCTATTGCCATGGAAGCCCACGTAAAAGGCAAGACCCCAAGGACAGTTAGGTTCCATGCTGGAGTTACTTCCTAGAGAGGAACTGCCGTGGCAGCCAGGCCTCTTTGAAAAGCCTTGCCGCTCCCCCAGCAGGCTTGGATCAAGGTACGGTGTCGGTGATCCATGGTTTATCAAAATCTGATGCCTGTACCTAATTACTACTACTACTTATTTCTATAGCACCACTAGACGTACGCAGCGCTGTATTCTGGGTCTGGAGAAGGCCCCGCTGGAAGGTTAATGTACACATTTGCAACTCAGCTGGTAATATAGAGGGGCATAATCAAACGGGGCCGGCCATCTATAAGGGCGGACATCTTTAATGACGGCCCCGTTAAGCGGCGTACCCGTTTCGATAATACGGTCGGGGCCGGCCAAATCTCAATATTTTGGCCGCCCTTAGAGATGGCCGCCATTGGTTTTCGCCGATAATGGAAACTAATGGCGCCATCTCAAACCTGGCCAAATCCAAGCCATTTGGTCGTGGGAGGCGCCAGCATTTGAAGTGCACTGGTTCCCCCTCACATGCCAGGACATCAACCGGGCACCCTAGGGGGCACTGCAGTGGACTTCACAAAATGATCCCAGGTGCATAGCTCTCTTACCTTGGGTGCTGAGCCCCCCAAAACCTCCCCAAAACCCACTACCCACCACTGTACAACACTACCATAGCCCTTAGGGATGAAGAAGGGCACCTAGATGTGGGTACAGTGGGTTTTGGAGGGCTCCCATTTACCACCACAAGTGTAACAGGTAGGGGGGGATGGGCCTGGGTCCGCCTGCCTGAAGTGCACTGCACCCACTAAAAACTGCTCCAGGGACCTGCATAGTGCTGTCACGGAGCTGGGCATGACATTTGAGGCTGGCAAAAAAAAATGTTTTTTTCATTTTTTTTTTGGGTGGGAGGGGGTTGGTGACCACTGGGGGAGTAAGGGGAGAAGATCCCTGATTCCTTCCAGTGGTCATCTGCTCAGTTTGGGCACCTTTTCAAGGCTTGGTCATGAACAAAAAGAGACCAAGTGAAGCCGGCCAAATGCTCGTCAGGGCCGGCCTTCTTTTTTCCATTATCGGCCGAGGACGGCCATCTCTTAACCCGCTTTCGGTACACTGCCGACACGCCCCCTTGAACTTTGGCCGGCCCTGCGACGGAAAGCAGTTGAAGCCGGCCAAAATCGGCTTTTGATTATACCGATTTGGCCGGCTTTAGAAGAAGGCCGGCCATCTCCCGATTTGTATCTGTGAAGCGGACAGGATTGCGCTATTTCTATAACATAGAGCAACAGAATAGCTTGCCTTGGGAGATTTTATTATTTAGTTATATTTAGTTCATGCTTTTTCAGTACTAGTTAGCACCTGAGACAATGGGAAGTTAAGCGACTTGCACAAGGTCTCAAAGAGAAACTGATGCTAAGTTTCACCCATTAGGAGATGTGACACACTCATTTAAAGCCTCTCTCTCACTTCAGGCCCCTTCTCTTACTCATTACAGCCTCAGTGACAGTGTTCGGATCACTGCTTGCATGAGAGGCAAGAGAAGAAAACTAATACAGCAGAGTCTCAATTATCTGATATAAATGGGACTGACAGGTGGCTGGATAATTGACAAGTTGGATAACACAGAAAATGTGAATGTGGGATAAAAGAGAGGCATACTGAATGCATGTTTCCAAAGAAGAAGCAGAAACAAGAGTTTACAAACTTAATGTGCCCAAGGACCTCACTGTTGCCTTTTAAGTAAACTTGACAACAGGAAAGAGAAAGAAACCCGCACGGACCGCATTAATGATGCTGTGAAATCACCTAGGTACACTGGATAATCCAGAAGGTCGGATAAGTGAGACGTTACTGCAGTTAACTACATGGTACATAATTTTTCCCCCCCCTCCTACCCATTTGCCCCTTTCCCCTGTACCTCGGAATATAGGAAGGTGGTATATGAAATGTTATCATCGCCCCTCCCCACCGATTTCAGAAAGTTTACTCTTATTGCCTCTCCCCTGTACCCTTTCAGAGGCACAAATAAATAAATAAATAGGCAAACATTTTTGTGTGGCTTCTGCATTCATCTGCAAAACAGTATTCCCACTAGATGCACCACCTGAAAAAGTCTCTCTTTTTGGGGGGATAATTCGTCTTAGGTATCAGTAAGCTGCTGTGACTTCTAAGCAGGGGTGTGCTGGTAAATTTTTAACAACAGGCTCTTTCTCCGGACGTAGCCAGCTCTGCAGTTGGAAGGGCCAGGGGTGGCCGGGTGGAGGGGGGAGTAACACTTGCCTCTCTCTCCTCCCTCCCTTCGTGTGGGCACACTAGGCATACCTTTGCTGGCAGCCAATAAATGGACTGCCACCACTCCCAACGTCTTGCTCTGAGCAGCATGCTGGAACTTCTCACACATGCTCGAGAAGTACCAGCCTGCTGCTCAGAGCTGGAAACAAAGAGCGGGGAGCAGCAGCAGTCTATTTACTTGGCTGGCAGGGCTCAGCCAAGAGAATTCAGCAGGGGGCCCAAGCCCACATTTTGGGAGCCAGTTGTTAAAGTAGCCATGGAGGGCCCTACTTTAACAACCGGCTCCCAAAATTCTTAAAAACTTAACAACCGGCTCTTGCGAGCCTGTGAGAGCCTGCTCCAGCACACCACTGCTTCTAGGCTACTCTTTTACTCTACTACTACTTAACGTTTCTACTACTACTACTACTTAACATTTGTAGAGCGCTACTAGGGTTACGCAGCGCTGTACAATTTAACAAAGAGAGACAGTCCCTGCTCAAAGAGCTTACAATCTAATAGATAAGAGTGAGACAAATATAGGCCAATCAAGCCATTGTGACATCACTGATGAGGTTGGCTCTTAGGCATTGGTGGAATGAGGCATTATGACATCACAATCTCAGCTCTGGTTAAATCACTGCTATATGTAATACTACTACTTAACATTTCTAGAGCGCTACTAGGGTTACGCAGCGCTGTACAATTTAACAAAGAGAGACAGTCCCTGCTCAAAGAGCTTACAATCTAATAGATAAGAGTGAGACAAATATAGGACAATCAAGCCATTGTGACATCACTGATGAGGTTGGCTCTTAGGCATTGGTGGAATGAGGCATTATGACATCACAATCTCAGCTCTGGTTAAATCACTGCTATATGTAATACTACTACTACTACTACTTAACATTTCTAGAGCGCTACTAGGGTTACGCAGCGCTGTACAATTTAACAAAGAGAGACAGTCCCTGCTCAAAGAGCTTACAATCTAATAGACAAGTGAACGGTCGGTCCCATAGGGGCAGTCTGGATTCACTGAACGGTAAGGGTTAGGTGCCGGACGCAGCGTTGAAGAGGTGGGCTTTAAGCAAAGACTTGAAGACGGGCAAGAGCTAGAGGTGACAACATCGTATCTTGACTGATCTATTTCAGAGAGGGAGGTGGAAGTGTGGAACTGCTCATTATTATAAAACCCAGATGTGCAAATATCATTTATGGAGGTTTGGGAGGGAAGAACGTCTCAGTGGGTGAACACAGAGCATCTAGCTCGTTATATCTGGAGGGAGGGCTCTATCTCACTATTATATGGACGGGAAAGCTATTAGCTTGTTATTATATATTGAGAATGTGACGTGTGTAATATATATCTCACTCTTATACCTCAGATGGGTGATCATGGGGGCGCTGTTGGACCTGCGCAGTGAGGCCCCGCCTCCTCCCGGAGCCGCGCACGCGCACTGGTCCACCTCCATTCGCTCCATTGCGCTGGTGCGTGGGGCCTGGGGCTTCGAGCGGCCGTCGCGACGCCCGTCAGCGATGGGGAGGTGGCGGGCGGGAACCCGGCAGTTCTCGGTACATGCTGCTGCTACCGCCACAACCGCCGGCCTCTCCGACTCTGAGTACTGCGCTTCGCCTTTCGACACCTTCTCCGCCCAAAAGCCCGCTTCCTGCGCCCCCTTCCGCCGACGCTCCGGCGCACGCCTGACGTCACCACCTCGCCGCGGAGAAAGCGTCAACGCGTCACTACGGCGCTTATTGCATCATCGCCGCACACTCTTCCACAGGTGGGGCAAATTGGGTTGATTGAGCACATAGGAGACGGCATGACGTCAAAACAATTGAAGCCGCTTAGGTTAGGTATGTTTCCCCTTCCCCGCGCAACCGTTGTTCTGCCTACACTCAAAACAAACCAACCTATGAGCTGATGCATCCATGTTGTCGTTCTTTATTGTTGACAGCATTTTTTTTAAGCTCACGTATATTTTCAAGCATGCCAGCTTGTGCTGCATAGGTAGAATAGTAATGTGTTATAAATTTATTTATTTTTATTTATTGCATTTGTATCCCACATTTTCCCACCTGTTTGCAGGCTCAATGTGGCTTACAAGACCTGTCATGGCATCACCATTTCAGGGTACAGAGATACAATTGGTGGTACAGGATAACAATAATAACAAGGCTAACAGTAGGTCTAATCAGGCAATTACAGAAAGAGGCGATCATTGCCCCAGGTACAAATAAGTACCTGCATACCATGTGTAAGCCGCATTGAGCCTGCCATGAGTGGGAAAGCGCAGGGTACAAATGTAACAAAAATAAAATAGATACTATTGGAGATTCTACATGGAATGTTGCTACTATTGGAGGTTCTACATGGAATGTTGCTACTGTTGGAGATTCTACATGGAATGTTGCTATTCCACTAGCAACATTCCATGTAGAAGCCTGCGCGGCCACATTGGTGATCTGCAAGGGCCGACTTCTAGTGGAATAGCAACATTCCATGTAGAATCTCAAATAGTAGCAACAGTGGAGGAGTGGCCTAGTGGTTAGGGTGGTGGACTTTGGTCTTGAGGAACTGAGTTGGATTCCCACTTCAGGCACAGGCAGCTCCTTGTGACTCTGGGCAAGTCACTTAACTCTCCATTGCCCCATGTAAGCCGCATTGAGCCTGCCATGAGTGGGAAAGCGCGGGGTACAAATGTAACAAAAAAAATAGTAGGGAGGGTTAGTAATGTGTTGTAGTTGGTTACGGATTCTAGTGGTAGGCTTTGGTGAAGAGATACGTTTTCAACGATTTGCAAAAGTTTGTTATTTCGTTAATTGTTTTCAAGTGGTGTGTCATTTGGAGGGGCTGGTTATAGGGACACCCTAGCATGTGTTATATTCGTGCACAGATTTTATTTTTCTCCTGTAAAGGGTCACTAAAACAGACATCATCTTATGAGAATCAGTTGCTCAGCATTCAGCGTTTCTATCTATTTATTTATTTATGGCAGTTGAGCCATCTGGATTACTGCAATTCCATTTACGCAGGATGCAAAGTGCAAACCATTAAGAAACTCCAGACTGCCCAGAACACCGCAGCCAGACTCATATTCGGAAAGACGAAATATGAAAGCGCCAAACCTCTTAGAGAAAAATTACATTGGCTCCCATTAAAAGATCGACTTGCATTCAAAATCTGCACCTTAACTCATAAAATCATTCATGGAGAGGCCCCAATATATACGTCAGACCTAACTGACTTACCAACACGAAATACCAAAAGTTCAACACGTACTTACAACACGTACTCCCGCGGGAGGTGGTGGAAATGAAAACGGTAACGGAATTCAAACATGCGTGGGATAAGCATAAAGGAAACCTGTGCAGAAGGAATGGATCCTCAGGAGCTTAGTCGAGATCGGGAGGCGGGGCTGGTGGTTGGGAGGCGGGTTAGTGCTGGGCAGACTTATACAGTCTGTGCCAGAGCCGGTGGTAGGAGGCGGGACTGGTGGTTGGGAGGCAGGGATAGTGCTGGGCAGACTTATACGGTCTGTGCCAGAGCCGGTGGTTGGGAGGCGGGGATAGTACTGGGCAGACTTGTACGGTCTGTGCCAGAGCTGGTGGTTGGGAGGCGGGGATAGTGCTGTGCAGACTTATACGGTCTGTGCCCTGAAGAGCACAGGTACAAATCAAAGTAGGGTATACACAAAAAGTAGCACATATGAGTTGTCTTGTTGGGCAGACTGGATGGACCGTGCAGGTCTTTTTTTCTGCCGTCATCTACTATGTTACTTTCCTAAACCTCCACTACCCCAATTGCAGAGGTCTTAAGTACAAATCAATACACGCATCTAACTTCACATACCTCTGCACACAATTATGGAATAAACTACCGAATACTATAAAAACTACGCACGACTTGACAACCTTCCGGAAGTTACTGAAGACGTACCTGTTCAAAGAGACTTACAAAAAGAATCCTCCTTAATGACTTGTTTCCTAATCTATACCAGAACCAACCAATATTGATCCCTTCTGATTTGATTATTTTATCATATTATCATGATTGAACATTACACTTTTTCCTACTCTCACTGGTATGTTATGTATTATCATTTTATTTACCCTACCTACCCGTTATTCTTGTACATTAATTGTAACAATATGCTGAACCTCTTACTCTGTTAATGGTGATGCCATTGCTATATAATGTAAGTCACATTGAGCCTGCAAATAGGTGGGAAAATGTGGGATACAAATGCAGCAAATAAATAAATTAAGCTGAAACCTGGGTGCATTTAAAATCGTTTTTTTTTCCCCTGTGCCTAGATCAATAGAGAAAGATGGTTTGTGGGAACTTGCTCCTTTTGTTTTTGTGGAATGCAGTGGTATATTATAAAAATGCACTTAATATTATTACTACTGTTTAAAAGAAAAATCCTATATAATAATTCTCACCTCCAACGTTCTATGCTTGGGACCGTGGCTCCCTGGCTGCAGGTGGACTGCGAGGCAGACACGCACGGACGTCAATGACGTCAAAACAGCTGATTCCAAGGCAAGGAGAGGAGTAAGTTTCCCTACTCCTCCTACTGCCTGGAATCAGCTGTCACCCCCCGCGCTACTGCCCCCTCGAAACCCACCCCCTTCTTGAACCTGTCGATCCCCCCCACCGAAACGCCGAAAACCGCACCCCCCCCGCCGCTGTTGTGCACTACCTGTGCTGACAGCCGAAGTGTTGTTCTGCCCTTCGGGTGGGTTCCTCAGTCATCTTCTCAGAAAGTTTAACTCCGTGCGTCTGACGTCAGACGCATGCAGAGGAACGTCCCGACAAGATGATTGAAGAACCAACGGGAAGGAAAGAACAACACTTCGGCTGTAAGAACAGGTAGCACAACAACGGCAGCAGCGGCAGCGGGGGGCAGTTTTCGCCGGAACGGGGTGGGGGGGGGGAAACGACAGATTCGCGGAAGGGAGGGTTCAAGGGGGCCGTAGCACAGGGGGGGGAAATGCCTGCCTAAGGCCCGTTTCCTTGCCTACAGAAACGGGCCTTTTTTACTAGTATTAAATAATGAGGGCATTGCTACCTTCACGCAGAAGTCCAGAGTCAACATTTTCCAGTTCTGTGATATATATTTATTTCTTCTTCAAGTCAGGTTTCAACAGCTTTTTCTCAGTTATTACCCAAATGCAAACACAATTATAATATTAATTAATAAGTTTTGGATGTTACTGAATTACGTTATTCTGTCTCACTTTATATCCGGTTGTGGCACAGTACAGTATAAGTCATCACAATGACAAAATATAATAAAACCCCCCTCTGAAGGGACACCACCTTGTAAGTGGTGGAGGGGCTTCCGTGTTTAAATGACTTAGAGGGCTATGCTGAAGGGTTACCCATATCAGACAGGCCTCTGAGGAGAAACCAGACAAAGGGTGTCCCAAACTGGAGGATCCAAGATGGCGTCTAGGGAGGATGTACGTTAGTTGAGTTCCCGTTTTACACCAGAATGCCTGAAGAAATAGGCGCGCTCCCCAGAGAATGGGGAAGAAAAAAGGCAAAGCCGTGGTGTTGTCCTCCTCGAACACGGCTGGGGTTCCCACCACTTCTCAGTCTACTTTGGAAAGATTCGGGGTCATAACGTCGGGGATATCGGTTCCTGCTTCGGGGAACAGCAAGGCTTTACTGCCGAATCTCAGTGGAGAGGGAGTGACTTTGAGTCCCCTGTTGGCATGACCTCTCCAAGACCCGGAAACAGTAACGCTTCGCTATGGAGGTCGACAGTGGAAACGCCAGAAGTGGGTTAGGATTCTCACGCGATCCGAGGAGGTCCTGGCGCAGCATTGACTCCGGATAATAAACCAACTGGGGGATTGGAGAGTGAGCTCTTCCCCCCCGAAGATATCTGGAGCGGTTTCTGTGGAGAAATTGGACCTGGTGAAGCCAAAAAATGTCATAATGGAAGCACTATGGGAAGTGCTGCAGAGTGTGAATAATTCTCTTCTTCAGATGTCAAAAAATTTTCAGGAATAAATATGTGATTATATCAATACTTATCTAACAAAGTGGAAGTCCAAGATATAAAAATAGAGACTTTGATTATGGAAACGGTTTCTCTACGAAAATCAGTTATCCTGGTAATGAAGGACAGTCATGTTTCTTGTAAAAAAGTGGAACTTCTGGAGAACCAATTAAGGAAAAATAACTTGAGAATGATAAATCTTCCTAAAATACCCTATATAGAGAGTTATATTACTAGTGACTTTTGCCTTTGATTTAGATAGGAACAATGTTTTGAAATTGTATTTCCGATACATGGCTGATAGTTTTTTGGGTTCAAAGATAAATATATTTCCTGATATATCAAGGGAATCGCAGACTAGGAGGTGTGAACTCTTGGCTTTTAAGCCAAGAATCATTGCCCTAGGTGGGACCTTCCTAGAGCGATTCCCTTGTAAGTGTTTTATTTCCTTATTATTTGTTGAACCCAAGAAATTACAAGAGTTTGTGGAGTTAAAAGAACAGATGAAGAACCCTCTGCAGCAACTTCCTTTAGTTACCACTGTACCGGCTGCAATTACCGATTAACCTTCCTCCCTCAGAAAATATGAATTTGTAAGATTAACCACTTGGTGTTTTTCTTATTTTCTTTGAGATTGTTTTCCTGATCTTGGATCCCCCAATTGTGGACAATTATATATATTGTTGAGAGAGCATGTTTTTTCTTTTTCCTTATATTAATTTCTGTTTTTCCTTAAATTTACGTGATAAATGTGAATGTAATTAAGTAAAATGATAAATAAAAAATAAATAAATAAATAAATTCTAAGTCATATAGTTGAAAAGGGAGCATGGCTGTTTCTAAAGTGTATGTGCGTTATTATAGAATACACCCGCTCTGCACCTAATTTAGGCATCTGGATTTATGCCAAGTAAAACATGGAATAATTGGCCGTGACTACATTTGGTTGTGTGTTGATGCGCTCGGCGTCATTCTATATACTGCGTGAAAATTTAAGCCTATTCTATAAAATTTAGGTGTACTTTACAGAATACGCCTAGGTGTATTTTTTCCCCCATGCAGGATTTTCAGAATCTAACCCATAATTGGGAAAACTTTGTGTGTGGGGAAACACAGTGACAGTGCTTCATAGCAGGGACGTAGCTACGTGGGGCCACGGGGGCGTGGGCCCCCACAGATTACGCCCTGGCCCCCTCTACATTTGACGCCCGCTCGCCCCCCGCCGCCGCATCAGGTACCTTGTTTGCTGGCGGGGGTCCCCAAACTCCGCCAGCCGAAGAGTTCTTCAGCGCCGGTTGACTCCGGCGCCTTCGTTGTGTGATCATGTTTCTGACGCCTTACATCCTGCACCGTGCATGTAGCCCCGTGCAGGACGTAAGGCGTCAGAAACAGATGATCACACAACGAAGGCGCCGGAGTCGACCGGCGCTGGAGAAGACTTCGGCTGGCGGGGATTGGGGTACCCTGCCAGCAAACAAGGTGCCTGATGGGGCAGGGGGCGGTGGCGGCGGGGGGTCCAAAGTGGCGGGGGGGGGGGGCGGCAGCAGGGGGAGGCGGCTAAACAGTGCCCCCCTGCCTCTGCCCCCCCCTCCCGCCGAGGTCTGGCTATGCCCCTGCTTCATAGATAAGGGAGGGGGTGTCGGAGCCTTTCTAGCTTTGTATGATAGCTTCACAGTTGAGGGGAGATCTGGTTAAAGTGCCTCACAGCTAGTGGGCAAAATTCACTTCAAGTGGGAGGTGGGAGGCAGAGTGGGGTAGAAGTGTCAGTGCCTCAAGACTGTAGGAGTGGAAAAGGGGTTAATTGAGCATTTTCATGAAGTGGTAGGATTTTGCTAGTGCCCTTTCCCTTCCAAGCATTTTCTCAGTTTTACTTGAAGGATTTAGTCTCCTCTCTTGCCAAGTGAGAGGAGGAGCCTCCCCTGGGTTTGTAAACATTTCTATGAATGACCACAAAGGTAAGGTTCAGCTCTTACAATATGAACCCTGGGGCTCTGGACTGATTAAAGGATAACCTGGGAAGGAAACACGCAGTGACCCATAGCAGTGAGCTGGATCTGACCAGTTCCCAGGATGCTTGAGGAAAGCCGGTATTTCTGCAGGAGTGTCTCTTCATCAGTGCCAGGTTACCAGTGCGTGCCTACTTCACAACTGAGATCCTAGCTTGGCCCAGTGGCCCAGGAACAGTGCTACATTTTGCCAGGTGGAGGGACCAGGGTTCATTTCACGGGTCAGGACTTCCCGCTTTCTGCAAAGTCAAACCTAGGCCCTTCTGAAAATGGCGACACCTACTGGCCAGATTTATGTGACAGTTATATAAAGGGGCGTCAAAATGTGGGCACCCTGATACAGTGTGAGGAGTTCCAAAGTGTACCACTGTCTACCACTGAGGTTCCTATCATCAGGAGTACTGCATCAATACCATGGTGCCAGTAGCAAGGGACAGGCAGGTTCCCAGGAAACCCTGCAGAACTTTCTTGCCCCTGGCGATACAGGTGGTAGGATTGATGTCGGAAAATTCTTGTGCAGCAGAGAAGGAACATTGGACATATCTCCTAGTGTTTTTCCTCTTCATGAGCATGGTGAGTGACTGCAGCATTTCTATTCAGGGTATTTATATCCCACTAATATCGATACAGAATCTAAGCGGGTTACATAAATTCTGAACATACGCTTAAAAAGTCAAGAACACCTTACAAAGCTATTCATTCAAATACTTACTAAAAAGATAAGTTTTCAGTCCTTTTACGAAACTGTAAGTAGCTTGAAAGCATACGAACTTCTGTAGGTATGGAATTCCACAGTTGACAGGCTTGAAAAGTGAAAGAGCCGTCATGAATTCTCATAGAACGAACTTTCTTAATAGATGGAAAGGCCAACAATAGAGTAGAGTAGAAACGAGAATTCCTTTGAAAAGCTGGATAAAGTCCTTGTACAGAGGAAGGGGTAATCCTATAACAAGGTGGCCACATTTACATAAGTACGTAAGTGTTGCCATACTGGGACAGACCAAAGGTCCATCAAGCCCAGCATCCTGTTTCCAACAGTGGCCAATCCAGGTCACAAGTGCCTGGCAGGAACCCAAAGAGTAGCAACATTCCATGTAGAACCCCAAAGAATAGCAAGATTCTAGAATTTTAAAGAATAACAAGATTCCATGCAGAATTTCAAAGTGTAGCAACATTCCATGTAGAACCCCAAAGAGTAGCAAGATTCCATTCAGAATCCCAAGTACATAAGTATTACCATACTGGGACAGACCGAAGGTCCATCAAGCCCAGCATCCTGTTTCCAACAGTGGCCAATCCAGGTCACAAGTGCCTGGCAAGCACTTACTAGATCATGTTCCCCATGAGCTCGTAAGTGCACAAAATACTGTCACTTTTGCAGCTACATTTTCAGGCATAAATGGCAGCAAAATGCCTAAGAGTTCTTCTGTAACGGTGAAGCCTAGCATGTAAATGCGAGGGGGGGGGGTAAAGGGTGGAGCTTAGGAGAGGCATAGGCCCCCTCCCCTCCACCAAGTCTATGGCAGGTTTAACTGTGGGTAGTGGAATACCTAGCTTGGTTGCCACCTGGGGCAACATCCAGGCACATAACGCCCCCACCCTCCCTCCTCCAAGCAAAGCAGGCATGTGGCTGTCAGCTCTGTTGGTCCCCTGCCCCCTATGACATCAGCTTCCTGTTCTCGGGCAGGGAACTGGTAGAGCCGACAGCCGCGTGCCAGGGACGTAGCCAGACCTTGGCGGGAGGGGGGGGTCCAGAGCCCAAGGTGGGGGGGCACATTTTAGCCCACCTCCCCCAGCCGCAAACCCTCCCCCGCCACTTTCGCCCCCCCCCGCCCCCCCCCCCGCCGCCGCTGCAAGGTACCTTTGCTGGCGGGGGTCCTCAACCCCCGCCAGCCTTAGTCTTCTTCAGTGCCAGTTTCCGGCACATTCACTCACTTCGCTGATCTGTGCTGTGAGTCCTGCACATCCTGCACGTTGAACATCAGGACTCACAGCACAGATCAGCGAGGTGAGTGAATGCGCTGGAGACCGGTGCTGAAGAAGACTAAGGCTGGAGGGGGTTGGGGACCCCCGCCAGCAAAGGTACCTTGCAGTGGCGGCGGGGGGTTGAAAGTGGTGGGGAAGGGTCAGCGGGGGGGTCAAAAGTGGAGGGGGCCAGGACTAAATCTGTAGGGGCCCATGCCCCCGTGGCCCCACCTAGCTACGCCCCTCAGTGCACCCTGCCCCTGGTGTGCCACTGCACCATGTAGGGGGCACAGATACCAGTTACACTAGTAACTCTATAATGTAATCTGGGTGCCAGATGCCGCTCTCGCAGTGTGGCACCTAAAAGGAGGCACCCATTGTCCCCATAATTCATAGTTCAGTATGTATGGCCTGTAACTCTCACTGGACATGTAAACAGATATAAACAGAATTAAACATTAACAGATCAACGTTTCTCTACTACAAAAATTAATCTCTTTTCTTGAAAGACAATCAGTTTTTATTGTCAGATTTCATCTAAGGGAAAGGTTAAAACATTTTCCAAAGCACCAAACGGCTCAAGGTAAATACAGGAGTCTCAGCCTTCTCATTCCTTAAACTCTACATTGAATATAGGAGTCCTAGGCTTCCTAAAGTTCAGTGCCCAGATTTAAGTAAAGGAGTCTTGGATTTCCTATCTGTAGTGTCCAGGGTAAATAGAGGCATATGAAACTTCCTCTCTCTCTCACTGTGAAGGATTAGTACAGGTCTGTTGCCTCTTACAGCCTTTCAGTGTCTGTGATGAATATAATGTCCTGGGCGTCCAGTGTAATGGACTGTTGCACATTTTAAGGATTTGTAGGAAGATTTTTTTTGTACGCTGTAAGTTGCTGAGTGACGAAGTTTTAAATTTGCAACTGTGGTCATGTGGCAGTTGACCGAAAGGGGAGTGGCCTGCTGGGCGCACACATCAAGAAAGAAGAATCCAAGACCTGTGGAAACCTTCAATCCCTTAGGAGGCAATTCTACAACTAGGAGCCTCCATTTAGGTGACCTGAGGATGCTTCTTGGTTGGTGCGTATTTTATAACGCAACCAATGCATCTGGATTTCATGATAGAATATTAGCTTAACCCAGTATCGGCACATAGAGCTGGCATAAGGGCAGGTGCCTAAATGTGACAGGGGGTGTAACTTAAAGTATTCTGTACGTTTATTTATTTGTAGCACTTGTATCCCACATTTTCCCACCTATTTGCAGGCTCAATGTGGCTTACATTATGCCGTAATGACGATCGCCATTCCGGAATGAGAAATGCAGAATATTATAAGTACAAGTATAAGGAGTAGATATACAGTTCAATTCAGGCATTAAAGATCAAGGGTAAAAGTAGAAGATTCAACAGTAATAACGTTAATAAAGTAAACAAATAGAAAGAATTCAATATTAACTTGTTTAAGTTATACGTGTAAGTGGGGAACTCTACCTAACTTCCACCCATGAGTTCCCCCCCACCCCCCCTTGCAAATACACAGTATGAAAGTTAAGCTCTTGCCCTGCTAACACTTATGTGGGTATGTGTGCATACACAGATGTAAATGCTAGTATTCTACACATTTACACACCTGTAAATGCCAGCATCTAGGTTATAGAATTGCCCTTCAAATATCCAGTATAAGTACTAAAGTCCTTCGCCATAGTGCGCAAGGTAAATACAACAGTCCTGGCTTTCTAGCCTAAGCGTCCAGGGTAAGTATTCTAGTCCTGAGTTTCCGCTCTTGGTTCCCGGGCAAGTACTGCAAGCCTGGGATTTCAGCCTTAGTGTCCTGGCTAAGGACCTGAGTCCTGGGTTACAGGCTATAAGCGGCATTTGCTTAGGATGTGTTGAGAGAATTCTGTAGTGTACTATGACATTTCCAGCCTTGACAAATGCTTAGGAATTTCTTAGCCATCTGCCTGTAGCTTAGTCATGCTATCACACGGGAAAGATGGCGTTTGCTCACTGCAGAGTCGATCACTCTTAGCGTTTTTGGGTTGTTATGAGGTCTGGGTCAGGAGTGTGTTGTCTAGCAGCTCATGGGAAAGGTCTGAAGATGTTTCCTGATGACTTCGATTCATTCTCTGGCTTGCAGGGCTTCAGGCAGCTCTGACTCCATTTGTCTTTGGTGAGAAAATAAAGCAGGGCATTCAGCCAAGCATTGAAGCTGGCTAGAGGTCTAGTCACTTTGTAACAGATGGACACTATGCTCATAGTGTGGCAGTCGATGCCTGGACTGGCTCTGAGGACCAGGAAGAGCGTTCTGGTGACGTGGAATGGAAAGAAACACAGGGCGAAGAGAAGGGTGATGGTGACAATGGTTTTAATGGACTTGCGTCTTTTGTTAAGGCCGGGCACTGGTGACTGGAACTGTTGGCTGTTCATGGTCTGAAAAATGGTCTTCACCACCCGAGAGTAGCACCAAGCGATGATGGAGAAAGGACCGAAGAAGCCAATCAGGTGCAGAAAGATTCCATAAGGGACGTAATGGAGAAGGTCACTGTCCAGGGCATCATCCCAGCAGATGGTGTTGTTCCCAGAGGTGGCCGTCCTTGCAAAGCGGAAGATGGGGCTGGTCAGGGCAAAGATGACTGCCCAGACTAGGATGCAGATAGCCCGCACAGTTTTCTTTGTCTCCATGGTGATGGTCCTCATAGGATGACAGATACCAAGGTAACGGTGAAAGCTGATACAGGTGAGGAAAAAGATACTGCAGTACAAGTTAAAATAGAAGAGAAACCTGACTAGTCGGCACATGAAGTCACCAAATATCCACTGGTCCCTCTTGATGTAGCTGGCAATGAGGAAAGGGAGAGACAGTCCATACATGAAGTCTGTCAGGGCCAGGTTGAACATGTAGATGAGGGAGGAATTCCACTGTTTGGTTCGGCGGAGGGAGCGATATAGGATGATGGAGTTCAGGCCGAGGCTGAGGATGAAGGTGAAGGAGTAGCACATGGGTAAAAAGATGTATTTGTAGGACTCATTAATGTGACAGGAGGCGTGGGTGCTAGTCACATTTCTGGACATGCTGGAGGACCTGAGGTTTCCATCTGCATTCACCATTGTCTTTCAGGTCTTTAGGGCAGCTGTCTCATTTGCACACCATGGCACAGGTGGAGACGGTGGCACAACTGAACTCTACAATGGAAGAGGAAAGGTAAGAAAGGTATTATCGAAAAAGAAGCTTTGCTGGCTGAATTTAGAATTGTAGAGCAAGAAGAAAACATAGGAGCCTTTCATTTTACGAAGAGCCAAACTTTTGCCTTCCCTTACTGACACATCACACACTTCAATCACCTTCACCATGCATCCATAGAACACCCTAGTGTCCCATCATAGGCTATTACCTTGCAAATCCACAAGTCCCGGTGTTCTGTCACAGGATATACATTGTAAACCATACCAGTGTTCTGTCATAGGATATGTACAGCACATCTATAGAGCTCCCCAATAACTCATCATAACATATACAATATACATCCATAGAACCACCTCAGTGTCCCATCACAGGATATACGATATACATCCATAGAACCATCTCAGAATATATACTGTACATCCATAGTGCTTCCCAGTGTCCCATCATAGAATATACAATATACATCCAAAGAACCATCTCAGTGTCCCCTCACAGGATATACACTGTACATCCATCGAGATCCTCAGTGTCCTCTCACAGAATATACCGTATGTCCATGGAACACTCCAGCCTTCTGTCACAGGATATCTACCGTACATCTAAAGAACACTTCAGTGTCTCATCAGAGCACACACACTGGATATCCATAGACCCCCCCCCCCCCCCCCGTAATTCTAAACACTTGAACGCAGAATTTGAGTTGCATACACATGGTATAGAATAGTGCAGTTATGTGTGTAACTTAATTCTTAAATTAGCTGCCAATTGGCATTAACAACCAATAATTGGCTATAAGTGGTGTTAGTGTTAATTGGCAGTAATTTGTAGTTATGTCCGTAACTGCCCTTGGTTGGTATTCTACAAATTGAGCACGCAAAATCCATAGTGTGCCACTGCAAGGGGGTGTGGACCTGGGAAGGACACAGTCGGGTCAGAGGTGTGCCTAGCACCAAGGAGGTTTAATAAGACAGGAGGCGGCATGAACCTATCTGGTCCACTATGTGGGCTGAAGCTTTGCCACCATATTGAATGACCCAAAACATTCGCAGACGCTATTGAAAACAATAGCAAACTTGTGAGATTTATATTGTTTCACTAAACTTGCTTGGTTTTGCATTCTTTCTGTTAGGAGGGGAGTTGGGGAGTTTTTGAGGGGGTTTGTTTTGGGTTGTGAAAAGGGTCCACTGCTCCCAGCAAGCTGGAGCTGTCCACCAGCCGTTTTCCAGATCTCACCACAATTGCAGACAGTGTCTAGGTCAAACAATTTTTATTATGAAGCCAGTAACAGCTGTCACAAACTTCAGTACATAGGTTATCCCCAAACAAACAGGTTCCAACCACATAGGTTTCCAGTAAAGCAGGTAAATAAAGCAGGCTTCCAAATAAGTCTGGCTTCCAATAAAGCAGGTAAATGAAGCAGGCTTCCAAATACATCAGGTTTTCAATAAAGCAGGTAAATAAGGCAGGTTTCCAAATACATCAGGCTTTCCATAAAGCAGGTTTCTCTCACCTCCAACACTCTTCCAAACACTCAGGAGCTGGCCATCCCTGCCTTCGAACTCTCCCACTCCATAGAGGCTTTTCCCCCCTTCTGGGATTCCTCCCCCTCCCCCCCCCCCCGATCTACCCTTCCTTCCATATAATCCATCCAATCATCTTCTTCCCTCTCCATGGGCCCCTCTCTATTCCAGCTGGGCCGCATGGTATATTGATTGCGTATCCAGGGGAACTGAGCTTCTTCCCTCCGCCTCTCCCTAGTGGGGGACGAAATTATAGGCTCAGCTTTGCTATCCCCCTGGCTCCCTCTGCTGGAGCTGGGAATCCATTCCCTTGTTTCCAGATTACTCTCTGCCTCCCTCCTTGCAATGGCTTCTGGTACTTGTATTTCAGGGTCTAAATGCTTCATCCTAGCCACCCTGACAGTAGCCTTGTCACAGGGTACACCAATATGGCGACTGTGCAGGCGGAGACAGCTTCAATTTTTTGATGTCGTGCCATCTCCCGTCTTATTAAACCTCCTTGCCTAGCACTTATGTGCAAGGGTTCTAGAATACTATAAATTAGGTGCCTGACAGCAGTTGGGTGTGAACATCTACAGTAGCCATTGAGCCAGCGCAAGTGCTCACTCTTAAAGTTAGGCACGTAACTGCAGAATTAAACTAGTATTTTATAACAGCAAATCATCCCAGTGCCTCAGTTTAGGCGACCTATACAGAATTACTCCCCCCCCCCTACATCTATAGAAGATCCCAATGTCCCCCCCAGATCAGAGACTGCAATCTTCCTAGCAATGTAGTAAGAATATCACATTTGTTTCGTTCTGAAAAGCATTCACACTGGAGACAGGGGAATACCTAAATGTAGATTACCTTGAGATACTACTGAAAAAGCTATGAGCTAAATCTAAATAAATAAGTGAAATGAATTAAATTGTGCTCCATAAAGCCATCTGTTTGTGCAATTCCTCCCTCCCTCCCTTTCCAGGGGACTTGCACTCAGCATTTCCACAGCCCAGAAGTTAATGTTTTCTTCCCTGCTTCCCTAAGGCTGCTGCTGATTCAGCCGTTCCAGCTCGTTAAAGCTTGTTCAATGAGTAACGGACACTTTTCAGACAGCAAGCGTTTGCTTCTCACTTTCAAGAAGCAAAATGTTTACGGGCAGGCCCCCCTCTGCAACTACCTGCATCTCCCCGGACATCCATTAAACCTCCTTCAGCACCCCCATGATCTCCTATACATCTCCCTTCAATGGTGGAAGAAACCGTTGCATAAAGACATTTACGGGGAGAATTTTATAACTGTGCACCTACACACATACTATATATATATGGGGGGGGGAGTTTATAAAAGGTACCCAAAGTTAGGTACTGGGAAGATGCATGCTAAACTAGTAATCAATGCACAGAACATCCTTTGCAAAATACTAGCTTAGTCTAGATCTCGTCCATAACTTTGGGTGAGACACTTACGCCCACTGAAACCCGGTATAAATACCGCTGTGCTACTAACGGCAGTTGGGCGTGTAAATAAGTACATAAGTACATAAGTACATAAGTAGTGCCATACTGGGAAAGACCAAAGGTCCATCTAGCCCAGCATCCTGTCACCGACAGTGGCCAATCCAGGTCAAGGGCACCTGGCACGCTCCCCAAACGTAAAAACATTCCAGACAAGTTATACCTAAAAATGCGGAATTTTTCCAAGTCCATTTAATAGCGGTCTATGGACTTGTCCTTTAGGAATCTATCTAACCCCTTTTTAAACTCCGTCAAGCTAACCGCCCGTACCACGTTCTCCGGCAATGAATTCCAGAGTCTAATTACACGTTGGGTGAAGAAAAATTTTCTCGGTTTCGTTTTAAATTTACCACACTGTAGCTTCAACTCATGCCCTCTAGTCCTAGTATTTTTGGATAGCGTGAACAGTCGCTTCACATCCACCCGATCCATTCCACTCATTATTTTATACACTTCTATCATATCTCCCCTCAGCCGTCTCTTCTCCAAGCTGAAAAGCCCTAGCCTTCTCAGCCTCTCTTCATAGGAAAGTCGTCCCATCCCCACTATCATTTTCGTCGCCCTTCGCTGTACCTTTTCCAATTCTACTATATCTTTTTTGAGATACGGAGACCAGTACTGAACACAATACTCCAGGTGCGGTCGCACCATGGAGCGATACAACGGCATTATAACATCCGCACACCTGGACTCCATACCCTTCCTAATAACACCCAACATTCTATTCGCTTTCCTAGCCGCAGCAGCACACTGAGCAGAAGGTTTCAGCGTATCATCGACGACGACACCCAGATCCCTTTCTTGATCCGTAACTCCTAACGTGGAACCTTGCAAGACGTAGCTATAATTCGGGTTCCTCTTACCCACATGCATCACTTTGCACTTGTCAACATTGAACTTCATCTGCCACTTGCACGCCCATTCTCCCAGTCTCGCAAGGTCCTCCTGTAATCGTTCACATTCCTCCTGCGACTTGACGACCCTGAATAATTTTGTGTCATCGGCGAATTTAATTACCTCACTAGTTATTCCCATCTCTAGGTCATTTATAAATACATTAAAAAGCAACGGACCCAGCACAGACCCCTGCGGGACCCCACTAACTACCCTCCTCCACTGAGAATACTGGCCACGCAATCCTACTCTCTGCTTCCTATCTTTCAACCAATAACCCCATTCTAGTTTTTGTGAATGCCCCTGACTTGCTCGTTCCTCTCGGCCACGCCCCCCTATTGAGTTGTGCGCAACAAAATTTAGGCGTGATTTTATAGAACAGGGGGCAGGGCAGATCCGCAAAGAAACCCAAATGAGTGCCGAGTAATACCATGTATTGACTGTTAACGGCTCAATAACCAACTAGTTTGCGTATGGATCTGGGATCTGCATCCAACTTTTCACACCCTTTATAGAGTCCGGGGGATTGTGTATAATCTATATGGGAAACAGGACATGCTTTCCTTTGTAGAATACTGGTGTACCCGTCTATATATGCGTGTAAATGCTTAGCTGCAAGCACCTACCAGCCAAATGCTGACTCCGCCCCAGAACACCCTCTCCCAATAGCCAGTTTTCATTTTGGCGTTAACCGGTTATTTTTCACTTAAGTGCCGCTGAAAATGACCAGTTAGTTCCAAACAGGTGATTGAACCAGCCAGGAGCTGTTTCTGGCCAATTAAATTGCTTCAAATATTGACCCCTTAATATGTTCGCAGATACAGCCTTTATCCTCCAAATATCCTGCACAATGGATTCCCCCCTTCCTCTACTAACCCAACAAGAAGAATGCAGAAGAGATGTCATACGTGAACTGACGAGATTTTCTACGAATCCTTTCTTGAGACGTGGCCCATCCTCAGGGCTATCGGTCCCCTGACTTTCTTTGGATAAGGAATGGCTTCATTAGATGAGTAGCTATGTATTTGCAAACGTATTTTGTTTTAGCAAACTTGGTGGGCCGGAGAGTCTTTATCTACCGCCGTAGACTCTTTGAAAAGCAACTTCAGAGGGATCATGCCAGGAAACCCTCAACAGTGCTGGAATGCTTTCCTATAAAGTTAACGTTATTTAATGATGATCCATCTGTGTTGTTGTGTAATACAACTGTCTAAAAAACCTCTAATCCTCCCTCCCGTCATACTGCCTGTGCTCCTCCACTCCTATAAAGAAAAACCCGACAATTTCTTATACCATGCAACACGTGAGATTTAACAGGGTGATACCACTGAAGTCTTTGGAGGTGTCTCATTTGATTATGTGGATAGCTCATCTTCTCAGGGTATCACTTCAGTAAGGACAACGTAACCCTTCCCTGCTGAACTTAGCCCTAGAGCTTCCATTCTTCCAGTAGGTCGTTTTCTACAGAGATCTCAGTTCCCGTTCTACCTCTTACCTGTGTTATTGCCTCCAGCTCTTTCTTTTCTGCAACACAAAATTGTTCCTTTCTCTCTTCTGAGCAGTTAAGCTTCATGTGATGGTGCAGTTAAAGGTTGTGTCACAGCATCTCTGCTCAACTTTAGTCCAATTTCAAGTGGCCAAGTCACGTCACACATTTAACTTTCAGATATGGGGTTATTGAAATGTCCCCATTCAAAAAAACCTTTGCATAAGTTGAATCCAGATGCAAATCTTTACATGACAACACTTCTCTCCTTTTTCTAAAGTGGCTTGAGAGACCATCGATGATGATTAGATGTCCAGGCGAAACATGGCAGGATAGGTAATATGTGCTTTGGTCAAAAGTCTCCTTTTCCCTCCGAACCAAACAAAAATTTGAACTTCCTTAGCTGTAGGCAAGGAACTGGGGGAGCCAGATGGAGTCATTGGTTGACAATGTCCTTTCTGAACAAGCAAATAAATCCTAAAACAAACTGCGCATTTCATACAAGTTTTACCTTAGGACAAGCCACCTGAGGTCAGGCAATGCTAGTTTTTTGGAGAACAGTCTGGCATTTACCAGGCAGTGGTTTTGTGGCTCTGAGGCATAGTCTCTTTAAAGAGCAGATTTTGTGGCTCTAGGGAACACCTTCCGTAGGCAGTAGGTCTCGTGGTTCTGCTGAATGTTCTCCTTGGGCAGCAGATCATGTGGTTCCGAGGGATGCTCTTTTGGGGCAGCAGGTGTCTTGGCTCTGAAGGATGGTCTTTTTGGGCAGCAGGTCTCGTGTTTTTGAGGGATGGTCTTTCTGGACAGCAGGTCTCGTGGCTCTGGTGAATGCTGTCCTTGGGCAGCAGGTCTCGTGGCTCTGAGGGCTGTTCTCATCCACTGTGCAGTTCACACATGCAGACAGTCACACTTTCGGGATCAGTGCTTACAGCTCCCTTGTCCTCATTTTCATACTTTCTGCTCACTGGCTGTTAGGCTCGGGCATTGGTCAATGAGATTAATCATTTCCTGAGTACCAGTACAAACAAACAGGTGTACTAACCAGAGACGTTTGAAAACTAGCAAAATTCATCCTATATCAGGACGTGCCGGTATAACTCGGTGGGTTAATGTATGAGGCGTTAAGGGTAGATATTATTGAACCACCATAAGTCTGTCTACATGGAAGGTCTATACTATCTCCCAACACAGTCAGTACCTCTTAATAACAGCACCTCCTGCAGGTGAAGGAGACACCCTATTGTGCCTTCAGCACTCCCTGCCACTGGAAAAAGAGTGGCCCCTGGATGGTGGATGAGACATTGAGATGCTATTAGTGCTTCTCTCAGGGATGGGGGGAGTGTCTCCAAATGGGTTCATTTTACGAGCCTAATTCCTAAGCCATATGATGATCTCAGTCTCTCAAATTTAGTTCTATTGTTCGCTTTAATACTTGCATCGTACCAAAGAGAAGTCCTTCCGCAGTTCATACTTAAGGTCAATGAGCTGATGGTGAAACAGACACCTTTGTTTGCTGTCAGTGTACACCGAGGAAATTATACCCTGCTCTGCTAGAGGGACTCCACTTCCTGGCCGCTCTCCATCTGTTTTCCCCTTGAATATTTGTTTTTGTCTTTCTCTTCCAGTAAACACATCGCAGAGGCAGTCAGGTGCGGGTCAACAAGTTCAGGAGTGCAGAGTCCAGCTGTGGCATGTGGAAAGAAAGTCCAGCTGCTGTCGGGTCTTCAAGGAGCTGGAGAGGTGAGGGGGTGCAATGGGCATGGTATAGGACCGAAAGGACCTAATTTATGGCGTCTTCTGTGAAATTATAGGGCATCTTTCTTGGTTATTATAAGAGGTTTTTTTCTGAATTTAAGGATGCCACCTTTAGTATTTTTGCATAAAGTTGCTAGTATGTTAGAGACACTCCCTGGTATTCTAGGGTGTTCTCAGTGGTGTTCTAGGATGCCTTACATAGTAGTTTAAGGTATTTCCAGTGCAGGCAGTCAAAGTATTCTTCAAGGTTTTATTACGAGCATTGCTTATATATGTAACCTTCTTAAGAGTGAGCCAATGGATCTCCAAGTTATCAGTTCTTTTGCAGGTCCAGCCCTCTTCTTTACCTTGACTGTAGATAGAAGAAAATTCTTTTTAAGGTCTCTTCATTCGCAATCCTGGGGCTTTGGTCCATCTTTCCTGGCTATCCATCTCCTTCTTCTTTGCAACCCTGAGACACAGAAATACCCAGGTTATTGAAGGCGGCAGCCATGTAACCGAGACAGCTTAGGGCTACCTAGATAAACAAGGGTGGCTGTGCAATTTAGGGAATCAGGACTTCTCGGACCCAACCAGAAAAGGCATTCTAGGCCATGGTACTCCTTACATACTTAGTCCCTTGGTACATACTCAGTCCAGTCTTCCAGGTCCATGAGTATGGCATCGTGTTCCACCTGTAGCTCATCCCTCTGCATCAACTCCTTCATTAATTCCACATTCAGACCTGTCTCCATGGATGAAGAAAGGGAAAATGTGAGGGGAGCAATCAAAAACTGGAGGAGGAGATGAGGAATGGGAGGGCAAAGAAAGAAAAGCGAAAGGAGATGGAGCAAAGTGTAGGACAGAGAAAGAGAGGGAGGCAGATGGTGTAACGGAATTACAAGTAGAGAAAGAAGAACAGAACGAGTGCTTACTTTACTTTAAAATCATTTGATGGCTCACCTCACCCTATACAGCTGAAGGCGAGATACAATAAAAGAAATAACTTTACGTAATATTAATTATTATTATTATTTGTTACATTTGTATCCCACATTTTCCCACCTATTTTCAGGCTCAATGTGGCTTACATAGGACCGTAGTGGCGTTCGCCAGTTCCGACAAGAACAAATACAAGGTGTTAACGTAGTAGAATAGGTTCATGTAAGATACGTAAATTAGGGAACTTAGGGAGGAAGAGGGGAGTTGGGGTGCGTCCAATAACCTTCAACTATACGTATTTAAAAATGCCCATTGAAAAAACACGTTTTCAATTTTTCTTGAAGATCCCATAACAACGCAATTGCCATTATTCTAAATGAACTGAATTCCATAATTTAGACCCTACACAGCTAAATGCTTCTACATCACTTATCTTCACCTTAACTGTTGAGATATTTTCAGCAGTTCTGAATCGTGTGTGATTAGACCCTGCAGTGCTATAACATTTTAAAATCTCTGAAGTGAAATAATTGATTGTCGAAAGATGTAATGTTCAGTGTCCACTAGCATTGGGCACTTGGAGACACATGTGAAGGAACTCATGTTCTCCATGTAAAGGACCATGACCTGTCCTTCACACAGGAAAAAAGGTGAAGGTGCAGGCAAGCCCATTGGGCTGTCAGGAATTCCCAAGGCCAGCCAGCAATTGATGGAAGATGCCCAGTATTATGTTGGTGTGTCTGAGTCAATCACAAACAGAATGGATTGAGAGATGCTTGCTGGCTTATGCTGCCCTCTATTGGTAACTGATCAGAGCTTCACCTGCTAGGCATGTGAACATGACTCAACAACCAAGTTGTAAGTGATACCTGTCTACTGGACTAAATAATGTATGTTTGACAAGTTTTGCAATGTCTCTCTTCATCAGGCTAGCTCTTGAAAGCTTGACAAACATATGATGTTAGTCCAATATAAAAGTGTCACCTACAACTTAGCTGTTGACCCTAATTTCTACATATCTAAGTACATTAACACAGCAATCACAATTACCTACTAGGCAGAAATCTGATTGCTGGATGGGGATTTGTTTATAAGTCTTAAGCCATTTGGGGAATCTCTGTCCTCCCCTCCTCTCTCAGTGACTCTGTGCCTCCTTCTCCCTTTCCTAAGTTGCCCTGGTATCAAATATCCTTTCCTCACGTTGGATGTCTTGACTGATCCCATCTCTAAGAAACTGGAGCTGCTGGAGAGACTTCCTCTGAAGATCTGTAAACTCTAGCCTGCATTTTGCATCCTCTCTGTCCTTCAGACATTCCACCTGTGAGAAAGGGAAGGGAGAGGTGAGAGACCAAAGGTAGATAGAGAGAAGAGCATGGAGCTCACCCATGGTTTATCACAAAAAGGGGGGGGGGGCTCACCTTCTCTTCTCTGGATGTTTGAGAATGTTTGGAAGTTTTTTGGGCTGTCATGGTGGGATATGGAGATGTACTTGGTAGCTGCTCAGTGGATGGTACAGAAGTCTTAAGAGGTGAGTTCTGAGTAAAATCAGATGGGGAAGAAAAGATTGCAGACAGTTAAGGACATAAATGTCTATCTATTTAAGGCCCTTCATACTAGACTACTAGATTATCTGTCCAAATTAACAATTCCGTATGCCCTCCCTTCTACTTCATTCGATTAATGACCACAGACTTGTTCTACCAAACCCATCTCAAGCCTACTGGGAATCAACATGGAAAAGTACCTTTTTCTTTACGGCCCCATTCCTTTGAAACAGTCTGCCTCGGAATTTGAGCCAAATCATCTTTGACAAATTTTAAATCAAGCCTTATGTAATGAGACTTTTAACTGACTCAGGGTCTACCCTGCCTGAATCACCGTTGTGATGCCATTATTCATTGCCTAGATATGTTCTTACTTTTTGTACGTACATCACCTTGTAAAAAAGGTGATTCAACAAGTCTAAATAAACCGTAAAGGTGAGACCTGATGACAAAGATTGTCTCCCATTGTTACCCAATTACTAACTCTGGGATGACCTCTTTTCTTTTCTCCCTTCCCACCTGTTTACCTGATTTGTTGGTTCTTTGCTGGCAGACCTCTCCTCACTGTCACTCTCTATATCACTGCCACTGTCATTGATGAAACACAACTGGAGATTCCTACAGTTGTCGACTCTAAAAGAAAGAGGCCAAAGATTCCCTTGATTATACCGCAGAGGAGAGAAACCAAACTCTTTCCATTATTAGATTCCTTCAAACCTTTCCCAGTATTACCCCCTTGAGAGAGGACTCTGCTAAGACACCGTGCTAAGTCAGAGCAATGGTCCATCAAACCCAACATCTTGACTCTAACAGTATTTTTCTGACAGCTCCAAACTGAATTTGAAACACAAAGGAGACAATTAAGGAAGGGAAGAAGGAAGGGAATTTTGGATTTAGTTCACGTCTTTTTCAGTAGTAGCTCAAGTGAGTTACATTCAGGTACACTAGATATTTCTCTCTGGAGGGCTCACAGTCTAAGTTTGTATCTGAGGCAACGGTGGGTTAAGGTTAGTACATTCTGGTAGACAACTTTAAGTTGCAGATCTCCTGTAAAAAAATTATAAGTAGTTTGGTGGTAGACTTTATGGCTGCCGCATTTAACTCATTCTTCTGTGAAGAGATGTTTGCAGTCTGGGCAAACCAAAGACATGTATTGCTCACAGTAGCAGCTGCTCTACTCAGCAGTAAAATTATAGTGGCTGACAGTCTACTGATATAAAAAAATATATATTCCTCAAAATAAAGGAGCTTTTGAAGACCAATCTATAAATAATTAGGATCTTCAACATTACTCTTGGACCCGGAAGGCCTATAGTGCAGGAACCTGAGCCCAGGCCTCCTAGTGTGGGTCCCTGCACCTCTCTCTCACCAGTGCTTCATAGTTCCACAACCTACCGAGATGTAAGAAATGTAATCCTCCTGCTCATTTCTGTGTCTTCTCCAAGTTCCTCAGACAGGACACGAGGCCGAATCGCTGGGTCCCATTCTGCATCCGACACCTGTGTCATCAGAGATGGGTAAAGGGTCCAAAATTCAGAATGTGTGACAAAATACACTCCCATGAGATAACCATGAGAGAAGATTAACTGTTTCCTCTGTTTCAGTAGGCCGTAAGGTTACTACCAGGCATAGATCTATCACAGGTAGGGGCCTGGAATTATGGAATAAACTACCTAAAGAAATCAGAAACATTAGTTGCTACCTCGCTTTTAGGAAGGCAATTAAAACTGACTTATTTTCCAAATTTTTTTTTTTTTGAGGCTGGAGGAGGCTCTTTTGGTTAATTTTAATGTATTTGATTGCAATTCAATGGGCCTGTCCATTCTTTCATTTGTATTGTGATCCGCCTTGAGCCTTTTAGGATAAGCAGAATAAAAATGCTTAGATTAGAAATTGAAGGACATGCAGCCTGCTGGTGAGCTTTGGGGCTCGCTCCCAAATTTTTGCCCTGGACCCCAGCGTGTTTAACAATGACCTTGGTTAGTTCAATAAAGAGGAACCACCTTCTATATTTTTTCAGTTGATTCTTATTTCTCGTCACGGCAGCCTCGCTATTTTAAAGTGGGGTCCAAGAAAGCAGTAGAGATCAGCATCGCATCAAGCATTTTTCCTTTCTGGATTTAAGAGCTCCCCTAACCTCCCCCCCCCCCATCACATCCTCTCCCACCCCAGCCTTCCTTCTCTCCCCTGTGAATGTATCTGAGCTCCACTCACCGCATTCTCCCTGGAGCTGACACTCAGCAGACGGTGCTGCATTTCTTTCTGGAGCTCCCTCTCTTGAGTCTGGGTGATGTGGGTCTCCAGCGCCCCCCAGTCCAAGGCAGGCAGCCCCAGGGCCTCCATGCCGAGGTGTCTGGAGTTTTCACAGACCTGAGGTAGGACTCAACTTTTGCCCTTCTCCCTTCATTTCAATTCAGGGCAAGCTCCGGATGGCACAGGAACTGTCCTAGGACATTAAAACAGCAATGATAAAGAAAATCCTTTCCAAAAGATTCCCTCTACTAACTCCCCCCGACTCTGTTTTGGACACTCATGGCTCCTCTTTCCGGTTGCACTTTCAGGCCTAGGTAGATCACAGAGACTCTCTTTTTGCATATGACAACTTATTTCCGAGATAGATATCTATGTCCAATTTTGTCATTCTCAGAAGCGTGTATAGTCCTTGCTGTAGCAATGCAGCGTGTGTACAGTGTCTCTCGGAGAGACGCCCTGTTGCTATGTACATACACCTTAACTCCGAGCCTCCACAGCGCCTGCATTCACACTCCACTATCCATCTGTCCTTCCTGGCATGAGATGCCCAGTCCCATTTCTACACAATGCCTGCCCTTTGTGCTTTCCTCCACCCTCTCCTATCTCTCTAAGTCTTTTCAGGCCCTCTCACACTTTCTGAAGTTGTCTCTCTCTCTCTCTCTGTTATGGCTGTGTAATTCCTCCCCATCGTCCAGCTTTCATTCAGGCTTTTTCTGTCTAGACCTGTTTGCCACTTTACCCCCTGGTCTTTTAGTCTCTGTTACTTTTGGTTGGTAAATTCCTGGGTGAGGCTCTTCTCTGGAGCAGACACTGTGCTTCCCCTCCAGGGTCTCTGGGCAGGTTAGGGCTCGTCTCCCAGCTGTCAGGAAGAAAGAAGGTGCCATGGGCTCAGAGGGAGAGACATTTGGGCTCTTATTCAAAAAGGACTTTTGTTTTCCATTCTGTACTTGTAGGAAAATAAATCTTTACTGAATAAGGCCCTTAGCGAGCTCCTGAGACCTACATTAAGAGACATGTAGTTACTGAGACACACTCACTCTAAGATATGCACACTCCTCCTGCTTTTCAGGCTGCTGAGACACTCACCCTAGGAGAGATCCTCAGAGACAGCAGCCCAGAACATTCTGCTTCTGGCAGATGAGATGCCTTCTGTCCTCTCTTTGATGAATAGGGTGATCATGGAAGTAATTTAATCTCAGGAAAAGGCTATTGGAAACCTTTTCAGAGCCCGTTAACCTATCCGACCAGGACTGGCTCCACTTACACTAATTAACTGGAAAACAGCCCTGCTTACACAGCATCCTCCCCCCTCCCCCCCCCCAAAGCTATAGCTTCTGATATATACTACATCTTATCACTTAACAGACTAGACCAGTTGATTGCCATGCATCTCCAGAACATGGACGACCAGCTGAAGACCATCATTCACCAGTGGAGACTCCTTTACTTGGAGTTTTCTATGCCCCCCCAAATAACCAACGCCTGTGTAAGTTGTGCCCAGACACGGGGCAAGAGAATATCATCTCACGATGCTCTATATCTCCCCCAGTGGAGGTCTCTATGTGACAAGGTGGAATGAGAGAATATCATCCCAAGGTGCATTGACCTTCCCCCTCCCTCCAGTGGAACTGTCACTGGAATGGACACAGGATGATGGATATCCATGGACCTCTCCCAGTGGAAGACTCTATGTGACAGGGGACATGGAATGAAAGAATATCAGCCCATAGTGCACTGCACCCCCCCCCCCCCCACCAGTCATAGGAGTCAGCTGTTTGTGTGCCGTGGGTGCTTGAGTGCCCCCCCCAGTATTGAACAAACTACTTGACTGTGTCCAGGGAAAGGTTATTTCCTTTGGAAAAGTTGGCTCCTATGCCCCCAGTGGAAGCGTTACTGAAATGGACAAAGGATGAGGGATATCCCTTGACCTCCCCCAGTGGAAGTTTATCTGTGACAGAGACTATTACTACTACTATTTAGCATTTCTATAGCGCTACAAAGCGTACGCAGCGCTGCACAAACATAGAAGAAAGACAGTCCCTGCTCAAAGAGCTTATAATCTAGTAGACAAAAAATAAAGCAAACAAATCAAGTAATGTGTAGAGGAAAGGGACATGGAATGAGAGAATATCATCCCATGGTGCACACCCCCCCCCCCCCCCCGGCGGAAGTGTCACTGAAAGGGACACAGGATGAGGGATATCCTTGTACCTGTCCCAATGGAAGTCTCTCTTTAGGGGACCTTGTGGGATGTGGAGAAACTCACTGTGGGGCCTCATTTGCGTAAGTCAGTAGGGGCTGAAAGGCAGGGACATGTGTGCAAAATACAGTCCCTCAATGGTAGGGCTGGCCCTGAAAGGGACACAAGGCGAAGGGGATATCAGTTCGAAGAGCAACAGACAGCATAAGAGAATAAGCGAGACCAGAGATGGCGCATGTGAAAGCAGGAGCTCTCTCCTCTCTCACTTTCAGCTGGCAGCTTTGGTTGCATTACCCAGCCTTGAGAGGAAGGGAAGGGCAGCATATAGAAAGTTTACCTTGGGCAGGAGGAACAGGAGGCTGTCACCCACTCCCCTCCCTTAAGGTCTGGCCAGGCTGGGGCTGGAGGGGGGATCCAGTCTGTGTGCCCTTTTTTAGTTAGGGCTGGAAGTCTTCACAGCACCCCTTCTGCCTGTCTTGCACTGGTTTTGCACAGAGGTATTACGTTTCAGGGCTGGCCTTACCTGTCTGCCAGGGTACAGAGGAGAGAAGGGGCTCCTCCTACCCCCCTCCCCCCCACAGGAGCTGAGGCAGGGCAGAGAGAAGGGCTGGAAAGAAAAGGAAAGGGGAGGAGACGAAGGGATTATGCTCCCTACATGCCTGTATGGTAGGCACTATGACAAAGGGATCTCTTCTTTTTCCCTGCAACACAAGAACAAGGGGCAATGGTGGTGGTGGTGGGGGGGGGGGGGGGGGGGGTGCTGGTGGTTCCACTTTATCCAAGGAAATACAGGCAAAATTTAGAACCTTCATCTTCAGTCACAAACCAGACTGTTTGTCACCTGCTCTTTTCCACCACTCTGTCCCTTGACGTCTTTTCAATTTAAATTCTCTTTGTTTTCTAGTGAATGTACTACTGTAAGTGAATGACAGTTCTGGAAAAGTGAAAGTCTGTTTATCCACAGAACAGGTACAGCACGGGCAGCGTGCCCGCTTCCCTCAACTACACACTAGGGCTCTGCCAGCTGGATCCAGATTTGCCCAACAGGGTTGATCCAGTCCTGGGTTTACCCTATTGCATTCTCTACATAGTAACATAGTAGATCCGCCCTTTCTGCCTCGCCTCACCTCAAGCGTGGAACAAACTCCCTGAGCCCATACGCCAAGCCCCCTCCCTGCCCATCTTCAAATCACTGCTCAAAGCCCACCTCTTCAATGTCGCCTTTGGCACCTAACCACCACACCTATACTCAGAAATCTTGACTACACCAACTTGACATTTTGTCCTTTAGATTGTAAGCTCATCTGAGCAGGGACCGTCCTTCTTTGTTAAATTGTACAGCGCTGCGTAACCCTAGTAGCGCTCTAGAAATGTTAAGTAGTAGTAGTAGCAGTAGTAGATGACGGCAGAAAAAGACCTGCACAGTCCATCCAGTCTGCCCAACAAGATAAACTCATATGTGTATACCTTACCTTGATTTGTACCTGTCTTTTTCAGGGCACTGACCGTATAAGTCTGCCCAGCACTAGCCCCTCCTCCAAACCACCAGCCCCGCCTCCCACCACCGGCTCTGGCACAGACCGTATAAGTCTGCCCTCGCCTCCCAACCACCAACCCCTCTTCCCCCCACCGATTTTCCTTATGATGTTGGGACTAAACAATTAATCCTCCACTCCCTCAGGTACAAAGCAAAATCCTTGCATGCGATGGGGTAAACTTATCACTGGATCAACTCTGCTGGGCAAATCTGGATCCAGTTGGCAACCTTAACGCACACCTCTTTGGGTCGGCGAAAACTTGCAAGGAGGGTCACTACCCCCCCCCCCCCCACACACACACACCTTCCCACGTACATGAACTAAGGAATTCTATGAATTGCGCCTAAAGTTAGTCGCAAGGAAGCGTGTTCTAATGCAAGCACTGTTTGAAGCTGAGCGGGAGTTCCTCCACCTACAGTCCTGCTAGTGGGTGGTGCTGTTTCACTAACACATTTTCAATAGTGAGGGACAAGCAAGCTCTGCAGGACTCCAGGGAACCTACCTGTCCTTAGCAATTGAAAACACAATATTGAAGCACCGCCCCCTACTGGTAGCAATGCAGTTGGAGGACTCCCGCTCAGCTTACTACTACTACTACTAATCATTTCAAAAGCGCTACTAGACGTAGGCAGCGCTGTACACTTGAACATAAAGAGCCAGTCCCTGCTCGACAGAGCTTACAATCTAATTAGGACAGACAAACAGGACAAACAAGAGATAAGGAAATATTAAAGTGAGGATGATAAAATAAGGGTTCTGAACAAGTGAATAAGGGTTAGGAGTTAAAAGCAGCATCAAAAAGTGGGCTTTAGCTTAGATTTGAAGATGGCCAGAGATGGAGCTTGACGGACAGGCTCAGGAAGTCTATTCCAGGCATATGGTGCAGCAAGATAAAAGGAACGGAGTCTGGATTTAGCAGTGGAGGAGAAGGGTGCAGATAAGAGAGATTTACCCAGTGAACGGCGTTCCCGGGGAGGAATGTAGGGAGAGATGAGAGTGGAGAGGTACTGAGGAGCTGCAGAGTGAATGCACTTATAGGTCAATAAGAGGAGTTTGAACTGTATGCGGAAATGGATAGGAAGCCAATAAAGTGACTTGAGGAGAGGGCTAATATGAGCATAATGACACTGGCGGAATATTAGTTGTGCAGCAGAATTTTGAACAGATTGAAGAGGAGAGAGATGGCTAAGTGGGAGACCTGTGAGAAGCAAGTTGCAATAGTCTAAGCGAGAGGTGATAAGAGTGTGGATGAGGGTTCTGGTAGTGTGATCAGAAAGGAAAGGGTGAATTTTGCTGATAGTATAGATAAAGAAGCTACAGGTTTTAGCAGTCTGTTGAATATGTGCAGAGAAGGAGAGGGAGGAGTTGAAGATGACCCTAAGGTTATGAGCTGATGGGACAGGAAGGATGAGAGTGTTATCCACAGAAATAGAGAATGGGGGAAGAGGAAAGGTTGGTTTAGGGGGAAAGATAAGAAGCTCAGTCTTGGTCATGTTTATTTTCAGATGGCGCTGAGACATCCAGGCAGCAATGTCAGACAGGCAGGCTGATACTTTGGCCTGGATTCCTGCTGAGATTTCTGGTGTGGAGAGGTAGATCTGGGAGTCATCAGCATAAAGATGATACTGAAAACCAGTGTTGCCAGGTGGGCGGTTTTACCGCCCAATTGGGCGGTTTTCCGCGACCCGCCGCGGGAAATTTTTGCCCGCGGCGGGTTGCGGTTTTTTGGGCTGGTTTTTGTGCTTCGGGCGGTTTTTTAGGTGGCTTTTTCGGCCGCGGTGGGCGGGGTTAGTGACGTGGGAGGCGGGGTTAGTGACGTGGGAGGCGGGGTTAGTGACGTGGGAGGCGGAGTTAGTGACGGGGAAGGCGGGGCCGATGACGGCGGGGGCGGGGTTGATGACGGCGGGGGCGGGGGTGATGACGCGGGGGCGGGGGTGTCAGGGGCGGGGTTTGAGTTTGGGCGGTTTTTGGGCTGGATTTTGGGCTCCTTTAGGCTGGAAAAATATTTTCCACCTGGCAACCCTGCTGAAAACCATGGGATGAGATCAGAGTACCGAGGGAAGAAGTATAGATGGAGAAGAGAAGAGGTCCCAGGACAGATCCCTGAGGCACACCAACTGACAGTGGGATAGAAGTAGAAGAGGATCCACTAGAGTATACACTAAAGGTACGCTGGGAGAGATAAGAAGAAGTACTACTAGAACTGGAAATATGTCTGTTATACTTGGTCAAAACTGGTTTCAGTTGATTTATCATCCAAAGATGAAAAAAAAAACCCAGCAAGATTTTACATTTCCAATTTGTAAATTCAATTCCAATGCACTATTACAATGAAGGACCAAAGTTACTAAATCCCGTGACAATGAAAAAGGTCTGAAAAACAGCACAGAGAGGGTCGATGTGGAGCGTCTGTTTACGCTTTCCAAAAATACTAGGAAAAGGGGGCATGCGATGAAGCTGCAGTGTGGTAAATTTAAAATGAATCAGAGGAAATTTTTATTCACTCAACGCGTAGTTATTTTTTTTGTTACATTTGTACCCCGCGCTTTCCCACTCATGGCAGGCTCAATGCGGCTTACATGGGGCAATGGAGGGTTAAGTGACTTGCCTAGAGTCACAAGGAGCTGCCTGTGCCTGAAGTGGGAATTGACTCAGTTCCTCAGTTCCCCAGGACCAAAGTCCACCACCCTAACCACTAGGCCACTCCTCCACTTAAACTCTGGAATTCGCTGCCGGAAAAGGTGGTTAAGGCGGTTAACTTAGCGGACTTCAAAAAAGGGTTGGACTGCTTCCTGGAGGAAAAGGCCATAGAATGTTATTGAATGGACGAGGGAATAATACAGTATTTCTAGGATGGGTGGGACAAATTACTTGTTCTTTTGGCTGCTGTCGGTGACAGGGTGTTGGGCTCGATGGACCCTTTGGTCTATCCCAGCATGGCGATGCTTATGTACTTATGTACTTCAATGCACAGAGCACAATCCAAAACACAAAAAGTAGCGAGAGCCTCCAAAACGGGACAGGTCTTTTTATTTCATAGCGTAGATCCGTCAATCACACAATCTTGTACATCAATGACCCGACACGGGCCTTGTTTCGGCTCACAGTGCCTGCTTCAGGGGTCACTTGGCATCAACAATACAATGTAAACATGCCCAGCATATCAGCTGAAGGCAAACATAGGAACCTTGTCTGAATGCTGTGTAAAGATCCTAATGTGATGTAGCATCTGTAGTATAGCGACAGAGTGAAAAAGGTCTACTACATGCCTTGCTGTTTACGAGAAATCCAGATGACAGATTTCTCAACGTTCAAAATCGAATCATGTTTACACATCCGGGGGTCCTTTTACTAAGGTGTGCTGAAAAATGGCTTGCGGTAATGTAGGCACGGGTTCTTGGGTGCACGCCAATCCATTTACTCAGCTCGCTTGTAAAAAAAAAGCCCTTTTTAAAATTTTTGGCAAAAATGGATGTGCAACAAAATCAAAATTGCCGCGCGTCCTTTTTGGGTCTGAGACCTTACCACCAGCCATTGACCTAGCGGTAAAGTCTCACACGGTAACCGGTCGGTAATGACCTACGCGCGCCAAATGCCACTTGGCCCGCGTAGCTGATGTGCACCAGAAAATAAAAAAATATTTTTGGGGCGTGCGTAGTGGACGCGGCACCAAAAATGAAATTACCACAAGGGCCACAGGGTAGCCAGGTGGTAACTCCATTTTGGCGTGCATTGGGTGTGCGTAAACAATTATGCAGCTTAGCAAATGGGCCCCCCCCCCCCCCAGTCTGTCATGATTTGAAGTTTGTCATTAATTCCATGAGTAACATCATGATCATCTTTTAAGAAGATAAGTTGAATATCATCAGTGAAAAAGTAAAAATCAAATTTTCATCTAATAATTTTGCTAGAGGGGCCAAATATCAAATAAAAAAATGTAGGTGAGAGAAGTGATCTTTGCAGAACTAACTGATCCATGAAGAATATTAAACCCAAATGATGGATAAATACATACACTCCGCTGCACCTCGTGAGTCCTTCTCGAGCCTAACGCCTGGTCATTCTACTACTACTACTTAACATTTCTAGAGCGCTACTAGGGTTACGCAGCGCTGTACAAATTAACAATTAAGGACGGTCCCTGCTCGGAAGAGCTTACAATCTAAAGAACGAAATGTCAAGTTGGGGTAGATAAGTATTCCTGAGAAGAGGTGTAGTGATTAGGTGCCGAAGGCGACATTGAAGAGGTGGGCTTTGAGCATTGATTTGAAGATGGGTAGGGAGGGGGCACGGCGTATGGGCTCAGGGAGTTTGTTCCAAGCAAGGGGTGAGGCGAGACAGAAGGGGCGGAGCCTGGAGTTGGAGGTGGTGGAGAAGGGTACTGAAAGGAGGGATTTGTCTTGAGAGCGGAGGTTACGGGTAGGGACGTAAGGGGAGATGAGGGTAGAGAGGTACGGAGGGGCCGCAGGGGGCCATCATTCTTCATATAGACATTAAACAAACCAAACCAAACAAATCTCAACGGATATTTAATAATACTTTTTTTATTAATGCATAATGATTTTATTAATAGAGTAGAAGCATTCATAAAATATTTCTTTCAAATCAATTCAATCAATAAATCAAGATGTACTTCTTTGGGAATTTTTCAAAGCAAATCTCATAGGAAAAAGAATTAGCTTCTATTCCTGGAAAAGAGAACAAGTAACACTAGAATTAAAAGAATTAGAAAAACTAAATTCTGAACTAGAATCTCAATATAAAAAAAAAAAATCCCACTTCTGCGATAATGACAAAACTAAATTCAAACCAAATTGCAGTGTAACATAATTACCAGTAACAACTGGACATGAAATAAACAGGCCACTACATAAGAGATAATTAAGTCGGTAGACTTTTAGCCCTTTACCTTAAAGGGCATTGAAAAAGAGAACAAATTACCTCTATTACAAATAATAAATACTTTAACTAAACAATCAGGCTTGAAAAAATATTTTTAGACTTTTTTCATAATCTATTTCAATCAGAATGCATAAACAAGAATTCTGAAGCTGAAAACGTTTTAAAAGACTTACTTTACACAAAACTCTCTCCTACTGAATAAACTGATGTCATATCTGAAAAAGAAATGTTGACAATTATTAATTTGTGACTTGCCAATAAAGCTCCAGGCCCAGATGGCCTTACATTAGAATTCTACAAAGTTTTTAGGAAAACTTTGTCCCTCATTTTATTTACCCATATCATAATCCTAAATTTATGCTTCTAAAATTTATGCTCCTAAATGTATGCTCTTAAATTAGGAGCATAAATTTTAGTTGCATAAATTTAGGAGCTAACTTCTGATAAACCCTTATCCCAAACTCCTAAGTGGCTTAAAATTGAAACAGATTTGCTCCATCTGATCCCTTTAAATCTCCTTTTAACAATTAATTTACCTAACAAATTATCAGATAGTGAAATCATAAAAATAACATATGCATCTAGCTTCTCCTACATATGCACGCAAATCTGGAATGAATTACCAAAACCCATAAAAATAACCCACGACACAGTGAACTTCCGTAAACTATTGAAAACCTATTTATTTAAGAAAGCTTACAATAACAACTCATCCTAAATGCCAACTAACAAAACGCACCTAGACAAAATATATTCTTTATGTCTTAACTGTTTATGCTAAATTACCCTGATTTATAGTTTAATATTCCTAATTGTTCAAGTTAATCTGAATTAGGGGCTGGTGGTTGGGAGGCGGGGATAGTGCTGGGCAGACTTATACGGTCTGTGCCAGAGCCGGTGGTGGGCAGCGGGACTGGTGGTTGGGAGGCGGGGATAGTGCTGGACAGACTTGTACGGTCTGTGCCAGAGCCGGTGGTTGGGAGGCAGGGCTGGTGGTTCGGAGGTGAGGATAGTGCTGGGCAGACTTATACGGTCTGTGCCAGAGCCGGTGGTTGGGAGGAGGGGCAGGTGGTTGGGAGGCGGGGATAGTGCTGGACAGACTTGTACGGTCTGTGCCAGAGCCGGTGGTTGGGAGGCAGGGCTGGTGGTTGGGAGGTGAGGATAGTGCTGGGCAGACATATACGGTCTGTGCCAGAGCCGGTGGTTGGGAGGCAGGGCTGGTGGTTGGGAGGCGGGGATAGTGCGGGGCAGACTTATACGGTCTGTGCCCTGAAGAGCACAGGTACAAATCAAAGTAGGGTATACACAAAAAGCAGCAAATATGAGTTATCTTGTTGGGCAGACTGGATGGACCGTACAGGTCTTTTTCTGCCGTCATCTACTATGTTACTATGTCATGAATGAAGTTTAAACTAATACCTTTCAGTTCTTATCATAAGACGAACTTTTCTTCCTGTAACCTAATCCACTCTATCTCCTCTTCCTCAACTATGCATTTCTCCTCTCCGGAACTGGTAATCACCACTTACGGAACTATGTAAGCCACATTGAGCCTGCAAATAGGTGGGAAAATGTGGGATACAAATGTTATAAATAAATAAATAAATAAATAAATAAATAAATAAATAAATAATCATCTCTGCTATTGCTAGACAATGATATGGAAGTCGACAGATGGAAATCTTCAAAGATGTCTCTATGGTACAGTCCTAAATTTAAAATGGCTTCTTTGGCAACACTCTGGAATTTGGTCCCTCAATCAAATACAGTCAAACTCTCTTCTTTCTTCTTTTTCTAACTTAAACAAAAAATGTGCCCTTTCCTGTCATCTAGGACTTCTCATCCAAGGCCTCAGGACACCCCTAGCCAGTCAGATATTCAGGATGCCCACAATGATTATGCATGAGATAAACCTGCAGGCAAGTTTATTTCCATTGTATGCAAATCTCTCTCATGGAAGTTCTCTGTGGATATGCTGAAAATCCAACTGGCTGGGGGGTGTCCTGTGGACTGGGTTGAGAACCCCTGCTCTAATCAATATTAGAACTGGCAGCAACTCTCACCAAGCCACGTCTCTGTTCCCGCGCTTTTGCCAGAGACAGCATTCAGCCATTGAGCGATTCTATTACATTTTCTCTGTTTTAACACTGTGGAAAAATAACTTTCATATTCTACCTGCGAAAGACCCCTGAAGCAGGCTTTTGTAAGCCGAAACAAATCCTTGTGTCGGTTTTTCATTCTCCAATAAATTATATCCTTGAGAATTCACCAGTGTTGGACTTGTCCTTTTTACCTTACTGACCTACTGCTTTGAATATTCTGTAAAGTTTCTTTGTTCCTACAACTTGGTGGTTTCCCTGGGAAATATTTTATCTATCAACTGCCAGATTCTATATAGCACGCCTAGAGATCCACGCCAAAATTCAGGTGTATTCTATAACAAAGTGTGTAACTTAATTGGCTTAACAAGCTAATCAGCGTTGATAACAGCGCTTAACAAGCAATAACGAGCACTAATTGGCAATAATTAGAATTTACGCACACAACTCCTAAGCGTATTTTGTAATTAACTGCGCCTAAATTCTAATGTGTGCAGTTCAAAAGGTGCATGGCTACAGGCGGGGAAATGGGTGTTTTCTGGGCGTTCCAAATCTTACATGTGTAGTTATAGGATATGGCCCAGTACGCGTAAATCTATGTGCAGGAATTTATGCCAAGCTTTTGTTAATATAAATGGAGGCGTGTAGTTTTAGGTGCTGGGATATCAGCTACGCCGTATTCTATATACCGCACCTAAATCTAGGTGCTGTTTAGGCGGTAATGTTTACCGAGTGGATTTTTTAGGCGCCTTATATAGAATCTAGCCCCAAATGTTTTAACCTTACCCTTAGATGAAACGAAGGAGGAGGAAAAGTCCCTCACGTAAACGTGAGCACGAGAGGACAAAGAGAGGAGAACTCAAGGAGGATATACGAGTCTTTTATTTTGACAAACATAAAAACGACCCAACACGGCCGCGTTTCGGCACTAAGGCCCGCCTCAGGGAAAGGCTATTTTCACTACCGGAGACTGTATAGCAGCTCTACAGCGAGGACTTCATTTTCTTCTCTTATACAGACCTAATGCCAAGAGTATAAGAGAAATATTGACCCCTGAGGCGGGCCTTAGCGCCGAAACACGGCCGTGTCGGGTCGTTTTTATGTTTGTCACAATAAAAGACTCATTGTGTATCCTCCTTGAGTTCTCCGCACGTTGTCCTCTCGTGTTAACCTTACCTGTACCCATTTACTGAATCCATTTTGGTTGGTATAAATGGAGGTGCATAGCTTTAGGTGCTGGGATATCAACTAAGCGTATTCTATATACCGCACCAAAATCTAGGCCTCCACACCAAATCTTGGTGCCATATATAGAATCCGGGGAATAGTGCGCTCCCTTTTGAAAAAGTGCACACTATTTTCAGCAAATAAAACCCCACATATCATGTTTTTTTTTCTGCTGTTTTGTTCTGTAATGATATGGGATGTCATTGACATTTCCCACATTGTTGTTGTAAGCAACAGCTCATTGCTATTTGGTTTTACTTTTTCAGGTTCAGCCCCAGCATTCTCCTCCTTACTGCCTCCGGTCCTGACTCTGCCAGCGTCTAACTTCCATGCTGGTCATCTGCAGCTGTCTCTTCCGTTTCCCTTCCAGTGCAGACCAATGCAATGCTGTCCCCTCCTTTAGGGGAGCATGACTACTTCTTCAGGCCTGTACAGGCCTATGAGGTGGCACCTCCTCATCCAGGCCACGTAATTTATTCTGAGTTTCCCTTGAGGGATAACGTGCCTCTCCAGCATCCTCTGGATTTATCTTTGCTTCTGTTGACTTTGGCTAAATGGTTACAGAACACGTAGACAAACACGGTTTAATGGGGCAGAGTCAGCTTGGGTTCAGCCAAGGGAAATCTTGACTCATCAATTTAATTTCTTTGAAGGTGTGAATAAACGTGGATAAAGGCGAACCAGTTGATATAATGCAAAAATAGAAAAAAGTTATTTTTACAGCTGAGGTAAAAGAAAATGGTCTTAACGCAGGGTAGAAACCTGCGCAAGGGCGTGCTAAGGCCACTTTTGCCGTAGCTTCGTAAAAAGGCCCCCTCAGTCACGAAAACTGCTTTTATGGATAAACAATAGAAATTGTCAAGAATTGAACAGCGCATCCTAAACATTTTTCCCTGAAAACATTTTGCATGGAACAGATTCCTTTAACAGAACCCTCCCCCCCCCCCCCCCTTCACACTGTCTTTCATCAGTTTGAATCCTCTTCACTTAATTTTACTCTTTTCATCAAATTTCCTCAAATATTTCAAATTTTTATCTCCTCAGCCCTCACTGAACCTCTCACACACTAACACCAGTCCTCACTCTTCCCCTCCCAACCCTCTTCTCCCAGCACTTCCCCTCTCAGCGTACCATACAAATAGGTCCCTTGTGCAGCCAATCAGAATCATCCACTCCTTCCCTGGCTCTTCATTGGCTCATGCGCCCATTACATGCTTTTCATTGGCTCCCTATTAAATTTTGTATCAAGCTCATAGGAGCCTGTTTTGAGCAGGGACATCCAAGTAGCCTAGCCATAGGTTGCCAGGTAGGCGGTTTTCCCGCCCAATTGGGGCGGTTTTCCACGACCCACTGCGGGAAATTTCTGCCCGCCGCGGATTGCGGTTTTTTGGGCTTCTTTTTTTTGAGCTGGGCGGGGTTTTTTTCACTGCCGGCTGCGGTTTTTCGCCCCGCGGGGGGTGTGGTTAGTGACGTTGGGGGGGTGGTTAGTGACTTAGTGGGCGGGGGTGTTGACGTAGTGGGTGGGGGTGTTGACGTAGGGGGAGGGGGTGTTTTGTCGTAGGGGGCGGGGGTGTTGACGTAGTGGGTGGGGGTGTTGACGTAGGGGGAGGGGGTGTTTTGTCGTAGGGGGCGGGGGTGTTGATGTCAGGGGCGGGGGGGCGTGGTTTGGGGCTGGAAAATTTTATTATTTCTGGCTGGCAGAGTTTTGAATAGTAACTCAGCATCCATCTAAAGCCCGCTGGGTTGTTATATAAGAATGGGCTTTCTTTTGATTAGCCCCCAGCCTGGGGGACCAGCTTTTGATTACCCTTCATTCAGAAGCAAGTTTGAAAAGGTTCAAATCACTGTTAAAAACTCTTTTTTAGTTTTTCAAAGGGCTTTTGATGGACACAGTCTATAATAAGACCATCTTCTCACAGGCAAACATTTTTTTCCTTTCTTTATGATTATCTTAATGTGTTGCGCACTTTCCTATCAATTAATGGAGTTCTTTTATCGATTTTATTGTACACTGCTGTTTTCCTAATGGCCGATGCAGTATACGTACCTGCCAAGTCCCCCGCGTTCAGCAGGAGACTCCCGCACTTCTGCTGGGGAACCAAGAACTCCCATTTACCATTCTCTCACACATTCCTCTCCCTTTCCTCCTCCTCTGTTCCAGCATCTCTCATCTGCCCCCCATTCTCCGCTCCCCCCTCCCAGTCCTCCGACTTGCCTTAAGTTGCCGGCGATGGCAGCACTGCACAAAGCCTCCATCCGGCCTACGGGGCCTCTCTTCTGCTGTGTTCCGCCCGCCAGAAACAGGAAGTTGTAGTAGAGGGGTGGGACCTACAATTTAACCTTAGGGTTTCCCCTCTCACAGTAACATAGCAGTAGCTTAGGTTCAAATCCCAGGTACCTACACAAAAATTTCTCACCCCTCCCCCCATGTCAAGAATAGAAAATCCAGGAGTGGGAAGGTAGGGTCCAAGGTTGCAGAAGGAAGGGAAGGGGATGGGACTTGATATACCACCTGTGATTTTCGCAGCTACATTCAAAGCGGTTTACAAAGTATATACAGGTACTTGTTTGTACCTGGGGCAATGGAGTGTTAAGTGCAGGGCCGGCCCAAGACAAGATGCCACCTGAGGCGGAGCTTACATGCTGCCCCGCCCCCCACCCCCATGGGCTGAAATGCCACCCCCTCCCCGGGCAGTTTACCTCATCACGGTGACATTCCAAACCCAGCAGCGTCAGTGATTCCCATACGCTGCCCTGCTGCTGCTGGCACCTGCCTCTTCCCTTTTACTGTGGCTGCCTGAGCGATGCCGCTCCTGAAGAGTGCTGCCTGAGGCCCCCGCCTCAGGTGGCCTAATGGTCGGGCCACCCTGACTAAGTGACTTGCCCGGAGTCACAAGGAGCTGCAGTGGGAATCGAAACCAGTTCCCCGGGATCAAAGTCCACTGCACTAATCACTAGGTTAGTCCTCGGGAATTGCCCTCTGAGGATCCATGAATGGGATGGGTTAACCCTTCCCAACTCCCCCCCCCCCCCCCACACCTCTTCCTGTATTCTCCTCCCACTTCCAGGGCCTCCCTCCAGGTCTAGGTTCTCCTGCTACTTCATGTCACTTTGCAGATCTTCCCCCCAGCTGACTAGTCCCAGATCCAGCCCTAGAACAAGCCAGAACACAAGGGTCCAATGATCCTCTGCCCTGGAGCTGCTAAACGAGGGCCATCTGCGCATAGCTGTTTTTCAGAAGCAGACATTTTGAAGATAAAAGTTAGCATGGGGCCTGTGAATTCATGTGTATGCTCGTAGACTCAACCACAGCCTGACTCCTTCCCCTACACATGCTCCCTGTCACCAAGGAAGCCCGTGCAGGGAGCAGGCAGGCCACAACCGGGTCTGTGAGCAAGTCTGCAGACTCTTAGTGTTTCATTGATATTCTGTATTAACATTGTTTGTAGCTGAAAGATGGCTGCAGAGAGATGGCCCTGGGCAATTGCTGGGGCTGAGGACCATCCAGCTCCTTTTGTATTTGTGCAAAGTTTACACCAGTGTAATAGGGTTATAACCTGGGCGGAATCCTCTGGCTCTCCAGGACCTGGTAAAATGAACCTTTCCCCTCATCCATGCCCACCAAAATATCCCCCCCCCCCCCCCCGATATTTGGCTGGCGCTGGTCAACATTTTTTTTAAACATTCATCATGCCGTGCTAGGCCATCCATGTCCGGGCACTGGCACTGAATACTGGGGGATAACTTTGGGTGGGCTGGATACCGGAACTTATGCAGGCCTGGCCAACATTCTGCCGGGGCCCGTGTAAGAGTTATGCATCTACGGCTGAATGTGGGGCCAAGGCCTGCATAACTTTTTTTTGTAAAAAAAAAACAAGAGACCCCGAGCTCCCTCCCGCTAAAGTCCCCTCTTTCCCTCCCCCTAGCCCTGAGCAATAAGAAGTCCTCCCTGGGACCCCCCGCCCCCCACTGTCAAGGTAGGCCCCCCGGGCCTACCTGTAACCCTGATGGTCCAGCAGCGGTCGTCAGGGGCAAGAGCGCAGCCCCCTTGCTCCTGCTCCTTGCTGTGACTATCCAAAATGGCTGCCGTAACCTCGCAGCAGCCATTTTCAATAGCTGCCATAAGGGGCAGGAGCGAGGAGGGATGCGGTCCTGCCCCCAACGACCACCACTGGTCTACCAGGGCTATAGGTAGGCCCGGGAGAGTCTTACCTTGACAGCAGGGGGTGGAGGGGATTCCTGGGGGACATCTTATTGCTGAGGACTGGGGGAGGGGGGAGGGGTGAGGGAAGGAGGAGGTATTGTCGGGGGGGGGGGGGGCAGGAGGGGGCTCCAGGGAGGTTTTTTTCTGGCACCAGCATAGTTAAGAGGCCTGCTGTCCTAAAATAAGCCACTTAGCTAAGTAGGTGCCGGCACTGGATACTGCCAGCACCCGCATAACTTCGGGCTCCTCCCCAGTGCCACCCCTGACCTGTCCACTTTTTGTTTGGGGGGGGGTCTGTGGGGATATTCAGCGGCACTCTCTGGTTAAGTACCGCTGAAAATCCCCTCTTAGGCATTGGGAAACGATTTAAGCGGGCAGGAGAGGCTTGTGCCCGCTTAAATCACTTTGACTATTGGCCCCACAGTGCCCCCACCATAGTACAGGTACAGCAGTGCAACAGCAGGACAAGCTTTTCTCACACAGACCAGGGCCGCCGAGAGGGAGGGGGCGGGGGGGGGGGGGCAAAATTCCCCAGGCCCAGGCCTCCAAGGAGAGCCCGGCGCCGTGGTCTCTTTCTCTCCTGATGGGACGGATGATCACGTCCTGACAGGAGAGCAGGAAAGAGAAAGCTCCGGTGCTGGGCCCCCCTTGCATTGCCTGCCAAGCAGCTGCTGAGCCCTCAGGCCGCGCATGCTCAGTTTTGAAACCGAGCATGTGGAACCTGAGAGAAAAAAACACAACGAAAACGGAAGATGCACAGGAAGGCCAAACTAAAATCACAAATGTAAAAAAGCCAATATCATTTATTAAGACCCTACACGGTCCGTGTTTCGGCCAGAGAGGCCTTCTTCAGGGGTCTATAAATTGGCATATATAGATATTCTTCCAGAAGTTCACTCAAATCAAGACAGATCTTCCACAGAGTTTAAGAGACGCAGCCGCAGTGCCGCTCCATCCAAGCAGACTTAGATGGAGCGGCACTGCGGCTGCGTCTCTTAAAACTCTGTGGAAGATCTGTCTTGATTTGAGTGAACTTCTGGAAGAATATCTATATATGCCAATTTATAGACCCCTGAAGAAGGCCTCTCTGGCCGAAACACGGACCGTGTAGGGTCTTAATAAATGATATTGGCTTTTTTACATTTGTGATTTTAGTTTGGTCTTCCTGTGCATCTTCCGTTTTCGTTGTGTTTTTTTTGTGCTTTTTACGGGAGATTTGGACTCTCTTTGTCGTTGTTGAACCTGAGAGAAAAGCAGCCGCAAGGGCAGGCAATGCAGCAGCCGGTAGAGGAAAGACCAGCGCTGCCTGGAGGAAGACTTCTGGTGGCTGGGCCTCGGGATCCCCGCCAGCCAAGGTACGCAGTTTGGGTGGATGGGGGTGGCAGGGATACTGGGGTGGAGGGGTGATGGCGATGATCCTGCTGGGGGGGGGGGGGGGCGGCGGTGATCCTGGGAGGGCGATGGCCCTGCCCGGGCCCAGCTCAGTCTCTCGGCGGCCCTGACACAGACACATCCACACACACTCCCATATAGATCCAGAGAGCCTGAGAGATCCTCAATCCTTTTTAATGGGTGCTGCTCACAGATACTGAAAGGATCAGTCACGCAATCCTGAGACATGCAGTAAACATCCACAGACGTTGACAGAAGGATTTCTCTCGGGGGGGGTTCTGATTCAAGGAAGGAGGGGAGGCCAGATGTGCCTGGAGAACGGGACAGGGGCCTTCAGCAGCTGTGATCAGAGCAGCGTGGCAAGCCTTGGCAGCAGGGAACGAGCCATCACCCAAACGGCCTGAATCCTCTGCGCAGAAACTACCGCTGGATAGCTCGAGCGAAAGGGGTGAAAGGAAGAGAAGTACTCCAGAAAAAGGTGAACAATTGAAAATCAACGATAAATGAGAATCAAACGCAGGCAACCGCACCATGTATATTTTTGGCATATATATATATATATATGTATATAATATATATTTATATAATTTATTACTTCTTAAATAAACATTATATACAGATAAACAGTACCACAAATGGTGAGCAGTTAGAAGGTAAGGTAGAGAGTCAGAGCACTTCGCTGCATACAGGAAACTGAATCATGGCAGGAGGTACAAGAGACATCCATCACCTGTAAGTGCTGTCACTGGGAGGGACTGGACTATAAAATATCAATCAGGGACTGGGAGATGCCCATCACCTGTAAGTATTGTGGCTGGGAGGGGGTGGCTTGGAGGGATATCCATCACCTGCAGATACTATGACTGGAAGTGACTAGGGGAAATCCATCATCTGCAGATTCTTTGACTGTGAGGTACCAGACTGGGGGATATCCATCACCTGCAGATACTGTGACTGGGAGGGACTGGAGGAAAATCATACCTGTAAATACTGTGGGAGTGGACTAGAAGGACACCTTTCACCTGCAGATACTGTGACTGGGAAGGATTGGACTGGGGGGGGGGGGGGGGATGTCCATTATCTGCAGATACTGTAACTGTGATGAGGTACCAGACTGGGGGATATCCATCACCTGCAGATTCTGTGAACGTGAGGTACCAGACGGGGGAATATCCATCACCTGCAGATACTGTTCCTTGGTTGGACTGGGGGTACATAACAGCTCTGAGTGCTGCAGTGGGTGGATGGATGTGAGGAGAGTTCGAAAGATCTCACAGTTTTGAACATCTCTTCCGCTTGCTATAGCACAGCAGCTGATGGTCCGGCAGGCAGGGTGGGGAGAAGCTGTCCAGGGTCTCACAGTTATGAACATTTCTCCTGCTTGCTGTAGTGGTCGAATTGATTCTTCCAGTGTATCATGTACGCGCTCCAGCGATGAAACTCCTGCTTCCACTGTCGCTCTGCCTCATTTATATTGTCTAGGAAAGAGAGCAAAGGGGAGGCTGCATCAGGAAGGAGCCAAAGGTAGGTGGGAGTGGGGGTGGGGTGAATGTGACCTCTGGATGGCAGTGTTTGTCAGTGGATGAAGGATGCCCTGCTAAGCCTAATTACAGGAGGAACAGCTTCTTCCCTTCCTGATCTTTGGACTAAGTTCTAGGTTATCATTTTTGGGGGTAATACATTATTATTTCAAAGTTATGTCACTTTTATTATGACCAATGGCCCCCCAAGTCCCTCCTTTAGCTTTCCAAGATATGCAGTTACCCTTCCTTCATCAATGTGGCATCCTCATGGGCGGGGGGGGGGGGGGGGGGGGGGGGGAGAGGAGATGGAGGATTCTGATGATGAACAGTATAACAACACCCCCCCCCTCCAGATTTATTTAAGAGACCTGAAGGGGGATCAGTTGATCCAGGGATTCTGTAAGACACTAATGTCTCCTCACAGACTGAAATAAATATTAGAAGAATGCTAAAAGATTAATTAATCAGATAGTGGACTGATTTTGCTGCTGTAATTTTGTGCCAGAGAATGTGGTAAAATCAGTCAGCTTAGCAGGGTTTAAAAAAGGTTTAAGTTCCTAAAATAAAAGTTGATAAGCCATTATTAAGATGGACTTGGGAAAATCCACTGTTCATTCCTGGGATAAGCAAAATAAAATCTATTTCACTCTTTTGGGATCTTATGACCTGGGTTGGCCTCTGTTGGAAACAGGATACCGGGCTTGATGGATCTGTGGTCTGTCCCAGTATGGCAATGCTTACGTTCTTATGTTTTTAATTAATCTGCAATTTATATCCAGCACCATACCCTACATGAAATGTAGGCAGGTTACAACGTACAAAAATAATCACCAAAAGGCAATTCATTTACCCACACCTTGCATGTGTTAATTTACAGAATATTAGCGCTTACACACAACTGTAGACTTACCTGTGAAAGTACTGGTAGAGTGCCTAAGCGCTGTTCTGCATTGGTGCACGTAAGTGGCATAATCACAGAAAAGCATAGCGGCATGCACAAGAGAGGAGCATGGGCAAGGCTCTCACATGCACCTAACGTACAGCACACTGGATCTCACATGCACTCTTGCCACATTGAAGCGTTAGCAGTACTAGTAATTGCAAGCGTATAAATATAAGGCACGCCGATGTTGGATAATGCTAGCCATCTATAACAGAATCTGGGCACCCAGATGCCATTACAGAATATGGAGGAGCCCGCTTAAAGAATTGCTCCCAAAATGTATAGAAAAATCACAAGCTTTCTTTTCAGCAATTGCCGGTGGAGACTTTCTCTGATGGTCTTTCTGGGAATATGTATGATATGACAAAATTCTAGACCCCTGATGCAGGCCAGTAGGGCCGAAACACGAGTGGTGTCGAGTCTCCTTTACTGCTCTTGAAGTTTACTGAAATAAAGGAATTTTTTTGGACACCATCTGTGAGAGGATTTCCTTTTTTCCTCTACTGTTTTTTTTTCGCCTTATAAAAATTTCAAAACATATACATATAGAAAATTAAAACAAAAATAAAAGCCTTGAAGAAGCCAAAGTAAAACAACAAACCAACCCAATAACAACAAAAAAGCAAAACAAAAACAACAACAGCAAAACCATCAGCCACCCTGACAGGAAACATCAGAAGAAAAGCACATCACAGAAAATATTGCCTATCAATGCTGTGCCACATAGTTCATCCCCTAATCCTACTGCATATTTCCAGTAGGACTGTAGTAAATAGCAAATCTTACTATTCGGCCGAATACGAATAATGGACATCGAGCTTTAACATAAGAAATAATAAAAGAAGCAATGTGAAATCAGAGATCAAGTGATTATTTCAGTAGGATTTAGCATAGCAGAGCCCCGGATTATTTGTATTTGAATTTAAATCACTATTCGGTCAAATACGAATAATGTATTCAGAGCACTGTTCGGGGCCGAATTGAATCGAATATGAATATTGGGTACAGCCTTAGCTTCCCTTCCACCCACCTCCCCTTCATTTCTTCATAGCCACAACAAGCATAGTTCATGCTGCCCTGTGGTCATGCAATATAAGAAAGCTTTTCAAATAAGCCTTAAACGTTCATGCTACCCTGCGGTCATGCACCATTAGAAGGCTTTTCAAATAAGCCTTAAACATTATGGAGGCCGTATTCAAAAGGGATTTTTGCTTTCAAATTGCCAAAAAGTATGTATTACTGGGATGCAATGTGAACTCTCTGGAAAGAGTGTGCATTCTTTCTGACACAAGGAAAAAAGATCTGGGTGGTTTTCCTGTCATTTTGGGGTAGAAATAACATGGAATTAATGTGCATCCCAACTTGGTAATGGAGGGGGGGCGAGGGAGACAGGGGAGAGAAGTGAAACAGTGCATGGAAGGCAGAGTACCAAAAACAGAGGCAAAGGCAGGTGAGGGAGACGTGTGGGACAGCCCAGAGGGAAGGAGGATATAGGGAAGGGGCTGGGTACTTCCTGCGCCTTCCCAGTTTCCTCAGCCTCCATATAAACAGCTGTCACTCCTAGCACTGCCAGAGTCTTCACTTGTGACCATTGTGCAAGATCAGGGGTCCTTAAGCTCTATCTATGATTAACAATCCTTCCTGTTCTGTTTAAGTGGTTTGCAGTGAGAGACCTTTAAGACACCAGATGTCAACAGTGACATCTGCTGGGCATAAAGGGCACTACTTACAGTGACAGTGGTTTGTTTGTTTGTTTTTTTCAGTGTCCATGTGCACATCCAAAGGCACACATACACATGCGGAGGGGGGTGGAAAGAATTCCACAATCCATGCTCTGCATGCTTTCCCCACTTTTTTTTTTTGCATTTTCCCTTTCCTTTTGTCTCCCATCTCTGTAAAAGCTGGCAGAGAGTTTAGCAAACGCAGTTGCAGAAGCTGAGGCTGCACGTTTCCCCAAGGCGGCTCTGCTCCTAAGCCTAGAACCTTTTACCTCCTTTTGAAGAAGCCCTTAGGAAAAATAATGTACACACCAGAGATAGGGACAGCCTGCCTCATGAATCAATTAAGTGAATGAACTATTTCGGATGCTGCCAGAAAGGGCGGCTTGCAGCTGTGTTTTGCTGCTCAACTCTGTCTTACTGACTATTTGAATTTCTGCTACGCACTTTGTTGTTTTCTGTCATCTCAAAGTGCTGTTTTAGAACCACCGTTCCCCTGTTTGGACTGAAGCTTCTTGCCCAGGGTTTTCTGCGTCTCTTCCCCCATTTTTATCTTCAGTGGTCTTTGCCACGCCACTTTCCACTGAAGGCAGGTGACCCTTGCAGAAGCAGTGGCGTAGCCAAGGGTGGGCTTGGGTGGGCCCAGGCCCACCCACTTTGGGCTCAGGCCCACCCAGAAGCAGCACACCTATGATGTGACTGGCAAGGATCCCCAGGCCCCACCAGCTGAAAACTCTCAACAACTGTCCCTCCTGCATACCTTGTAAATAGCAGATCTTCGCCTATAGTGAGATGCAACTGATACATACTGCTTACTCTGGCCCCACAGCCTTCCCTCTGATGTATTCCCGCCTATGCGGAAACAGGAATATGCATCAGAGGGAAGGCTTTGGGGTCAACATGAGCAATGTGTATTAGTTGCTGCTCGCTGCCAGTGAAAATCTGCTATTTAAAAGGCATGCAGGAGAGGGGGGACGTTTGATAGACCATATGGCATGCAGTCGAGAGAGGGAGAGACCAAATCACTTGTGGGACAAGGCAGAGTTCTTCTGCCCACCCATCTTAGACCAAGGCCCACCCAAAATTGGGTGTCTGGCTACGCCCCTGTGCAGAAGTCCAGATCCTCGAACGCACACTCTACGCCATGCAATGGCCAGTGAGGAGGCTGTCCCAGTAAAGACGACCTCATCATCCACCTCTTTCTTGGCCACAGTGCACTATCACTCCCTGTGATGGATTGGGGGGTGGGGGACAGGGCAGTTTTACACTAAGCCTGAGCTATGTTCTTTTATACCTATTTTAGGAACTGGAAACTTAAAATAGAAAACTGAAATGATGAAAGGATTAAATAGCGGGTAAAACATTTGATAACTGAGGAACTCTCCTGCTCAACATCCGTCAGTCGAGGACAGCTCGATCTCAGATACTGAAGAGATGTCCAAATTAAGATCTTGACCCTATGGTCTTAAAAACAACTGACTACCAACTCTGTTTCTGTGGTTGCATGCTTCCCCGTCACGAGACGGAACTACACACGAGGGCAGATATTAAGCATGGTTTATCTGGCTAACGTTGGGAACGTGGGCCCGATGCTTGTTAGATAGGTCTCCAATTACTTAAGCTTCTGGAAAATATTTAAAATGTTCCTCTTACAGGAAGATGCAGTCTAATCAATTACGCTTTTGAACTATGGTTTTTCCAGATACAGGGTCTTTCTCTCCTCACCTTATACATCTTTAGATTTAAATTGATCGTTTATTTAATACCTCGGCAAGTTATTTGTATGCGATGAGCTCATAACGCTGTCATCTTGTCAATTTCCATCCCCTTGTGTCAATTTACTCTTCTTTCCTCTTATATTCATTCATCAATGTATTAATAAGCATTCATGATTGTAAAAACAAAAAACAAAGGGAAGTGGGAACATAAACCAGGATTCCCAAAGACCGGACCACAGCAGTAGTAAAAAGAAAGCAAAGTTTATTAAACAATAAAGTGACTCGACACAACGTTGTGTTTCGGCCAGAGGGCCTACATCAGGAGTCTGTATGCTTAAACAAAAAATGAGAGTCCAGAAGTAACGACGATGGATTATGGTGGTCTTCAAAAAGACCGTTTATGTGAATCCTTGCTAGATCGCAGATGAGACAGTCTGGCCGAAACACAGCGTTGTGTCAAGTCACTTTAATGTTTAACAAACTTTGCTTTGTTTTTACTACTGCTGTGGTCTGGTCTTTGGGAATCCTGGTCTATATTCCCACTTCCCTCTGTTTTTTGAGTTTCTCCGTGGGACTTCTTGAGTTCTCAACGTTCATGATTGTATGCCACATTGAACCTGAACTTCTTTGGGATAATGCGGTAACTGATTTCCTTTCTGTAGAGCTAGGATGGACACAGCCACGCCTCTTCCAGTAGTGAGATTTAAGGACATGCGCTCAAATGCTCACCCCATGCAGCTCCTGGACTGATAGGATGGGTATGGATGCTACTTCCCTATACCTGTAATGTTCAGTAGCTTTGGGAGGAAACGGTTCCAGAAAGTGCACATCTGGACTCGAAGTCCCTGATGAACCTTGAACTCCTTGCTATTTAGGGTGACATATCGCTGCTCGCCTGCTGTGTACGCTGGCCAATCTCTCTCTTGGTCCTCAGGATCATTGGGGTTCCTGCAGGGCAACAAGCATAAGTTAACACCAGCTTCACAAGACTTTGCTCCCTTTTGATGGCTGTGAATGAATGAGAGTCTGAATACTGGTGTTCCTCAATAAAGTGACCACAACTCACGCCCACACTGGGTCACAGACCAAAGCCTTGGCACAGTGTGATAATAACATTCATCTGAAGAAGATTCAGATAAAAGCTGGACCTGGATCACATTTGCACCCAAATGACCATTACGCCAAGGAATCAACAATATATATTTCTGATAAAAGAATGGATTTTACACTTGTCTTAAACACCCTCAAAATACTTTATCACAGAACCTTAAAAACCTCCCATAATATACCTCATCACCCCCCCCCCCCCTCAAACCCTTTGGTACAGACCCATAAAACTCCCATATCTTATCATAGCGCCCCCCAAAACCCTTCTTTAATATACCCTGTTATAGACCCATAAACCTCCCATAATATATCTCATCACAGACCCCTCCAAATCCTCCCTTAATAAACCCCAGTACAGACCCATAGCCCCCTCCTCAAAACCTTCTCATAATAAACCCTGGTACAGATCCATATTACTCTCCTGTAATATATCTCATCAGAGCCCCTCCCCCTAAACCTTCCCTTAATAAATCCTGGCAAAGACCCATATTACTCTCCCATAATATATCTCATCATAGCCCCCCCCTAAAAAAAATCCCTCTGTTAATACACCTCAGTATAGACTCAAAAAACCCTCCCGTAAGACATCTCATCATAGCCCCCAAAACCCAGTACAGACCCATAAAACTCTCCTGTAATAAATCTCATCATAGCCCGCCCAAAACCCTCCCTTAATAAACCTCAGTACAGACCCATAAACCTCCCGAATATAAATCATAACCTTCCCTTAATATACCTTAGTAGAGACCCAAAATATACCTCATCATAATCCCCCCAGACCTATAAAACCCTTTCCTCAATATATCTAACTATAGACCCCCCCCTCACTGAAACTCCATTAACATATTTCACTATAGAATCCAACCCTCCCTTTAATACGGCTTACCACACATCTCTTTGTCCCCCATAATATACCTCCCCACAAACTCCCCATCTCATCATATTAAACAACCCCTAATCTCTCTTCCTCTCACCAAAGACCTCCTCAAACTCCTATACCTGAACCCCTAAAAACCCCTAAAATCTGCCCAGACTCTCTTAATACATTTTATTGTGGATTAACCCTACACTTAATATAGCACCACTAAGCTCTCTTCTCCTTTTCTGCCTCCGATTCTCTTATCACAGACCTCCTGGAGGTGTACAGTATAAGGAAGATGCCGGTAACTTTTGAACACTGTTTTATTCAAGGTACCTCTCACTTTCTTACCCTGTTCTCGCAAAATTGGCCCAGTAATGCATGATCTGTCTGCTCAGCTCCTCCTCCTCAGGTGTGTAATTCAGAGTCTTATCCAGCGGCAGCCCAAAAACAAACTCAATCTCATAGCCATGCGGAACCCCCATCCACTCAGGCCACACCAGGTTGGATGCACGATGGTCAAATAGGTACATGTAGACTTTGTTGCTGTACTCGGCAAACTTAGTGGCAAATTGCATCGAGGGGCAAATGACATTTTGGTCCCCAACGATGTCATCCATGGCCTCACGATTCTTCAGGCCATTATTTTCATCCATCCAGTCAGTGTACTGGAGGATCACGGCTTCCATGGCAATGTCATTGGCATGGGGAATAGCCATTTTCACCCCACCTAAAAAGTCTTCTCTCGTGATGAGACTATCATTGTCTTTGCTGAAGCCGGGAACACCATATACCAGGAAGTAGGAGCCTTCATCTTGGTTCACGCCCACCAACAGTTCCGTCTCCTTGAAATTGCCCATATTTAGCATACCTTCAGGTGTGTCTGGAAAGAAGTCCCCATCGATGACTGGGACAAAGGGGAAACGGAAAATACAGTTGTACGGTAGGACTGACCATTCTTTGTCAATCAGTTCTTGGGGTTGTTTGGTTCTCAGGCAGTCTACTAATTCTGAGTCATCATTGCCATCGCAGCCAAGCAGGTTGCCCAGAAATGTGGCTCTCCGATGGCCTTCTGTTAAGGTTAATACAGCCCACGGACCATTAGGTGCCCCACTCTGCATGATTGCCCGTGTGAACAAAGATCTGCTGCTCGGCGAGAGTAGATGCATGCCCACCGATACTGCTCCGGCACTTTCCCCGAAGATTGTCACAGCATCAGGGTTCCCACCAAAGAAATGAATATTGTTTTGGATCCACTGTAATGCCAAACGCTGGTCTAGCAAGCCTACATTTCCAGGGGCTTCCTTACTGCCAGGGACGGCCAGAAAACCAAAGGCACCAACACGATAGTTCATGGAGACCACCACAATATTTTCCACGTAGCTAAGATACTTTCCATCGTAGACGTCCAAAGTTGAAGATCCACTATAAAAACCTCCGCCGTAGATCCAGACTAATACCGTGGCACTCTGTGGTCTTGGGGAGGGGGCCCAGATGTTAAGATAGAGACAGTCCTCGCTCATCTCTCTGTTAGGGTTCCACATCTCTGTGCCTGGGAAACCTGGGTAAAGAGTGTCCACATACTGATAACAGGCTTTGGGGTATAAAGTAGCATCTAGAGTCCCACTCCATGATTCTTTGGGTTCAGGTCTTTGGAACCTCTTATTACCGAGTGGAGGTTCAGCAAAAGGGATCCCCAAAAAGGCAGAAATGTAACCGGACAGAACTGGTATTCGGATCCCTTGAACTTTTCCAGATTTGGTGTCGACGACAAGCTCCCTGTCACTCTGTGCTGAGATAAGAGTCGCTGACAGAAGAAACGCACAGAGCCAACAGCTCAAAGGGGAACCTGCGACTGAAGCCGGCATCTCTGTCCTTTTGTGGCTTATCTGAAAGAAGAACGTTACAGACAGAAAAAAAAATGGGTCAGAAGCAGGAGAGCAAGAGAAAAAGACAGAAGACAGCAGTAACAGCTCGTTCCACAACCATAACCTCCATGAAAGTTCTCAGTTTGCTAGTGGGTAGGAAGGAGTAAGCCTTATGCTGATGATAAGAAACTGTACAATAAAAACAATGCTTTCTTCCATCTGCTGCTTCTCCGACACTCTAAGAACATTCTACTTAGGAAATGAAATCAACTGGGGTTCTGAGAGATAAGATAACCCTGCCTCCTTCCAAAGGCTGTATTTACTGCTTCTTGGCATGTTAATGTTTTATCAGTCCCTTGCAGGGCACAAAAACAGTCAGCTGTCTTACAGGCTGGGCATTTAAGATACCTGGTTAATTCCCTCAGTGCAATGTTATCCCAAAGAGTACCAAATGTAACCTTAGAGCAGACTGAAGTACTCTGCAGTCACGCCTGAGCCTGGCTGTAGGGATGGAAAGCACAGCTCCTCTCCTTCTCTAGGAGATGCCTTGCTTCCCAATAGCAGGTAATTAAAACATGACATAAAGAGTGGAGGAGTAGCCTAGTGGTTAGTGCAGTGGACTTTGATCCTGGGGAACTGAGTTCGATTCCCACTGCAGCTCCCTGTGACTCTGGGCAAGTCACTTAACCCTCCATTGCCCCTGGTACAAAATAAGTACCTGAATATATGTAAACCTCAGAAAGGCAGTATATCAAGTCCCATTTCCCTTTCCCCCTTTCCCTTATGACATCACAATATCAGAAGTGAGCCAAGTATAGGCATGCAAGCCATTGTGACATCACTGATGAGGTTGGCTCTTATTGGTGGAATGAGTGGAGGAGTAGCCTAGTGGTTAGTTCAGTGGACTTTGATCCTGGGGAACTGTATAGGGCAATCAAGCCATTGTGACATCACTGATGAGGTTGGCTCTTATTGGTGGAATGAGTGGAGGAGTAGCCTAGTGGTTAGTGCAGTGGACTTTGATCCTGGGGAACTGAGTTCGATTCCCACTGCAGCTCCTTGTGACTCTGGGCAAGTCACTTAACCAACCCTCCATTGCCCCAGGTACAAAATAAGTACCTGAATATATGTAAAACGCTTTGAATGTAGTTGCAAAAACCTCAGAAAGGCAGTATATCAAGTCCCATTTCCCTTTCCCCCTTTCCCTTATGACATCACAATATCAGAAGTGAGCCAAGTATCAGGCAATCAAGCCATTGTGACATCACTGATGAGGTTGGCTCTTATTGGTGGAATGAGTGGAGGAGTAGCCTAGTGTTTAGTCCAGCGGACTTTGATACTGGGGAACTGTATAGGGCAATCAAGCCATTGTGACATCACTGATGAGGTTGGCTCTTATTGGTGGAATGAGTGGAGGAGTAGCCTAGTGGTTAGTGCAGTGGACTTTGATCCTGGGGAACTGAGTTCGATTCCCACTGCAGCCCCTTGTGACTCTGGGCAAGTCACTTAACCAACCCTCCATTGCCCCAGGTACAAAATAAGTACCTGAATATATGTAAACCTCTTTGAATGTAGTTGCAAAAACCTCAGAAAGGCACGTATATTAAGTCCCATTTCCCTCTTTCCTTTATGACATCACAATATCAGAAGTGAGCCAAGTATCGGGCAATCAAGCCATTGTGACATCACTGATGAGGTTGGCTCTTATTGGTGGAATGAGTGGAGGAGTAGCCTAGTGGTTAGTTCAGTGGACTTTGATCCTGGGGAACTGTATAGGGCAATCAAGCCATTGTGACATCACTGATGAGGTTGGCTCTTATTGGTGGAATGAGTGGAGGAGTAGCCTAGTGGTTAGTGCAGTGGACTTTGATCCTGGGGAACTGAGTTCGATTCCCACTGCAGCTCCTTGTGACTCTGGGCAAGTCACTTAACCCTCCATTGCCCCTGGTACAAAATAAGTACCCGAATATATGTAAACAGCTTTGAATGTAGTTGCAAAAACCTCAGAAAGGCGGTATATCAAGTCCCATGTCCCTTTCCCTTTCTTCCGTCAACAGGCAAGGCCTGGTGGTTCTCCTTCTCTTAAGATGAGAAAGTGATGTGCTGGTCTCTGGTGCCAGGACTTTCTTCACCAGATAAAAACAAAGGGTACAATATTCAGTGCTAGTTAACCAGGTCCTGACAGAATATTCAGCGGCACATAACCATATAGGCAGTATCTGGTTAGTACCAGGATAGTCCAGGAGCGTAGCCAGGAGTTATCTGGGCACCACTGATATTCAGCAGAGAAACCCAAATATCTATCTGGTTAAACTGGGACAGCAAAAAAGGCTGTCCTAAGTTAACCAGGTCAGGCACATAAGCACCGCCATACTGGGAAAAGACCAAACGTCCATCAAGTCCAGCATCCTGTCTCTGACAGCAGCCAATCCAGGCTTCAAGAACCTGGCAATCCCCCCTCCCCCCCCCCCCCCCAAAAAAAAAAAAAATTAATAATGTTCAATGGACTTTTCCTTCAGGAATGTCCAAACCTTAAACTCCGGCAACGAGCTATCCAGGTACCGGCGCGGAATACTGGTGGCAACTGGGAAACTCCCAGCAGTCACTCCAAACCTAGATATTCAGTGTCTGTACCTGCATAAGGGCTGACACTCAACATCCATTTAAAGACTGGCTCAAAATTGCCCCCAAAGAGACTTTCTATTGGCACGGAAAACTCAGCCTATTCTCACCATCCTCCGCCGGGGCCCTCTGCCTAAGGAAACTATACGCAAAAGGACTCCAAACATGGTGTTCCCCCAATCGATATATTGACCCCCTCCTTTCCTTCTTCTCCTGCTCTGCAAAGATTCCCACCCCCATCCACCTCCAGCGTGCACACACACAGAGTAAGCAGCAGGCCCCCCTCTTCAGAAATAAGCAGAGGTTTGCAGCTCATCCACTGTGGTATACTATTTCAAGAGGGATAGCTGTGTTAGTCTGTAAGGTAGCATAAATGACATGGAACCCACAGGATAGATTCACAGATAACAGATGTAGTTATCAATATGGGCTACCATTAAGATGCGTTATTTGTTAATCCCAGTTATTAGTAGCTAGGTCTCGTTGCATAAAATAGGACCTGTGCTATAATCGCACGAGTTAGTGGTAACATAACACATCTTAACGGCAGCACACGTCAATCACTTCCCTCCTTACTGTGGAGTTTCGGTCTCTGGAACCAGAGCTGATATTGTGATGTCATAATGCCTCACTCCACCAATGCCTAAGAGCAACCTCATCAGTGATGTCACAATGACTTGATTGCCCTATACTCGGCTCACGTCTGATATTGTGATGTCATAATGCCTCATTCCACCAGTGCCTGAGCCAACCTCATCAATGATGTCATAATGGCTTGACTGCCCTATAGACTCACTTTTATTACATATAGCAGTTTTGATTTCTAGAGACATTTCTTTTGTCTTTAATTAAGAGAGGAAGTTATCATCGTGATCTCCTGTTAAGATGTTATTTTACTGTTAACCCCAGTTATTAGTAGCTAGGTTTCATTGCATAAAATGGGACCCTGTGCTAAAATAGTATGAGTTAATGGTAAAATGACATGTCTTAATGGTAGCCCATGTTGATAACATTCCCTCCCTCCCCCCGGAGAAAAATTTCTTCACTCAACGTGTGGTAAAGGCGGTTAGCTTAGCGGGGTTTAAAAAGGGTCTGGACGACTTCCTAAAGGAAAAGTCCATAGACCATTGTTAAATTGACTTGGGGAAAAATCCACTGCTATTTCTGGGATAAGCAGCATAAAATGTATTGTACTTTTTCGGGATCTTGCCAGGTACTTGTGACCTGGATTGGCCACTGTTGGAAACAGGATGCTGGGCTTGATGGACCTTCGGTCTGTCCCAGTGTGGCAATACTTATGTACTTATGGACTCCTAGAAGCTCATGAATCAATAAATTTGTTAGTCTATAGGGTGTCACCAGCTTCTGAGTCATTATTACATATTATATGATTGATTCATACGCACATGGCCCACCCTTGTCAGGCTAAGCAAGGCATATAACACCAGAGAAGCAGAAACCAAAATTCATTTCCTGCTGTATTGTGCAAGAATCAACTATTAGAGAGGTGCACATTTCAGACACTCAAATAAAATTGCCCTTTGCTCAGTTTTATCCTACCTGCTTTAAACTTTCTCATTCACAATTTTGCCGTGTTAATTCAAAGTCCCCTGTTTGCTTTCCTTGTATGAAATGTCTTGTCTAGACGTCAACTCCGAACAACAGTCAGTGTCTATTGTGTGCCTCTGTGCAATGCTAGACATATCGCGGTAATAATTATGATAACTTTTCATCCGTGCTCTGTAATTGTTGTAGCAGGCCTCATGTATAATGGAGCTAAGGATTACCCCAGAATGGGATCCAGTCGGGAGGGAACAGTTGGAAGCTTAAGGGGATTTCCTTGCTACAGCCTGGTGGGCGAAACATGTCGGATGTATTCCCCTCACCGACTGAGAAAGATGTTAGAAATCTTCATGATAAGATGAGTAAAAGTTATATTTGCTATGAAAAAATTCTAGTGGAGGTAAGAAATAATAAACAGTTGAGGAATAAAGGGACCTGTGATGAGGTGGGTGTGTAAAGCTTAAGGGCAATGAAGTATTGAGCCTTTGGGTGACACTGCTGAGGTCCATGATACAGTAAGAGAGAGAAGAGTTGATTATATATTACTACTTCTACTTATCACTTCTATAGCGCTACAAGGCATACGCAGCGCTGTACACCATACATGAAAAGACAGTCCCTGCTCAAAGAGCTCACAATCTAAATAGGACAGGCAAACTGAGGGAATTAAAGAGGTGGGGATAAAAGGGTACAGGGCAAGTGAGTAGTGGTTAGGAGTCAAAAGCAGCGTTAAAGAGGTGGGCTTTAGCCTGGATTTGAAAACGGCCAAAGACGGGGCTAGACGTACAGGCTCGGGAAGTCTATTCCAGGCGTGAGGTGTAGCGAGATAAAAGGAACGGAGTCTGGAATTAGCAGTAGAGGAGAAGGGGACAGACAAGAGAGATTTATCCACAGAGCGGAGTACCCGAGGGGGGGCGTAGGGAGAGACAAGAGTGGAGAGGTACTGGGGAGCGGTAGAGTGAATAACATAACAGAAGCACAAAACAGCAAGCCACTTACATCAAAATACAAATCAACCTATAACAACATAACAAAATCATAAATAAACAGAAAACATGTAAAATATTCAATATCAAAGATCTTAATGGAAAAATAAAAGCTTCTTGCAATAACCAGGTTTTGCAAGCCTTTCGAAAAGCAAAATAGCCAAGACCTGCTTTCAGATCCCTGGAAGTTTTGTTCCACAGAGTCAGGGGCATAACTGGAAAATGTCATTTCCCAAGTATCAAAGTGCTTCGCTTCAGAGACATTTAAAGGTTATTGGAGGAAATCCTGGGAGGATGTTTTTTTTGTTTCTATTTTTTAATCCTGTTTTCCAGTTAGCTCTGTCAAGAATGAAAACCTACCCTTGCTCAGCAGCTATATTTAGCTGTTCAAAAAAAAGAAAAACAAAACGGGTGCTGTAGGGAATCCTGCCCGGTTGCATTTCCTACTTAAGTGAAGGAAGTAAACTTTGTGCATGTGTTCCCCGCATAAGCCCAGCTGCAGATATAACAGAAAGAAGGCAAAGAGGTTAATTCTGTACCAGCACACCTGATGGCAACTTTTAAAGGGAAGCTAGCCAGAACGTTTCCCTTTAAATATATGTTACAACGTAAGCGGCTATTTTTGCTAAGAGATGATAATAACAGATGTTTCTTTATTGTCTTACTTTGGCCAATACGGACTAGATGGATGATACTTCTCTGGCCTTTATGAGGTGCCTATCCCCGCGACAAGATGAGACTGCAGGAAATTGAAGTAACATCTTTAACATGCATGCAGATACTGCAGCTAGTAGGCTACCCACTCTCGCTCCATTTATCATTGCCACATGGCATAGTAATAACATTAGAACAAGTAAAACATGGTTTGCAGTGGATAATTGTCTGAGGACAGATGGGGCATATGCTTCTGATCTGAAAGACATCTCCCTCTGAGTGGTAATGGAGAGACAGCACACAGAATCCATGCGGTTGGGAGGTACTCCCGTTTATCTGGCTGCAGGGAAACTGCTGGAGCTCTCTCTGTCCCAAAAGATGTTCAAATAGGAAGAAAATGTGAGCTTACAGCTTCTCAGACTAAAGGGGAAAGGAAGACATTCTTCCAGGCATTAAGCAATTCAGGTCTCTGGTACCCAGAGGTGGCTTCACCTGCACAGAAAAAAGGCTGGAGTGAGGCGGCTCACGGCTAAAGCCCTCAGATACAACAGACATATCCTTACAATAGGGACAAAATAGATCAAGCTGGTAGATGTACCCTGATAACACTTTTACAGACACCCAGAACTCACGTTTACTAGCCAATAACAGCAATTTTCAACAAGAGCTCCAGGGCTTAGCCAATTAACTTCTAACTGGTGAGCCTGGGTATAATGGCGGAAGGTAATCTTAAGAATAAAATTACCGATTATACGCATAAACATGACCAAATGGGGAAGAGAGGCCGTGTCTTTCTACTCAATTAGAATTCTTTGAAGGTGTGAATAAACATGGGGTGAGTCAGTCAATACAGAGGTCAGTTTTCAAAGGGGATGTCCAGCGAGGCTTGCTATTCACCTGAAATATATGCGCGGATTAGGTGGATTCTCAACGGCGCCATTTAAAAGAAGCACTTAATCTATGCATTTATTTCTATACCTATTCTAGGTGTATAGACACAGATTTGGGTTATGCCTGGGTTTGGCACACCCAGCCCAAACATATACATTAGACGGGTGGGGGGCAGAGTTTAGAAAAGACGTCCACCTCAGAATAAGGACGTCCATTTCTCATGTATTTTAGAATAGAATCTGCCGACATACAACCTGTTGTAAAATACCCAAGAAATGGACGTCCAAATTCTGGCTACGCCCAGCATGAACATCCATTTTACAAACTGAAAGGTCCAAACTATGAATGGGGCAAAACAAGGGACCTGGACGTCTTTGTAGCAGCACAGAAATGTCCTTATTATAAAATGTCACTACCAATATACAACACAAAAGACCTGATTATAATGAATGTTCCGGGACCTCAGTGGAGAACCTCAACGGTTGTGAATTTCTTGTTCCATCGAGAATTAATCTCCCTTATCGTCACTGGTCCATTTTTAATTTTTTCAAAATTGTAAAGATAGTAATACTTCAATCTCTTATTCAAAACTTTGGAAAAATATGCATCATGAATTTAATTCAAACTTATCTGATCGTGTTGGCTGGGGGCTTGCTCTTCCAACGTGAAATCATGTTTCGCTACCCACTGCTTCAAGGAAAAATCCCCAATATCTTAGCCAGACTCATCGTGCCGACTAGTTATCTCTCTATTGCAACGTTTGGGCACCTGCAAAAAACTTTTTTATACTGCCATTTAGACAAGTTCTTATTATAAACTGGTGAGCCTGATGTCATTGCAGGGCAAAATGGTAAAGACTATTATAAAGAACAAAATTACAGAGCATATTCAAAAGCATGGATTAACGAGACAAAGCCAACATGGATTTACATAAGTACATAAGTATTGCCATACTGGGAGAGACCAAAGGTCCATCAAGCCCAGCATCCTGTTTCCAACAGTGGCCAATCCAGGTCACAAATACCTGGCAAGATCCCAAAGAGTAGCAACATTCCATGTAGAACTGCAAACAATAGCAAGATTCTGGAATCCTAAAGAGTAACAAGATTCCATGTAGAACCCCAAAGAGTAGTAACATTCCATTCAGAACCCCAAGTACAAAAGTATTGCCATACTGGGACAGACCAAAGCTCCATCAAGCCCAGCATCCTGTTTCCAACAGTGGCCAGTCCAGGTCACGAATACCTGGCAAGATCCCCAAAAAGTACAAAACATTTTATACTGCTTATCCCAGAAATAGTGGATTTTCCCCAAGTCCATTTAATAACAGTCTATGGACTTTTCCTTTAGGACGCCGTCCAAACCTTTTTTAAACACCGCTAAGCTAAAAGAGGTTTGGACGGCTTCCTAAAGGACAAGTCCATAGACCATTATTAAATTTAGAGAAGCGAAATCTTGCCTCATCAATCTATTACATTTCTTTGAAGGGGTGGACAAACATGTGGATAAAGGTGAGCCGGTTGATATTGTGTATCTGTTTTTTCAAAAGGCATTTGACAAAGTACCTCATGGATGACTCTAGAACGTCATGGGATAGGAAGTAATGTCCTATTGTGGTTTAAAAACTGGTTAAAAGATAGGAAACAGAGAGTAGGGTTAAATAGTCAGTATTCTCAATGGAGAAGGGTAGACAGTGGGGTTCCCCAGGGGTCTGTGCTGGGACCGCTGCTTTTTAGCATTTTTATAAATGATCTAGAGATGGGAGTAACTAGTCAGGTAATTAAATTGGCTGATGACACAAAGTTATTCAAAGTTGTTAAAACGCAAGAGGATTGTGAAAAATTCTTACGAGACTGGGAGACAGGGCATCCAAATGGCAGATGACGTTTAATGTAAGCAAGTGCAAAGTGATGCATGTGGGAAAGAGGAACCCAAACTATAGCTACGCAATGCAAGATTCCACATTAAGAGTCATCAACCAGGAAAGGGATCTAGGTGTCATCATTGATGATACATTCAAACCCTTTGGTCAGTGTGCGGCGGCAGCTAAGAAAGCAAATAGAGTGTTAGGTATTATTAGGAAAGGAACGGAAAACAAAAATGAGGATGTTTTAATGCCTTTGTATCACTCCATGGTGCGACCGTACCTCAAATATTGTGTTCAGTTCTGGTCACCACATCTCAAAAAAGATATAGTGGAATTAGAAAAGGTACAGAGAAGGGCAATGAAAATGGTAAAGGGGATGGGACGACTTCCCTATCAGGAAAGACTAAAGCGGCTAGGGCTCTTCAGTTTTGAGAAAAGATGGCTGAGGGGAGGTATGATAAAATAATGAGTGGAGTGGAATGTGAATCACTTTATTCTAGGAATAGGGGGCACGCAATAAAGCTACAAAGTAGTAAATTTAAAATGAGTCTGAGAAAATATTGCTTCACTCAATGTGTAATTAAACTCTGGAATTCATTGCCAGAGAATGTAGTAAAAGCAGTTAGCTTAGTGGGGTTTGGATAGCTTCCTAAAAGAAAAGTCTTTAGCTTAGTGTGGTTTAAAATGATTTGGATAGCTTCCTAAAAGAAAAGTCCATAAGCCATTATTAAAATAGACTTGTGGTTAGAGTGGTGGACTTTGGTCCTGGGGAACTGGGTTCGATTCCCACTGCAGGCACAGGCAGCTCCTTGTGACTCTGGGCAAGTCACTTAACCCTCCATTGCCCCATGTAAGCCGCATTGAGCCTGCCATGAGTGGGAAAGCGCAGGGTACAAATGTAAGAAAAATAAAATAGATACTATTGGAGATTCTACATGGAATGTTGCTACTATTGGACATTCTACATGGAATATTGGAGATTCTACATGGAATGTTGCTACTATTGGAGATTCTACGTGGAATGTTCCTACTATTGGAGATTCTACATGGAATGTTGCTACTGTTGGAGATTCTAAATGGAATGTTGCTATTCCACTAGCAACATTCCATGTAGAAGGCTGCGCAGGCTTCTGTTTCTGTGAGTCTGACGTCCTGCACGTACGTGCAGGACATCAGACTCACAGAAGCAGAAGCCTGCGCGGCCACATTGGTGATCTGCAAGGGCCGACTTCTAGTGGAATAGCAACATTCCATGTAGAATCTCAAATAGTAGCAACAGTGGAGAAGTGGCCTAGTGGTTAGGGTGGTGGACTTTGGTCCTGGGGAACTGAGTGCGATTCCCACTTCAGGCACAGGCAGCTCCTTGTGACTCTAGGCAAGTCACTTAACCCTCCATTGCCCCAGGTACAAATAAGTACCTAAGCCGCACTGAGCCTGCCATGAGTGGGAAAGCGCGGGGTACAAAAAAAAATTATTTCTAGGATAAGCAGCATAAAATGTATTGTACTGTTTTGGGATCTTGTCAGGTACTTATAACCTGGATTGGCCACTGTGGGAAACAGGATGCCTGGGCTTGATGGACCTTCAGTCTGTCCCAGTATGGCAATACTTACGTTCTTATAAAATGGCCATATAGACCTCTAGGTGGTGGAGTAGCCCGCAGGTAACCAGAAGATGTCCGCTCAAATCCCACTGCCACTCCTTGTAATTTTCTTTAAATTGTGAGCCCTCCATGGACAGAAAAATACCTACTATGACTTCTCTTACTGCCTCCAGTGGAGAACTGCTCAATCGGAGCACCTTTCTATAAACTGGATGTGCCAAGTAGCAGGTCTAAATACCAACGTCCATCTTTTTGGACATGGATGTCCCTTCCTCTTCTGCAATTGGAGTTGGACATCCATATTTTGGCCCCTCCTTACTCCCACCCAAAACACATCCAGACCAGTAGACATTCATATCCAGGGTTTATAAAATTGGGATTTGGATGTCCATGCGATATGGATGTTTAAATGCCAGTGTTCAGATGTTCAAAACATGAACAGAGCTTCTAAAATAAGGGCTATGGGCACATAGTTGGCCCCACCCCCAGAACTGCCCTTCCACGCCCATTTTTCTGCATATATAAACTACCCCAGAAAAGTATACACTTAATCTTATAAGTGCAGTGGCGTTCCTAGGGTGGCTGACACCCGGGGTGGATCGCCGATGCGCCCCCCCCCCCCCGGGTGCAGCGCCCCCCCACCCCGGCGAAAGGACAATCCCCCCCGGGTCCAGCGCGACCCCCTCACCCCCGGCAAAAGGCCACCTCCACCCCGGCGAAAGGACACACCTCCCCCGGCGAAAGGACACCCCCCGGGTGCATTTTTACCTGCTGGGGGGGGGGGGTGCCACACACCTGTCTGCTTCGCTTGTTCCATGCTCCCTCTGCCCCGGAACAGGAAGTAACCTGTTCTGGGGCAGAGGGAGCACGGAACGAGCGGAGCAGACAGGCGCGCGGCACCCCCCCCAGCGGCGTGCACCCGGGGCGGACCGCCCCCACCCCCTTGGTTCGCCACTGTATAAATGTACTTCCATTGAAAATGAAACTCCACTAGGACATAGATGTCTGGCACGGCGCTGTTTGCATCTAGATTTCAGGAGGTATTTAATAAAATCCCTCATGAGACCCCCTCAAGAAACTGAAAAGTTGTGAGATAGGAGGAAATATCTTCTTGTGCATTGATAACTGGTTAAAAGAAGAAAAAACAACAACAACAGAGAGTATCGCTCCATGGTGCAACCGCACCTCGAATATTGTGTTCAATTCTGGTCGCCGTATCTCAAGAAAGATATAGTGGAATTAGAAAAGGTGCAGAGAAGGGCGACGAAAATGATAAAGGGGATGGGACGACTTCCCTATGAGGAAAGGCTAAAGCGGCTGGGGCTCTTCAACTTGGAGAAAAAGCGGCTGAGGAGAGATATGATAGAGGTCTATAAAATAATGAGTGGAGTTGGAACGGGTAGATGTGAAGCGTCTGTTCGCGCTTTCCAAAAATACTAGGACTAGGGGGCATGCGATGAAGCTACAATGTAGTAAATTTAAAACGAATCGGAGAAAATGTTTCTTCACTCAACGTGTAATTAAACTCTGGAATTCGTTGCCAGAGAATGTGGTAAAGGCGGTTAGCTTAGCGGAGTTTAAAAAAGGTTTGGACGGCTTCCTAAAGGAAAAGTCCATAGACTATTATTAAATGGACTTGGGGAAAATCCACTATTTCTGGGATAAGCAGTATAAAATGTTCTTTTTTGGGATCTTGCCAGGTATTTGTGATCTGGATTGACCACTGTTGGAAACAGGATGCTGGTCTTGATGGACCTTTGGTCTTTCCCAGTATGGCAATACTTATGTACTTACGAGTAAGGCTATAATGGTTAACTTTGTCAGAGCAGAGAGGTAAATACTGGGATGCCTCAAGGATCTGTACTGGGACCAGTGTTTAACTTCTTCATGAACAATCTGGAAAAGCGAGCAATGAGTGAAGTGATGATTTTTGCAGTTGCCACAATATTATTCACTGTAGTTAAAACACGAACAGATTGTGAGGAAATGCAAGAGGATCTTGCCAGACTGGAGAAGTGAGCGTCTTAATGTGAACAAGTGCAGAATGATGCACAGAGGAAAAAAAAGAAACAATTCCAGCTTTAGAGACATCACGTATATCAGTAATCACCACCAAGGAAAAGGATCTTGGAGCAATGGTGGACATTGAAATCCTCAGCTGAGTGTGTGGTGACAGTGAACAAGCAAACAGAATGTTAGGAATTATTAGGCAAAGAAGAGAGAAAAAAAAGCATCATTATGTCTCTGTATAGATTAGAGTTGCCAGCTGGCTGCAGACATTTGAGAACAGGGTGTGTGACAACCCTAACTGATAATGAAATTGTGTAAGTTTCTCTCTGCAGTGTAACTTGTCTCTCAGGAGGGAAGTTATCACTACCATTAAGATGTTTTATTTTACTGTTGACAGAAGCCAAACCACAGTGGCTCCGCTCATTCTGCCTCGCCTCACCCTATGCTTGGAATAAACTTCCTGAGCCCTTACGCCAAGCCCCCTCCCTACTCATCTTCAAATCTTTGCTCAAAGTCCACCTCTTCAATGTTGCTTTCGGCACCTAACCTTTATACCTTTCAGGAAATCTAGACTGCCCCTATTTGACTGACTGTACATTTGTCCTTTAGATTGTAAGCTCCTTTGAGCAGAGACTGTCCTTCTATGTTAAATTGTACAGCGCTGCGTAACCCTAGTAGCGCTTTAGAAATGTCAAGTAGTAGTAGTAGTAGTGTCAAGCCAAAAGAGTGTCTTGAAAAACTGTAACAATAATTAGTAGAAACACACTTGGTGAAGTACGCAACCACTGCATGGACTCGACACGGGCTGTGTTTCAGCTACAGTACAGAAGTCCAAATGCACAAAGTTGTGTATAACTCGCAAAGTGCAAAAATAAATGGGGGGGGGGGGGGGGGGGGGGGGAAACTTAAGACTCTTCCCCAATGAAGAAAAACTGAAGCAGACAAACACAGCACTTTATGGAGGAGAAAAGCTGCTGGACTGACTCCATTAAAAGCTGTGTTTGTCTGTTTGGTTTTGGCTTTGCACTGGTCTTTGGTCTTCTCCGCTGTGTTTTGGCTTCTGCTTCCTATCCATGGAGATCAGTCCTTTCTTCATTTTACTGTTAACTCCCGTTCTTAGTAACGTGGAGGGGCATAATTGAAAGGTGAGCCCAAGTTTTCCTGAGGACGTCCTCGCAGGACGTCCCGGCGAAGGGGCGGGGAAACCCGTATTATCGAAACAAGATGAGCGTCAATTTTTTCTTTCTTTGCACCGCTTCAATGCTTTTTGCATCCTTAGCAAGATAAGGCCTCCAAAATTGAACACAATACTCCAGGTGGGGCCTCACCAACGACTTATACAGGGGCATTAAAACCTCTTTTCTTCTGCTGGTCACACCTCTCTCTATACAGCCTAGCAACCTTCTAGCTAGGGCCACCGCCTTGTCACACTGTTTCGTCGCCTTCAGATCCTCAGATGCTATCACCCCAAGATCCCTCTCCCCGTCCGTACATATCAGACTCTCACCGCCTAACACATACGTCTCCTGTAGATTTCTACTCCCTAAGCGCATCACTTTGAATTTCTTCGCATTGAATTTTAATTGCCAAACTTTAGACCGTTCTTCTAGCTTCCGCAGACCCTTTTTCATGTTTTCCACTCCCTCCCGGGTGTCCACTCTGTTACAGATCTTAGTATCATCCGCAAATAGGCAAACTTTACCTTCTAACCCTTCGGCAATGTCACTCACAAATATATTGAATAGAATCGGTCCCAGCACCGATCCTTGAGGCACTTCACTACTCACCTTTCCCTCATCCGAGCGAATTCCATTAACCACCACCCTCTGGCGTCTGTCCGTCAACCAGTTCCTAATCTAGTTCACCACGTCGGGTCCTATGTTCAGCCTGTCAAGTTTATTCCCTGTGGGGATCCGTGTCAAAAGCTTTGCTGAAATCTAAGTAGATTACGTCTATAGCACGTCCATGATTCAGTTCTCCGGTCACCCAGTCAAAGAATTCAATGAGATTCGTTTGTCACGATTTCCCTTTGGTAAAACCATGTGATGTCATAATGCCTCATTCCACCAATGCCTAAGAGCCAACCTCATCAGTGATGTCACTTATACTCGGCTCAATTCTGATATTGTAATGTCATAATGCCTCATTCCACCAATGCCAGTCTCATCAGTGATGTCACAATGGACTGACTGCCCTATACTGGGCTCATTTTTACTACATATAGCAGTGATTTTGATTTCTAGAAACATTTCTTTTTTTTCTATAATTAAGGGGAGAAGTTATCAACTTGGGCTACTGTTTACTGCATGTTATTTTACTGTTAACCCCAGTTATTAAGAAGAAAATAAGAACATAAGCATTGCCATACTGGGTCAGAGCGCAGGTCTGTCAAGTCCAGTATCCTGTTCCCAGCAGTGGCCAATCCAAATCACAAGTACCTGGCAAGATCCCAAAACAGTAAAAACAGGTTTTATGCTGCTTATCCCAGGAATTCTTGAATCTTTTTCTTGAATCCTTTTTTGGTTGCCTTTTTTGGAATTCTTAATCCTTTTTTTGGTTGTCTGTTTTATGGACACGATGTTTTAAATGACACATATGCAGGGCTTTTTTTGAGGGGGTACTGAGTACCGGCACCTTTTCCATTGTCTGCTAAAATTGACCCACGGACCCCAAGTTTTAATGAAAGAGCTCAGGCTCCACACACCAATTCTGCCTTGTCATAGATTCTGTGACTGGTTGCAGGGAGCTTGGCTATTGTGGGGTGGGTCCCTCAGTGATCACCCCACCCCTGAAGGGTGGTCTGGCATTTGAGTACCGGCGCCTTTTTTTGCTAGAAAAAACACACTGGAAATATAATATGGGATTGTTTTATGATGTGCAACTCATATGTTAAGATACATTTTGACATGAAATGCAGTAGTTAGTATTAATATATGTTTAGGAATAAGCAGAGGACAGGTCTTATTGCATAAAACGGGACCTGTGCTAAAATAGCATGCTTTAGTGGAAACATATCTTAATGGTAGCCCACATTGATAACTATGTCCCTCCTCGGTCTTTCTCTTGTCTCTTTCTGTGCCTGCCTCCTTGCTTTCTCTGTTCCTGTTTTCATTAAGTTTATGTCTCTATCTCTCACATTGGCAAATTTGTGGTCCTTGGAGATTTCTTGGGGGGGGGGGGGGGATAAGGAAAGGAAGTGACCAGCTGGGGAGGAGGGGGAGGGGAGCCCCGAGGCAGGGCTGAGCGAGAAGCCTTTGCTAGAAGTCTTGGGCCACTGAATGGAGCATGAAGGAAGAGAGGCAGCCCCAAACCAGCTGCTAAAGCTATTCTGGGTCAGAATCCAAGGGTGTCATATCAGTGGACACGTTTTTTCCACTATCAAAATACACACAGACTTAAAAGTGTTTGTGAGTGTCTAAACATAGATATATATGAAAAATAAATATACACACTCCCACCCCTCTAATAATTTCCACTCCCCCAGCTCTCTGTGTCCCTGAAATACATATCCCCATCTCCTGACAACATCAATTGATGCCTCTCATGGGCTCTTTAGCAACCTTGGGCAAGTGATCTGCAGAGCTGTGAAGTTGTTCCAGGAAGGAGGGTTTTTAGCCAGCTCTGATTTTTGCACTTGCATCCCAGTGCATTGTGGTATCTGTAGCTCCAGCTGCTACCATTTTGAACTGGTGCTGCAGGTACCAGAAAGTTTCGTCTGAGATTCATGGCATTCCTAAATTTCCCTGTGGGAATTGGGTAACCCAGTAGCTCTGTACCTGATATAATGGGCCAGCTTGTGTGTTGTGATATATTAGCTGAGTTCTGAATGTGACCATGACCTGGTTAGTACTGACCCACTGGCTGTGTTCTGGTTCTAACTCTGTCTGTAGCCAACACACAGGACAAGAGAGCGAGCAGCTCCAAACAGAACACGTCTACTCTCTGAATCAAATACCAGCTCACCTCCCTGGTGCGTTATCAGAATAAGCATGTTCCGCCCAGAGTCTGCGACTTCCCAAGTGTCCTGCCACACCCCTCCCCCTCAGGATCTCACTTCTATAATGTACACTGTTCAGTTATACAGATCAACCATCTTCTGCTGCCTTCTTTCTTCCTTTCTCTCTCTCTCTCTCTCCGTTTCTGAATCTCCTTTCTTTCCCTTCATGTGTTTTTCTTGTTCCATTCAACATCACATGGAAGCACAGAAGCCAGAACTGGATGCTTTGAACGGGATGGATTCTGTACACCACCCAAACAGGGGCGTCCTCACTGAACCCTCTAACTGTGTTCTCCACAAGTGCTGGTAACAAGGGGAATAAATATCCCTATGATCTTGAAAACCCCTGCTCAAGCTGAGTGCTACTCACAGTGAGCTGCTTAACTCTAGGTATAGAAAATTGAAGCTCACACCTCATTTCTCCAGCAGAAGGAGCAAGGTGGAAATGGGCCTCCCAGGTCTGGGTTTTGGTTAGAGCATGTTGGCAGGGGAAATCCCCTGGCCCTGAAGGTCCCTGGCTTAGCACAGCAAAGAACTTCACCTAGATGCATCTCTCTTGCAAAGGCATAACTCATTACCTCCTATGCCTACACGTAGTATTCCTTATTTATCCAAAGACAGAAAACCAAGAATTCACCATACCTTAGCCAGAGACAGAACATGGGGAATAAACCCCGGGAAATCTCAGTCCAGCCATCTCTTCCTGGTCTTCCCTTCCCAGTGTCCTCACCTGCTTTTCCCATCATTTGACAGTGAATCTTTCTCACCGGAACTGCATGAGAATCTTCAGAATAACTTTCTGAAACCATATCCCTGCCCGGGGCTTATTTATAAACAGATGATGGCACCTAAGCTTCCAAAGGCCTGAGAACACCACTCTCTCACTCAAGCTTGGGTGTCAAGCTCCTAGAAAGTCTGGCTGGAATAGGAATCCCCTGAAGTAGCAAACTTTCAATAGAAAAAAAAATGGGTAAATGCTTCACCGAGATCCTAATGGAGCCAATTATCCATACAAGTGCCGTCGCTGCCCCTTTTTTCAGAGCCTGTCAACCTCTCTCTCTCTCTCTCTCTCTCTCTGCAATCTCTCTCCAGAGCCTGTCAACCTCTCTCTCTCTCTGCATTCTCTCTCCAGAGCCTGTCAACCTCTTGTTCCATCAGTGCATCTCATCCTCCCTTCCCGCTGCCCCTTTCTTCCTCCTTCCCTACTGCACCATCCTGACCCCACCTTCACATCCTCCTCTTCCTTACTGCTCACATCACTGCATCCCATTCCAGAGCTTCTCCACCTCTCTCAGAGCCTGACATCCTCTCTTCCCTGTCTGTTCCTCCAGACTGTGTCTATGTTCACTTATTGCAGGATAGTAAATCTCACCACACCCCTCCCCACCATGCTGTGTATAAACACAAACAGATCAATTAAAAAAAGGCAGAGGATGTAAGCAGCTGTCAGTCCCTGCCTCTCTTCCCCACTATCCTAGATCCCCCCCCCCCCATCTCTGTAGGGATACAGAAGAAGAGGTACACCCTGTAAGGGCAGGACAGATGGAGGGGGGATAGTTAAACATTATAGCAGGGCTATTTTTGATTGACTTACAGGAGCTGTCCCTCGCCTGGTTGCTGCAGACATCCCCACTCACTCAATAAGAGTTTCCTGCAGGCTATGCCAGTTTAATTTCTGACAGGATATCCCTTTGCTTTGGACGCTGTAGGTTGCCCGATGTCCCTGGTTGGTTTGCTGCAGGATGGCCTTCTGTCTCTGCTTTGATTAATGTAGGACCTGTGCCAGCTTTATGTTGCCTCTTTCTATTTTGCCGCAGGTTGGACTCTCTGCCACTAACTGGATGCATGGAAGCTGCCTCGCTCTGTCTGGGATTATTTTTATGCATGGTGTCACTCTGGCTGGGTTTATTATGCTGCAGGTTGCTTCCCTAGCTCTGGTTTTCGGGATATGTACATGGTGTCCCATTGTCCCAGGTTATTTTGCTGCAGGATGCTACCCTAGCCCTGGTCTGGGGGATGCTTGCCCTGTGTCCCTCTATCCAGGGTTATTTTGCTGCAAGATGCTCTCCTAGCCCTGGTCTGGAGGATGCCTGCACTGTGTCCCTCTATCCCGAGTTATTTTGCTGCAAGATGCTCCCCTAGCCCTGGTCTGGAGGATGCCTGCACTATGTCCCTCTATCCCAAGTTATTTTGCTGCAAGATGCTCCCTTAGCCCTGGTCTGGAGGATGCCTGCACTGTGTCCCTCTATCCTGAGTTATTTTGCTGCAAGATGCTCCCTTAGCCCTGGTCTGGAGGATGCCTGCACTGTGTCCCTCTATCCCAAGTTATTTTGCTGCAAGATGCTCCCTTAGCCCTGGTCTGGAGGATGCCTGCACTATGTCCCTCTATCCCAAGTTATTTTGCTGCAAGATGCTCCCTTAGCCCTGGTCTGGAGGATGCCTGCACTATGTCCCTCTATCCCAAGTTATTTTGCTGCAAGATGCTCCCTTAGCCCTGGTCTGGAGGATGCCTGCACTGTGTCCCTCTATCCTGAGTTATTTTGCTGCAAGATGCTCCCTTAGCCCTGGTCTGGAGGATGCCTGCACTGTGTCCCTCTATCCCAAGTTATTTTGCTGCAAGATGCTCCCTTAGCCCTGGTCTGGAGGATGCCTGCACTATGTCCCTCTATCCCAAGTTATTTTGCTGCAAGATGCTCCCTTAGCCCTGGTCTGGAGGATGCCTGCACTATGTCCCTCTATTCCGAGTTGTTTTGCAGCAAGATGCTCCCCTAGCCCTGGTCTGGAGGATGCTTGCCCTGTGTCCCTCTATCCAGGGTTATTTTGCTGCAAGATGCTCCCTTAGCCCTGGTCTGGAGGATGCCTGCACTATGTCCCTCTATCCCGAGTTATTTTGCTGCAAGATGCTCCCTTAGCCCCGGTCTGGAGGATACCTGCACTATGTCCCTCTATTCCGAGTTGTTTTGCAGCAAGATGCTCCCTTAGCCCTGGTCTGGAGGATGCCTGCACTATGTCCCTCTATTCCGAGTTGTTTTGCAGCAAGATGCTCCCCTAGCTCTGGTCTGGAGGATGCTTGCACTGTGTCCCTCTATCCTGAGTTATTTTGCTGCAGATACTCCCTTAGCCCTGGTCTGGAGGATGCCTGCACTATGTCCCTCTATCCCAAGTTAATTTGCTGCAAGATGCTCCCTTAGCCCTGGTCTGGAGGATGCCTGCACTATGTCCCTCTATTCCGAGTTGTTTTGCAGCAAGATGCTCCCCTAGCCCTGGTCTGGAGGATGCTTGCCCTGTGTCCCTCTATCCAGGGTTATTTTGCTGCAAGATGCTCCCTTAGCCCTGGTCTGGAGGATGCCTGCACTATGTCCCTCTATCCCGAGTTATTTTGCTGCAAGATGCTCCCTTAGCCCTGGTCTGGAGGATACCTGCACTATGTCCCTCTATTCCGAGTTGTTTTGCAGCAAGATGCTCCCTTAGCCCTGGTCTGGAGGACACCTGCACTATGTCCCTCTATTCCGAGTTGTTTTGCAGCAAGATGCTCCCTTAGCCCTGGTCTGGAGGATGCCTGCACTATGTCCCTCTATCCCGAGTTATTTTGCTGCAAGATGCTCCCTTAGCCCTGGTCTGGAGGATACCTGCACTATGTCCCTCTATTCCGAGTTGTTTTGCAGCAAGATGCTCCCTTAGCCCTGGTCTGGAGGATGCCTGCACTATGTCCCTCTATTCCGAGTTGTTTTGCAGCAAGATGCTCCCCTAGCTCTGGTCTGGAGGATGCCTGCACTATGTCCCTCTATTCCGAGTTGTTTTGCAGCAAGATGCTCCCTTAGCCCTGGTCTGGAGGATGCCTGCACTATGTCCCTCTATCCCGAGTTATTTTGCTGCAAGATGCTCCCCTAGCTCTAGTCTAGAGGATGCATGCACTGTGTCCCGAGTTATTTTGCTGCAAGATGCTCCCCTAGCCCTGGTCTGGAGGATGCTTGCTCTGTGTCCCTCTGTCCCAGGATATTTTGATGCAAGATGCTCCCTTAGTCCTGCACTCCATACTACCCATAGCAGCTCTTACCTGCGTGGGCCAGTGTCTGCGGGCGGCTTCTTGTTGCCGTCTTTCTGCCTCTCCTTCTGCTGCAGCTCCAGCTCCACTCCGCTCCCCTCTGCCCCCCCTCCCCGGCTGCAGATCTCGCGAGCTCCGGCCAGCAGCACCGGGTCCCGGCTGCACAGGCAGGGGGTGGGGTGGGGTGGCCAGAAAGAGAGAGGACAGCACACACAGGAGGGGCATCCCTGACTCTTCCTGCAATCTGGGGAGGGGAAGGAGGGGAGGGCTGTGCCAGCCAAGGGAGAGCAGCACAGGCTGAGGCTGCAGAATCAGAGAAAGAACAAGGGGGAGACAGAGCCAGAGAAATGGACAAGAATGAAAGGATGCTAAAAGCATCACTACCATCAACCTCCCTCTAGCTCTCATCCCACCTTCTCAGCTCTCCTCCCGTGGTCCCTTCTTCTCAGACTCTGCTAGCATTCTCCTTCCCAGCTCCCCATCTTCTCTCATCCCTCCTTCTGAGCTCTCCTTATCTCTCACCACTCCTTTCCACCACTTTTCTTATCCCTCCTTCCCCAGCTTTCTTCTCTTCTTTCAAAGCTGTCTCTTTTGCACTTTTCCATTATTTTCTGTTGCTGTCTTTACCACCCCCCTGCCCCCGGTCTTTACGAAAGATCAGTCTTTTTTTTCTTTTCTTCTGGTTCATGCATTTTCCCCGTCCCGGTTCCTTTCTTCCTCTTCCCCTCCTCTCAGCTCAGCCCTTATGCTGGTCCTCCGCTCCAACCCCCAGAAGTGTGTCTCTTGACATTTCACATCTCTCTGGTCGGTTCTGGCACTTCCTACTTACTCTAACAAGCCCCCCCCCAACCCTCCTCCTCCCCAATTTGATCAAAGGACAGCAATTAATAACCCCAAAGTCAGCAGGAAGGGGGCTGCCTCGTGCTTCTCCCCTGGCCTGCTGCAGGGAACCTAATCTAGGAGCTTCCAGAGCCAAGATGGAAAACTTCTCTGGGGAGGGGAGGGGAGGGGAGGGGAGGGGAGGAGGTTTTATTTAAAGCCAGGGAGACGGGGCCCAGTGACTGGTGGGACATTGGTGAAAGGGGCTGAGAGAAGTCTGGAAGGGAATGAAGGGTTTGTCTTGTTGGGCAGACTGGATGGACCGTACAGGTCTTTATCTGCCGTCATCTACTATGTTACTAGTGGAGCCCTTCAGGCTATCAGGGTCCAGAGAGTGCCATCCAGCCTATCCCTTCTTCCTTTCCTTCCACCCAAAAAAGGTGGTGCAATCATACCTCTCCCAAATACAGATCTCCTTCCCACACACTGCAGGGGTGGTCACTGGAATCCACATCTCTATAAATACAGACCTTCTCATACACATCATGGTGTACTGTAATCCTTCCCTCAGCCCTGTAAATACTGTAAATATAAACTAGATCCCCCATCCCCGTAAATACAGACAAGACTCTCCCTTCGTACTATAATCACGACCCCGTCCATGTAAATATAGACCCCCCCCCTCCCCATACATACCTTGGGGGGCACTCTAATCCCCCACTATTCCCTAAAAATACAAACCCCATCCTTGCACACTCCATAGGCACCTCTAATCCCCCTTTCATGCCTGTAATTACAAACCCCCTCCTCACACATATAGACACCCTAATCCCCCTCTTAGTAATTCCCCTCCATCCCTGTATAGATCTCACTCCCTGTGCCTACCATGGGGGCACTGTATTCTCCCTCCCACCTCCAGAAATGTAGATCCCCTCCCCATATGCACAGTAGGACATAGTAGGGCCCAGGGCAGAAATTTGGGAGGGGTCCCCAGAGATTAGTAGCAACCTGTGCCTTCTTCAGCTTTGAGCAGGCTTAGGGTCTTCTGTGATGGGGGTATCCAGGGCAGTTGCCCTGGCTACACATCCCCTCTGGGGGGAGGGGGCTCATTTCTACCCTCTTAATTACAAGGTCTTCCTTTTCCCTCTTCCTCCCACCCCCATCCCTTCCGTACACTTACCCTGAAGTAGGGATGTTATTCTAATCTTCCTCACTTCTCCATATCGTAAACTCCTCCCTCCCATCCCCTCTCCCCTAGCATACGCACAAGGTCTCCTGGGAAGAGATACCTTGCTTCCCCTGTCACTCCTCCTCCCTCTCTCTCAGCACACAGACTCTCAGGGGCAGGCAGATATTTCTGGGATCACAGCCCACCCCCTTGGGGCAGACGCTCTTCCTTGTTTATGTGGATACCACAGTAACAGGGTTTGAAAATAGTCAGGAGGTCTAAGTAATAATGTATGGCATGTGACAGCCAGAAGGGAGAAAATCCTTTCCATCTGTCCTTAGTCTGTGTGTGTGCGCATGTGTGTGTATGTAACACACGTATCTCTGACTGTCTGCTTTTAGCACTCTTGTTGCAAGATTCAGCCTCAGTTCAAAATGAGAAGAGAGCAAGAAAGACAGTGAGAAATAGTTTACAAAGGAGAGGAATCCAATGTCAGGGGATACAGGAAGAGACAGAGAGGAACCCCTGGGGCAGGAGGAGAGCAGGGCACCCTAGGTGAACCTTCAGCCTTACACCCCATCCCTAACTCAGTTAACATTTAGACCCCTCCCAAATATTAAACTTTGTTGTTTGTGTGTGTGTGTATGTGTGTGTGAGTGAGTGTGTGTGTCTCTCTCTCTCTCTCTCTCACACACACATATAATGAGGGCAGTTTCCAAAAGTAAAGTAAATGGGTATTTGAGGAATTAATTTCGGAAACACCTCAAGACCTACCTGTTTAAAACGTTCTTACCCACAGCCAACAAAAACTAAACTATTTGTACCCATACAACCCATTGCAGATCCCCCTCCCCAACAACCTCTATTCTCACCATGTCCCCTCCCCTTTTTATCTTCTACTCCCCCATCCTACATAAGTACATAAGTATTGTCATACTGGGACAGACCAAAAGTCCATCAAGCCCAGCATCCTGTTTCCAACAGTGGCCAATCCAGGTCACAAATACCTGGCAAAATCCCGAAAAACTACAATACATTTTATGCTGCTTATCCCAGAAATAGCAGTGGATTTTCACCGAGTCAAGTTAATAATGGTCTATGGACTTTTCCTTTAGGAAGCTGTCCAGACCTTTTTAAAACTGCTAAGCTAACCGCCTTTACCACTTTCTCTGGCAACGAATTCCAGTGTTTAATTACACGTTGAGTGAAGGAAAAATTTTTTCCGATTCATATTAAATTTACTGCTTTGCAGCTTCATCGCATGCCCCCTAGGCCTAGTATTTTTGTAAAGAGTAAACAAACGATTCATGTCTACCCGTTCCACTCCACTCTATCATATCTCCCCTCAGACATCTTTTCTCCAAGCTGAAGAGCCCTAGACACTCCTTCCTATTAAAATGTAATTCACTACCTCCATTAACTAACATTGAAAGTCACATTGAACCAAACATGTTTGGAGAATGTGGGGTATCAACGCTGCTATAAATAAATAAATAATCACCCTTCTTTTAAGTTTGTGTGGTTATCAGGATCTACTGTTTTGCTTTGACTGCAGCTGCTATTTGTCACTCCCCACCCCCACCCCCAGAAGCTGCTGCCCTAGGTGGCTGCCTAGAGTTGTGTAATGGTTGGGCCAGCCCTGGAGGGGGGAAGGCAGAGAGTGAGAAATGGGAGAAGGAGCAGAGAGATGAACCTGAAATGAGCAGAAGAGAGGGGAGAAAAAAAAAAGCAGTAGGGAAAAGGGGTGTTTGGGGGTTGGGAAGAAGTAGTTTGGGGAGTTTGGTCAAACCTTCTGCCTCATTCTTGTATAATCTGAGGTCTGCTCATTTGTATCAGGTGGGAAATTCAGTCACATTTCCTTCTAGCCAGATTGAAAGATAGGAGAACTATGCATCCTGTTCTTTTAAAACGGTCCTCGAGGGCCATAACCCAGTACAATAGAAGCAGTACATGAGTATCCATTGTGTAAATCTTGAAAACCCAACTGGGTAGTGGCCTTCGTGGTTGCCAGATGGGAAAAACTTCCCCAGCCCAACCCGCACCCCAAAGGAGCCCAAAGACAGCCCAAGCTGCCCAATGGGCTATCTGAGGAGTGGGGGAGGGGGGCCACTCGTGCAAGTGTGCTTGCTCTGTCTCCTCTTCCTCTGTGCTCTGCTCTCTGCCTACTTCACTTGAGCATGTTGAGTCATCATCAGCTGGTGACCTCATCACACACCTCGATCTCCTGTTGGTCAAATTTGGAGCCGGAATGAGGCTTGAGATGAACCAAGTCTCCTTCCAGCTCCAAATTTGGCCAATAGGGTGACAGTACATACAGCCAGAAGAACCAACTGTAGCGGCCTCCCAAAAAAACGTCCAATAAGTCGGAGGAGTGGCCTAGTGGTTAGGGTGGTGGACTTTGGTCCTGAGGAACTGAGTTTGATTCCCACTTCAGGCACAGGCAGCTCCTTGTGACTCTGGGCAAGTCACTTAACCCTCCATTGCCCCATGCAAGCCACATTGAGCCTGCCATGAGTGGGAAAGCGCGGGGTACAAATATAACAAAAACCCGTGACCGTCAGAAAGTGCCAGTGGGCAGCTCAAAAAACCCACCCAATTCCGCGGGAAAACCGCAGTGTTGACAACCCACTGGTTGCCCACCCCTGATCTAAATGAAATGCGCCCTGGGGGGTCATGTGATCAGTCACTTTCATACATAGGGGACAGGTCCTGTGGCCTATCTATAGGGAATCCCTGAAGGCTATCACACCAGTCGCTGGACCACCTTAATAAAGAAGAGACAGTCTCTAAGAAGGAGGAATAGCTTAATGGCTACGGCAGTGGGCAAAGAACCATGGAAATGCGATCCATATTCCTCTTCAGCACCTTGTGACCTTAGATAAGTTATGTAACTTTCCATTGCCTCAGGTACAAACTTAGATTGTGAGCCCTCCAGGGGCACAGAAATACCTACTAAACCTGAATGTAACTCGCCTTAAGCTACTACTGAAAAAAAGACATGAGGTAAATCCAGAATTCATTCCCTATAGGGAATGCGCCCTGGGGATCATCTCACCAGTCATTGTACTACCTTCATATACGAAGAACAAATCATAAAGAAACTTCAGACGCCCAAAACACAGCAGCCAGGCTTATATTTGGAAAAACGCGTTTTGAAAACGCCAAACCCCTCCAAGAAAAACTGCACTGGCCCCCTATCAAAGAACGCATTGCTTTCAAAATCTGTACAATAGTTCATAAAATTATTTACGGTGAAGCCCCATGATTCATGACAGACCTCATAGACCTGCCAACCAGAAATGCCACAAGATCAGCACGATCATGCCTAAATCTCCACTACCTAAGCAGCAAAGGACTCAAATATAAATCAACTCACGCATCCAGCTTTTCCCATTTAAGCGCACAACTATGGAACTCACTGCCAAAAGTGGTAAAAACTACGCTCAACCACCTAAATTTCTGAAAAGTACTAAAAAACAAACCTGTTCAGAAACGCATACCCCACCGACCCAACCTAAAAACCTGGGTACCTGCGACATAACGAAACCAAAGACCGTAATGGACATTTCCTAACTCTTCCTCTCCCTCTCTAAGTGCCCCCAATGTATTTACCATACATGAACCTTATTCTACCACAATATCACCTTGTATTTGTTCATACCGGAACTGGCAGATGCCGTTACGGTACTATGTAAGCCACATTGAGCCTGCAAATAGGTGGGGAAATGTGGGATACAAATGTAACAAATAAATAAATAAAATAAGATACAGGGCCTGGGGTCTATCCATAGGAAATAAATCTTTGGGGAAGGGGTGAGTTCACCTTTTACTGTATGACCTATATTCAAAAGACCACAAAATATGAAGGGACCGCTCCGGTTCCAGTTTCATCGAACGATTCCGCGCATTCATTTTGTAACAAGTGGGACAATTATCCATCCAGTCATCATCGAAGAAGAAAGCTTTAGTTGCATTCAATAATCAGTTCCCCATTGACCCCTGACACAGCCGCTGTGTGCCGAAACACAGCCCGTGTCGGGGCATTATGGAAGCGATTGATGTTCAAAGTATATCAATAAAGAAATTGTGTCCCGATTTTGAAGGTCTCTGGTGCTTTTCTTTGATATCTGGACTACATTCAAAAGAGTCAGAGCTTGAAACCAATCCACCAGTCACTGTACAATGCACAGGCGACAATGGTTGGGATCTATTTATAGGGAATAGCCACTGGAGGTCACCAATCACTGTTTAACCTTTATATACACAGGGCCTGGGAATGCTGTGGAAACTTCAAAATAAAGCTCGGAATGAAAAGAAGACGGCTTGTGTTTCTTAAGTGCCTCTGATCTGTGTAGAAGAAATGTTTGCACTGAGAGTGCAGGCCACCCACAGATGGTTTTGCAGCTTGAGAGCAGCACTGGCCACAGGATGGCAGTGTTTCTCCTGAAACAGGACAGCAATTCTTCTCCAAGGCCAAAACTGAGGGCCAGATGCACTAAAGAAGCCATTAACGAGCCGTTAACAAGCAAGTAGTAACCCTGGCATGCACTAAAGGCTTCTCCAAGCCATTTTCCAATCAGGGTAGCAGCTAACGAAAACGGAATGCAGATGATCAAAAGGCTATTGCAAGGCTATTATAATGAGATGCACTACGGTCTTCCGATCCCCTTACCTTGAAAAACCTAATGGGAGGTCTACACCTCTCCTTGTGGCAAATCGGAAGAAAAAATGTCATCAGGAATGTCCTTTTTGGATGTCCTTCACCTGAAAAAAAACCCCCACACTCCAAAGACGTTCTTTTTGGACGTCCTTCACTTAATAAAAACCTGTGCCGCGCTGTGATTGGCTCAGAGACTTCCAGGTCTCTCAGCTGAGTAAAGCACGTCCAAAAAGGACGTTTTTATTATTGGGGAGGGGGGGGGGGGGGCATCCAAAAAGGATGTCTTTTTGGATGGACATCCTCAACTGCAAGATCAAGCCGCATCGGAGCCTTCCTGCAGCAGGCCGTGGAGGGGATGAGCTATATTGGGGAGTCTGTCTTTACCCAAGTGCTCTGTTGACTTTCTGTGACCTCATGTGAAGTGTGGGGTCTCTGAGGAGCTGAAGAGAGGTGGCTCCATGCTGGTGTGATGGACAATTGCCATGAAGCCCTTGCTGCTAAGACAGATGCGACTGCAGCATTCAAGTCTTTGGGCTACCTCTCCTGGTCCTTCACCACACCCAGAGCCACTGTGTTGCACCTGGAATGTGGTTTCACAGCATTCTTGGCTCATGTGACTCTAGGCTTTTGCCGCAATGTTTGCTTTCAGAGAATAGTTTATCCTGAGTTATTTCTTCTTTATTGTCTCGCCTGGATTCTTGGCGCAGCCCATCAAAGAAGGTTTCTTTGCTTAGGCAGTTCAAACCTCTGGAGTGTGACCTTTCCTCCCATCCTCAGTGGTGAGATATAAGCAATGCCAGATGTGTGAACAATACCTGACCCTGAAACATGAGCCTACAGAGCAGTGAGGCATCCCTAGACCTGATAAGCACCAGGCTCTGCCACCTCGTAACTGATGCCAGAAAATTCTGTACAGAAAGGCACAATAAATTGGCATGTCTCACCCACTGGAAACGTCATAAAGATTATGCCATCACTGTACCAGAAAAGCACTGGGATCACAACCCTAAAGGAATATTTATTTATTTGTAGCATTTGTATCCCACATTTCCCACCTATTTGCAGGCTCAATGTGGCTTACAATTGTTCCGTAATGGTGATCACCAATTTCGGAAAAGAGAAATACATAATTAAGGTGGAGGAGACAAAGTAGGTTAGGTGTTCAAGTAAGGGAGTTCATTTTCATAATAAGAAATAAGAGGTAATGGGTAAAACATTTTAGGCGTGATAAATTGTCTAAAAGAATAGAATATAAACTTCAAAACCATGATAAAACTAGTATGGACAAGAAAATAAAGAGTTACGATTATTCTGTGGATCTAGTGTGAATTTGTTTACTGTCAAATTAGGATGGATTAATTGTGGTATGCTTTTTTTTGAATAGATTGGTTTTCAATAATTTACGGAAATTAATTGTGATTTGTTTTTTTGGATTTTGGTAATTCATTCCATATTTTTGTGCTTGTATAGGAGAAACTGGATGCATATGTTAATTTATATTTTATTCCTTTGCAGCTGGGATAGTGGAGATTCAGGAACGTATGTGATAGACTAGTAGAGTTTCTGGTTGATAGGTCTATAAGGTCTGACATATATCCCGGAGCTTCACCGTGTATGATTACTACTACTACTATTTAGCATTTCTATAGCGCTACAAGGCGTACGCAGTGCTGCACAAACATAGAAGAAAGACAGTCCCTGCTCAAAGAGCTATGTAATAAAAGTGAGCCAAGTATAGGACAATCAAGCCATTGTGACATCACTGATGAGGTTGGCTCTTATTGGTGGCCTGAGGCATTATGACATCACAATATTAGCTCTGGTTACAAGAGGCTACTACTACTACTATTTAGCATTTCTATAGCACTACAAGGCGTACGCAGTGCTGCACAAACATAGAAGAAAGACAGTCCCTGCTCAAAGAGCTTACAATCTAATAGACAAAAAATAAAGTAAGCAAATCAAATCAATTAATGTGTACAGGAAAGAGGAGAGGAGGGTAGGTGGAGGCGAGTGGTTACGAATCTTGCATGGAATCTTGTCACTCTTTACGATTCCAGAATCTTGCTGTTCTTTGGGGTTCTACATGGAATGTTGCTACTCTTTGAGATTCTGCATGGAATCTTGTCACTCTTTAGGATTCCAGAATCTTGCTGTTCTTTGGGGTTCTACATGGAATGTTGCTACTCTTTGAGATTCTGCATGGATCTTGTCACTCTTTAGGATTCCAGACTCTTGCTATTCTTTGGGGTTCTACATGGAATGTTGATACTCCTTGAGATTACTACTACTACGCATTTTTATAGCGCTACAAGGCGTACGCAGCGCTGCACAAACATAGAAGAAAGACAGTCCCTGCTCAAAGAGCTTACAATCTTATGAACCAGGGTGCAGACCTTAAACGCATTTTGTTCCTTTACTCCTTTTCTAATCACCCATTTTCACCTTCTTCATTTATCCCCTCCCCAGCTTTATTTACCTTCCTCTGCATTCTCATTCTTTCACCAGCCCCTTCTGCTTCCCTGTCCCTTATCCCTGCTGTATCTTCAGCCTTTTTCTTGTATCTTACCCCTATCCCCATTGTACCTCCTCCCAATATCTGGGACATTCCAATTCTAAACGATAGAGGACCTGATGCAAGAAAACCTGACATCGTGGTAAAAGAGAAAAACGCCAGAATGGTATTGAGGTGTCAGTTCCAAACGATTATTCTGTGTAACGGATGGAGAGGAAACATTAAGAAATACAGTCAGAGATCCAGAAAATGCGGCAGAAATATTTCCCACTGTATTGGGAGCCACAGGCTTGATTAAAAAGAATTTCCAAGCACACTGTGATAGGCTGCCTACAGGTTCGGACTGACAGTGACCTGAGCCCTTGGGCAATAAGGGCCATGGGTCTGTAACCACCTATCAAAAGTGATTAAACTAGACTGAAGCTAGGAGAGAGTGGGTCACCTACTACAGTGGGACCTCAGGCACTGCCCTGTTCTAATGGTCAGTCCGCCCCTGCCTGTACATGTTGCATCTTATGAACTCCAGAAGGAAGCCCAAGCCCAGCATCCTGTTTCCAACAGTGGCCAATCCAGGTCACAAATACCTGGCAAGATCCCCAAAAAAGTACAAAACACTTTATACTGCTTATTCCAGAAATAGTGGATTTTCCTCAAGTCCATTTAATAATGGTCTATGGACTTTTCCTTTAGGAAGCCGTCCAAACCTTTTTAAAACTCTGCTAAGCTAACTGCCTTTACCACATTCTCTGGTTGTGCATTTCCAAGCATGGACCAATCAGATTTTTTTTTTTTTTACAATCCATAAATCTATGATTAATTTGACAAGTTGGCTGCCTTCCAGGGCAGGTGGCAAGGCTTCTGCATACTACAGGGCAGTCCCGAGGATTGTGTGGGCTGTGTGGCCCCACAGGGCGCAAGGAAATGGGGCATAAATATCACTCCCCATCCTTTGTCTCCCCTGTGACGGGGCTCTAGGGGGAATGCCACATAGGGTGAGATTCCAGCTCAGGATGCTCCTGCTGTACTCTGTTGAGCTGCTGCAGAGTGGACCGCGTGGAGTAGTATGCGAAGTATGCCAGCAGGGGGCGAGGAAGGACCTGCAGAGATGTGCAAATGAATTGGTGTTCTAGAATCTCAGTCAGAGTGGAGGAGCAGAGCTGCTCTGCATTGGGAAAGGGGGAGGGCAGCATTGCCATGTACTATTTCAGATAAGGGTGAATTTTTATTGCTGATTATCAGTTGCAAGATAATTCCAGACCTGCTGCAGAGGCATAACACCCTTTCAGCAACAGGCTGATGGACAGAAAGCATAAGGGAAAGTTTGTACCAAGTACCAGGAGTAAAAGCAGCAGCACCAAGAAGTGGCAACTACTTGTAACAGCGGAATCAGTAATACCCGCAGCACTAGTTGAATTAATAGCGGTATCTGTATTAGCAGCAGAAGGCCAGGAGATGATAAGATGCAGATAAGAAATCAGAGGCTAAAAACGAGTTAATTAATAACCAAGCACAACTGACGTCAATGTTCCAAGGGGAGGGGGGAGGGGGTGGAGGTCACCATAAAACGTTTATCTGCACGAAGCAATCAAAACAGCGTTTTTCTAGATGCAGCTAAAAATAGAATTGTTAGGTGGGGGGCAGAGAAGGGGTTGAGTCACTTAGGGCTCATTCCCTTTCTATGCCAGATGTCAGACTCCTTTGCCTTCCCTCCACCCATACAAACACTTAAGGTGCAGCAGCAGCAGGGCCCCAACATTATCAAGAGAAATGAAGACTCCCTCAAGCTAGAAAGATTCTCCCTGCTTCCTCTAGTCATAGGTCCTCCCTTTCAAGACCATTGAAGGACCTAGACCAGTGGGATCAACTGGCCAGGGGCGTGCAAACAGGCACAGTTTTACGACTGCTGTACTTGTGTTCATACACCTATTTCAGTAAACTGTACCACGCATTTGAGCATCGCTCCGGCTCACTGTCGCGTGTCTGTGAAGAGATAGGCAAAGTGAGGCCAAGGTGAGGTCACCAGGAGCCACCACCTAGAAAGCAAACATGTTGCAAGTGACCCAGAGATGTTTTCTCTTTTGGAATTAAACGCTTTCACAAGAATGGGTCATGGGTGGGGTGAGGGCAGTCTCTGGGGGCCCAGCCTCCTTATTCACCATAGAGGTGGAAATGCTGATGAACACTGGATAGTTTATGGCTGCAGATTGGCTGGATACTTCCAGCAATCTGCTCACCAGCCCTCGAGATGTTAATTAACGAAGGCAGCAGACCTCAGAAAGCTGAAAGGCACTGAAGCCCAAAGATGGCTGTGCCAGCTACCAGCAGGCTGGCACTAGAGTAATTGTGTTGACGCTGAGAAGGAACGCTGCCTGATAGAGCAAGCACACAGCTAAAAGGGACTTTTTCAAATGTATCACGTCTCTGAAGGCAGCATTTCAGGGCAATAATCAGTTGATAATTAGCAATAGGGAAGTTGCATTCCTCTTACAGAGAGATAAAAAAAAACCCAGTGAGAGATATACACACGCATTTCCAAAAACTGACAAGAGAAAATAAAAGACTTCCCGTTAAAGAATGTGCATAACAAAAAGTGGGGCACTCAATCGCAAATACAGATGTCGCAATACAAAAAGCAACTGGGAAGTATACAAAATGATGTCAGACTAAAAATATATAAAATATACCTTAATGAACAAGTACGTCATCACAAATATACATATAAAAACAAGGTGGGTTGCCTGAACTGGTGTATTAATTGCAATGGATTGACAATGGACAGCACCCTACAGCTTGGCGGTATTTATAGGCTTTTGGCAACCCACCTTCTTTTTAGCAAAACATCCAAAATCGGGCGTAGATGTTTTATCGACAACGCCCCTCCACATGGTTCGGATTTTCAGCTAATTCTATCCTCCGATCCAAAAGGTTTGCAACAATCTAGTACAAACCATGGGTCTTGCAGATGCGATTGAGTTCAACAGGTCGTGACAGATAATCACGCTTCTTCATGGATGACTTTGATCACAGGCTTACCCCAGGAGTATGCAGTATCTGCTATCTTACTTAATATTTATGGGCACAGTATACTGCTTGCAATGTCAACACAATACGTAATAGAACATTTTAATTGATAAGTGTAGGGTATAAGCAAAGATGGAACATAGAGATAGGTAAGAGAGTAAGAACAGTTAGAAAGTAAGGTGACTAATTTAAAGAAAGCTGCACATGAGGTCAGAGAGATGGTTAAATATTATCTCAGCTAGGGCAGGAGTGGATGAACATGTCCTGCTGCAGTTTGTGCAGCCCGTGTGAGACTAACAAATTAGTTAATATCAGGTTATTTTTTTAAGCCAGCTAACACATAGCTGCTTAAGTTGATATTCACCACTTAAGTTGATATTTTGATATTCATCACTTAAGTGGCCATGGGTTAGCGCTCATTGATAGGACATTTATATAGTCCCATTTAAGCAGTAAACCTGGCTGCTTACCCCTAGAGCCTAGAGATTCGCGCCAGAATCCAGGTGGATTCTACAATAACGCGTGTAAGTTAATTGGCTTAACAAGTTAATTAGTGTTGCTAACAGTACTTAACAAGTGATAATCAGCACTAATTGGCAATAATTAGAATTTAGGTGCACAACTCACTAAGCATATTCTGTAATGCAGGGTGCCTAACTTAATATGGCTCTCTGCGCTACATCTACGCGCCAGGATTTATGCCATGTTTTTGTTGGTGTAAATGGACGCGCATAGTTTTAGGCACTGGGATATCAACTAAGCGTATTCTGTATACCGTGCCTAAATGTAGGCGCCAAATATAGAATACGCTTAGGCGGAAATGTTTTCTGCGTGCATTGTTTAGGCACCATATATAGAATCCCTCCCTTAAGGGCTGAATATGAACACTTAAGCAACCAAGTGCTGACTCCGCTGCCAGAACGCCCCCAACATGTCTACCTTTGACTTCGGCGCTAACCGCAATATTCAGCGGCACGTAGCCGGTTAAGTGCCACTGAAATATTATAGCTAGCCCCAACCAAGTAATTTAACTGGTCAACGTCTGGCTAAATCGCTTTGAATATCGGGCCCCATATGGCTGTTCAATCCAACCCACCATACCCATTACTAACCTCTACAATCTTTGCTCTCCCTTTGGGATCCACTGTGCTTGTGCTATGTGGAGTGAACAGTCTGAACAGCCTTCTCTGGGAGGCTGTTCACAAATCCATCACACCTTTCCGTAATTATTATTATGTCTTCTTGAGCCATTTGATGCATAAAGCAGACAGAACCCCGACATAATAAGGATATCCACGATGTGGATATTGAAACGCGTAAAACCCTATCTTCCCCTGAAAACTTTCCAGAATTTAGTACAATCCACGGTACTTACCCATGTAGACTACTGTAATAGCATTTTCCTTGGCTGCAGAGCCCATATCCTGAAAAAACTTCAGACTGCCCAGAATACAGCAGCGAGACTCATTTTTGGCAAATCACGTTTTGAGTGCGTAACCCCTCTTCGTGCAAAACTTCACTGGCTCCCTATCAAAGAACGAATCAACTTCAAGGTCCACACATTAATCCACAAGATTATCCACGGTGAATCTCCGGACTATATGCTCAATCTGATTGACCTCCCTACCAGAAACATGTCTGAATCTTCACGAAATTACCTCAGCCTGCATTACCCCAACTGCAAATGATCAAATACAAGACCTATTATGGATCTAATTTCTCCTTCCTGGGCAGTCAACTCTGGAATGCTCTTCCCAGATATATCCAATCAATCTGCAACTACCTACCCTTCCGAAAAGAACTAAAAACCCATTTATTCAAGCAAGCATATCCAAACGATCCAGATTAATCTTACGAACCATATACCTAACACATACCCCCATGATAACGACATTGACCCAGACTTCATCTCCCTCCTTACTTCCCTCTCCATTGCCTATTTCTACCTACCCATCTCGTCTATTATTCTGGTATACTTAACCTTTACCCTCTCTAACAATATTCTGTATACCATTTACTGTGTAAGCCGCATTGAACCTGCTTTGAGTGGGAAAGCGCGGGATATAAATGTAATAAATAAATAAATGATAGCCCTGACAAAACAGCCTCTAACAAAATAGCCCTTGACAAAATGGCCCCTCCTACAAAATAACCCTTGACAAAATGCAGTACCATATTCTGGGCAGCCTGATCAGGCCCTTTTGTCAGGGGGCTAATTTGTCAAGGGCTATATTATGGGCAGGCCATTTTGACAGTGGCTGTTATGTCAGGGGGCTATTATGTCGGGAGCTTTTTTGTTGGGGCTATTTTGACCGGGTACCAAAGCAGACAGATCCATCTTCCATAGCTGTCAGTCTTGTGTTTCAGCAACTGCTTCTTTTCAACTGTTTGATGCCACGTCCATCTTGGCCTTCCTGGAGTTTTTTTCCCTTTGGTTTTCCAGTTCATGGCTTGCCTTGGTACGTGCTGTACATCGATTCTTTGTAGGTGAAGTTAGCTGTAATATCTTACTAACTGGTGGATGGTTAGTTGTTTTACAAGGCCTTAGTGACCTTGCTGTTGATATCAGAGTTTTTATTGGTCCCAAGAATAAGTTAGATGTCTGATTGATATTATTAATATGCATATTGTCATGTTTTGTTTATTGATGCCGTACTGTTGGCTCATGTTGTATTGTGATCCGCTCAGAACCATGGGTGTGTGGCCTAAAAGTGCTGTGAAGCAATTATTCTGGAAACAATAAATATGAAGATATACCAGAGAACAGACAGAAAATCTCTTAACACTAACTCAAATTTTACCTGAATAATCTAGAGGGTGGAGCACCCAGTCCTCAGAACACTCCTAGCCAGTCAGGTTTTCAGGATACCCACAATGAATATACATGAGATAGATTTGCATGCAAATTTATCTCATGCATATTCATTGGCGATATCCTGAAAATCTGACCGGCAGGTGGGTCTCAAGGGTTGGGTTAAGTACTTCTGATCTAGACTAAGCATACTTTCGTCTGATACTATTGGTGTTAATTCTATAAGAAGCTGTCTAGCTTTAGATGACAAACTGTACATAAGTACTGTACTCCAGTCTTTACTCATGGGATAGTTTTGCTATCCTACTGTTAGTCACTGTACCTTAGGGCTCTGTTGTAGGACTTCTCGTCTTCTCTCTCTATACTTATTCCCTTGGTGTTCTGATCTCCTCCTATAGTTTTTTGTATCATCTTTATGCTAATGACTCCCAGATCTACTTCTCTACGGCAGAAATTTCAGCAGGAATCCAGCCTATTTGTCTGACATTGCTGCCTGGATGTCCCACCACCATCTGAAACTGACCATTGCCAAGACTGAACTTCTTATTTTTCCCCCTTAACCCCCACCCATTCTCTATTTCTGTGAATAACACTCTAATCCTCCCTGTCTCCTCAGCTCATAACCTTGGGATCATCTTTGATTTCTGTCTCTTTCTCTGCATATACTTGACAGACTACTATAAGCTGTCATTTCTTTCTCTATAAGAGAAACAAAATTCTCCTTTCCATTCTGGACCCTTATCCACCACTCATTCCCATTTAAACTACATGCAACTTGCTACTCATAGTCTCCCACTAAATCATCTCTCTCCCCTTCAAACTGTTCAAAATTTTGCTGCACGATTTATATTACACCCCCCCCCCCACCTCCAGCTGTGTTGTTATGATGTATCATAAGCCATGCCAGTTGAGCCCCTGCTGGTTTTCTGAGGTTAATATAGTCAAAAGCGTTGACTCTTAAATCTAGTCCTTGACCACCCCCAACAGCCGTGATGTTCAAGGGAAACAAAATCTGCAGATCCATCCAGCGCTTAGACCAAATATATTTCATGAATATTCAGTGCAGAGAATCCCAAAAAGGAGATTTGCTAGGAGTTTTAGAGGACTGGGTTTGGGTGTCACTGGCCCTGAAGCATTGGATGAAATCCCTTCAGCACTGCCCCTGGTGACAGAATATCTTAGAGAAGGTGTATCCTGTAGCCTCTTTCTCCAGGAACTCCTTGGACTTTGTTTTGATTGTCGGGTTCTCTAAATTGACCCTCTTACTGGTGTGGCTGCCTTTCATATCATGCAATAGCAAAAGGCCATCGAACAACTCAACGGTCTGTGGTTCTTAACAGCCATAGCTCCAGTAAGAGGGGAGGGGGAAAACTTTGCAGAAACAAGGTTGGAAGGGGATACCAAATGAGCCCTGGCCTTTCCAAACTTCATGCAAGGAAGATCTCCCAGAAGGTTTTGCAAAAGGATCAGTAAAGTCAGTGTAGAATCATATCAACCTATGAGTCGGGGTCAGGTAACCACCTGCACTGAACAGCTACACAATTAGACCCTTTTCTTGGGTTCTCTGTTGTTTATAGATCACACACAGTGCATGCACAAGGGGAAGTGATGTAAAAAGCAAGGTAAATATAGAAAGTTTAATTACCAGAGTGCTCTGGAAGCTCTCCTGCAGTCTGTGGATGCCTTGCTCTTCTCTGCTGCTCTGAAGTTCTGTTGTCAGGTTGCCAGATGGCTTCAAGCCATCCAGAACATGTTCAGCTAATCCCAGTCTTGCTTCAGTGCATGCTGGGACCTGTGGTACCAATTAACTCTAAGAAAAGAGGAACTACAAGTCTAGAACTGCACTTGGGTACAACCAGGTCCAAAACCTTGTGTCTTCGATGACCTGATAACCTTTAAAGTTCTGTCCGAGCTTTCTCACTTGTGTTATTCAGAAAACTGGGAGTAATGAGAAAAGTTGTTTGATTAATGAAGCTACATGGTTTACCTTTGTGTTTCTCGGGAGCTAAGAGAAGCCTCTGTGCTTACCTGAGGAGAGAACATCAGTGCAGAGAAGGGGAAATTCTACAAATCAGGCTCAAAAGTGAGCACTAGAGAAGGCTGGCACTAAGCGTGATTCTATTAAAAGCGCGTGGCTTTTATGGAATTGATTAGAGTCAATTACTGTGGCCAAACTTTGGGCACTAGACTGATGCCTGCTGAAACTAGGTACACATGTGGAGACCAAGTTGGATGTGCTGACCCTCTATTCTATAAGTATGCACAGGTCTCTTTATATTGTGGGTGTTGGATCCGTTCTATTTTGTGTTGGCTTACTTTTGTTTATTTATGTTGTCAAATTTGTATCACAGCTTTCTTGAGGCTTAGGGCATGCTACACGGCAATCTGTGTGCATCTACTAAATTAATTATTTACTAATGAAAGCATCAAAATACAGTTTATTACAATTATCTTGCCGCTAAGCCATACCGGATCACAGCAATTTACAATAATAATACAAACACTTAAAATCAACCAGAAAAGAACCCCATTTTAAAAAGGAAAGAGCGAAACAGTCACACGGAAGACATGCAAACCCTAAATATATCTAAGCCGCTCACCAAAATATAGTATCAATTAGACTTAGAAAGCCATCAATTACATACTGACTCATTAAAAGGAATAAGAAACAATTGCCAATCTCACCAAAATATTAAAGATCTCCCCCTCCCCAGAGATACTGATACCAACAAGACTAGAGATAAGAAAGGACTAGGGGAAAACAGTAGGTAGGCACATCAAGCACAAAATACTTGAAGTCCAAACCTGAATATCTACAACACATCCAGAAAACAATCACTGGAAAATAATACAAAATAGGGGCAGCAGGACGCCATTTTGGTTAGGAAGGCCAAACAAACCAACATCTGCCCTGGCCTCCAAGTTCCTTCGCTGGTGATGGTGTGTGGGACAAATGGTAGGTCGGGCCATGGCCATGGCATCTCACATTGTTTTGCTGCCTATGATACAAAGGCAAAGCCATGTTGTCATATACATATCCCACAGGACACCCTCCTTATGTTGGCAATGTGCCAAGGCATTCTTCTGCCTTTTTACGCTATCTCAAGTCTCAGCCTGATGATGTGACTTGTTCTGATTGGTTCCCTGAAGCTATGTATTCAAGAACTTCCACTCTGCCTTGCCCTTTGATAGGTCTCCTGTGAGTTCCTGGTGTGCTACTACTTCTGTCTGTTTTCTGTTACCAATCTTTGTTTGTCTACCATTTCTGATCCTGTTCTGCCAGCCATGGCCAGTGCTTGATTTCTGATAATGGTTTTGCCTGCCGATTCTATACTGTTCCTGATTCATTGGGGTTGTACTAGATTGTCTTACCATGTACTTCTCCAGCTTCCTATTATCTAGCAGCCAGTGTCTAACATTAAAGTCTGTAAGAAATACTTTTGAGTTAGTGCTTTATTTCTTGGCAACTTCCGAGTACAAGAAGACTGAACCTAAAAGGAAAGGTGGCCATGGATTTCCTGGTGTCCCCCACCGAGTTATATCATCTGGTTGTGACACGTGTACTGGATTGACCTGGTAGCTTAGTGATAGCACTGTTCACTGCCATGTAGAAGGTCCTGAGTAGGACCTCCCTCCGTATTTGGCATTGAGGTAGAAATGCTCATAGATAATGTTTCCAAAATGGCTACATACTTTTGACAACCTGCTTGCCAATTCCTGAGATGTTAATCAGTGGAGGCCTGAATGGTCTGGAGGCCTAAAGATGGCCACTGTATCAGACTATCAGGCTCATTTTTGAAAGAGAAGGATGCCCATCTTTTGACACAAATCGGAAGATGGGCGTCCTTCTCACAAGTTCGTCCAAATAGGTATAATCGAAAGCCGATTTTGGACGTCCCTAACTGCTTTCCGTCGCAGGGACGGCCAAAGTTTAAGGGGGCATATCGGAGGCATAGCGAAGGCGGGACTTGGGTGTACCTAACACATGGACGTCCTCGACCCATAATGAAAAATAAAAGGGCGTCCATGACGAGCACTTGGACGACTTTACTTGGTCCTGGTTTTCTTACGACCAAACCACAAAAAGGTGCCCAAACTGACCAGATGACCACTGGAGAATTGGGGATGACCTCTCCTTACTCCCCCAGTGGTCACTAACCCTCTCCCACCCTCAAAAAAATCTTTAAAATATTTTTTGCCAGCCTCAAATGTCATACTCAGGTCCATGACAGCAGTATGCAGGTCCCTGGAGCAGTTTTAGTGGGTGCAGTGCACTTCAGGCAGGCAGACCCAGGCCCATCCCCCCCCCCCACCTGTTACACTTGTGGTGATAAATATGAGCCCTCCAAAACCCACCAGAAACCCATTGTACCCACATCTAGGTGCCCCCCTTCATCTGTAAGGGCTGTGGTAGTGGTGTACAGTTGTGGGTAGTGGGTTTTGGGGGGCTCATCACACAAGGTAAGGGAGTTATGTATCTGGGAGAAATTTCTGAAGTCCACTGCAGTGCCCCCTTAGGGTGCCCGGTTGGTGTCCTGGCGTGTCAGGGGGACCAGTGCACTATGAATGCTGGTTCCTTCCATGTCCAAAGGGCTTGCATTTGGTCGTTTCTGAGATGGGTGTCCTTGGTTTCCATTATCGCCGAAAATCAGAAACGACCAAGTCTAGGGACGACCATCTATAAGGACGACCTAAATTTCAAGATTTGGGCGTCCCCGACCATATTATCAAAATGAAAGATGGACATCCATCTTGTCTCTATAATATGGGTTTCCCTGCCCCTCCATCGGGAAGTTTTGTGCGGATGTCCTCAGCAAAACTTGGGTGTCCCTTTCGATTATGCCCCTCCACGTATATTTGTTGTTGGGGGGGGGGGGGAGGAGTGGGATCTAAAATAGGAAAAAATCTCTTGGTTGCTGTGAATCTTGAACCTTGAATGTGGGCTCATGACCTCAGATCCCATTTCTGGTTATGACTGACCCAGAACTACAAAAGAGCAGGAGGAAAATTCTGGGTCACAACACAAGCTATGCTTTTATCAAACATCTGTACAGCCAATGATTATCTCAAAGGTGGACTTCTTTAGGCAGCACCAGAAGTCTAGAATGGGATAAGGTTAGCATAATTGTCTTAAGAGAGGGTGTTCCAGAAGCCCCACCTCAAAACATAAATTATTGAGTGCTCTTCTCTATGGTGGATAAGGAGAGCGTCCCAAGGAACTTCTCCCACCTCAAACATGATCTAAAGGCTTTTAATATCAAAAGAGAAGGTGGGTGCTGTAACACTAAGAGCTTGTTTGTTTTCTGGATGATAAGGAAAAGTGAAGCCACTATGAACATCTCTATGTGAGAGCCAAATGAGAGCCAAATGTATAGAACAATGATGGCCCCAAACCATGAGTCATACATTAGAGCTCACTGCAGAACCCTGCAATCAACGGGCTTTGAGTCTGTCCACTGATGATCATAATACCCTTTCCCTCTGGAGACAAGAAAAAAGACGGTAGAAGAGAAGACTGCAGTATTTTTTTGAGTCTGTTTTTATGTACATTAAGGAGCCTTGAAATAAATCACAGGATAAAGTCTATGCAAACACCCTGACAAAAACCAGACTTAGAAAGGGTGTTCCCAACAGTACGTCCAAAGATCAATGTTCAGCCAGTTTCAAAACATACCTATATTTAGCAGTGTTATCCATGTAGACAGCAGTGCCGAATACAGATGCATAACTTGCAATGTCCACATAAGACGCTCGAAGTTATAACTGTTATTTGCCCCACCTACATGTTGAATTTGGACATTCAGGAGGCCATTTTGTAGTCTTTTTCATGCATGTATAGATATGGCCTCTTTTAAGATGTTGACCAGTGCACAAGTACGTGCGATGACTTCATGGTATGTGCATGGGTGGAGTTCTCAACTAAATGCAAAGATTATAGAATAGATTAACATATGCACAAGAGCAGGTGTTAAGTGTTGGTGCCTGAAATGTAGGGCATGATTTCTGCTGTTTACACTAGTATTTTACAGAGATACATAAGTGCCTATACTAAACAGGAGCCTACTTGCCCTTCTTAAACCAGAAGCCCTGTTGTAAAATTAGCCTCACAGGGACTGAATATTGCTGCCTAGATACACAAATTATACATCTAAGTGGTTCACAGCACAACCCAAACCGCAATCCCTTTTTGGATGGATAATTTTGGTTGCATAATGATTGACATGAAATCATCCATTCAAATGGCCTGTATTTAAAAACACACACACACACACACACACACACACACAAAACACACTTACATGATTGGCGCTGATGCCACTGTCCACATAAATGCTTTTCAATCTTGGGTTGAGCTAATAAACTGACCTCTGTGCCAGAACCTGCTCTAAACCCAACTGGAAGGCATCAAAGCCAACCTAATGCTCTAAAGATGGTTGGAGCTTCTCGATTCATTTATCTGCATGTCCCGGGATTCTTTTTTTTTTTTTCATTGACTTCAATGATCAATGACTTCAGTTTGGTACACCAGCTATAAGTGCATACTTCATTTAAATACAAGCAGTATCACTCTGTTTACGGGCAACTGGCTAGCCCGTCTTGTGTCTTTTCCTCTTGTGTGCCACTGAAGCTGCTCAACCCATCTGCTACACAAAGAAAGGGTGGGGGTGGGGAGTGAGCCCCGTTTCTCACTGGCTCCCAGCCTTGCGATGTACAACTGCCTGTGCCCTGCAGCAGATATATATCCCAAAGCTTACAGCCAATGAGGGATGGTGAGGAGCGAGCCAGAACCACCTCGCCCTCTGTCATTGGCTCCCAGCTTTATGAGGTACAACTGCTGTGTGACACAGGTAGTTGTACATCACAAGGCTGGGAAGCTGGGGAGAGTGCTTGCTCCCCACCCCTTCTCTGCATGCCAGAGATATTGAACAGCTGCAGTGGTAGCAAAGTGAAAGAATACTGGGTGGGCTAGGGAATTGAAAGACCGATACTGCATTTAGGGGTCCTTTTACTAAGGTGCGCTGAAAAATGGCCTGCAGTAGTGTAGACGCGTGTTTCGGGCGCACTCAGAATTATTTTTCAGCGCACCCACAAAAAAAGGCCTTTTTAAAATTTTTGCCGAAAATGGACGTGCGGCAAAATAAAAATTGCCCCGCATCCATTTTGGGTCTGAGACCTTACCGCCAGCCACTGGCTTAGCGGTAAGGTGTCACGCGGTAACCGGGCGGTAATGACCTACGTGCACCAAATGACACTTGACGCGCGTAGCTGATGCACGCCAGAAGTTTAAAAAATATTTTTTGGATGCGCATAGCGGATGCGCACCAAAACTGAAATTACCGCGAGGGCCATGCGGTAACCGGGTGGTAACTCCAATTTGGCAAACATAGGCGCCTATCCAGCTTATAATCGAAAGTAATCGCTGGCTATTTCCCGACACAAATCGGGATATGGCTGGCGATTTCGCAAAAGCGGCGAAAAGCGTATAATCAAAAGCTACATTTGTGATAGCTTCACCGCTTTCCCTTCGCCTCGCTGGCGAAAGTTCAAAGGGGCGTGTTGGCGGTGAAGCGAAGGCGGGACATGGGCAGGCTTGGGCGTGGCTACCAGATGGCCGGCTTTCGCGGATAATGGAAAAATAAAACCCGGCGATAAGCAGTATTTCGCCGGGTTTACTTGGTCCTTTTATTTTCACGACCAAGCCTCAAAAAGGTGCCCCAACTGACCAGATGACCAACGAAGGGAATGGGGGATGACCTCCCCTTACTCCCCCAGTGGTCGCCAACCCCCTCCCACACTAAAATTATTAAAATACAAACCTTTTTTGCCAGCCTGTATGCCAGCCTCAAATGTCATACCCAGCACCCTGACAGCAGTATGCAGGTCCCTGGAACAGTTGTTGTTGGTTGCAGTGGACTGCAGAAAGGCAGAGCCAGGCCCATCCCCCCCCCTACCTGTTCCACTTTTGGTGGGTAATGTTGAGCCCTCCCAAACCCCCCAAAACCCACTGTACCCACATGTAGGTGCCCCCCTTCAGCCCTTAGGGCTAGGGTAATGGTGCACACTTGTGGGCAGTGGGTTTTGGGGGACTCAGCACACAAGGGAAGGGTGCTATGCACCTGGAAGCTAATTTGGTTGTTATTAAAAGATGTTTGAAGTGCCCCTAGGGTGCCCGGTTGGTGTCCTGGCATGTGAGGGGGACCATTGCACTACAAATGCTGGCTCCTCCCACGGCCAAATGCCTTGGATTTTGCCGGGTTTGAGATCGCCGGCAGTTTTTTCCATTATCGCGGAAAAACAAAACTGGCAATCTCAAACCCGGCGAAATCCAAGGCATTTCGCCGGCTCACACCGTATTATCGAAAAAAAAGATGGCCGGCCATCTTTTTTGAAAATACGGTTCCGGCCAGCTGTTGCGCCGCCGCCAAAATAGATTGCCGGCGACCTATTTCGCCGGCGACGTTCGATTATTCCCCTCCACGTGGCTTCGTAAAAGAGCCCCTTAGGGCTTCACTTACAAGGCCGCGTAACTTTGTAAAAGAAGCCCTTAGTGGCTTGACTACAGTTGCATGTGATAAGTCCTATTAACATTTTTACAAATTGACTGTGCCTTAAATCTATAACTACATTTAGGCGTTGACTGTACTATTGCAAGAATAAATAAATGACACTACACTGGCTCTTTATGGTAACTGAAATAATGCTAACAAAGGGTGACACCCTGGTTATCTGCAAGCTAAACTTCAGTCCCGAAGCTCTACACTTAACCAAAATGCACTGTATTTGCAATTGGCCTGTTGTTTTCTAGAGAGACACAGTCCAAGTTATATTTTTTCTTTCGGAATTTGCTTGAAACAAACATGGAATCTTCTATTAAAGGTGCATTTATAATCTTAATCAATCACTCTGCTGACTTATGAGTATCTGCTTCAATGAACTAAGAGGGACATCCTGGCAGGTGGTAAGGATCCTCTTCCAAGGATTAGTATTGTGACAGCATTTTCGTAAATGTTTGTGTGGCCTGGAATTTGACAGGACTAAAATCTTTCCAGCTCAGTGGTGTACTTGGGCTCTTTGGCTTTCCTACCAAAGAAAAGTGCATGATGGGAAGCCAAGGTCATAACAAAGACACGGAAAGATACCTCCTTATGAGCATTCTCAGATGCAAATTCTGTCTCCTGTGTCAGCAGTGCTTTCCATCCTGGAAGGATCTTCATCGTAACCACTGGAAAATGCCACTTTTCCCTCAGTGTGTTGCTCTGCTGAAGTGTCGTATTTAATTAAAAATGGAAGTGAGTGAGATAGAGCAGAATTGCTCCCTTTCCTTGTGCCTGATGGTTGCTACGTGGGAAGGAACTGAGCACCACAATCACAAGGCAAAAAAGGTGATGACGGCCTCAAGAAATGAAAGGCCCACTAGTGAAACTCAACAAGTTTTACTGGATCCTTCAATAGAGTTTGAGCTATTTTTCCAGTGGGCTTTTCATTTCTTGAGGCCAGCTTCATCGTTCTGGTTTTTCTGCTGTATGAACCTGCAGGAGCAGAGACTATTTAATAACAAACACAGCTTGACAATTCTTTCCACCATAACCATGAGCTCTAACACCCCTTCCCGCAACAAATACACATACTCTGACACCTTTTCTCCATGTGAACCTATAAACTCTGAAATCTCTTTCCACTAAGAACACACTCCCTGAAGCCCCTTCTCACGAAAATCTCATAAACCTTCTTACCCCAAATACATATCCTACAACCATGCCCATCATCAACTTATACACCGACACCCATTCCCAACATAAAACGATAAACCTTGATAAAAATGCAACCTGATCCCTCACCTTCCAATACACTAACATATTCCGACATTCCTTTCCAAAACCTTGACGCCCCTTCATATCCCCAACGCACACATCTTAGTACCTCTTAAGAACACAAATCCCCAAATCCTGAAACCCTTTCACACACACACACACACACACATATGAATCTTAACAATCTTTCTCACCCACCCCCACACACGTAGGGACCAAGATGCAGGTGTCACAATGGGACACTCTTAGTCCCAATTCTACAATGGCGTCTGGGTGCGTCTAAGCTGTTATAGAAACACTAACGCAACGCCACTTTGGAATGCCGAAAGTTAGGCACATCAACTTATGCCGATGGCTGGTGTATGTTGACATACCTACCTGCACCATGCAACATGTGCAACTGATAATATTCTATAAGTTGCGCTTGTCACTTGGTGACGCACCTGCGACATGCCCGTGCCCGCCCACATGTATGTCCCCTTGCAATTATGCGCTAACCCCGGATTCTATGTAGGTTGCCCAAAGTTAGGCACCCATCAGCCAATTATTGAGGTTGACTGGAGTTAATTGGCACTAGTTTGGGCCCACAACATGATGAACAAGAAAATCCAAAGTATCTTGCATGCAACCCAAAAGAGGGTGTGGCCATGGGAGGGGCATGGGGGTTAGGGGAGGTTCCAAACGCAGCCAACTTGTGCTCCACAATCTGTGCTAGGTTTCAGGTGGGGTAAGCCCGCAACGCCCTTATAGAATGACGCTTAGTGCAGATTTTTCCCGTTGCCTAACTCTGAGTAGCCCAAGCAACTACATGTGCCAGTAGCACGTACGCATATAACTTTCTATTACTAGTGCCAATCCTGCGTGGAACTGCTAGTATTCAGTAACAGAGAATTGGCTTTACAACCCGCCACGCCATCCCATGCTCCAAAAACACACAACCTGATATATATTAAGAACATAAGTAATGCCACGCTGATTCTGACCATTCAACCCATCAAGGCCAATCTAAGTCACTTGCAAGAAGTATCCAATGTCCCAATGAGGAGATTGGTTCCATTTTTCACCCCCAGCTCCGAGAGGGTGGCGTACCTCAAGTAGACCTCCAGAAATCAGGACACGCTAGGTCAGTCTGGCTTTCATGATATCCACAATGAATATGCATAGGATAAACTTGCATTCACTGCCTCCATTATTTTTTTTTTTTTTTGCAAATTTATCTCATGCATATCCATTGTGGATATCATGAAAACCTGACTGGCTGGGTGTGTCCCGAGAACTGGGTTGAGAACCCCTGATCTAGACAAGGGTTCTCAATCCAGTCCTCAGGGCGTACCCAACCAGTTATGTTTCTAGAATATCCATAATGAATATGCACATGACAGATTTGCATGCAACGGAGGTGATGCTTGCAAACCTATCTTTTGCATATTTGCTAAGGCTATCCCGAAACCCTGACTGGGCTGAAAACCTACTCTAAACCTTGTTTTTGCAATCCAGCTGTACTACTGGCCTTGACTAAATCCACAGCTTAACTGTGCATTCATTGAAACACATTTTCTTCAAATTGTTTTAAATCTGCTACCTGTTGGTTTCATGCAGAGCTCCCTGGTCCTACCCAGTGGCGTAGCCACAGGTGGGCCTGGGTGGGCCGGGGCCCACCCACTTAGGGCTCAGGCCCATCCAACATGGTAATGAAAATGCTGCTTTCCACAATATTGGCACCATCACATGCTCAGTTTTCAGCACATGCCTGCTGCAGACTACCAAGGTGCAGACTGGAGAGAAGCATTTTCCCACCAGCTGAAATATTTTTTTGACGTGGGGGTGGGGGAGAGAACATTTGGTGCCCGCCCACTTTTTGGCTAGGCCCACCCAAAATCTGCTGTCTGGCTAGGCCCCTGGTCCTACCTCTATGTGAAGGAGTAAATACAGCGAAGGGCGACGAAAATGATAGTGGGGATGGGACGACTTTCCTATGAAGAGAGGCTGAGAAGGCTAGGGCTTTTCAGCTTGGAGAAGAGACGGCTGAGGGGAGATATGATAGAAGTGTATAAAATAATGAGTGGAATGGATCGGGTGGATGTGAAGCGACTGTTCACGCTATCCAAAAATACTAGGACTAGAGGGCATGAGTTGAAGCTACAGTGTGGTAAATTTAAAACGAATCGGAGAAAATTTTTCTTCACCCAACGTGTAATTAGACTCTGGAATTCGTTGCCGGAGAACGTGGTACGGGCGGTTAGCTTGACGGAGTTTAAAAAGGGGTTAGATAGATTCCTAAAGGACAAGTCCATAGACCGCTATTAAATGGACTTGGAAAAATTCCGCATTTTTAGGTATAACTTGTCTGGAATGTTTTTACGTTTGGGGAGCGTGCCAGGTGCCCTTGACCTGGATTGGCCACTGTCGGTGACAGGATGCTGGGCTAGATGGACCTTTGGTCTTTCCCAGTATGGCACTACTTATGTACTTATGCTTACCCAATCCTCCTCAAAGCTCATTTTATAAACCTCTATCATATCCCCTCTCAGTTGTCTCTTTCCCAAGCTGAACAGCACTTGCATGTTAATCTCTTTTATCATTTTGATTGCCCTGCTCTGTACCGTCTCTAGTTCCTGTATATCTTTTTTTTTTGATGTGTTGAACAGAAATGCATGCAGTATTCAAGGGTGACTACACTATGGAGTCAGATAGAAGCAATATATTTATTCCTCTTACTACTACTACTTATCATTTCTATAGCGCTACTAGACGTACGTGGCACTGTACACTTGAACATGAAGAGACAGTCCCTGCTCGACAGAGCTTACAATCTAATTAGGACAGACAAACAGGACAAATAAGGGATAAGGACAAAGAGTAGCAAGATTCTATGTGGAATCCCAAAGAGTAGCAAGATTACAGAATCCCACAGTAGCAAGATTCTGTGCGGAATCCCAAAGAGTAGCAAGATTCCGGAATCCCACAGAGTAGCAAGATTCTGGAATCCCAAAGACTACTACTACTTATTTCTATAGCGCTACTAGACGTACGCGGTGCTGTACACGTGAACAAGAAGAGACAGTCCCTGCTCGACGGAGCTTACAATCTAATTAAGACAGACAAACAGAACAAATAAAAGAAAAGGGAATATTAAGGTGAGGATGATAAAATTCTGGCGTTTCATTTGCTGTTGCATCGCTTCCCATGTTAAAACACACAAACACCTCGACATCCTTTCCAGTTCCCAAACATGCATAAGCCGACACCTCAACACACAACAGATCACAAATTCTGACATCCCTTCCAACCCAAAACACATAAACCTCTGATACCCCTTCCCAACACAAACATATACAATCTGACACCCCTTCCCACTTTCAAACAGCATCTTCTTGACTCCCTTCCCGTCACAATTCTACGAACTATGACACCCTTTCCTTAATGAAACACCCTGCCATCCCTACCCACTCAAACACACAGAACAACTGAACCTCCTCTGATAAAATATTGCTATCAGATTCCTGCTTACCTATTTATAATATAAGCAGTTTGCAGGGCTGCTGTACAACACAGATCATTCTCTGCTGGGCTGACAGGTCTCAATGACTGCAGATCTCCAAGCCCTGCCCTAAATCACTGCCTCTCCGAAAACCCACCTTCTCTGCAGACATGGCACACGGAACTGCAATGTTTGCTTTTTCACCTTTGCTGGGTTAAGGCTTGAATTCTGGCATAAGATATCATGAGAGCCTGAGAATTGCTTTTCTAGGCTTTGTCTATCCAGACAAATGGTGCTACTGATGTCAGCTGTGAGGTTGTCTCGACAGGATCCCAGCCAAACAGCATAATATAGAAATATTATATCTGCTAGGAATATTTTCTAGAAGTCAGGCTTCTAGGATTGAATGGGCTGAGTTTGCAGTGACATGGAAAATGTCAACGATATATCTCTTGTCGTTGCGTGTCGTCATCAAATGAAAATGGACAGAAAAAAAACCCAAGCAAATTAATGCTTTATCATTTGTTAATAATTGTGCGCACTCTTTCAAGAAAGAGCGCCGTATGTGCAAAGAGGGAACCAACTGCCCATGTACAAACATGGGTGCACAGTGCCCCCTCTTTCAAAAGACTGTGCTTTGCTCCCGTGACAAAAAAAGTGGCCGAACAAAAATGAATAAAGTAAACATTCCTGGAAACAACGCGAGAAACGATACGAAACAAAAATTTTCTGGCTGCTCATCACTAATACATATTTTCTCCATGTAACTGGAAAGGACTGATGTCAGGAATATTCCTTCTGTTACTCTTCAGGATAGGAGAGAGACTATATCTGATAACCTTGTTTTGGTCCTTTCTCTGGGGGCACGAAGGGTCAGGGTCACGGATTTGATATACTGCCTTTCTGTGGGTACAACAATGTCACTAGTTGGCTCATAATCTAAGTGCCCTGTTTACTAAACCGCGCTGTTTTTAGCACGCGCTAAAAATGAGCACAAGCTAACACTAGAGACACCCATAGGAATATTTCTAGCCTTAACACATGCTAAAAATGCTAGCACGCCTTGGCAAACATAGTAACAAAGTACGGTCCATCCAGTCTGCCCAATAAGATAAACTCATTTTACATGGTATGGGATAGTTTATACCCGAGTTTGATTTGTCCTTGCCTTTCTCAGGGCACAGACCATAGAAGTCTGCCCAGCACTTTTTTTTGTACTAAAAGTTCTGAAGATTCTGGAATCCTAAAGAGTTACAAGGTTCCGGAATCCCAATTAGTAGCAACATTCCATGTAGAACCTCAAAGAGTAACATAATAATATAGTAAATGACGGCAGATAAAAACCTGTATGGTACGGTCCATCCAGTCTGCCCAACAAGATAAACTCATTTTACATGGTTTGTGATACTTTATACGTACACCTGAGTTTGATTTGTCCTTCTCATTCTCAGGGCACAGACCATAGAAGTCTGTCCAGCACTGTTGTACTAAACGTTCTGAAGCTAACATCAAAGCCCCTTAAAATTTACACTTCAGCCCATCCATATCTATTTAGTCACGATCATGGCATAGACCGTAGAAGTCTCCTCAGCACTCTTCTTTTACTAAAAGTTATGAAGATTCTGGAATCCTAAAGACTTACAAGATTCCGGAATCCCAGTTAGTAGCGACATTCCATGTAGAACCCCAAAGAGTAACATAGTAACATAGTAAATGATGGCAGATAAAGACCTGTACAGTCCATCCAGTCTGCCCAACAAGATAAACTCATTTACATGGTATGTGATACTTTATACCCGAGTTTGATTTGTCCTTCTCATTCTCAGGGTGTAGACCGTAGAAGTCTGCCCAGCACGCTTCTTGTACTAAGTTCTGGAGCTAACGTCGAAGCCCCTTAAAATTTACACTCAAGCCCATCCCTATCTATTCAGTCTCGATTAGGTAGTAGACCGTAGAGGTCTGCCCAGCACTGTTTCGCTTCCCAATTACCAGCGTCGCCACCCAATCTCCGCTAAGATTCCGCAGAACCATTCCTTCTAAACAGGGCCCTATGTTTGTACCTGGGACAATGGAGGGTTAAGTCCACAGGTGTGATAATTGTACAGCTTGTACCAGAGTTTAGCTTTGACAACAGGTTCTATATTTGTCGCTGAAAAAAATCAGCACGGGTGGAAAATGTGACCATGCATATTCTATAAACCGCGCCTAATTTTAGGTGTGGTTTATGGAATATGTGTAATGCTGTCCACTCAACTAAAATTTAGGCGCAATTGTTTACACCAGTGAAAACCTGGTGTCAATGCCCACGCTTAACTTTAGGCATGGAACGGGTTATTCTAGAACACTGCACGTAAATTTTAAGAACGCCCACAACCTGGCCGTGTTCCTTCCATGGCCACACCCCCTTTTGAGATCCACGTAAAATTTACATAGACTACTTTATAGAATACGCTTAGTGAGTAGTGCACATAAATTCTAATTAGTGCCAATTAGTGCTGATAATTGCTCTTTAACATCCAATTATCGGAGCTGATTGACTTGTGAACCAATTGAGTTGCATGTGCAAGTCAGAATCCGCTCAGATTCGTACACGCAATGCAAGTCGCACAACATAGAAACTGGGGGTTAATGTCTACCGAGTACACAGCACCCCTTGGTTCTGTGATAGGTCGAGGACTACCATGTGGGGAGACTGGGCCAGTACTAGTTTAAGGGAGCAGTGCCCCCTGTTGAGACACTAGGCCAGTACCAGCTCAGAGGGAAGAGCGCCCTCTATTGTCATGCTAAGACATTGGGTCAATCCAGTACAGGCTCAGAGGGAAGGGCACCCCATAATAACATCATGCATTGGGAAAGGGGTTGGGATCTGATATACTGCCTTTGGGTCAGTAATAGTTCAGGGGAATAGTGCAGGTTACATCCTCTGTGCCTAGAATTTTTTTTAACATAAGAACAGTCATACTGTCAAGCCAGGTCACAAGTAACTGACAGAAGCCCAAACCGTGGCAACACTCCATACTACAAATCCCAGGACAAGCAGTTGCTTCCAATGTCTGTCTCAATAGCAGACTATGGATTTTTCCTCCAGGAATTTGGCCAAACCTTTTTTAAACCCAGATATGCTAATTGCTGTTACCACATTCTCTGGCAAAGAGTTCCAGAGCTTAACTATTCATTGAGTGAAAAAATATTCCCTCCTATTTGTTTTATTTATTTATTTTATTTATTTGTTACATTTGTATCCCACATTTTCCCACCTATTTGTAGGCTCAATGTGGCTTACATAGTTCCGAAGAGGCGTTTGCAGACTCCGGTGAGAACAAATACAAAGTGACGCTGTGGTAAGATAAAGTTCATGTGGCACAGCCACAGTAAAGAATCGTCTAATGGAAGAGTTGGGTTTTGTCCATTACGTACTTCAGTTATGTTGTGTTGCAGGGATCAGGCATTTAAGTTGGATCGATGGGGTATGCCTTTTTGAATAGGTTAGTTTTAAAAGTATTTCCATGTAACTTCCTCGAGTATCCCTATCTTTGTACTTTTGGAATGAGTAAAAAAATCGATTTACTTCTACTCGTTCTACACCACTTAGAATTTTGTAGACCTCAATCATATCTCCCCTCATCCGTCTCTTTTCCAGGCTGAAGAGCCCTAACCTATTTAGCCTTTCCTCATACAGGAGGAGTTCCATCCCCTTTATCATTTTTTTTTTTACAATGTGAGTAATCATATGGATAAGGACGAGCCATAGGAGTCAACTTTCAAAATGATTGGGGGTACTAAACACATTACAAATCACCTCTCTCTCTGGACACAATGAAGAAGCCTGCTCAATATTAGGTGTGAATCCACAGAGCTGGCATCTATGGGAAGAGCTAATTTATTTATTTGTTACATTTGTATCCCACATTTTCCCACCTATTTGCAGGCTCAATGTGGCTTACATAGTACAGTAGAGGCAATTTCCAAGACTGGTATGAACAAATAGAAAGTGAGGTTATGACAAAGTAATGATCAGGTGTGATAAAACACACTGGGGGTCATAAGGGGAAGAGTTAGGTTGTGTCCAGTACGAACTTTTATATTGTTGTGTTGTGGGGTTAAGGCATTTAGGTTGGATCGTTGGGGTATGCCTTTTCGAACAGGTTAGTCTTTGGGAGTTTCCGGAAGTTTAGGTGGTCGTATGTTGTTTTCACGGTGATTGGTAGTGCGTTCCATAGTTGCTTGCTTATATAAGAGAAACTGGATGCGTAGGTTGATTTGTATTTGAGTCCTTTGCAGCTTGGGTGGTGATTGATATAAAGTATCTGGATTTCAGAAAGCATTTCTGAGAGACACCTCAAGAAATTAAAATCATGAGGGTAGGAAACAGAGAGTAGGACTATTGGGCCATTTTTGAAAATGGCGAGAGGAGAATCATGGGTATAGAAGAAAGTGGGATATTTGACCACGGCAAAACAAAACCTGGAGAGTTGGATCTTAAAAATACTTGTTTATTGATGAAATAAAGGAGAGGAGAATCATGGACTGCCCCAGGAATCTGGACGGTGTTCCTTTAATACACTCATTAATGATCTGGAAAAGAGTAGAGATATCAATTCTGCAAATAACATGAACTTATTCAAAGTTGGTACAACACAAGTGGACTATGAGGGGTTAAAAAAGAACCTTGCAAGACTGCGGAACTGGACAGTTTAATGTATTGAAATGGATTGTATGTTTCTTTGTAACTCACCTCAGGCAATTTGGAGAGTTTTTAAATTAAAACAAATACATCAATAAATTTAAATAGCAGAAGAAATTTATGTACATAGGAAAAAATAATCCCAACTATGAGGGCACGATGCTGGGTTTCATATCAGGGGGTAACAAGCAGGAAAAGGATCTAGGTGTCGTCATAGTCAATACATTGAAATCCTCAGCTCAGTGTGTGGTAATGGCCAAAAAAACCCCAAACAAACAGAATGTTAGAAATTACTTGGAAAGGAAAAGCAAACAAAACCGCAAATATGATAATCCCTGTGTATTGATCTATGGTGTGACCAAGTGAGTGTTGTGTGCATTTTGGTTGCTTCATATCAAAAAGACACAGAAGAACTGAAACGGAAAGAAAGTCTAGAGAAGAGTGAGAAAAGTAATGAGGGGGATATGAAGAAAGATTAAACAGGGTAAGGTTCTTCTGCTTGGAGAAGAGACAACTTAAACAGAAGAGGATACAGGCTTATGAAATTATAAGGGTGCCCTGGGAGACTTTTGTTCCCTCTTCAGAGATCATTTCCCACTGCTTCTCTGTCAAAATCTCACCCAATTCGCTTTCTGAACTGGTCGAATAATTATATTTCTTAAATTCCACCCAACCCCCCCCCCCCCCCCACTCCTCAGGAAATTATAAAAAATTATGACTACGCCCTTGAATTTCTAAAGTGATTCCCACAGATTTTCTGTTCAAGCTCTTCCCCTTTCAGCTCTTTGGATCTCATATAATGGTGCACTTGCATTGCCAGATGGAAATTACGAGCTGGCAGTGTGTTATGTGTCTTGCAGCTTATCAAAAGACATTCATTGCTAATCATGTTGCGATCACTTATGCCGTATGTTCAGTTTTTCTTGCTGTACACTGTTTGGGGTGAATGTCTTGAATAAGGCAGTAAATTAATCCTTGTAAATAAATAAACTCTGGTTGACACTTTTGTCAGAGTCTCTCGTTGAGTAGATAAAATTCAGCATTGGGCTTTAGAGAATTTTCTTAAATTAAATCCAAAAGTGTTATGGTTTTCTAATGATTCTTCGATTATTCCTACTACTGTGTTATCGACCAGTGGTAAAACCTTAAAGGTGGATAAGGAGTCTAGAGTTTCTGGATTCTTCACTTACATTTGATTCACTGGTTAATAGCCTGTGGAAACGAACATTCTATCGTATGCGAAAATTACACATGATTAGATCTTAATTCTTTGAACTACATTTTACCTTACTAGTTCAAATGTTGGTGTTGTCCCGTTTGGATTACTGCGATTCTCTATATGTGTGATTGAATGCTAAACATTTACACAAATTACAACTGATTCAAAATACAGCAGCATATTTAGTTATTCGTTTGAAGAAGTACGATAGTATCTCTATGACGTGAAGTGACTTCATTGGCTTCCCCTTCAAGCACGCATTAGTTTCAAAAGTTTGTATAATTTTCTATGTATTATATGCTAGTACTTCTGAGTTGTTGGTACAACTTTTTTCTGAGTCTTTTTTTGTTTTTTTTTCTCGGGTACGGGACAAGTTGTTATCAAAATTGCCCTCATTTAGAGGTGTGCAGTTTAAACGTCAATATGATACAACGTTCTCGCTTCGGGCTATTTCAATCTGGAATGCTCTTCCTTTGCATATCAGATCTATAACGAATTATATGCAATTATGCAAGAGTTTAAAAGCATTTCTGTTTGATAAATTTTAAGAATGATTTTTTTTAGATGATTTTATCGTACTATGAGATTCTGTTTGTAAAACGTCTTGAACCTCAAGATGGGATTAGCGTGGTATACAAGCCTTGGATTACTGCTGGGCTCGCTCAAGAAATGGCTGCGTGCCAAATCCTTTGCTTAGCGCATGGCCATTTCCTTCCCCTTCACAGAAAAAAGCATTTTACCCCCGGTAATAAAAGGCAGCCTTGGTGAGCGGCAAACCCGTGCACTGATGTCTCCGCAAGGCCCCTTTTACCGCAGCTTGGTAAAAGAAACCCTAACTGAAGAAAATCTTTCTTAAATGTGTTTGAAGTCTGTTATTTTAGCTTGTTTCATAGTCCTGGTAGTATCTGAAAGGTTAATTAACATTCAGTCCTGTAACAGCCACAGACACCCCACTCATTCTCCTCCACTCTGTCTCCCTTCTTCCACATCCAATCCCCTAGTCCTGATCCCGTTGTGCCTACTTTCTCTGCCCCCCAACCCAATCCCTTCGTCTCCATTCTCCCCCCCCCCAACCATACCCCAAATCTCTGTATTCTCCCCTTCCCCAATCTCTGAGTCTCTATTTCACTGCAACCTGCCCTCCCCCTCCCCCCACAGAGCTTAATGGTTCTCCTGCCTGCCTCCCAGATCCCTCTCCCTCTTCTCTCTGTTGATTCTGTCCCAGCTGCTTGTGCTACCATTAGAGTCTCTCCACTGTTCTCCCTCTCTCACAGTTCTGATGAAATGTTTGAACTGCAGGAGAGGCACCGGCTCCAGCATGAGTGAGTCGGAACTGTTCTTTTGCAGGCTGTGTTAAGGAGGGCAGGGGTGAGGAAGTGTTTATATGATTGGCCCCAGCGTCAGTAATGAGTGAAGGGTAGGAATGGACCAGGGGCTGACATAAGCGGCTGCTCTTTTCTTCAATGGGTGTCTTTTATCTTTATCCTTACGGACCCATCAAGAAGCAAGGACATGCAGTTGCCTGATAATGCTGACACGGACACCTCCCAAATGATGCCCCTCAGACTCTGGTGCTTTAGCTGACCACCTAGTTCACCTACTGATAAGCTGGCCTTGCTCTCTATTACCTCATTCTACTTCACTCACCCTCACACACCCTGATTAAGTAAAATGAATATTTGGCAGTATTTAATGCCAAAGTGACTACAGAGCACATACCGGATGCCTTAGGGATCTGCTGGTGACAGTGTGGAGAAGTGGGGTAGTTTCATACATATCTGGTGGACACCCCCCCACATGCAAAAAATAAATAAATAAATTTTGGGTGAAAGTGATAAGAATTATGCAGTCCTGTATGGGGATCCAGGTGCAGGTGGAACCGAAGAAGTGATTTTTAGGACCAGTGAGTTGTTTTCTAGTAAAAAAAAGTGCCGGTACTCAAATGCCAGGCCACCCTTCAGGGGTGAGGTGATCACTGAGGGACCCACCCCACAATAGCCAGTCCCCCTGCAACCAGTCACAGAACCTATGACAAGGTAGAATTGGTGTGTAGAGTCTGAGCTCTTTCATTAAAACTTGGGGTCCATGGGTTAATTTTAGCAGACAACGGAAAAGGTGCCGGTACTCAGTACCCTAATCTACCCCCTCAAAAAAAGCCCTGGTTAGGACTACCTTCTAGGAAGGGGAAGTTACGAAGGATGGGTTTAGCTGCCGCCTGCTCCCGTGTGAGATAGTGGCTAAGCGGAAGAAATTCCAGACGCCTTTCATAGCAGACTGTAAAAACAGGTTAGGATGAAAGGGAGAGACGGAGAAGCTGACGGATAAACGGAAGGGGAAATATGGCACAGATGAGGAGGAATGAAGTAGATTAAAGGGGTGTTGGGTAGATAGAATCTCTACTATCTGTGAGATGGATGGAGAGATTTGGTGGGGATGGGTTAAAGGGGAAGAGAAGTATATGGGGGGGCAGAGTGGGAATGAGGGAAGAACTGATGGATGGTTACTGTTCAGCTTATTTCTGGTGCCCTGTAGAAACAATGAGGTGTCAGGGATGGAAGTGGTGGAATAAGGAAGCTGATGGCTACACCTATAGGAGCTGGACTGGGATAGAAGGTGGGGAGTGAGTAGGGAAGGGTATGGGGTAGGAGGGCTTAACGTTGGTGTAAATTTTAATGTTTAATGACAAAAATGGATGTTGTAATGTTGGAACTGATGGTTGAATTGAGCGTTTCAATAAACATTTAAATATTAACAAAATTTCAAAAGACAGTACAAAGTATAACCTAGAACGTTACTTCCAATGTCAACACAACACATATTAAAACATCTTAATAGACAGCTTAGGGGGCTTAGGGGGTAAAAGGTATATGTGGGGTAAGCACTCTGTTGCAATAAGTGTGTTAAGTAGCTACATCCGTAGATGGGAAGGCGGTAGAACTAGAGGACATGAAATGAGATTGAAGGGGGGCAGACTCAAGAAAAATGTCAGGAAGTATTTTTTCACGGAGAGAGTGGTGGATGCTTGGAATGCCCTCCCACGGGAGGTGGTGAAGATGAAAACAGTAACAGAATTCCGAAATGCGTGGGATAAACATAAAGGAATCCTGTTCAGAAGGAATGGATCCTCAGAAGCTTAGCCGAGATTGGGAGGCGGGGCTGGTGTTTGGGAGGCAGGGCTAGTGTTGGGCAAGACTTCTACGGTCTGTGCCCTGAAAATGGCAGATACAAATCAAGGTAAGGTATACACAAGAAGTAGCACATATGAGTTTATCTTGTTGGGCAGACTAGATGGACCGTGCAGGTCTTTTTTCTGCCGTCATCTACTATGTTACTATATGTAGTTAGTTGCTTTCTCCATCAGAAGGTTGGGAGAAGAGTTTTCACCTGCTTCCTGTGTTATGTGAATCCTTTCAGGGAGTGCATTCCAGAATGTGGTGGCTACTTTGAGAAGGCTCGTTGGCGAGTGTCACATCCTGTGATATTCTTGGGAGAAGATGTGGCTAGTGATACTCCTTGGAAGGACCTTAGTCAGCTTGATGGTGTGTAGAGGGAGATCTTGTTCTTTAAGTACTCTGGCCCATTTTCCTTAAGGGTCTTGAAGGACAGAGATAGAGTTTTAAATGTATCCCTGTATTTTACAAGAATGGAATTTTTGCAGAAATAGTGAGAAGTGATGACGTCACTTATAATATTCTATCAGACTTGCTGCAGCATTATGAATCAATTGGAACTGGTGCAAACTCTTTATAGACAGACCAAAGTGGAGTGCATTGATGTTATCATGGCACGAACCACTGTGACAAGACTCGCCTTCTTGATGTACAGCGAGAGGCTGCATAGATATTTCAGATGATAGAAGCAGCTCTGAAGGTTGCTTGGATTTTGGGGATCAGCTTAACTGTTGAGTCCAACTGTACTCCTAGGTTCATGACCTGTGTTTTAAAGCACATTTCATAGTTCCCAAAAGGAATTACAAAAAAAAAATTTGCAAGAGGACCTTATGAGACTGGGAGACTGGGCATCCAAATGGCAGCTGACGTTTAATGTCAGCAAATGCAAAATGATGCATGTGGGAAAGAGGAACCCAAAACAATAGCTACATGATGCAAGGTTGCACATTAGGAGTCACCACCCAGGAAAAGGATCTAGGTGTAATTGTTGATGATATGTTGAAACCCTCTGCTCAGTGTGCAGCGGTGGCTAAGAAAGCAAATAGAATGTTAGGAATTCTTAGGAAAGGAATTGAAAACAAAATGAAGATGTTTATAATGCCTTTGTATCGCTCCATGGTGCGACTGCGTCTGAATACTGTGTGCAGCTCTGGTCACCGTATCTCAAAAAGATATAGCAGAGATACAGAGAAGGGCAATGAAAATGATAAAGGGGATGGGACGACTTCCCTACGAGGAAAGGCTAAAGTGACTAGAGCTCTTCAGCTTGGAGAAGAGACGGCTGAGGGGAGATATGATAGAGGTCTTTAAAATACTGAGCGGAGCGGAACGGAACGGGTAGATGTGAATAACTTGTTTACTCTTTCCAAACCTACTAGGTCTAGGGGGCATGCAATGAAGCTACTAAGTAGTACATTTTAAATGAATCGGAGAAAATATTTCTTCACTCAACAAGTAACTAAACTCTGGACTTCGTTGCCAGAGAATGTGGTAAAAAGCAGTTAGTTTAGCAGGGTTTAAAAAAGGTTTGGATAATTTCCTAAAAGAAATGTCCATGAGCCATTGTTAAGATGGACTTGGGAAAATACACTGCTTATTTCTAGGATAAGCACCATAAAATCTGTTTTACTGTCCTCTGATCTTGCTAGGTACTTGTCACCTGGGCTGGCCACTGTTGGAAACAGGATACTGGGCTTGATGGACCTTCGCTCTGTCCCATAATTACATAAGTAATGCCACACTGGGAAAACACCAAGGGTCCAACGAGCCCAGCATCCTGTCCATGACAGCGGCCAATCCAGGCCAAGGGCACCTGGCGAGCTTCCCAAACGTACAAACATTCTATACATGTTATTTCTGGAATTGTGGATTTTTCCCAAGTCCATTTAGTAGTGGTTTATGGACTTGTCCTTTAGGAAACCATCTAACCCCTTTTTAAACTCTGCCAAGCTAACCGCCTTCACCACGTTCTCCGGCAACGAATTCCAGAGTTTAATTATGCATTGGGTGAAGAAACGTTTTCTCTGATTTGTTTTAAATTTACTACACTGTAGTTTCATCGTATGCCCCCTAGTCCTAGTATTTTTGGAAAGCGCGAACAGACGCTTCACATCCACCTATTCCACTCCACTCATTATTTTATATGCCTCTATCATGTCTCCCCTCAGCCATCTCTTCTCCAAGCTGAAAAGCCCTAGCCTCCTTAGTCTTTCTTCATAGGGAAGTCATTCCATCCCCGCTATCATTTTTGTCGCCCTTCGCTGCACCTTTTCCAGTTCTATTATTATTATTATTATTTATTGCATTTGTATCTCACATTTTCCCACCTATTTGCAGGCTCAATGTGGCTTACAGAGTATGACATAATCATCTCGTGATAACAGGTACAATTCTTAGTGTTTGAAGATTAGGTGAGGGAAGATAGTCATAATCATTTCATGGTAACAGATACAATTATTAAAGTTTGAAGATTAGGTAAAGGAAGATAGATGGAAGGTGTTAGGTAGGATATAGGTGAACTGTAATAACTGTGTGGATTGTTGAGGTAGTTTCGTAGGTTATGTGTTTTCTTTGTAGGCCTTTTGGAAGAGATGTGTCTTCAGAGATTTGCGGAAGTTAGTTATTTCTTCAGTAGCTTATGTTCTTTTGATGTTGACATTCAATATGTTACCGCTTGCATTTGGGACCCACAGGGGCTCTTGTTTTACTTGGGTTTAGGCAATGTTTATTGGTTTTAGACTGTTCTTGAATTGCTTTTAGACAGGCAGTCAGTTTATTCAGAGCTATAAGTAAGTCTGTCTCAGTGAGTATGAATAGCTGCATGTTATCCAGAATGAATGTCTGTTGAGTGAATCAACTCGGCTAGTGGATCCTTGTGGTACCCTGCAGGTCAGTGCCCAAGGTAGCAATAAGCTGCTGCCAAACAGTATGTCTGATTCAGATTCTATCTATCAGTAATACCAGTAGTTTGCCACTGATATCTTGTTTCTGTCAGTCAAGCTAGCATGATATTGTGGTCCACAGTGTCAGAAGCTGCTTAGAAATCTGGCATCTTGCCCAGCATCCTGTTTCCCACAGTGACCAATCCAGGTCCCAGATACCTGGCAGAAACCCAAAGAGTTCAAACAAAAACAAGAACTCGTGGCAGCAACAAAACAACTAACATAAAAATCCTTCTATAAGAAAAAGCCTGGAGGCATCAGATAAACATATAAAATGAGCCCAAAGCTATTTCAAATCCAAGCTCCTTTCAATCACTTGCCTCCAGAACTGTAAATAAACCTTTTTTTGTGTGTTTAAGCGTATCAAATTTGCAGAAAGTAAAGTATTTATTTTATTTATTGCGTTTGTATCCCACATTTCCCCACCTATTGGTAGGTTCAGTGTGGCCAGTGGCGTAGCAAGGGCAGTCCGCCCTGGGTGCACGCTGCTGGAGGGTGCAGAGAGCAGCCGCGCGCCTGTCAGCTCCGCTGGTTCCCTGCTTCCTCTGCCCCGAAACAGGTTACTTCCTGTTCCGGGGCAGAGGGAGCAGGGAGCCAGTGGAGCCGACAGGCGCGCGGCTGCTCTCTGTACCCTCCAGCAGCCAAGAATGCACCCGGGGGGGGGGGGGGTCTGATGCGCCGTGGAGGGGGGTGTCATTGCGCCATGAGGGGGGGGTTGATGCGCCGTGGAGGCGGTGTCATTGCACCGGGGGGGGGGGGGGGCTGTCGTGCTACACCCTGGGGGGACGGACGCCGCTGCACCCGGGGGGGGGGGGGGGGGGTGCACAGCGGCGATCCACCCCAGGTGGCAGCCGACTTAGGAACGCCACTGAGTGTGGCTTACATGTTTCCAGGCATATGGTTACAGATTCCGGCGTAACTGAATACAGAGTACTTGATGCAATGTAGTTAAATGTAATGAAAGTATGAAATGACCATCATCAGATTATCCACTTACTAAAACACAGGTGTGTTTAAGGATATATATGTAAACATGCAATCCAGCAATTACTTAACTTAAACCACTTCTGTGGGTACAGCGCTGTAGGTTCCTAAAAAGCTCCTGACGCCCAGTGCATAGAAAAGGCGTTTCGGTCCGCATGACCTGCCTTGGGGGATCAAAAGCAGTCGCTGAAAAAGAAAAAAAAAATGTTTTGTCACTCACAGAAATTACATTTTATAGGTTAACATTAGTCACAAATCCCCGGGTTCTGTATAGTGCGCTTTGATTTAGGCGCCGAAATCGGCGTGGAAACACCGTGTATAACTTATTTGGCTTAACAAGCTATTAAGTGCCGATATTAGCACTTAACAAGCAATAACAATCTGTTCAAGAAGTCCCTTATCTATGTGGTCAAGCATACTCTTCCGTTATTTAACTTCCAACCGGCCCCCGTTTGTGTCTCCTGTTGTTTGCTCCCCTCCCACGATGTTCCTTATTCTCTGCCCCGACCTTGAATTTGTACGCTTTTCTTTTCATAAATGTTGTTAGCCACATAGAGCCCGCCATGGTGGGAATCTGTGGGTTATAAATGTTCTAAATAAATAATGATCACTGATTGGCGCTGATTAGAATTTAGGCCCACAACTCGCTAAGCGTATTCTGTAATGATGTGCACCAAACTTCTAATGCGTGCAGGCAAAAAAGGGGTGTGGTTGGGGGGGGCGGGGAAATGGGCATTTCGTGGGCGTTCCGAAATTTAGGTGCCTAGTTATAGAACATGGCCCTCAAACTTTCCTCTATCTCATCCCAGGGTACCTGTTTTTCCACTTTCTTGTTTCTCCCCTTCGACTTTCTTTCCATAAACTCCAGGTGGGCCCCACCACACATACACTGCCTGATGGTATCCCCCCCCCCCCCCATACAGAAGCACACACAGTTTTCACACATCTTAACTGATTCCCTCAGACACACACTTTCTGAAAGATCTGCTACACACACATGCAGATGATGCACTCATACTCACCGCCTCACACTCAGAAACGCACACGTGCCTTCATCCACACACAGTCATGCACTGGATTCACACACAAAAGTGCACATATGATTTTACTCACATAAAAATATCTGCATACACCCCCTCCCTTTAGTCACACACATTCATAAATACTGCAATCACACTCAGAAACACACACATGCATTCACTCAAACACACACTGCACTTACACTCAGAAAAACACATGTGCTCACACATTCAAATGCATTGCATTCACACATAGAAGTGCACATGTGATTTTATTCACATAAAGATGAAAGCATGCGTGCACACATTCACACCCCCTTACACACATTCATATATATTGCACTCACACTCAGAAATGCACACATGCATTCACTCAAACACACACTGCACTTACACTCAGAAAAACACATGTGCTCACACATTCAAATGCATTGCATTCACACATAGAAGTGCACATGTGATTTTATTCACATAAAGATGAAAGCATGCGTGCACACATTCACACCCCCTTACACACATTCATATATATTGCACTCACACTCAGAAATGCACACATGCATTCACTCAAACACACACTGCACTTACACTCAGAAAAACACATGTGCTCACACATTCAAATGCATTGCATTCACACATAGAAGTGCACATGTGATTTTATTCACATAAAGATGAAAGCATGCGTGCACACATTCACACCCCCTTACACACATTCATATATATTGCACTCACACTCAGAAACACACACATGCATTCACTCAAACTCACACTGCACTTACACTCAGAAAAACACATGTGCTCACACATTCAAATGCATTGCATTCACACATAGAAGCGCACATGTGATTTTATTCACATAAAGATGAAAGCATGCGTGCACACATTCACACCCCCTTACACACATTCATATATATTGCACTCACACTCAGAAATGCACACATGCTTTCACTCACATGCAGACACACACTGCACTCATACACATTCAGACACGTTCATACACACTCAAACACACACATGCTTTCACTCACACACATTCATATGCATTGCATTCACACACAGAAGTGCTCATGGTTTTACTCACATAAAATCGGAAGCATGCACACACACACACAAACACACACCCTTACACACATTCATATATATTGCACTCACACTCAGAAACACACACATGCTTTCACTCACACACATACACATTACATTCATACTCCGAAATGCACATATACTTTCACTCACATACCTACACACACACACTTTATACACATTCATACACACTGCACTCATACTCAGAAACACACTCAGGTTTTCTTTCACATGCAGTCTCTACTCATGCACATTAATTAATTAAGTAGTATTTATTACATTTGTATCCCGCGCTTTCCCACATACAGCAGGTTAAATGCGGCTTACATAGTAAAAAACATTACAAAAATCCTGAAAGAAGAATATTACAACTGTAATAATCATAATAATAGTAAGGTTTAAGAGTATATGAATTGTGTTGGATATGGGGAGGTAAATAAGGATGTGATAGGTAAGAGGAAAGGAGATTGGGAGGGGTATGGTACAGAAAGATGGAGGAGAAAAGATAGGTTTAAGAGTATATGAATTGTGTTGGATATGGATATTAATACACACTGCACTCATACACAACTCACTCACTCCCCAATGGAGTTACTTTCTTAATTAATTAGTATTGTTGAGTATAGTGTCTAAAAATATATCAATATATCACCTGGTTGCATCTAATGTAAAACACCCAGAACTAAATAAAGAAAAGTCAACAGAAGAATGACGTGGAAGGACAGTTTCCTGCTCCATACTCCTTCTTCGACGATGAAAAGAGAATGTTATCTCATCCACTCCTTCTCAGAAAAGTTTGCTTTGCTTTGTGATGTTGTCTCCTCCCTCTTTCTCTCCTTTATGAACCTCAAGTGCATCAAGGTGGAGTTAGATTTTGCTTCAAACTCCACAGAAAAGTGCAGCGTACTGACCCAAGCAGACCTCTCCTGAAAGCTGCAAATGTCCAGTCTGTCTTCTTTTGGAGTCTGACTTGTCCTGAGAACCAGGCGTGTGCAGTCTGTTTTCTGACGGAGCCCAGCTCATCTTGAGAACCACGCGTGTCCTGACTGGCTTCTGACGGAACCTTAGAGCCACGTGTGTCCTGACTGGCTTCTGACGGAACCTGAGTTCTGAGAACCACGCATGTCCTGACTGGCTTCTGACGGAACCTGAGTTCTTAGAGCCACGCGTGTCCTGACTGGCTTCTGACGGAACCTGAGTTCTGAGAACCACGCATGTCCTGACTGGCTTCTGACGGAACCTGAGTTCTTAGAGCCACGCGTGTCCTGACTGGCTTCTGACGGAACCTGAGTTCTGAGAACCACGCGTGTCCTGACTGGCTTCTGACGGAACCTGAGTTCTGAGAGCCAAGCGTGGCCTGACTGGCTTCCAACAGAACTTGACTGAGTTCCCAGCGCCATATGTGTCCTCCCTTCTGACAAAGCCTGACTGAGTTCTGAGACCCACGCGTGTCCTGACTGGCTTCTGACAGAACCTGAAAGCTACACGAGTCCTGACTTGCTTCTAACCGAGCCTGACCGAGTCCTGAGAGCCAAGCTTGTCCTGACGCAGCCTGAGTCCTGAGAGCTACACGTGTCCTGCCTCATAGCAGACCCTGACCAGTCCTGAGAGCCATGTATGTCCTGCTTGCCTTCCTGTCCCTTTTCGCCTGGTGATGCAGACTAAAGACAGTAATAGCACAATGAGGTACACTCCATGGCTGGTCATTGTTCTTCTGGGCTCTGGAATCGCACTCACTTTTCTATTTGTGGGTATGTACCTTTTTACTTTTCTCCGTTGCAATGTTCCATTCCTCGTCCATTCTACTTACAAGCCCCAGGCCTCTGGGTTTTAAACTGCATATTGCTGGGTAAAGCCAGGGAGAGAGAGAGGAACCCTTGCAGTCCTCATATGACTATTCTTGGGAAGAGCTCAGACCATCGTTGTGAGCTTAGACTCAACATACCTGTGCACTGCAGGATTATGAGCCTAGTGTGGGGAGGAAAGTACAGAAAGGAGAAATGGGACACAAAGGCTTTGCTAGCTCCCATTTCAAATATTTAAAGCCAGGGGGTCTTGGTTGTTGTGTAGCTTGGGATGGACTATAGGAAACAATGGATACACATTGGGTACGACAGGCTCAGAGGAAAAAAGGTGATTATATATGTCGCTGCGAGAATTAAACTTGGAAAACCTCATTCTTCCAAAAGCTGATCCTAGCTGTGGGTGCCGAGTGTCTTGTAATACATACAAAAACCTCTCACTGCTTATTTAAAAGGGTAATGAGGTTCCCTAGAGTTATGCAAGGGTCTATGATACATGTCGTCGTCCCCCCACCACACACAGTACCAGTACCACTAATTAGGTGACGTCCCGAAGATTGTAACACACAGAGGCAGGTTCAATTTAAACGTATCAAAGATTGAAACACGCAAAGCAGATTCAATATCTGAACAGGAAAAAAAAAATCCCTTCCCAGAGCCTGTCTCCACTTATTTACTTTCCAAATTATCTGGGGACTGAAGTAGCCTGGAGGTGAGATAAGGGAAAGAGAACTGAGAAAGGACTGTTCAAAACTGGACAAAGGTTTGTGAAGAAAAGGTCAGGAAAAGCACAGCCGGTGAGGCTGGGATAGGGAGGCCTGGGTGAAGGCCTGGAAGTATCCAAGATCGTTTGTTTCCAAGTTTATCCTTGAGTAGAGTGATGTGGTAGCCAAGTTAGTCCACTTTTCAAAGGTAATACGTAGAAATAAGACAAAACAGAGAAAAGAAAATAAGATGATACCTTTTTTATTGGACTAACTTAAAACATTTTTTTGATTAGCTTTTGAAGGTAACCCTTCTTCTTCAGATCGGAAATAAGCAAATGTTGATAAATAACAGTATATTATAAGTGAAACATCAAAGCATTTCAATGACAGTCTTTACAGGAAGAGGGTGGGGTGGGTAAGGTGTGAAACGTAGGAGCTGGGTGGATGAGAGACAGGGAGATATGAACGGTAGATAAGAGGGTGACAAAGCAGTAGAATTTATGGTTTATAATGGGCTAATCAAAACATGAATTAAGTTAGTCCAATAAAAAATGTATCATCTTATTTTCTTTTCTATGTGTTGTTTTATTTCTATTTATTACCTTTATAAGTTTATTCTGAATTTACTATACCGCAGATCGAGACGACCATCTAAGCAGTGCGCAAGGCTAAAATGAAGGGTACCTAGAATAATGGATAAAAAGCAATATGGAGAAGGAAGGGGTGGGGGTGGGGGAGACTTAATATAATGAGCTGAAAGCTGAAGGGTCACTAAGTTGTGTAAAACCCTTGCACTGGCCCTGCAAATGGGAAGATACATAACCTCAGTGACAGATACCTCGAATCAAGCTGGGATGGAATATGTCTAAGTAATTTAATAAACTCGATCCATAAATCCACCACATGCAAATGAATGAGGAACTTCAGTAGCCTGAACACACACTAACCTCAGATTCTATAAATGTGGACTCACTAAAAAAAAAAAAAAAAAAAAAGCTTAGTGCAGAACTTTGGGCACACAAATTGTAGAATAAGGGTATTTCCACATGCAAATGAATTGTCTTAAACAAGCAATAATTGCTAATTAATGCTGTTAATTGCCACTAATTAGACCAACTGGCTTTTGCACGCACACATGCACTTAGTCACTATTTAAAGTCCACATGGTGCACACAATGGCAAGTGGCAGTGCGAGGGGCAGGCCGGGGGCATACCTTGGAATAGTACGCGGACCAGAAGCGTAGGCGTCGGAGGGAGTGGAGATCGAACTGCCGAGGGTGCTGGTGCCTATTTTTCACACGACAGATCACATGAAAAATAGGCAATGGCACCATTGGAAGTCTGTTTGGGAGAGAAGTCACTGCCCTGATGACCCACCTAGCTACGCCTCTGACACGGACATTATAGAAAAGTACTATTTGAGTATCTAACTGGCATCAGTTAGGCGCAAACAGAAGGCAAAATACTCTACTGGGAAAAGGGCACCAAGTGGAAGGAGTAGAGTAACGAAATTTCTCACAGATGGTGTTCAAATCAACATGTATTCAAAATTCTTCTAAAAACAATGGTGATGACCCGACATGATTCAGGTTTCGGCCTAAACGGCCTGCATCAGGGGTCTATAGATTTTTAAAAAAAAATACATTGAGAATAAATGTACATACAAAATACATAGACATTTTAAAAAATTGTATATGAAGAAAATACATTTCTATAAAATATTACATATATAAATATATGAAAAATCTCAAGATATCTGTTGATCGAGTAATAGGAAAAGAAATATTTATAGTAATGAAAATATATAAAAATAATAATATAAAATATCTTAACATATATATGAATAAAGTAATAAGAAATAAACATGAGAGAGACATACCTAGGGATATCTAATTCAATACATATATCCAAAAAGTCATCAAAAGGTTAAAAACCTGTTATCAATATTAAGAAACAAATAAAAATCAAAGGAAACCATAAACTATATTATTCCCAAAGATACACTGATAATGACATATTCCTAAAGAAGTTACACTTCTAACCTGCTTATAATCGAACGAGAAAAACGCCCAAATTCTGACCTAAATCGGGAGATGGACGTTTATCTCACAAAAACGAATAACACGGTATAATCGAAAGCCGAACTTGGACGTTTTCAACTGCACTCCATCGCGGAAGCGTACAAAGTTGACGGGGGCGTGTCGGAGGCCTGGTGAAGGCGGGACTGGGGCATGGTTATCACCCGAACAGAGATGGGCGCCTTTCGCCGATAATGGGAAAAAAGTATGCGTTTGTAGCTAGAATTTAGGGCACTTTTCCTGGACCCTGTTGTTTCACAAATAAGGCCCCAAAAAGTGCCCTAAATGACCAGATTACCACCAGAGGGAATCGGGGATGACCTCCCCTGACTCCCCCAGTGGTCACTAACCCCCTCCCACCACAAAAAAATGATGTTTCACAACTTTTTATTTTCACCCTCAAATGTCATACCCACCTCCCTGGCAGCAGTATGCAGGTCCCTGGAGCAGTTGTTAGGGGGTGCAGTGGACTTCAGGCAGGTGGACCCACGCCCATCCCCCCCTACCTGTTACAATTGTGCTGCTTAATGCTTAGTCGTCCAACCCCCCCAAACCCACTGTACCTACATGTAGGTGCCCCCCTTCACCCCTTAGGGCTATAGTAATGGTGTAGACTTGTGGGCAGTGGGTTTTGAGAGGGATTTGGGGGGCTCAACACACAAGGGAAGGATGCTATGCACCTGGGAGCTCTTTTACCTTTTTTTTTTTTTTTTTTTGTAAAAGTGCCCCCTAGGGTGCCCGGTTGGTGTCCTGGCATGTGAGGGGGACCAGTGCACTACGAATCCTGGCCCCTCCCACGAACAAATGCCTTGGATTTATTCGTTTTTGAGCTGGGCGCTTTCATTTTCCATTATCGCTGAAAAACAAAAACGCCCAGCTCACAAATTGTCGAATAAGACATGGACGTCTATTTTTTTCGAAAATACGGTTCAGTCCGCCCTTCACGGACCCGTTCTCGGAGATAAACGCCCATGGAGATAGACGTTTTCGTTCGATTATGCCCCTCCACACGATGTACACAAGGGAAAAAATAAACTGACAGATGCCCCAAATCAAGGGAACTTCATTTTAACATATTTATCCATTTATCCATATATTTATGTAGCATTAAAGCTAACAGGGTGGAAAAATAGATAAACCAAATTACTTGCCAATGAATTTGAGAAAGTAAAACGGTTTGCGTTGCAAATTAAAAGTGACAGCATCACAAGATGAAATGGGACTTGATATAGTGCCTTTCTGAGGTTTTTGCAATTGCATCAAAGCGGTTTACATATATTCAGGTACTTATTTTGTACCTTGGGCAATGGAGGGTTAACTGACTTTCCCAGAGTCACAAGGAGCTGTAGTTGGAATGGAACTCAGGTCCCCAGGATCAAAGTCCACTGCACTAACCACTAGGACAGTGGCGTACCAAGGGGGGGGGGGGGCGGTGAGGGCAGTCCGCCCCGGGTACACACCGCTCGGGGATGCCGCATGCCGGTCAGCGTCGTTGGTTTCCATGCTCCCTCTGCCCCCCGGAACAGGTTACTTCCTGCTCCGGGGCAGAGGGAGCATGGAAACCAACGACGCTGACCGGTGCGCAGCACCCCCCAGCAGCGTGCACCAGAGGGGGGGTTCTTTCGCCGGGGTGGCGGGTGTCCATTTGCCGGGGGGGGGGGTCGCACTGCACGGAGGGAGGGCGCTGCACCCGGGGGGCGGGGCGCATCGGCGATCCGCCCCGGGTGTCAGCGCCCCTCGGAACGCTACTGCACTAGGATACTCCTCCACTCAAAATGTGCTGTGTGGTAAAAGAAGACCAAAGGTAAAATCAAATACACGAAAGGTGAAATCAAATAAAACAGAGGGCAGAGCAACGTTTCAAATGCTTTTGAACACATCATGCACACACACAAAAAAAATAATGATACAAAAAAGGGATAAAAAATACTGATTAATAGGGCATATTTCCCTTGTGTACACTGGATTCCATAAAGTAAGATAAAATATTTTTATTTAGCTGCATACCAATCCAATCTACAAAGTCAACATTAGCAGGTATCTTATGTTTGGAAAAAGGGTTGGCTAGCATGGCCTCAAATTGCGTATTTATCTTCAGAGTTAGGCAACAGAACTGAAAATATCCAACTTAAATACCAAAAAACGGCAGAGTTGATGATTGTCCATCAAACCAGTGGCCTCTGAGATTCTACTACTCAGAGATTACAGGTAGCAAAATCCCTCCAATAATGAGACATCAATATATGAACCTTTTCCACAGGAACAGACAAGCAAGGAATGACTCCAGAAACAAATGTGAGACCAGTAACTGCCAAGGAGATACAAGGGCCTAAGGAGAGAGTGGGAGAAGAGATGACAACATGCAACTCTACCTGCCAACAAGAAAGTGAAAACCTAGAACTAGATTCAAAGAATAACCAAAATACTGAGACCACCAGTAACAGCTCAACTCCCATAATCAGTCACACTACAGAGAGCACCAGTCACAGTTCAACTCCCATAGTCAGTCACACTACTGAGACCAACAGTCACAGTTCACCTCCTATTGTCAGTCACACTACAGCGAACACCAATCACAGTTCACCTCCCATAGTCAGTCACACTACAGAGAGCACCAGTCACAGCTCAACTCCCATAGTCAGTCACACTACAGAGAGCACCAGTCACAGTTCAACTCCCATAGTCAGTCACACTACAGAAACCACTAGTCACAGTTCAACTCCCATAGTCAGTCACACTACAGAGAGCACCAGTCATAGCGCCACTCCCATAGTCAGTCACACTACAGAGAACACCAATCACAGCTCAACTCCCATAGTCAGTCACACTACAGAGAGCACCAGTCAGAGCTCAACTCCCATAGTCAGTCACACTACAGAGACCACCAGTCACAGTTCAACTCCCATAGTCAGTCACACTACAGAGAGCACCAGTCACAGCTCAACTCCCATAGTCAGTCACACTACAGAGAGCACCAGTCATAGCTCCACTCCCATAGTCAGTCACACTACAGAGAACACCACTCACAGCTCAACTCCCATAGTCAGTCACACTACAGAGACCACCAGTCACAGTTCAACTCCCATAGTCAGTCACACTACAGAGAGCACTAGTCAGAGCTCAACTCCCATAGTCAGTCACACTACAGAGAGCGCCAGTCACAGCTCAACCTCCATAGTCAGTCACATTTCTGAGACCACCAGTCACAGCTCAACTCCCAGAGTCAGTCACACTACAGAGAGCACCAGTCACAGTTCACCTCCTATTGTCAGTCACACTACAGAGAGCACCAGTCATGGTTCACCTCCCATAGTCAGTCACACTACAGAGACCACCAGTCATAGCTCAACTCCCATAGTCAGTCACACTACAGAGAACAGCACTCATAGCTCAACTCCCATAGTCAGTCACACTACAGAGAGCACCAGTCAGAGCTCAACTCCCATAGTCAGTCACACTACTAAGACCACCAGTCACAGTTCACCTCCCATAGTCAGTCACACTACAGAGACCACCAGTCACAGCTCAACTCCCATAGTCAGTCACACTACAGAGAGCACCAGTCACAGTTCAACTCCCATAGTCAGTCACACTACAGAGAGCACCAGTCATAGCTCCACTCCCATAGTCAGTCACACTACAGAGAACACCAATCACAGCTCAACTCCCATAGTCAGTCACACTACAGAGAGCACCAGTCACAGTTCAACTCCCATAGTCAGTCACACTACAGAGACCACCAGTCACAGCTCAACTCCCATAGTCAGTCACACTACAGAGAGCACCAGTCATAGCTCCACTCCCATAGTCAGTCACACTACAGAGAACACCACTCACAGCTCAACTCCCATAGTCAGTCACACTACAGAGACCACCAGTCACAGTTCAACTCCCATAGTCAGTCACACTACAGAGAGCACCAGTCATAGCTCCACTCCCATAGTCAGTCACACTACAGAGAACACCAATCACAGCTCAACTCCCATATTCAGTCACACTACAGAGAGCACTAGTCAGAGCTCAACTCCCATAGTCAGTCACATTACAGAGAGCGCCAGTCACAGCTCAACCTCCATAGTCAGTCACATTACTGAGACCACCAGTCACAGTTCACCTCCCATAGTCAGTCACACTACAGAGACCACCAGTCACAGCTCAACTCCCATAGTCAGTCACACTACAGAGAACACCACTCATAGCTCAACTCCCATAGTCAGTCACACTACTGAGACCAACAGTCACAGTTCACCTCCTATTGTCAGTCACACTACAGCGAACACCAATCACAGTTCGCCTCCCATAGTCAGTCACACTACAGAGAGCGCCAGTCACAGCTCAACCTCCATAGTCAGTCACATTACTGAGACCACCAGTCACAGTTCAACTCCCATAGTCAGTCATACTACAGAGAGCACCAGTCACAGCTCAACTCCCATAGTCAGTCACACTACAGAGACCACCAGTCACAGCTCCACTCCCAACACTACAGAGACCACCAGTCACAATTCACCTCCCATAGTCAGTCACACTACAGAGAATACCAATCACAGCTCTACTCCCATAGTTAGTCACACTACAGAGAGCACCAGTCACAGCGTAACTCCCATAGTCAGTCACACTACAGAGAGCACCAGTCACAGTTCACCTTCCATAGTCAGTCACACTACTGAGACCACCAGTCACAGCTCAACTCCCATAGTCAGTCACAATACAGAGAGCACCAGTCACAGCTCTTCCCCCATAGTCAGTAACACTACTGAGACCACCAGTCACAGCTCCACTCCCAACAGTACAGAGAGCACCAGTCACAGTTCGACTCCCATACTCAGTCACACTACAGAGACCACCAGTCACAGTTCACCTCCCATAGTCAGTCACACTACTGAGACCAACAGTCACAGTTCACCTCCTATTGTCAGTCACACTACAGAGAACACCAATCACAGTTCACCTCCCATAGTCAGTCACACCCCAGAGAGCACCAGTCACAGCTCTACTCCCATAGTCAGTCACACTACGGAGAGCACCAGTCACAGTTCAACTCTCATACTCAGTCACACTACAGAGACCACCAGTCACAGTTCACCTCCCATAGTCAGTCACACTACTGAGACCACCAGTCACAATTCACCTCCCATAGTCAGTCACACTACAGAGAATACCAATCACAGCTCAACTCCCATAGTTAGTCACACTACAGAGAGCACCAGTCACAGCGTAACTCCCATAGTCAGTCACACTACAGAGAGCACCAGTCACAATTCACCTCCCATAGTCAGTCACACTACAGAGACCACCAGTCACAGCTCCACTCCCAAGACTACAGAGAGCACCAGTCACAGTTCAACTCCCATGCTCAGTCACACTACTGAGACCACCCGTCACAATTCACCTCCCATAGTCAGTCACACTACAGAGAATACCAATCACAGCTCAACTCCCATAGTCAGTCACACTACAGAGAGCACCAGTCACAGCGCAACTCCCATAGTCAGTCACACTACAGAGAGCACCAGTCACAGCATAACTCCCATAGTCAGTCACACTACAGAGAGCACCAGTCACAGCTCCACTCCCTTAGTCAGTCACAATACAGAGACCACAAGTCACAGCTCCACTCCGAACACTACAGAGAGCACCAGTCACAGTTCAACTCCCATAGTCAGTCACACTACAGAGACCAACAGTCACAGTTCACCTCCTATTGTCAGTCACACTACAGAGAGCACCAGTCACAGCTCCACTCCCTTAGTCAGTCACAATACAGAGACCACAAGTCACAGCTCCACTCCGAACACTACAGAGACCACCAATCACAGCTCAACTCCCATAGTCAGTCACACTACAGAGAGCTCCAGTCACAGTTCAGCTCCCATACTCAGTCACACTACTGAGACCACCAGTCACAATTCACCTCCCATAGTCAGTCACACTACAGAGAATACCAATCACAGCTCAACTCCCATAGTCAGTCACACTACAGAGAGCACCAGTCACAGCATAACTCCAATAGTGAGTCACACTACAGAGACCACCAGTCACAGTTCACCTCCCAAAGTCAGTCACACTACAGAGAATACCAATCACAGCTCAACTCCCATAGTCAGTCACACTACAGAGAGCACCAGTCACAGTTCAACTCCCATACTCAGTCACACTACACAGACCACCAGTCACAGTTCACCTCCCATGGTCAGTCACACTACTGAGACCACCAGTCACATCTCAACTTCCATAGTCAGTCACACTATAGAGAGCACCAGTCACAGTTCAGCTCCCATACTCAGTCACAGTACTGAGACCAACAGTCACAGTTCAACTCCCATAGTCAGTTACACTACTGAGACCAACAGACACAGTTCACCTCCTATTGTCAGTCACACTACAGAGAGCTCCAGTCACAGTTCAGCTCCCATACTCAGTCACACTACTGAGACCACCAGTCACAATTCACCTCCCATAGTCAGTCACACTACAGAGAATACCAATCACAGCTCAACTCCCATAGTCAGTCACACTACAGAGAGCACCAGTCACAGCATAACTCCAATAGTGAGTCACACTACAGAGACCACCAGTCACAGTTCACCTCCCAAAGTCAGTCACACTACAGAGAGCACTAGTCAGAGCTCAACTCCCATAGTCAGTCACATTACAGAGAGCGCCAGTCACAGCTCAACCTCCATAGTCAGTCACATTACTGAGACCACCAGTCACAGTTCACCTCCCATAGTCAGTCACACTACAGAGACCACCAGTCACAGCTCAACTCCCATAGTCAGTCACACTACAGAGAACACCACTCATAGCTCAACTCCCATAGTCAGTCACACTACTGAGACCAACAGTCACAGTTCACCTCCTATTGTCAGTCACACTACAGCGAACACCAATCACAGTTCGCCTCCCATAGTCAGTCATACTACAGAGAGCACCAGTCACAGCTCAACTCCCATAGTCAGTCACACTACAGAGACCACCAGTCACAGCTCCACTCCCAACACTACAGAGAGCACCAGTCACAGTTCAACTCCCATACTCAGTCACACTACTGAGACCACCAGTCACAATTCACCTCCCATAGTCAGTCACACTACAGAGAATACCAATCACAGCTCTACTCCCATAGTTAGTCACACTACAGAGAGCACCAGTCACAGCGTAACTCCCATAGTCAGTCACACTACAGAGAGCACCAGTCACAGTTCACCTTCCATAGTCAGTCACACTACTGAGACCACCAGTCACAGCTCAACTCCCATAGTCAGTCACAATACAGAGAGCACCAGTCACAGCTCTTCCCCCATAGTCAGTAACACTACTGAGACCACCAGTCACAGTTCAACTCCCATAGTCAGTCACACTACAGAGAGCACCAGTCATAGCTCCACTCCCATAGTCAGTCACACTACAGAGAACACCAATCACAGCTCAACTCCCATAGTCAGTCACACTACAGAGAGCACCAGTCACAGTTCAACTCCCATAGTCAGTCACACTACAGAGACCACCAGTCACAGCTCAACTCCCATAGTCAGTCACACTACAGAGAGCACCAGTCATAGCTCCACTCCCATAGTCAGTCACACTACAGAGAACACCACTCACAGCTCAACTCCCATAGTCAGTCACACTACAGAGACCACCAGTCACAGTTCAACTCCCATAGTCAGTCACACTACAGAGAGCACCAGTCATAGCTCCACTCCCATAGTCAGTCACACTACAGAGAACACCAATCACAGCTCAACTCCCATATTCAGTCACACTACAGAGAGCACTAGTCAGAGCTCAACTCCCATAGTCAGTCACATTACAGAGAGCGCCAGTCACAGCTCAACCTCCATAGTCAGTCACATTACTGAGACCACCAGTCACAGTTCACCTCCCATAGTCAGTCACACTACAGAGACCACCAGTCACAGCTCAACTCCCATAGTCAGTCACACTACAGAGAACACCACTCATAGCTCAACTCCCATAGTCAGTCACACTACTGAGACCAACAGTCACAGTTCACCTCCTATTGTCAGTCACACTACAGCGAACACCAATCACAGTTCGCCTCCCATAGTCAGTCACACTACAGAGAGCGCCAGTCACAGCTCAACCTCCATAGTCAGTCACATTACTGAGACCACCAGTCACAGTTCAACTCCCATAGTCAGTCATACTACAGAGAGCACCAGTCACAGCTCAACTCCCATAGTCAGTCACACTACAGAGACCACCAGTCACAGCTCCACTCCCAACACTACAGAGAGCACCAGTCACAGTTCAACTCCCATACTCAGTCACACTACTGAGACCACCAGTCACAATTCACCTCCCATAGTCAGTCACACTACAGAGAATACCAATCACAGCTCTACTCCCATAGTTAGTCACACTACAGAGAGCACCAGTCACAGCGTAACTCCCATAGTCAGTCACACTACAGAGAGCACCAGTCACAGTTCACCTTCCATAGTCAGTCACACTACTGAGACCACCAGTCACAGCTCAACTCCCATAGTCAGTCACAATACAGAGAGCACCAGTCACAGCTCTTCCCCCATAGTCAGTAACACTACTGAGACCACCAGTCACAGCTCCACTCCCAACAGTACAGAGAGCACCAGTCACAGTTCGACTCCCATACTCAGTCACACTACAGAGACCACCAGTCACAGTTCACCTCCCATAGTCAGTCACACTACTGAGACCAACAGTCACAGTTCACCTCCTATTGTCAGTCACACTACAGAGAACACCAATCACAGTTCACCTCCCATAGTCAGTCACACCCCAGAGAGCACCAGTCACAGCTCTACTCCCATAGTCAGTCACACTACGGAGAGCACCAGTCACAGTTCAACTCTCATACTCAGTCACACTACAGAGACCACCAGTCACAGTTCACCTCCCATAGTCAGTCACACTACTGAGACCACCAGTCACAATTCACCTCCCATAGTCAGTCACACTACAGAGAATACCAATCACAGCTCAACTCCCATAGTTAGTCACACTACAGAGAGCACCAGTCACAGCGTAACTCCCATAGTCAGTCACACTACAGAGAGCACCAGTCACAATTCACCTCCCATAGTCAGTCACACTACAGAGACCACCAGTCACAGCTCCACTCCCAAGACTACAGAGAGCACCAGTCACAGTTCAACTCCCATGCTCAGTCACACTACTGAGACCACCCGTCACAATTCACCTCCCATAGTCAGTCACACTACAGAGAATACCAATCACAGCTCAACTCCCATAGTCAGTCACACTACAGAGAGCACCAGTCACAGCGCAACTCCATAGTCAGTCACACTACAGAGAGCACCAGTCACAGCATAACTCCCATAGTCAGTCACACTACAGAGAGCACCAGTCACAGCTCCACTCCCTTAGTCAGTCACAATACAGAGACCACAAGTCACAGCTCCACTCCGAACACTACAGAGAGCACCAGTCACAGTTCAACTCCCATAGTCAGTCACACTACAGAGACCAACAGTCACAGTTCACCTCCTATTGTCAGTCACACTACAGAGAGCACCAGTCACAGCTCCACTCCCTTAGTCAGTCACAATACAGAGACCACAAGTCACAGCTCCACTCCGAACACTACAGAGACCACCAATCACAGCTCAACTCCCATAGTCAGTCACACTACAGAGAGCTCCAGTCACAGTTCAGCTCCCATACTCAGTCACACTACTGAGACCACCAGTCACAATTCACCTCCCATAGTCAGTCACACTACAGAGAATACCAATCACAGCTCAACTCCCATAGTCAGTCACACTACAGAGAGCACCAGTCACAGCATAACTCCAATAGTGAGTCACACTACAGAGACCACCAGTCACAGTTCACCTCCCAAAGTCAGTCACACTACAGAAAATACCAATCACAGCTCAACTCCCATAGTCAGTCACACTACAGAGAGCACCAGTCACAGTTCAACTCCCATACTCAGTCACACTACACAGACCACCAGTCACAGTTCACCTCCCATGGTCAGTCACACTACTGAGACCACCAGTCACATCTCAACTTCCATAGTCAGTCACACTATAGAGAGCACCAGTCACAGTTCAGCTCCCATACTCAGTCACAGTACTGAGACCAACAGTCACAGTTCAACTCCCATAGTCAGTTACACTACTGAGACCAACAGACACAGTTCACCTCCTATTGTCAGTCACACTACAGAGAGCTCCAGTCACAGTTCAGCTCCCATACTCAGTCACACTACTGAGACCACCAGTCACAATTCACCTCCCATAGTCAGTCACACTACAGAGAATACCAATCACAGCTCAACTCCCATAGTCAGTCACACTACAGAGAGCACCAGTCACAGCATAACTCCAATAGTGAGTCACACTACAGAGACCACCAGTCACAGTTCACCTCCCAAAGTCAGTCACACTACAGAGAATACCAATCACAGCTCAACTCCCATAGTCAGTCACACTACAGAGAGCACCAGTCACAGTTCAACTCCCATACTCAGTCACACTACACAGACCACCAGTCACAGTTCACCTCCCATGGTCAGTCACACTACTGAGACCACCAGTCACATCTCAACTTCCATAGTCAGTCACACTATAGAGAGCACCAGTCACAGTTCAGCTCCCATACTCAGTCACAGTACTGAGACCAACAGTCACAGTTCAACTCCCATAGTCAGTTACACTACTGAGACCAACAGACACAGTTCACCTCCTATTGTCAGTCACACTACAGAGAACACCAATCACAGTTCACCTCCCATAGTCAGTCACACTACAGAGACCACTAGTCACAGTTCAACTCCCATAGTCAGTCACACTACAGAGACCACCAGTCATAATTCACCTCCCATAGTCAGTCACACTACAGAGACCACCAGTCACAGCTCAACTCCCATAGTCAGTCACACGACAGAGACCTCCAGTCACAGTTCAACTCCCATAGTCAGTCACACTACTAAGACCACCAGTCACAGTTCTCCTCTGATTGTCAACCACACAACACAGACTAACAGTCATGGTCCTGTTCCCCCTCTTACTCCAAATAGAGAAACTAAGCCTCCCCGTTCCACTGTTGCTGTCACAGATACATTGACGACGTCTTCTCGAACTTCATCAGGTAAAGATTTTTATGTATCATTTTCATTGTTTGGAACTTCCTTGATGATGTTGTTTGATGGCTATTTTGCAGTAGTAATTCTGTTGAAGTGTTTCTGTTTGCTGAGACTTCTGGCCTTCTTTGTTTGGGCATGTTTTTTAGTTTTGTTGCTTGATTCCTTGGTTTGCCTCTTTTCACAACTGTCTTAGCATCAGGTGTCAATGTTCATGTCACCTTCCTTATCTTCTTTGTCCAGATATGATAACAACTTGAGCCCATAGAATTATGGAACCTCTGATCCAGCCCTATCCCTTGTATGCCTTTTTCCTGAACAGAAAGAATCTGTGATGATTTTTCCCGAAGTTGATATGATTTCTCTCTTGATAGGGCAAGGAATACTCTGATGATCTCAAGAGGTGAAAAATGCTCTTAGAATAGAAAAAAGGAGGGGATGATGTCTCACCGGATCTCCAGCCCCCCCTGAATCTGGGGGGGGGGGGGGGGGGGTCGTCGGGTGGACCGGAGGTCCTCCGGACCTCCAGCCCCTGTTGCTCAGGGCAGAGGTAGTCAGGGCCTGGCGGTCCCATGGACCTCCAGCCCCTGTGTTTGACAGGTTTGGGCTTTTGACAGCCCAGACCTTGACAAACATGTACGTGAGGATTGTGCTGAGCGCATGCTCAGGCACAATTCTCCCGCACTTCTACCCCATGATCAGAGATAATTGCGCTGCTTACTGTAAATTTGCATGCATTATCTCTGATCATAGGTCTAATAGCACCCCTCGCTGTTCCAGCGCTATTTTAGAGCGCTGTTTGGAACAGCGCGGGGCTTTTGATCATCTTCCAGATAGGGATTCCCACCCATTGCACAGTCTGACGATTTTAAGAGTTTTGGAGAGGAAAAAAGATCCTCAATTGGCACCTAATCTTTAAATCTGGTGCTACTCATTAATGCAACTGAAAATCAGAGGTGTGGAAACAGGATGTGCAGGATTGATGCAAGGGTATTAAACGCCATCCAAGGTAGTGGTTTTGAATGTTGACCTGAAAGGTTTTCTGCTTATAGAAGCCTAAAACTGTAAATCTCACCTTCCTTTTATTGGTATAAGTTACTGTTTTTATTTTATTTTATTTCATTGTACTGTTCTGTGTTTATTTATTTATTTATTACATTTGTACCCCGCGCTTTCCCACATACAGCAGGTTCAGTGCGGCTTACATTGTAAAAGAAAGCATCTTACATGGTAGAGAATAAAGCAAAACAAGGAAATGTAGGAAGAGTATTATAAACTGTGATGATCATAACTACTTACATAGTGAAAAAGCATTACAAGGACATGTGAAAAGAATATTATGAACTGAGAAAAACACAGTGGTAACAGCACCCAGGAATATATGAGTTGGAATAGGGAAGGTAGACAAGGATAGGATAGGTAAAAGGGAAGAAGATAGGGAGGGAAATGGTAAAAGGATGGGGGGGGGGGAGAAGATAGGGGATTGAGTATAAGGGATTTGAGAGTAAAGTCAAATGTGTCATTGGGGTCAAAGTTCGTGTCGACGTTGTAGCAGGAGTATCGTAGGTGGGCTGGTAGAATTAAGTTGGTCCATTAGGGTAAGCTTGCTTGAGAAAAATGGGACTTTAACATTTTCCTGAAAGGTAAATAGTTGTTACTTGCTCGGATGGACCTTGGGAGAGCATTCCAAAGTTGACTTCCTAGGAAGGAGAAACTGGAAGCATAGTATGTTCTGTATTTGATACCTTTGCAGTTGGGGAGGTGTAAATTGAGGTATGTTCGTGATGTCATTGGAAAAAGTGCAGCGAAGGGCGACTAAAATGATAGCGGGGATGGGACGACTTCCCTATGAAGAAAGACTAAGGAGGCTAGGGCTTTTCAGCTTGGAGAAGAGATGGCTGAGGGGGGACATGATAGAGATATATAAAATAATAAGTGGAGTGGAACAGGTGGATGTGAAGCGTCTGTTCACGCTTTCCAAAAATACTAGGACTAGGGGGCATGCGATGAAACTACAGTGTAGTAAATTTAAAACAAATCGGAGAAAATATTTCTTCTCCCAACGTGTAATTAAACTCTGGAATTCGTTGCCGGAGAACGTAGTGAGGGCGGTTAGCTTGACAGAGTTTAAAAAGGGGTTAGACGGTTTCCTACAGGACAAGTCCATAAACCGCTACTAAATGGACTTGGGAAAAATCCACAATTCCGGAATAACATGTATAGAATGTTTGTACGTTTGGGAAGCTTGCCAGGTGCCCTTGGCTTGGATTGGCCGCTGTCATGGACAGGATGCTGGGCTCGATGGACCCTTGGTCTTTTCCCAGTGTGGCATTACTTATGTACTTATTTCTAATTGGAAGGTCAATCAAGTTGTTCATATAACTGGGGGACTCTCCTGATATGATCTTATGGATCATTGTATGGACCTTGTATTCTCTCTTTAATGGGGAGCCAATGAAGCCTCTCTCGAAGGGGTGAAGCACTTTCAAATCTTGACTTGCCAAAGATAAGTCTGGCTGCCGTGTTCTGGGCAGTCTGAAGACTTTTCAGTACTTGGGATTTACAGTAAGGAAAATACTATTGCAATAATCAACATGAGTGATGACTGTGGATTGAACCAGGTTCCGGAAAGTGTTCAAGGGAAGATAGGATTTCACTTGCTTCAGAATCCACATAATATTAAACATTTTCTTCGTGGTGAGCTTAGCGTGGTTATCGAAGGATAAATGGCTATCTATTGTAACTCCAAGGATCTTTAGACTATTGGAGATGGAGATAGTTACATCTGGGGTATTGAGGGTGGCTGGTAAAGGTGGGGAGTATTGAGACGAAAGGACTAGGCATTGAGTTTTTTCTTTATTTAATTTCATCTTAAAGGCATTAGCCCAGGAGATCAAGGTGGACATGCCAGTAGTGATTTTATCAGAAATGTCAAATGTTTGATTTAAAGGGAATAAAAATGGTGATGTCATCAGCGTATATAAAGGGATTAAGGCCATGTTTGGCTAATAACTTGGCCAAGGGGATCATCATGAGGTTGAAGAGTATCGGGGAAAGAGGAGATCCCTGTGGCACCCCGCATTCAGACGACCAAGGGAATGATATATTTGTGGTTCCTTTAACTTGATAAGACCTGGTTGTGATGAAGTCTTTTAACCAATTGATAATATTGACGCCAATTCCAAGTCTGTCCAGAAGTTTAGCAAGAATGTTATGGTCTACCATGTCAAAAGCGCTTGATAAATCAAATTGCAAAAGGAGGATATTGTTTCCAGTCGCGATTTCCTGTTTGAATTTAGTTATTAGAGTAAGGAGGACCGTTTCAGTGCTGTGGGCAGAGCGGAAGCCCGATTGTGACTCATGAAAGATGGAAAATTTCTGAATATATTCATTGAGTTGCGAGGTCACTCTATTCTCCATTAGTTTAGTGATTAGAGGGATGAAGGCAATTGGACGGTAGTTGGTAACATCGTTTGCTGGCTTCTTTGGATTTTTTGGTTTAGGTGTTAATAAAATATTACCATGATTGGTAGGGAAGGAACCTCGTTGAAGCAGGACATTTATGTGAGTGGTGAGATCCAAGATGAAGCATGTTGGAGCGCCTCTCAGAAGGTAATTTGGACATGGGTCAAGATGGCATTGTGATTTGGAGAGTATGGAGATGGTTTTGGTGACTTCCTCAGTGGTCAGGGGGGTGAACTTAGTCCAAGATCGGTCAACTGGTATTTCATCTAAACCAGGATCTAGTTTGTCAAGAAAAGAGTCCTCAGTGATGTTGTCTTGAAAAACTGACTTGAAAAGATTAGTGATTTTGTCACTGAAGTATTTCGCTAACTGGTCAGCTGAAGGACGGTTTGAAGTTGAAGTGTTGTTTGTCACTGTTGCTTATCTGGGTAATGCACACCACTATACTGTTGTAAATGAATCTACCAAATACACTTAAATAAAGTACCTGGGGAAAAGGGTATAGTGGTACATCTCTTAGGGCCAGCCCAACCATTAGGCAGGACTAGGCAGTTGCCTCGGGCAACAGCTTCTGGGAGGCAGCAAAGAGGAGCCGCAGTTAAAGCAAAACAAATAGATCCCGACAGTCTATTTATTTTTGGAAACTTTCCTTATTATTTGTAGGCGTGTTTAATATTTAAAAGCATGATATCTCGGGGAGGGGAGGGGATTGCAGATTAGGGGCCTGAAAGTTAATTGAAGGGATTGTAAGGCTAAAGATTCATCTAGAGCGCAGCCCTGACACCTCTGAATAAGGATGTAAGAACTGCTGGATTATACTGCTCTGTACAAAAATCTAAATATTGTTAAAACTCAACTGCTTCTTGTGGAAGAGAAGCCTACTCAGTTAACATCCTTTAGTAAATAAAGGCTGGTCAGTTTGGGAGCTATTCCAGCCTAGTACATCTGCAACTGCTGGAACATAAGCATTGCCTGTTATGGTATGCGCAAAACTAATTCAAAAATTCCCACTGTACCTGAATGTAAATCATCTTGAGCTATTACTGAAAAATGTATGAGCAAAATCCAACTAACTAACTAACTAACTAACTAACTAACTAACTAACTAACTAACTAACTAATCCATTTGGAGAAATTGCTCCAGGGACAAACTGAAGGTCCATCAAACTCAGTAACTTGTTTCCATCAGTGGCCGATCCAGGTCACAAGTAGCTGGCATGAACGACCAAACAAGTTCATATGGATTTCAGGAATGAAATTTGTGAGGTTGGCACAGAAGGATTCCTGACTTTAGGTTAAGGATATTCTGTCCACTACACCATGTGACAGACCTGCTGAAGAAGGAACCCTAAAACCAATCAGGACAACCTGCATTGAGTGACCAGTATGACTGCCTGTGCTGAGTGACCAGTTACATTTCAATACGAATTTTGTACTAGCACTAGGGATGGGCAGCCTGACAAGTTTCATTTTGTTTTGTTTCCTGTCTCAGTGGACCACCACACCCCCCATAAAGGTCCTCCTGCCCCTCACTCTCCCACCCCCCACACACACTTAAGCCCTTCCCAACCCCCCCCTAAATACCTGGTGATCCAGTGGGACCCCGATAGCCACCTTTCCACCTGGTAGTCTAGTGTGCCCCCCCAAACCTAAAAGCAAGAGGAGAAAGTAGTAATCCCTCTTCTTGCAAGCACCACCTTCAAAATGGTGGTGCCACTGAGTGAGGCTTCACTACCATATAAGAGTTTCTCCCTTATATGATGCTCAAGCCCCACCCAGTGCATCCCAGGATGCACCGGGCAGGGCAGGGCACTGCCATTTTGAAGGTGGCACTTGCAGAAGGAGGCAGTGAAACACCCCCCCCCCCTCTTGTTCAAGGTATGGGGTGAGGGTTTGGGAGGAGACACTAGACTACCAGGTGGTGGGGTGTGGCTATTGGGGACCCATTGGACCACCAGGTATTTTGGGAGAGGTTGGGGGGGACTGGTGGTCCACTGGACCTCCAGCCCCTTGTGTTGATCTTTATTTGATAGTTTGACAGGTCCAGTTTTTTTTCACAGACTTCTGCAGGACTGCGCATGCCCAACCACAATCCTCCTGCAGAAGTACCACAATGATCAACACATAAATTTGCATGCTATTAAGTTAAGTTTATCAATTTGATATGCCGCCTCTTTTGAAGCACGAATTGAGGTGGTTTACATATAACTATACAGATGCTTGCACTGTCCCTGATGGGCTCACAATCTTAAGTGTATTGTACCTGGGGCAATGGAGGGCTAAGTGACTTGCCCAGGGTCACACGGGGCTGCAGAGGGAATTGAACCTCTGGATCTTAACTCACCGCCGACTGTTAGGCAGCAGTGGAAATCAAAGCTGGTTAGCGCTGATCATAGGGGTGGTAATTCCCCACGCTGTTCCAGTACTAATTTTACAGCGCTGTTCGGAACAGTGTGGGGAAATTGATCATTGGGCTGTGAGTGTGCCCAGAGCTGTAGAAAGCAAGTCTCAGGGTCACCACGTTTGCTTCTCCAAACATCTCATGATCTCTGTTTGGTTAAGTGTGGATAAAAGAATAGACACAGCCCTATTGCCCCATTAATGGCATGAGAGGCAGCTTTGCATCTGACTCTTTCTTTTTTCTGCAGTGACCCCTACCCAGATGAATGTTACTTGTCAGAATGGAGGCGCACCCAATGGTGGCGGGTGTATATGTGCTCCTAATTTCTATGGGACCTTCTGCCAGTTCGTGAAAAACGCCATTGTTATTGGTAAGTTACAGCTTCCCCCTTCCACCTTTTCCCCCCTTTGTACAATTTTAATGGCATCCGATCGCTGAAACTGTGAAAGAGAGAGATATGGACTGTAAGACCTGTTTAGCCTGTACAAATTCGTTCCTGGAGCATAACCTCAGATCGTATCTCTGGCTTCTTTGCCAGTAGAGAACCTTTGTCGTCCATAGGATTTCTTGATTTCTGATATGGTACACACTTCCACCACATTAGGGCTTATTTAAGATTTTGGTGCGGATAGGCAAAACTAGACAGTACATGCCAGAGAGGATGGGTATGGGAGAACGATGGTGTTGCCAAGATCCCAAAGTTTAGAGAGCCCGTAGAGACATGAAGGAAGGCGATGATGCTACGGTAGCTCCTCTTTGAAGCAGCATGTGCACATGCCAAGCCAACCTGTTCCTCAATCCAGAGAGCTGGACAAAGACTGAATAAAATTGATGCCTCCAGAGGATCTCCCTAAAGAATAAATCCCCACAGTTATTACACTACAGAATTTCCATGATAATTTCCTTATTATTTAAGTTTTGTCCCCCTCTAATATTCCAAGTCTAGCCTCCTCCCACCTCTCCACCCCCAAAAGGTTAATCAGGGAAAAGTAAAATCTAAATCAACCTCTTTTCCTACAAAATGCTTCTTTTTTCTTAATTAAATCTGACAAAAATAGCTTAATCCCAAACTTTTCTAAATGGTTTATTAAAAATGCAAAAAAAATACATCTACTTACAGCTTCAGTCTAGGCAAATACATTCAACAAAAGGTTCAGCTCTGTTTCCTCAGTAGCACAGGTTAATAATAAAACCCCAAATGCACCTTCCCCAAGTCCACTAATGAACTTCCAGAAGGTGAATCCTGCTGAAAATGTGACCTCAAGAGCTGGTGAAGGTTTTCCTTCCCCAAGTCAACTGGTCTTAATCATCAGCTCCAACTAATCTCTGTGGTTTATTTTGTCTCTCACAGAACAGATTAAAGTCACCAAACAGGTCACTGTGGAGGTGATGAATGAAATATTCAATGATAACCTGAAGAATCCTGTTTCCACAGATTATCAAATTTTTTCATTGAGGTTTCAGGAACAGGTAAGAGGAGAAAGGGGTAAAGGGTAAAACACAGTGATTTACATATATTATATACAGGCTGTTTCCCTGTTTAACTGGAATATTGTCATTTTTTGGCCTCTTTTTAAATGGGATCCAAGTACACGATTTTAACTTTGAGGATGACTCTTTCTTGGCCTATTGGATGAGACTAAGAACTTGTACAATACATGGGAGGGGGGAGGGCCCTCTGATCCTTTAGAGGATGCTATGATTTAATCACTATTGGCACAGCGAGAGAGTTAAACATGATACAAAACAGTCTAACAGTCTAGGCTGCTGGATTGGTTTTGTTTGGAGAAATGAGCAGTGTTAGATTGTTTTTTGAATCTTCTGCTATAATTCATGTGTAGGGTCTCAGTTATAAACTGAAGATGGTGCCTTACTGGTTTGATACCTGAGCCTGAGAACCTGGGCTTTGCACAGGACAACCGTCTCTGGAGACAAAAGTAGATGAGAAATCTGTCATCGCTGTCAAAGACAAAAAGATAAATTTGCTAAAAAGGAAAATAATGCACTGCTCTAGATCACTACTGTAGGAGGGGACTGGGAAAGCTGGGCCTGATTATAGGGACCTGCTTGGGACAGAGACCCTTAAATGTTGTGATATGTCATATTTATAATGATAGAATGACTTCCGTAAACAAGTTTAACCTAAAGCGGTTTACAATAAGGAAAAGAAGATTAAGAGTAAGAAAGACATTCGTCAGCTCCAGAGACAGTGAGCATTGGCATGCTGACCCACTTTGTCCCTGCTCTGCTCCTGTCCCTGGACCACAGAGTGGAACCAGGTATTAAGGGCTCTTCTGGAGCTGACATTGTCTGAAGACATCACAAGGTTTTCCTTCACTAATTGTGAGTCTGTTCTCTTCCAGATGAAGATGGTATATGAGACCACTCCTGGGTACCAAGGCGTGGAGATTATTTCATTGAGGTGCGAAGGTTATATTATATAGAACTGTACTACAAGATAGGGAAAGCAAATATTTTTGTATGATTCTTCAAAGCACGCATCATGAGTCACTTGCTAACCTTCCCTTCTCAGCCCCCAACCACAATCACCAACAGAACCTCCTGTAGAAAACCCTTATATCAGCTGTACCAAGCGCGTGGGCAGATAGGGAGTTTGAGATATATCATAGCATCCAATTCAAGTGGATAAGTGTGTGGATATAAGTTCATTTCTTGAGTAGAATATTTCTCATGGGCCAACTCCTGCTTATCTTCCATTGCTAGAGTTAACCCAGCGGGTACCAGAGATGAGTGTGTGTTTGCAGAGGAAGGGCTGGTCCCCATCACCACCCCATTCCCAGTTAAATTCATTTCCATCCCCATTGTATTGGTACTCCAGGCACTGGCACCAATATCCAGTTCTTGCCTGGCCCCTAGGAGTTTTATCTGGGTGTTGGCTATATTCACCACCAGTTCACAGATAACTATCCTGGCAAGTTAGGACAGGGCAGCCTAGACCGAGCCGGGCAGGAGCAGGAGAGACAGACCCGGAAGGAGGCCGGCATGAAGAGGCTTACCGGCACTGCCCCCCCTTCCTTTGGAAGTCAGTACTGAGAAATTTTGCCCACCCTGCCCCACCCTCGGCGTCCCTGAGTTAGGACAGCTATTTCTGTGGTCCTACTTAACCGATTCCCTCTATGCTGAATAGGAGTCCTCCAACTGCATTGCTGCCAGTGAGGGGGAGGGGGGAGGTGCTTCAAGGTTCCCTGCAGTCCTGCAAAGCTTACCCGTCCCTTACTATTCAAAATGTGATAGTGAAAAGCACCCCCCACTGGCAGGACTGTAGGTAGAGGGCTCCTGAGGGAACAGTGCCTACTTGCCGGGGTAGTTATCTGGACAATGGCACTGAATACCATCAGTGGCTGAATAGCTATGAGATCCACCTTAACTCCATAGCATTTGGAGAAATTGTCCCAATATGGCACTGACTGGAGAGTGCTACGGGGGTCACAGCAAATATTCAGCAGCATTCTCCAGTTAAATGGCATTGAAAATCTGTTCTAGGGTTGGTAAGTGGGATTTACCTTGAGGTAGACACTGACCACTTTATTCTCTCTTCTTTTCAGCCAAGGCAGCATCATCGTGGACTACAAGGTCATCATCCAAATGGCATTATCGAACTATACCAATCGTGATTATTTAAGCGTTATTTATAATAATCTCAATCAAAGTATTCACCACACAAACTGCACCAGCAACAGCACAGGTATGCCTGCCTTGACAGAAGTCCACTATTAGCTTTGGAGTTAAAGAATGCCAGATCTCCCTCTGTAATGAACCTGTGTTTGGGATCCCTCCCTCTTCAGCATCACCTCGGTGAAGACTCGGGTTCTGTCCTCTTCTATTCTGTCCGTTTTGTACTCTGTTCCAGCAGGTTTCAAATCTTCTAATGGAGCAGAAGAGCAGAAGAGTTGCCCAGTGGTTAGAGCAGTGGACTGATAATCAGGGAAGCCTGGATCAAATCCTACTGCTGCTTCTAGTGATCTTGGGCAAGTCCCTTAACCCTCCATTGCCTCAGGCACAAATTTAGAAATGCCTTGTGTGCCTCAATGTAACCCATTCAGCTACTACCTACTGAAAAAGCTGAGCTAAATTCAAATAGACTCAATAATTTAGTTGGAAAGTGAGTTCAGCTAGTGGAACATCAGCCTTCTGATTGGTCCTCTGGAATACATTCTGGCAACCATGAGAGACAAATTCCTTGTGCACATATATATGCTTTGGTGCATGTGAATGGTTTCCAGATTTTTTCTGTTTAGTTCATTCTCAAGGTATTTGAGCAGACAGATGGAGCAGTGCACCTGTCTTGAGGAGCCTCTTCCACTGGATGAAGATAAATAATCCCCTCTTTGGTGCAAAAAGTCTTTAATGTTCCAAAGACTCTAGAAAATATGAATCCACTCCCAAGACATCATTTCGGAAACACAGCTGCTAGTTTCAATAGCATCTGTATATTCAGGGAAGAACCCACTGAATCCACATCAATAGTGAAGGTGGTATATTTAGTGGCTTGGTGCACAGTCACGTAAGATGCTGTCCTCTGCCTTCTCAGCTCCTGTAAGCCCTCAGCACCATCTTTGCAAAACGTTTCATCCTTTACAGAGATCCTGTCACAATGCGAACAGTAGGGACAGATCAGACAAAAACCAAGAGGAAGGGAACTCTTATAACAAAATCCCTCCAAAAGTGTAATAAAGCGCTAATGTGCTTTTATTCTAGATATGTTGTGCTTCAACCAGGCTTTCACAAAAGTCAGCGATGGGATGATTCTGGACTCAGCAGGTAAGGCTAAGAACTTGTGTAGGCACATATGTGTTTGTGCTAATCCAGGGGAGATAAAAATCATTGCAAAGCTTCCAACACCTCTACTGATTGAGTACCAGCCCTTGAGATCCCCCCACTCACCCACCTCAGTAAACCAGATTCTTCATAATCCTGAAGATCCAATCACACCAGTAACCTCCAGCATAGAAACCAAATTTTCAGAAAGATCAAAGGTGCTAAACTCATCAAAAATTACCCCTCCTCCACCTTAGACAAAGAGAAGATATTTGCTTAATGGAGGAAGAGAGTGCTCGAGCACCCACAGAGCTGGCATTTATGATCTCCTGTACCTGATCTAGCTCAGTTCTGACATGGCAGCAGGCGTCTCCTTCTGCATTTGATGAGGTGGACTGAGTACGATGGGGGATGATGATATAGTTGGCAATAGTTGATGCTGTCTGAGTTCTGGTCTTTCCTCTCCCTTTTGGTAGAATTTGATTGTTATCCAGACTTCCTGATTTATGTGCTATATTTATTAAATGCGCTCAGTAATTTTTATACCTTTGTAACCCTTTTGCTGTAAACTGCACTGTTGCCCCATGTGAAGGGTGTTATATCAAGAAACCAAATAAACAAACATATGGCTGCAGTATCTTCTGAATGTTCCTTCGCATACCTTAAATAGAATTCAAGTTGGGTGTTCTTGAGTAATGGTTTCCTCTTGTCCGATTAGTGGAATTCTTGGCATATGATTATCATATGCGCGTTGACCAATCTTAGCCATGGGGGCCTGCAGGTCTTCCACAGTTGCCATTCCATCTTATTCAGTTCTGGAATTGTTAAATAGGCAGAACCTTAGCCAACTGTACACATTTTTATTGAATTTTCCAAGATTATAAGTGGGCTTTAACCATTTACATCTGAGACTCATTATATTCAAATTCTCATCAACAAATTTTGATCATTCCAATATAAGCCCTCCCGCAACAATTTTGAATTTTACTGGGATTCATTAACCGCCTCTATGAAGAGATTCACCCAAGACGGTTTGCATGTACATGTGCGCATCTCTCTTTGCTGGTAAAACTATGTTCTAGTGGCTGTTTGTGTTTGGGTGGCTGTCAGGATCTCTTGTTTTGCTTTGATTGCTGTTGTTCTTTGCTGGCCCTCACAAACATCTGTCTTACACAATTGTCTAGGCTTATCTAACTGTTGGGCCAGCCCTGCATTCAAACCTGTACTGAACTCGTGACTCCCTTTTATTGTTAGCGGAGGAGGAAGGTAGAGTTAGTCTACAGTCTTGCTCTGGCCATATGCATTGGTAACATGGTTCTCTTTGTATTTGTTTAGAGACCTGTTCAGGTGCAGTTCCCAATGGATACAGTCAATATTACACCCTTATGAATGTATCCGGCGTCTTGAGCTGTGTCTCCAACTGCAGCAACACTAGCAAGCATCATTATGACTGCCACCGAGGAGAGTGCTTTGTTGAATCCCAAGGACCAACCTGCATGTAAGTCAAACAATGATCTGCTGCTAATGGTGATCAGAGGTGGACTGTGGGGAATGCAGATGGATGTGGAGCCATGTGCAGAGACTAACTGCAGAGCCTCATTTGCATAAGTCAGAAGTGCTGAAAAGGAGGATCATGCCTGAAAAACACAGTCACTGAACGATATGGCTGGCGCTGTTAGTCAAGGAACTAACTTGATAAACTTTTTTTTATGTTGTAAACACTGGTTTACATGTGTGAAAGGCCTTTTAAAATTAGATCACACCTCCATAGGCATGATTTCTGCATAATTTGTGCTAATATTATATAACGACACAGAGACGCTTATGTCTTTATTAAGTAGGCATCTTCCTCATCTATTAACCTGGGCCCTCAGCTATTTTTCCTCCATACGGGAAATTCTATAAAATAGCTGCTAACGTTTACACGCCTACGTGTTTAGAATGGCAGCATATTTGCACATATGTGAACATATAGGTAAATATATGACAAATTTATGGCTAAGTGCTATTTTGTAAGTATCCACCTATCTTGTACCTCTCAGTGCTGCCCTTGAGTTTTCACCTCCTCTTCAGGACTGTGATTTGAGAAGGGAACCTATGAATGGTAACATTATCTTATATAGATATCACTGATTATTTGTTCCTTTGATGCTTCTGCTTCTTCTCTTCCTCAGCTGCGAGGAGTCAGACCTGTACTGGTACACTGGAGACCGATGTCAGGTGGTGATTAACAAGACCAATCACAGCTCAACTCCTACAGTCAGTTACACTACAGAGAGCAGCAGCCACAGATCCCCTCACATAGGCAGTCACACTACAGAGACCACAAGTCACAGCTCACCTCCAATAGTCAGTCAATCTACAGAGACCACCAGTCACAGCTCAGCTCCCATAGTCAGTCACACAACAGAGAGCACAAGTCACAGCTCACCTCTCAAAGTCAGTCACACCACAGAGACCACCAGTCACAGCTCAACTCCAATAGTCAGTCAAATGGCAGAGACCACCAGTCACAGCTCAACTCCAATAGTCAGTCAAACGACAGAGACCACCAGTAACAGCTCAACTCCAATAGCCAGTCACACGACAGAGAGCACAAGTCACAGCTCACCTCCAATAGTCAGTGAAACGACAGAGACCACCAGTCACAGCTCAACTCCAATAGTCAGTCAAACGACAGAGACCACCAGTAACAGCTCAACTCCAATAGCCAGTCACACGACAGAGAGCACAAGTCACAGCTCACCTCCAATAGTCAGTGAAACGACAGAGACCACCAGTCACAGCTCAACTCCAATAGTCAGTCAAACGACAGAGACCACCAGTAACAGCTCAACTCCAATAGCCAGTCACACGACAGAGAGCACAAGTCACAGCTCAACTCCAATAGTCAGTCAAACGACAGAGACCACCAGTCACAGCTCAACTCCAATAGTCAGTGAAATGACAGAGACCACCAGTCACAGCTCAACTCCAATAGTCAGTCAAACGACAGAGACCACCAGTAACAGCTCAACTCCAATAGCCAGTCACACGACAGAGAGCACAAGTCACAGCTCACCTCCAATAGTCAGTGAAACGACAGAGACCACCAGTCACAGCTCAACTCCAATAGTCAATCACACTACAGAGACCACCAGTCATACTACAACTCCCATAGTCAGTCACACTACAGAGAGCACCAGTCACAGCTCTACTACCTTAGTCAGTCACACGACAGAGACCAGCAGCCACAGCTCACCTCCAATAGTCAGTCAAACTACAGAGACCACCAGTCACAGCTCAGCTCCCATAGTCAGTCACATTACAGAGAGCACAAGTCACAGCTCACCCCCCAAAATCAGTCACACGACAGAGACCACCAGTCACAGCTCACCTCCAATAGTCAGTGAAATGACAGAGACCACCAGTCACAGCTCAACTCCCATAGTCAGTCACACTACAGAGACCACCAGTCACAGCTCAGCTCCCATAGTCAGTCACATTACAGAGAGCACAAGTCACAGCTCACCCCCCAAAATCAGTCACACGACAGAGACCACCAGTCACAGCTCACCTCCAATAGTCAGTCAAACTACAGAGACCACCAGTCACAGCTCAGCTCCCATAGTCAGTCACATTACAGAGAGCACAAGTCACAGCTCACCCCCCAAAATCAGTCACACGACAGAGACCACCAGTCACAGCTCACCTCCAATAGTCAGTGAAATGACAGAGACCACCAGTCACAGCTCAACTCCCATAGTCAGTCACAAGACAGAGACCACCAGTCACAGCTCACCTCCAATAGTCAGTGAAATGACAGAGACCACCAGTCACAGCTCAACTCCAATAGTCAGTCAAACGACAGAGACCACCAGTAACAGCTCAACTCCAATAGCCAGTCACACGACAGAGAGCACAATTCACAGCTCAACTCCAATAGTCAGTCACACTACAGAGACCACCAGTCATACTACAACTCCCATAGTCAGTCACACTACAGAGAACACCAGTCACAGCTCTACTCCCTTAGTCAGTCACACGACAGAGACCAGCAGCCACAGATCACCTCCCATAGTCAGTCAAACGACAGAGACCACCAATCACAGCTCAACTCCAATAGTCAGTCACATGACAGAGAGCACAAGTCACAGCTCACCTCCCAAAGTCAGTCACACCACAGAGACCAGAAGTCACAGTTCACCTCCCATAGTCAGTCAAACGACAAAGACCACCAATCACAGCTCAACTCCAATAGTCAGTCACACCACAGAGACCACCAGTCACAGCTCAACTCCAATAGTCAGTCAAACGACAGAGACCATCAGTCATAGTTCTCCTCCCACAGTCAGTGACATAACAGAGACCAGCAGTCACAGTTCCCCTCCCATAGTCAGACACACGACAGAGACCAGCAGTCACAGCTCCCCTCCCACAGTCAGTCACATGACAGAGACCAGCAGTCACAGCTCCCCTTCCACAGTCAGTCACATAACAGGGACCAGCAGTCGCAGCTCACCCCCCACAGTCATTCACATAACAGGGACCAGCAGTCGCAGCTCCACGCCCACAGTCAATCACATAACAGAGACCAGTAGTCACAGCTCACCCCCCACAGTCAATCACAGCTCCCCTCCCATAGTCAGTCACACAACAGAGAGCAGCAGTCACAGATCCCCTCCCATAGTCAGTCACACGACAGAGACCAGCAGTCACAGATCCCCTCCCATAGTCAGTCACACGACAGAGACCAGCAGTCACAGTACACCTCCCACAGTCAGTCACACGACAGAGACCAGAAGTCACAGCTCACCTTTCACAGTCAGTCACATAACAGAGACCAGCAGTCACAGCTCACCTTCCACAGTCAGTCACATAACAGAGACCAGCAGTCACAGCTCCCCTCCCATAGTCAGTTACATGACGGAGACCAGCAGTCACAGCTCCCCTCCCATAGTCAGTTACATGACGGAGACCAGCAGTCACAGTTCACCTTCCACAGTCAGTCACATAACAGAGACCAGCAGTCACAGCTCACCTCCCACAGTCAGTCACATAACAGAGACCAGCAGTCACAGCTCACCTCCCACAGTCAGTCACATAACAGAGACCAGCAGTCACAGCTCCCCTCCCACAGTCAGTCACATAACAGAGACCAGCAGTCACAGCTCACCTCCCACAGTCAGTCACATAACAGAGACCAGCAGTCACAGCTCCCCTCCCACAGTCAGTCAAACGACAGAGACCACCAATCACAGCTCAACTCCAATAGTCAGTCACATGACAGAGAGCACAAGTCACAGCTCACCTCCCAAAGTCAGTCACACCACAGAGACCAGAAGTCACAGTTCACCTCCCATAGTCAGTCAAACGACAAAGACCACCAATCACAGCTCAACTCCAATAGTCAGTCACACCACAGAGACCACCAGTCACAGCTCAACTCCAATAGTCAGTCAAACGACAGAGACCATCAGTCATAGTTCTCCTCCCACAGTCAGTGACATAACAGAGACCAGCAGTCACAGTTCCCCTCCCATAGTCAGACACACGACAGAGACCAGCAGTCACAGCTCCCCTCCCACAGTCAGTCACATGACAGAGACCAGCAGTCACAGCTCCCCTTCCACAGTCAGTCACATAACAGGGACCAGCAGTCGCAGCTCACCCCCCACAGTCATTCACATAACAGGGACCAGCAGTCGCAGCTCCACGCCCACAGTCAATCACATAACAGAGACCAGCAGTCACAGTTCCCCTCCCATAGTCAGTCACACGACAGAGACCAGCAGTCACAGCTCACCCCCCACAGTCAGTGCCATAACAGAGACCAGCAGTCACAGCTCCCCTCCCATAGTCAGTTACATGACGGAGACCAGCAGTCACAGCTCCCCTCCCACAGTCAGTCACATAACAGAGACCAGCAGTCACAGTTCACCTTCCACAGTCAGTCACATAACAGAGACCAGCAGTCACAGCTCACCTCCCACAGTCAGTCACATAACAGAGACCAGCAGTCACAGTTCCCCTCCCATAGTCAGTCACACGACAGAGACCAGCAGTCACAGTTCCCCTCCCATAGTCAGTCACACGACAGAGACCAGCAGTCACAGCTCACCCCCCACAGTCAGTGCCATAACAGAGACCAGCAGTCACAGCTCCCCACCCACAGTCAGTCACATAACAGAGACCAGCAGTCACAGCTCACCTTCCACAGTCGGTCACATAACAGAGACCAGCAGTCACAGCTCCCCTCCCATAGTCAGTCACACAACAGAGAGCAGCAGTCGAAGCTCATCTCCCACAGTCAGTCACATAACAGAGACCAGCAGTCACAGCTCACCTTCCACAGTCAGTGCCATAACAGAGACCAGCAGTCACAGCTCCACACACACAGTCAGTCACATAACAGAGACCAGCAGTCACAGCTCCCCTCCCATAGTCAGTCACACAACAGAGAGCAGCAGTCGAAGCTCCCCTCCCATAGTCAGTCACACAACAGAGACCAGCAGTCACAGCTCCCCTCCCACAGTCAGTCACATAACAGAGACTAGCAGTCACAGCTCACCTTCCACAGTCAGTCACATAACAGAGACCAGCAGTCACAGCTCCCCTCCCAAAGTCAGTCACACGACACAGACCAGCAGTCATGGTCCTGTTCACCCTGTTACTCCAAATAGAGAAACTAAGCCTCCCCGTTCCACTGTTGCTGTCACAGAAACATTGAAGACGTCTTCTCAAACATCATCAGGTAATGCTTTTTATGTATCATTTTCATTGTTTGGTACTTTCTTGATGTTGTTTGATGGATATTTTGCAGTACTGATTTTATTGAAGTGTTTCAGGTTGATGACTTCTGGTCTTCTTTGTTTGGGCACATTTTTTTTAGTTTTGTTGCTTGATAAGTTTTCCTTGGTTTGCCTCTTCTTGCAGCTGTCTTAGCATCAGGTGCCAATGATGATGTCACCTTCCTTATCTTCTTTGTCCCAATATGGTAACAACTTGAGCTCATAGAATTATGGGGTCTCTGATCAAGCCCAGCCCCTTGCTTGCCTTTGTCCTGAAGAGAAAGAATCTGTGATGATTTTTCCTGAAGTTGATAGGATTCCTCTCTCGACAGGGCAAGGCATCCTCAGATTATCTCAAGATGTGGAGAGGGCTCTTAGAATAAAAAAAAAGGAGGGGATGATGTCTCTTAGGGACTCCCACCCATTGCTCAGTCTGAATATTTTAAGAGGTTTGGAGAGGAGAAAGATCCTCTATAGGCACCTAACTTTTAAATCTGGTGCTACTCATTAGTCCAATTGAAAATCAGAGGTGTGCAAACAGGATGTGCAGGATTGATGCAAGGGTATTAAACACCATCCGGGGCAGTGGTTTTGAATGTTGACCTGAAAGGTTTTCTGCTGCTAGAAACCTAAAACTGAAAATCTCACCTTCGTTTTATTGGTATAAGTTACTGTTTTTATTTCATTGTACAGATATGTGTTGTTTGTCACTGTTGTTTATCTGGGTAATTGTTACGTTTTTCAAAGCTGGAAACTGGATTGTGAGCCCTTGGACCACTGCCGAGGAGTGGCAGTGGCAGGCAAAACCACCCCCAAACCAGAGACAGGGCAGAACAGGACTGGAACCCCGGACTGGAGCTGCAGCGGAGGAAAACAAGCTGGAACAGGCAGAGCAGGAAACAGCTAGTCTTCACCTGTGCTTAGCCGCTATTCACCAGGAGTTGAGCCCCTGGCTGCAAGCAGCCGGCAGGGCTTTGCAGGACAGGGCAGGAGCTGGATACCAACAGACAACACACAACACACAACAGAGTAGGACTGAAAGCTGCAAACGCAGCCACTAAACAGAAACACCAACACTGACAAACAAAAGACAGAACTGAAAGCTGCAGGCAGCCACTAAGCAAGAAACACAGAGAACCCAGAACTAGACACAGAGATACAACTAAGAATCAAGATTAGGACAGTACAAGCTAAGCTACACAAAGACTAAACAGAATCAGGCAAGGAACTAGAACAAGGAATCAAACTCAGGCTGAAATGCAACAAGCACCAACATACCAGGGCCTTAGGCGATGCAAAGGCAAAGCAGAGAGTTTCCAAATGGCTAATAAGCCCAGCAGCAGCTGAGGCTCAGCTGCAGAAATCACCAGGTAGCTACGGGTGCTGTGTAGGTTCAAACAAAGCAAGTTTGGCAGTCTGGAAGATCCGGACCGGACTGGGCTGAAGTCTGGAACGGGTAGGAACAGCAAGACAGTCTATGGCAGTTCATAGCAGCCACCGATTCTGGCCACCAGAGGGCGAGGTGAGCACCGACAAGGAAACATTCACAGACGTGACAGTAATGCACACCACTATACTGTTGTAAATGAATCTACCAAATACACTTAAATAAAGTGGTACATCTCTTAGGGCCAGCCCAACCATTAGGCACGACTAGGGGAACAGCTTCTGAGAAGCAGTAAAAAGGAGCCGGAGTTAAAGCAAAACAAATAGATCCCGACAGTCTATTTCTTTTTGGAAACTGTCCTTATTATTTGTAGGTGTGTTTAATAGTTAAAAGCATGATGTCTCGGGGATGGGATTGCAGATTAGGGGCCTGAAAGTTAATTGAAGGGGGCGTAAGGCTAAAGATTCATCTAGAGCACCCAATACTCTTGCAGCGGCCCTGACACCTCTGAATGAGGATGTAAAAATTGCTGGATTATATTGCTCTGTACAAAATCTGAATATTGTGAAAACTCAACTGTTTCTTGTGGGAAAGAAACCTATTCAATTAACTAATCCACCTCACCAACCCACCCAGTTAGGAAAGTCCACCTTCTATACTCACCCCTAATCACTTCCTTCTTTCTTCCCTTACTTAATTTCTGCACATTACTAATTGTATCTGATATCCTAGATTGACAATGTCATAACAAAACTATGTAAGCCACATTGAGCCTGCAAATAGGTGGGAAAATGTGGGATACAAATGCAATAAATAATAATAAGTAAAAATAGCTTCTCTGGTAAATAAAGGCTGACCAGTTTGGGATTCTGGAATGTTGGTACTCTTTGACATTCTGAATGGAATCTTGCTATTTATTACAATTCCGGAATCTTGTTACGCTGAGGTTTCTGGAATGTTGCTACTCTTTGGGATTCTTGCTACTCTTGAGTTTCTGCCAGGTACTTGTGACCTGGATTGGCTACTGCTTGACGCAGGATACTGGGTTAGATGGACCATTGGTCTGACCCAGCATGGCTACTCTTATGGTCTTATGTTCTCATTCCAGCCTAGTACGTCAGTAACTGCTGGAACATACTGGATCTGACCAAAGCTCTAGCACACTGTTTCCAACAGTGGCCGAGCCAGGTCACAAGTAGCTGGCATGTATGATCAAATAGGTTGATATGGATTTCAGGAATAAAATTTGGGAGGTAGGCACAGAAAGGATTCCTGCCTTTAAGTTAAGGACATTCTGTCCTCTACACCATGTAGTAGACCTGCTGAAGAAGGAACCCTAAAGCCAATCAAGAGAACCTGTGCTGAGTGACCGACCACCTACATTTCAGTCCTAATTTTGTACTGTTTCTAGGGATGGGCAGCCCAAAAAGCTTAGTTTAGCTTCTTTTCCAGTGTCACTTCCAGCATTGTTCACTTTGTTTTCTGTTGGTTGGTCCTCATTTTCGTTGTGGGGGCAATATTGTTTAAATGTGCACTCTCGAAATAGCGTGCCATCTTTTCAAACAGGGTGCACTCTTTCAGAAAGCACAGCGCACGCTCGACAGTTCACGCCTGCATGCACTATCAGGAAAGAGAGAACACAGTCTGCAAAGCGTATGCACTATGATCGCCAAATGAAAAAAAAAAAAACACAAAATGCCATGGGATTTTTTCTGCTTGTTTTCATTTGTTAACAACATGGGATATGTCGGTGATATTTCCCATTACACACGTCAGCCCATCGCTACCTATTTCACGGGTTGTATTTGTAGCTCTGAGATTGCTTTCTTTCATTATATGAATAAATAAATCTAAATAGTATTGTTGTTGTTACTATTTAACACATTTATATCCCACATTTTCCCACTTAGTTACAGGCTCAATGTGGCTTACACAATACCGGAGAGGCAGGATCCGGTTCGATAAAATACAAATACACAATATATTAATCAACATGGAAGAAACATAAGTATAGATCAACAAGGAAATAAAGAGAGGGTGGTGATAGAAGTCCAATACGGTCCATAGTTTTTCTGTGTCGCAGGAAGTAGAAAGTTAATTTAGGTCAGGGGGATAGGCCTTCTTAAAGAAGTTGGTTTTCAGTAATTTCCTGAAGTTGAGATGGTTATGAATAGATCTCAAGGTTTTGGGCAGAGTGTTCCACAGTTGTGTACTTACTGTATGTAAGAGAAGCTGGATGCATAAGTTGATTGCAGTCTGGATAATGCAAATTTAAGTAAGTTCGGGATAGGCTGGTACTGTGTCTGGGTGGTAGATTTATGAGGTTTAACATATATCCAGGAACTTCACCGTAAATAATCCTTTGGACCAGACAGCAAACCTTGAAGGCAATACGTTCCTTGGTGGGAAGCCAGTGCAGTTTTTCACGAAGGGGTTTGGCACTTTCAAATTTTCATTTTCCAAATATCAGTCTAGCTGCTGTATTCTGTGCGGTCTGAAGTTTCTTAGTTAGTTGTTCTTTACAATCTGCATAAATTCTGTTGCAGTAATCTAAATGGCTTAATACCATTGATTGCATTAAGTTGCGAAATACAAGATTCATCCAAGAGTGTGCTCAGAGCAGTAAAAAGTGCGTCACAATGTCAGTTTTCCAAATATATCATGACTAGTAAAAAAAGGCCCGTTTCTGAACAGAAACGGGCGCTAGCAAGGTTTTCCTCTGAGTGTGTATGTTTGAGAGAGTGTATGTGAGAGTGACTGTCTGAGAGAGGCTTCTGTTCCTGCTCCTGTGCATTCCCCGTGTTGTACTGATTCGCTGCTCCCTGTATCGTGGCTCCGCCCCTCTCCCTTCTACTGGCCAATCTGGTGTGGGTTGTGTGACATCACTATTATCTACTCCAACATGATCCACGGTTCCAGGCAGCCTCAGAATGTTGGAGGTGAGAATTATTATATAGGATGTGTCTTTGGTTAAGTGACTTTCTGATGGTCCTGTGTTGGGGGGGGGGGGGGACAAGGCCCCATTGATGGCCATCTAAGCAAGAGAGGCAGCATTGTGTCTGACTCTTTCTTTTTTCTGCAGTGACCACTACCCAGATGACTGTTACCTGTCAGAACGGAGGCAAACCCAGTGGTGGGGTGTGTATATGTCCTTCTAATTTCTATGGGACCTTCTGTCAGTTCGTGAACAACGAAATTGTTATTGGTAAGTTACAGCTTCCCCCTTCCTACTTTTTCCCCCCTTGTACAAATTTAATGGCACCTGATCGTTGAAACTGTGAAAGACAGAGATATATATATATAGTAACATAGTAAGTGATGGCAGATACAGACCTGTATGGACCATCCAGTCTGCCGAACAAGTTAAACTCATTTTACATGGTATGTGATACTTTATATGTATACCCGAGTTTGATTTGTCCCTGCTATTCTCAGGGCACAGACCGTAGAAGTCTGCCCAACACTCTTCTTGTACTAAAAGTTCTGAAGTTAATGTCAAAGCCCCTTAAAATTTATACTCAAGCCCATCCCTATCTATTAAGTCATAATCACAGGTTTTGCTTCCCAATTACCGGCGTCGCCACCCAATCTCCGCTAAGATTCTGTGGATCCATTCCTTCTAAACAGGATTCCTTTGTGTTTATCCCACGCATATTTGAATTCCATTACCGTTTTCATCTCCACCACCTCCTGTGGGAGGGCACTCCACGTATATACCACCCTCTCCGTGAAAAAATACTTCCTGACATTACTCCTGAGTCTGCCCCCTTCAACCTGAATTCATGTCCTCTAGATCTACCACCTTCCCATCTCCAGAAAAGGCTTGTTTGCGGATTAATACCTTCCAAATATTTGGACGTCTGCATCATGTCACCCCTGTTTCTCCTTTCCTCCAAAGTATACATGTTCAGGTCGGCAAGTCTCTCCTCGTACGGTTTGCAATGTAAATCCCATACCATTTTCATAGTGGTGTGGACTGTAAGACCTGTTTAGTCTGTACAATTTCATTCCTGGATCACAGCCTCAGACACTACCTCTGGCTTCTTTGCCGGTACAGATCTTTTGCGCTTATCATAGGTTTTCTCAATTTCCAATATAGGACATATCTTCACCACCTTAGGGCCTATTTAAAATGTTGGTGCCCATAGGCAAGACCAGACAGGAGATCCCAGACAGCATGGGTATGGGAAAAGGAAGGTCTGCCGGAGATCCCAAAGTTTAGAGAGCCTGAAGAGAAGTGATGGAAAGCCATGATGCTACAGTAGCACCCCTTTGAAGTAGTACGTGCACATAACTCTAAATTAAACAGGAGAAACTTCCTCTTTGGCTTATATTTTATTTATTAGGATTTATTTACCGCCTTTTTGAAGGAATTCAGTCAAGGCGGTGTACAGTAAGAATAGATCAAACATGATCTATTCTTTGGTACCTTGGTACCTATATATCTGGTACCTTCAAAATTTAGCACCCTATGCTGTTGCCTATTTTTCTATACCTTAATGTATTTATTTATTTATTTATTTTCTGCATTTGTATCCCACATTTTCCCACCTCATTGCAGGCTCAATGTGGCTTACAATATACCATTAGTGGCGATCGCCATTTCCAGAATGAGAAGCACAGAATATTATTACAATTAAAGTACAGAAATATAAACTAAATTAGAAAAAAATAGATATATAATTCATCCAGATATAAATTCATAAGTATTGCCATATTGGAACAGATCGAAGGTCCATCAAGCCCAGCATCCTGTTTCCTCCAGGTTACAAGTACCTGGCAAGATCCCAAAACATTTTATGCCTCTTATCCTAGAAATAAGCAGTGGATTTCCCCCAATTCCATTTTAATAATGGCTTATGGACTTTTCTTTTAGGAAGTTATCCAAACCTTATTTAAACCCCACTAAGCTAACTGTTTTTACTAAGTTTAATTTACACGTTGATTGAAGAAATATTTTCTCAGATTTGTTTTAAATTTACTACTTTGTAGCTTCATTGTTTGCCCCCTAGTCCTAGTATTTTTGGAAAGAGTAAACAAGTACATACGTACATAAGTAATGCCACACTGGGAAGAGACCAAGGGTCTATCGAGCCCAGCATCCTGTCCATGACAACGGCCAATCCAGGCCAAGGGCACCTGGCAAGCTTCCCAAACGTACAAACATTCTATACATGTTATTCCTTTGAATTGTGGATTTTTCCCAAGTCCATTTAGTAGCGGTCTATGGACTTGTCCTTTAGGAAACCGTCCAATCCCTTTTTAAAGTGATTCATGTCTACCCGTTCCACTCCACTCATTATTTTATAGCCCTCTATCGTATCTCCCCTTAGCCGCCTTTCTCCAAGCTGAAGAGCCCTAGCCGCTTTAGCCTTTCCTCATAGGGAAGTCATCCCATCCCCTTTTATCATTTTCATCACCCTTCTCTGTACCTTTTCTAATTCCAGTATATCTTTTTTGAGATGTGGTGACCAGAATTGAACACAATATTTGAGGTGCCGTCGCACCACGGATCGATACAAAGGCATTATAATGTCCTCATGTTTGTTTTCCATTCCTTTCCTAATAATACCTAACATTCTATTTGCTTTCTTAGCTGCCGCCACACACTGACCAGATGATTTCAACCTATCATCAATGATGCCACCTAGATCTCTTTCCTGATTGGTGACTCCTAGTGTGGGACCTTGCATTATATAGCTATAGTTTGGGTTCCTTTTTCCCACATGCATCACTTTGCACTTGCTCACATTAAACATCATCTGCCATTTGGATGCCCAGTCTCCCAGTCTCATAAGATCCTCTTGTAATGTTTCACAATTCTCTTGCTATTTAACAACTTTGAACAACTTTGTGTCAGCAGCAAATTTAATTACCTCACTATTTACTCCCATCTGTAGATCATTTATAAATATTTTAAAAAGCAGACCTGTACCCACCGCCGATGGTAGGCTCCATGCATCCACTTTCTGTTTCTGCAATGTTACTCCTTAGAGTTCAGACTAGAGCCTCATCTCGTTCTACTGCTATTGCTATGGAGATATTCTGTAGTTGTAACATATCTGTGACATGTCTCTGGCTCTAAAATGTTTATCCTTTCAGACCCTGTCAATTCCATTTATTCCCACTCCTAGGGATCCTTTGAGAAAATGAATGTGTGTGTATGTGTGTGTGTGTGGAGGGCGGGATCCCCCTTTACTTCTGCCAGGTCCGAGGTAAGCTAAGCCAACTTCATCCTCAATTCAGAGAGCTGGCCAAAGATTGAGCAAGACTGATGCCTCCAGAGGATCTCCCTAAAGACTTAAGCCCCACAGTTATAACACTACACAATTTCCATGATAATTGGGATTGTTCTTATTGACAAGGCATTTAAAAACTTTTCTTTACCAAATGCTCCTTGTTACCCTTTTATAAATCTGTTTAACATTTGTTAGAACAGGCAGCCTGTTGCTGTGGGTAACAGTGACTGTATGATGGTTGAAATGAGATTATCTTTTGTCTGTCTAGATGGTATTTACAGTTGGTTATTGTATAATGTTTTTGTTTTTATATGCTTTTATTATTATGTATGGTTGTTTGTACTGCACTCTGAACAAGGGTGGAATATAAATGATAATAAATTAATCAAAAATGAAAACAAATTCCATAATGGAACTCAGGGGCCACTTTATTTACTTAAGTAATAAGCTAAAGTAGGACTTGATTCTGTTGCTTAGAGTCTATACAAGAAAGTTTGAAACTTGGGTGAGACACAACACTGGAAAAGTGAAGCACCTGAAACTGTGTGAATATATTGATACATTAATGCTTCTTGCTATAGCTTCCTTTTCACCCCCTCTAATATTCCAAGTCTAGACTCCACCCCCCCACCCCACCCCACCCCAGCTTAAATAGCTATTCAGGGAAAAGTAAAAACGAAATCAACCTCTACTCCTACAAAGTTCTTCATTTTTTAAATTAAATCAAACAAAAATTGCTTAACACAATCCCTTTCAATCCAGGCAAATCCTGTCAGGAAAAGGATCAGGTCTGTTTCCTCAGTAGCACAGGTTAATAATAAAAACCCCAAATGCACCTTCCCCAAGTACTACTACTACTACTACTATTTAGCATTTCTATAGCGCTACAAGGCGTACGCAGTGCTGCACAAACATAGAAGAAAGACAGTCCCTGCTCAAAGAGCTTACAATCTAATAGACAAAAAATAAATAAAGTAAGCAAATCAAATCAATTAATGTGAACGGGAAGGAAGAGAGGAGGGTAGGTGGAGGCGAGTGGTTATGAGTCAAAAGCAATGTTAAAGAGGTGGGCTTTCAGTCTAGATTTAAAGGTGGCCAAGGAAGGGGCAAGACGTAGGGGCTCAGGAAGTTTATTCCAGGCGTAGGGTGCAGCGAGACAGAAGGCGCGAAGTCTGGAATTGGCAGTAGTGGAGAAGGGAACAGATAAGAAGGATTTATCCATGGAGCGGAGTGCACGGGAAGGGGTGTAGGGAAGGACGAGTGTGGAGAGATACTGGGGAGCAGCAGAGTGAGTACTAATGAACTTCCAGAAGGTGAATCCTGCTGAAAATGTGACCTCAAGAGCTGGTGAAGGCTTTCCTTCCCCAAGTCCACTGGTCTTAACCATCAGCTCCAACTAATCTCTGTGGTTTATTTTGTCTCTCACAGAACAGATTAAAGTCACCACACAGGTCACTGTGGAGGTGATGAATAAAATATTCAATGATAACCTGAAGAATCCTTTTTCCAGAGATTATCAAATTTTTTCATTGAGATTTCAGGAACAGGTAAGAGGAGAAAGGGGTAAAGGATAAAACCACAGTGATTTACATATATTATATACAGGCTGTTTCCCTGTTTAACTGGAATATTGTCATGTTTTGGCCTCTTTTTAAATGGGCTCCAAGTACAGGATTTTAACTTTGAGGATGACTCTTTCTTGGCTTGTTGATGAGACTAAGAACTTGTACAATACACGGGTGGGGGAAGGGCCCTCTTGTCCTTTAGAGGATGCTATGATTTAATCACTATTGCCACAGCGAGAGAGTTATACATGATACAAAACAGTCTAGGTTGCTGGATTGGTTTTGTTTGGAGAAATGAGCAGTGTTAGATTGTTTTTTGAACTCTTCTGCTATAATTCATGTGTAGGGTCTGAGTTATAAACTGAAGATAGTGCCTTATTGGTTTGATACCTGAGTCTGAGAACCTGGGCTGTGCACAGGACAAAAGTTGTCAGGAATGGGGGTATTAACCCCTACCATCCAACCGTCTCTGGAGACAAAAGTAGATGAGAAATCTGTCATTGCTGTCAAAGACAAAAAGATAAATTTGCTAAAAGGAAACTAATGCACTGCTCTAGATCACTATTGTAGGAGGGGACTGGGAAAGCTGGGCCTGATTATGGGGACCTGGTCGGATCAGAGACCCTTAAATGTTACAATAAGGAAAAGAAGATCAAGAGTAACGAAGACATTCATCAGCTGCAGAGACAGTGAGCACTGGCATGCTGACCCACTTTGTCCCTGCTCTGCTCCTGTCCCTGGACCACAGAGTGGAACCAGGTATTAAGGGCTCTTCTGGAGCTGACATTGTCTGAAGACATCACAAGGTTTTCCTTCACTAATTGTGAGTCTGTTCTCTTCCAGATGAACATGGTGTATGAGACCACTCCTGGGTACCAAAGCGTGGAGATTATTTCATTGAGGTGAGAAGGTTATATGTTATATAACTGTACTACAAGATAGGGAAAGCAAATATTTTTGTGTGATTCTTCAGAGCACGCATCATGAGTCACTTGCTAACCTTTCCTCCTCAGCCCCCAACCACAATCACCAACAGAACCTCCTGTAGAAAACCCTTATATCAGCTGTACCATGCTGCATAGGAGTCCTCCAAATCCATTGCTGCCAGTTTTTTTTTTTTTTTTTTGGGGGGGGGGGGGGGGGGAGGTGCTTCCAGGTTCCCTGAAGTCCAGCAAAGCTTACCTACCCCTTACTATTAAAAATGTGATAGTGAAAAGCACCCCCCACTGGTAGGACTGTAGGTAGAGGGCTACTGAGGGAACAGTGCCTACTTGCTGGGGTAGTTATCTGGGCAATGGCATTGAATATCATCGGTGGCTGAATAGCTATGAGATCCACCTTAAATCCATAGCATTTGGAGAAATTGCCCCACCATGGCACTGACTGGAGAGTGCTACGGGGTTCACAGCAAATATTCAGTAGCACTCTCCAGTTAAATGGTGTTGAAAATCTGCTCTAGGGCTGGTAAGTGGGATTTAACTTGAGGTAGACACTGACCACTTTATTCTCTCTACTTTTCAGGCAAGGCAGCATAATTGTGGACTACAAGGTCATCATCCAAATGGCATTATCAAACTATACCAATCATGATTATTTAAGAGTTATTTATAATCATCTCAATCAAAGTATTCACCACAGAAACTGCACCAGCAACAGCACAGGTATGTCAGCCTTGACAGAAGTCTACTATGAGCTTTGGAGTTAAAGAATGCCAGATCTCCCTATGTAAAGAACCTGTGATTGGGATCCCTCCCTCTTCAGCATCACCTGGGTTATCCTAAGTCACTAGTGACTCTATATAGCTCGGTGAAGACTCGGGTTCTGTCCTCTTCTATTCTGTCCATTTTGTACTCTGTTCCAGCATGTTTCAAATCTTCCTGGATATCTGGCAGGTTTATGAGCAGCTGTCAGTCACCCAGTTCCTGTTAAGTAATTCATCTTCTATTATATGCATGATATGCGTTATCTTTAATGTATTGCTCATTTCTAATGGAGCAGAAGAGTTACCCAGTGGTTAGAGCAGTGGACTGATAATCAGGGAAGCCTGGATCAAATCCTACTGCTGCTTTTAGTGATCTTGGGCAAGTCCCTTAACCCTCCATTGCCTCAGTTACAAATTTAGAAATGCCTTGTGTGCCTCAATGTAACCCATTCAGCTACTACTTACTGAAAAAGTGGAGCTAAATCCAAATAGACTCAATAATTTAGTTTGAAAATGAGTTCAGCTAGTGGAACATCAGCCGTGTGATTGGTCCTCTGGAATACATTCTGGCAATCATGAGAGACAATTCCTTGTGCACATATATATGTTTTGGTGCAGGTGAATGGTTTCCAGATTTTTTTTCTGTTTAGTTTATGGTCAAGGTATTTGAGCAGACAGATGGAGCAGTGCACTGGTCTTGAGGAGCCTGTTCCATTGAAGATAAATAATCCCCTTTTTGGTGCAAAAAGTCTTCAATGTTCCAAAGACTGTAGAAAATATGAATCCACTCCCAAGACATCATTTCGGAAACACAGCTGCTAGTTTCAATAGCATCTGTATATTCAGGGAAGAGCCTACTGAAGGTGGTATATTTAGTAGCTTGGTGCACAGTCACGTAAGATGCTGTCCTCTGCCTTCGCAGCTCCTAAGCCCTCTGCACCATCTCTGCAAAACGTTTCATCCTTTACAGAGATCCTGTCACAATGCGAACAGTAGGGACAGATCAGACAAAAAGCAAGAGGAAGGAAACTCCTATAACAAAATCCCTCCAAAAGTGTAACAAAGCACTAATGTGTTTTTATTCTAGATATGTTGTGCTTCAACCAGGCTTTCACAAAAGTCAGCAATGAGTTTACTCCGGACTCAGCAGGTAAGGCTAAGAACTTGTGTGGGCACATATGTGTTTGTGGTAATCTAGGGGAGATAAAAATCATTGCAAAGCTTCCAACACCTCTACTGATTGAGTACCAGCCCTTGAGATCCCCCCCACCTCAGTAAACCAGATTCTTCATAATCCTGAAGACCCAATCACACCAGTAACCTCCAGCATAGAAGCCAACTTTTCAGAAAGATCAAAGGTTCTAAACTCATCAAAAAGTACCCCTCCTCCACCTTAGACAAAGAGAAGATATTTGCTTAATGGAGGAAGGGAGTGCTCGAGCACCCACAGAGCTGGCATTTAGGATCTCCAGTACATGATCTAGCTCAGTTCTGACATGGCAGCAGGCATCTCCTTCTGCATTTGATGAGGTGGACTGAGTATGATGGGGGATGACGATATAGTGGGCAATAGTTGATGCTGTCTGAGTTCTGGTCTTTCCTCTCCCTTTTGGTAGAATTTGATTGTTATCCAGTCTTCCTGATTTATTAAATGTGTTCAGTAATTTTTATACCTTTGTAACCCTTTTGCTGTAAACTGCACTGTTGCCCCATGTGAAGGGTGTTATATCAAGAAACCGAATAAACAAACAAACATATGGCTGCAGTATCTTCTGAATGTTCCTTCATATACCTTAAATAGGATTCAAGTTTGGCCTTCTTGAATAATGGCTTCCTCATATCCGATTAGTGGAATTCTTGACATATGGTCATCATATCTGCACTTTAACCAGTCTTAGCCATGGGAGCCTGCAGCTCTTCCAAAGTTGCCATTCCTTTCTTATTCAGTTCTGGAACTGTTAAACAGGCAGAACCTTAGCCAACTCTACACATTTTTATTGAATTTTCCAAGATTAGAAGTGGGGTTTAACCATTTATATCAGAGACTCATTATATTCAAATTCTCCTCAACAAATTTTGATCATTCCAATATCAGCCTTCCCGCACAAATTTTGAATTTTACTGGGATTCATCAACCGCCTGTATGAAGAGATTCACCCAAGGTGGTTTGCATGTACGTGTGTGCATCTCTCTTTGCTGGTAAAACTATGTTCTAGTGGCTGTTTGTGTTTGGGTGGCTGTCAGGATCTCTTGTTTTGCTTTGATTGCTGTTGTTCTTTGTTGGCCCTCACAAACGTCTGTCTTACACAATTGTCTAGGCTTATCTAACTGTTGGGCCAGCCCTGCATTCAAACCTGTACTGAACTCGTGACTCCCTTTTATTGTTAGCAGAGGAGGAAGGTAGAGTTAGTCTACAGTCTTGCTCTGGCCATATGCATTGGTAACACGGTTCTCTTTGTATTTGTTTAGAGACCTGTTCAGGTGCAGTTCCCAATGGATACAGTCAATATTACACCCTTATGAATGTGTCCGACGTCTTGACCTGTGTCTCCAACTGCAGCAACACTAGCAAGCATCATTACGACTGCCACCGAGGAGAGTGCTTTGTTGTATTCCAAGGACCAACGTGCTTGTAAGTCAAACAATGATGTACTGGCTATTGGTGATCAGAGGAAGCCTGAGGGAGATGCAGATGAAGGCAGAGCCACTTGGAGAGACTAACTGCAGCACCTCATTTGTATAAGTAGTTCTATAATTAAGGTTCAATTTACTGTTTTCAAGTTTACCTCATTTAATTGTATTTATTTATGATCATTCTTGGTTATTTTACTATTGTGATACTGTTAACAAATTTTATGTTAAACTGTACCTTGGGTGAATCTCTTCATAAAGGTGGTTAATAAATCTAAATAAATACATAAGTCAGAAGGGGTTGAAAAGGGGGATCATGTACAAAAAATGCACTCAGTGATACTGCCGGCCCTGATAATCAGGGAGCTAACTTTATAAACCTTTTTCACATGTAAAAAACTGATTTATGCATGTGAAAGGCCTTTTAAAATTAGGTCACACCTCTGGAGCGCAAGTGGGTGGCTATTTGTACAGTAGGCATGCTCAGGGGTGGAGTTTGAATGGAGTGTGGGCGGAGTCAATTTATACTCATATTTCCCAAACTGTGCGTGCTTTATATGCTTAAATGTCTGAACCTTCAAAGTAGGCGTGCTTTCTGCAGAATTTGTGCTAGTATTGTATACAGACACAGAGGTGCTTATGGACCATACAGGTCTTTATTTGCCATTATCATCTCCTACGATTGTGATTTGTGAGGGGAACCATTCCTATGAATGATAACATTAGGTCAAAAAGAACACATCAAAGATGACAAAAGAATATGGTCTATAGACGATGTTTGAAAAGTCCAAATTTATTGTGTAGTCCATCTAGCCCAGTATCCTGTTTTCCAAACAGTGACCAAGCCAGGTCACAAGTACCTGGCAGAATCTTAAAAGCAGCAAGATTCCAGAACCCCAAACCAAAGCACATTCCAGAACCTCAAACAGTAACAAGATTCCGGAATCATAATAAATAGCAAGATTCCGTGCAGAAGGTCAAACAACAGCAACATTCTGGAACCCCTATGAACATAGAGTAGCCATACTGGGTCAGACCAATGGTCCATCTAGCCCAGTATCCTATTTTCCAATCAGTGGCCAAGCCAGGTCACAAGTACCTGGCAGAAACCTAAATCGTGGAAACACTCCATACTACAAATCCATACTACACCGCCGTGTCAAGTGTTTTGAGCTACATAATTGATCTGGACTTCTCAAACATCATCTAAAGACCATGTTCTTGTGTCATCTTCGCTGTGTTCTTTCTGATTTTGAGTGTGCGAAGACTGGTGTTCTATATTTACATTGATAACAGGCATCATTGTTTGCTTCATTCCCTCGATGTTTCCCTCTCCCTCTTCCCTCAGCTGCGAGTACTCAGACCTTTACTGGTACACTGGAGATCGATGTCAGGTGGTGATTAACAAGAGGGGCGTGTACGGTGGAGTCGCAGTAGGTTTGGCTGTGCTGTTGATCATCATTATCGCCCTCGCCATTTTCGTGTATAGATATAAGAACAAGATCCACAGTCACCAGTAAGTGATGGAATATCGATCTTGTGGTATCTTTTTTACAAGCTGCCTGATAATTTATAGAAATAAGTGATAATTAGTGCTGTATAATGAAGGGGCTGTTTTGATGGTATCTATTAAATCGTTGACATCGCCCTGCAATGGGAAGGATTTGAGCTCTTTGGACAGCTGCCAAGCTAACAGGCTAGTTCCAGTTTACAGTGCTAAAAAGACAGTGTTACTTCTTGGCAAGAAATTGTCAGAATTTACAGAGGGAGCTCTCCCAAGCACCAGTGGTCACATTTTCTTGTATGTCAGGATGTTTTGGCATGCCACAACATCAACAGAATCACCAGAGCTGTCCTCTGATTTATGTTGATAAAGCCAGTCTCTATATTTGCTGCACATTGCACTGCCTTGGGACTACCTGCCTTCCCACCACCATCAGCCATGCTTTCAGAAATACAACTTGATGCAATTCTGGTGACAGCCATGATTGCTTTGACCTGGATGGACATGGAGTCAGCGCAGTCATGACCAGGGTTGTGCTGTCATTTGGATTTTACAGGGTAGCAGACTTAAATGAACGATGGTATGAGAACGGATGGGAATCAAATGTACCCCAAGGCTTCACAGTGAGAAACCCAGAATCGATGACCTGGGGAGGTAAGGCCTGCTCTGTACCTTAGTTCCTTGGCTATGTTACTTATTCCTATGCCCTCTTGCCTTTATTGCCCTGCTCTGTTTATTCCTACTGTCTGAAATAAGATGTATAGCAGAGAATTCAACTGTACTATTCAGACACATGTATCAGATGTAACATAGTAACATAGTAGATGACGGCAGAAAAAGACCTACACGGTCCATCCAGTCTGCCCAAGATAAACTCATATGTGTATACCTTACCTTGATTTGTACCTGCCTTTTTCAGGGCACAGACCGTATAAGTCTGCCCAGCACTATCCCCGCCTCCCAACCACCAGTCCCGTCTCCCATCACCGGCTCTGGCACAGACCGTATAAGTCTGCCCTCCACTATCCACACCTCCCAACCACCAACCCCTCTTCCCCCCACCTGCTCAGTGATGCTGTGTTTGCGACAGGGCCGGCTCCAGGGACTGTGGTGCCCTTAGCCAACTTTTGCATTGGTGCCCCCCCAACCCATGATCCAGTAGTGTCCCCTCTATCTCAAGTCTCCCCCCCATGCTGGTGTTAAAGGGCACCAAAATCCTGAATACCAATTCGGCATCTCTCCTTCACCGCCTGCAGAGGGGAGGAAGAGATACTGGACTGGGATTTTGGCACCCTTTGGTGCCAAGATGTAAGTGCAAAAATGGGGCATGTTTAGTATCAATTCTATAACAGCTTGTGGGTGTGTCTAAGCCATAAAGAAACTTCAGACCGCTCAAAACACAGCAGCCAGGCTTATATTTGGAAAAACGCAATTCGAAAGCGCCAAACCCCTCTGAGAAAAACTACACTGGCTCCCAATCAAAGAACGTATTGCTTTCAAGTTCTGCACCCTGGTCCATAAAATTATCTATGGCGAAGTCCCAGGATACATGACAGACCTCATAGACCTACCAGTAAGAAACACAATCGGATCAACATGATCATACTTAAATCTCCACTACCCAAGCTGCAAAGGACTCAAATACAAATCAACTTATGCATCCAGTTTCTCCTACATAAGCACACAACTGTGGAACGCACTACCAAAAGCCGTGAAAACAACGTACGACCACCTAAACGTCCGGAAATCACTAAAAACTAACCTGTTCAAAAAGGCATACCCTACTGACCCAACTTATGTGCCTAAACCCTGCAACACAACGAAACCAAAGCTTGTAATAGACACTACATAACTCTTCCTCTATACGATTCCCCAATGTGTCTATAACACATGAACCTTATTCGACCATAACATCACTTTGTATTTGTTTCATTACAGGAGATGGTGAACACCTTTACGGTACTATGTAAGCCACATTGAGCCTGCAAATAGGTGGGAAAATGTGGGATACAAATGTAACAAATAAAAATGTAACAAATAAAATTATAGGATACTAGCTCAAAGCTGCTTTGGGCCATTGAAAAGTAGGCAACACCAGCTTATGTTACGCCAATGTCTGGTGGAAATTGGTGTGCAAAGCATGAAACTGATAGGGGTCGATATTCAGACCACGGGAGTTAACCTGGTTACCTCCCGCAGTCACAGCTAAACCTGCATACTCAACACCAGGCCGTTTCTGGTGACCGGCGGTGGCAGTGAATATCCACTGTTGACATTCAGACTTAGCTGGTTATCTTCTAACCAGCCAAAGACATCCCAAATAGCCTAGTGGTTAGTGCAGTGGACTTTGATCCTGGGGAACTGAGTTCAACTCCCACTGCAGCTCCTCGTGACTCTGGGCAAGTCACTTAACCCTCCATTGCCCCTGGTACAAATAAGTACCTGAATATACTACATAAACCACTTTGAATGTAGTTGCAAAAACCACAGAAAGGCGGTATATCAAGTCCTATTTCTCTTTCCTTTTCCCAAATATTCACAAGGCCAAATATAGCCGCTAAAGTAGAGCTATGTTGGCCAATATAACCGGCTATCTGCTGGCCGCTAACTGGTGATACTCATCAGGAGATAGCCAGCTATCCCCCTCTGAATATCGTAGGATAGCCAGTTATGCGGCATTTAACCGGCCATTGTCCAAGGTAAAAAAAACGTAGGGACCCTTTTACAAAGTTGTGGTAGGCAGTACCATGTGCTCACCGCAGCAAATAAATGAACCACCACAGGGTGTGCCGAGGAGTCCCACGGTAATTTTAACATGTATGCGAGCTACCCACACTCTAAAAAAGAACATTTAGGTTTACTAAGGTGCGCTAGTGTTTTTAGCGCATGCACAAAATTAGCGTGTACTAACTGTGCAGGTGCCCATAGGAATATTGTGGGCACTTACACACAGTTAGCACGCGCTAATGGTTAGCATATGCTAAAAACACTAACGCACCTCTAGTGTGGCTTAGTAAACAAGGCCCTTATTTCTTGGCAAGGGGGTGTTTCTGGGGGGGGGGGGGGGGTGGAGACTGGGCATGTTATGCAGTAATTGGTTAGCGCAGTTACATTGCTGTGCGCTAACCAATTAGCGCATGTTTAGTCTGTGAGTCTTTACCACCTACATAATGGGTGACAGTAGTGTCTCATGTGTTAATCTGTTTTGATGGTCACATGATGGTGGCAAAATTAGCGTGTGGCCATTAATACCAAAAACAGGAATGTCAGCCATTTTACCCCAGAGATAAAAATGGCCTTAGCGCTTGGGAATGACCCAAGTAAGCAGGGGTGGCCCGACCATCAGGCCGCCTGAGGCAGGGGCATTATTCGGGGAGCAGAACCTCTCCCTTCCTTCCTCCACCCCTTTTGCGGCATTTACCTGTTTTTTCATCATGTTTCAAAAGCCGGCGGTGGCAGAGATTCCCATAGGCTGCCCTACCGCCGGCACCCACCTCTTCCCTTCACTGCAGATGCCTCTCTGATGTAACTTCCTGGTTTGTCAGAGGTGGCCGCAGTCAAGGGAAGAGGTTGGTGCTGGCTTTTGGAACATAGCGAAACAAAGTAAACGTTGCAAACAGGGTGGAGGAAGGAAGGGGTGGCATCTTGGCCCAGGAGGGGGCAGCATCTCGGTCCAGGGAGGGAGCGACAACTCGGTCTGGGTGGGGGGGGGGGGGGGGGGAGCGGCATCTCAGTCCAGGGGGCGAAGCGGCATCTCGGCCCGAGGGGGGGAGCGGCGTCTTAGCTCCGCCCCCGCCCCTACATGTAAGAGTGTGCTAAGGCCACTTTTTACCGCTGCTTGGTAAAACATTGTGAGCCCATTAGGGACAGCAAAAGTGCCTGAATGTAATATGTAAACCACTTTGATTGTACCACAGAAAGGCAGTATATCCGGCCCACGACCCTTTGTAACTATGGAGGCATTTTGCCTTCTTTGGATGTTGTTATTCAAGATATCTAATATCTTGGAGGAAGATATTTGCTCCTTGGATTATTCAAATAATTATTTATTATTATTATTTATAACATTTGTATCCCACATTATCCCACCTTTTTGCAGGCTCAATGTGGCTTACAATTCATCGTGGATACTGGAAATAGAAAGGAATGTACATTTGGTTTTGCAGAAGTTTTGGGTACTTGATGGTGAAATACATGATAGTGTGAAAGCAAAAGACATTAAAGAACATTCCTGGATATCTTAAAGAATGTAAAGTTACACGTGTTGTTCTTTGTGATATATTTTGTCGAGGAGATAAGTTTTCAGTAGTTTGCGGAAATTGGTCATTTCATAGACCGTTTTTAGGTTGTGTAGTTTTGATGTATTATGAAAGGATTTTTGGGGTGTGGCAAAATCTTGTTTTTGTGTTAACAGTGGTCACTTTTGATTGGTTTTTCATTTGAAGGCTATTTCAGAGGGCAACGATGATTTTTAGACTCATCTCTACATTCTCAAGTGGAGGTGATTTGTGATTTTGAGCACCTGTTTTTTTTCTTCTCCATTATTATTTTGCTTAATAATTTTAAAATATATATTATTAAAAATAGTTAAAAATGTATTATCGTTTGACATATGCTGCGGCCATCTTGTGTCCGGGAATGCACTAGAGGGATCGGTTGCTCCATTCACTTCTCTCATGTGAATTTTGCAGGATCAGAGAGTGGAGGATCCGCTTCCAGTAGAGAGTACTTCAGGCCATATCTGGATAAAGTGGACACCTCTGCACAGGTACGTAAACTTTTTCACAGCACAGAAACCAATTATCATCTGAAAGCAACATGAAACCAGATCAGGCCCCAGGGTGCCCTTCTAGGCCTACGACGACAAAACCCAGGGGCCTGATCTGGTCCCATCTTCCTTTCAGATAATAATTGGTTTCTGTGCTGCAAAATGGTTTTTCCAGGGTTTAAGGATCTTGACAAGTATTTCCTAAAAAGATAGGTCTTTAAACATTTTCTAGACAGAGACTATGAACCTATCTTCCTTATCCTGATCAGTACAGAGTTCCAACTATGCACAACTTGATAATGCAGAGTAGAATAAAAAGTTCTTTTTGAACGGAAAGGTTTCAGATTGGGAAAGAAGAGCGTTAAGGAGTTTCTTGAAGATCTACAGATTTCCTTCTCCAACGAACATATAATACAGCTTAAGTAGGATGGAGCTTAGCCAAATAGTATTCTATATACCAAGGTACAGATCATAAACTCTGTTCGGGCCATAATTGGAGGCCAATGTAAGGACCTCAATAGTGGTGTGACTCTATCAGAGCAGTGGGCAGAAAATATCAACATGGCTGCGGTATTTTGTACCGTCTGCAATCTTTTAATCAGCAGCTTAGTGCTACCAATGTAAAACAAATTACAGTAATCCAATTGTGAGACCAATAAAATCTGGACCACCAGTTGGAAAACTAGAGAATCCAACAAACTTCTAAGTCTGCGCAGTTCCATCCAACCGCTACCCTTTCCGTCTACAGAGGAATGAGCGTTAACAGTAAATTTGAGAGACTGAGATCATACGTCACATTCCCTAGCTTAGGAATGAGGTTCATTACTGTCATGGTATGTGCAAATGTGGAGACTTTACCTCCAAGGAAAGGAAAATACTGGAACACTGATGACTAGGCCTTCAAGTGGCAGTTTCTTCTATGTGCACTTGGTCTGTTTGTCTCCTGGAAGTGTCAAATAGCAGGGAGGAAGGATGGGGACAGAGGCCTTACCTCATTTAGTTTGTGATTGAATCTGATAAGGGTGGCATCAGTAGTGAGGACACCGGAATCCTGATACGAACACCTGTCAGCCCTGTAACAGACTCTCATTTATGGTGGTGGTGGGGAGAGGATGTTCTGTCACTCTCACAATCTTTGACTTCTTGTTCACAGCTTAAACTTGGAAGACCACATGCGAGAAACCTATGAAAGCCAGAGGGGAGGATAAATCCACCTGTTAACTGATTCATGGAGACATTTTGCTGTTGCTGCCTGAGATTAATTTGACACTGATAGTGGGATGGAGCTGCTGGCTGTGGATGCGTCTATGATGGAGTTTTCAAGTGTAGCCCAAGAGCTCTTCAAATGAATGATGAGAGAGCAGAGGAAACTGAATCCATGGGCTTGGCTATGGACTGACAGATGTCTCTAGTCCTTGATGGAGCATCTGGGTGATGCCAGGAGGCTGAGCCTGAAAGATCTCTCCAGCAATGACTCTCTGAGAGTAAAGGGGAGAGCAGGATCTCTCTAGAGACAGCAGAACTGAGCAGAACTGAAGAAGAAAAGGATAAAGTGTCTGAACATGCTAAACGCTTCATAGCTGATCCTCTTAAATATGTCAACAGCTGTTGAGATTGTCGGCAGCTCTCCAGTGCCCATTCTGTTGTTGTTGTTGTTGTTATTGTTATTATTACTATTATTATTGTGTTGTTATTTAAAGAAACTCATGATGTGCAGAGTGATCCCTCTTCAGCTGAGCTGGGGAAGAGGCATCCCTCTCAAGGAGTGGAGGAGTGGCCTAGTGGTTAGAGAACCGGTCTTGTAATCCAGAGGTGGTCAGTTCAAATCCCGCTGCTGCTCCTTGTGATCTTGGGCAAGTCACTTAACCCTCCATTGCCTCAGGTACAGATTGTGAGCCCTCCTGGGACAGAGAAATATCCAGTGTACCTGAATGTAACTCACCTTGAGCTACTACCGAAAAAGGTGTGAGCAAAATCTAAATAAATAAATAAATATTTGTTGACTTGGTGCCTGTGGATCTCTGGGGTCAATGGTCACAACTAGTGACTTCTGAGCCTAAACCCAAGAATCCATATGCCATGATGGGATTAACGCAACATTGCAGCTGAGCTGAGATAAATGAACTGTAAAGTGGGACAGGGAATAGAACACTCGTGGGGAGGGGTCCTCCTCCTTCCCAATATGTAACATAAGGGGTGTTTTTGATCCCCAGCACAGGGATCATTTGTGCCCATGCAAGGTACTGTTTAAGGGGGTCTTTTACTAAGGTGAGCTAGCGTTTTAAGCTGGTGTTAAACACTGAGATGACCACAGGAATATAATAGGCGTCTCAACATTTAGCGCCAGCTGATTTGCAGCGCGAGCTAAAAATGCTAGTGCACCTTAGTAAAAAAAAAAACCCTAACTTTTTGTTATGCTCTTTCCATCCCATGTAAGATCAGGCATCTCTGACACTGCATGGGAGGGATCCGTTGTCCAAGCCAACATCAAGTTGAGGCACAGTGATCCTGTTCTTCCAAACCCCAGACATCATATACCCACTGCAGGACAGTGTGGAGCAGGGCTGTATCGAATATTCATATTTGATTTGATTCGGCCACGAATACATTATTCGTATTCAGTCGAACAGTGATTTAGATTCGAATATAAACAATCTGGGGTTCTACTGTGCTAAATCCTACCAAAATCAACACTTGATCTCTGATTTCATGTTGCTTCTTTTATTATTTGTTATATTAAAACTCAATGCCTATTATTTGTATTCAGCCAAACAGTAAAAGAGGTCTAGGGTGGAGTGTGACTGATCTCCTGTTGCATATAAGGTTAGGGTGCCACAATTCTACCCCAAGTCTCAGCCATTGTCCACATGCAAGACCAGGGGAGTTTGGTTGATCTTCAGGTTTCGTTCAGCCTCTGACACCAGACTGGGCATTGAGTCTGCAACTGGCTCAGAGGAAGACCTGTGCTGGATCAGAGTATACAAAGCACCCTACTAGGACATTACCTCAGTATTCACTCAGAGGGGGCAAGCGCTACCTAACACTATGCTGGGAGACTGGGTCTGTAATTACTCTCTTCTGTTCCCACTCTCTTTTCCTGCTCTCTCTAGCCCAGGGGTGTAGCCAGACAACAGATTTTGGGTGGGCCTAGGCAAGAAGTGGGTGGGCACTAAGTGTTCTCCCCCCACCCACCACCCAAAAAAAATACCTCAGCTGGTAAGAAAACACTTCTTTCCATCTTGGCAGTCTGCAGCAGGCATACGCTGAAAACTGAGCATTTTCAGGTGCCAGTATCATGGAGAGTAGCGTTTTCATTACCATCAGGGGGAAGTCTTCAGCTGGCAGAGCTTGGGATCCCCACCAGCTACCGCTAAATGTGTGCTACTTTTGGGTGGGCCGGAGCCCTAAGTGGGTGGGTCCCGGCCCACCTGTGGCTACGCCACTGCTCTAGCCCCCTCCCTCCGTTCTGTCGTTCACTCTCTTTTTGACTGTCTCTTCTTCAAATCTCTCTTTCTGGAGATTTCTGGTAGATCTTATGATATATAAACACTGGATGGTACACTTAAGCAGAAGGACATCGACACCCTTATAGACCCTTACTACTCGCAGCTTCTCTCCCTCTAAGACACACAAGTTCATTTTGCAAATGGCTATGGTGCTTTGCGCCTTCAGGTGGTAGCAGTAGCCAGTGGCTGCAGTGACAGAATGGAGGACTTGTGACTTTGCATGCGATCAAGGTTCGAAGTTCAATTTATACCTCAAATTTTCAAAAGAAATCTAAGCGGTTTACAGTCTATAAAGGGAGACAATAGCAGGACAAAATTGCACACAGCAGATCACGGCAGAGGGAAAGTTTCAGGGCAGCTGCAGGCAGTTGGTGAGGATGGTTGCCGTGCTGGGGCCCAGCTGAGAAGGGAAATACATTTTAAAGAAGACCGGGAAGGGAGGGAGACAAACTGTGGTGGGGAGAAGGGTAAGAGATACCTGGACTGCGTGGTAGCAATGGGGAGATCTGGTGGGGGAGGGAGGAGAGGGGATCAGGGCCCCCTCCTTAATTTCTGACCTGGGCCCCAGCGTATCTAAAATTGGCCCTGCTTGGCTGTTTCATTCTCAAACCTCTGCTTTTCATTTCCTTTATCCACTGCTGCCTTCTTTTCCACCTCACGTATCTGAAAAAAGGACTTGTGTTGTCTTAAACATCCATGTTCAGTATTTGTGGATAATGTTCACATGAGCCAATAAAATTCACCACCGCCTGTGGAGAACCAGTGTGCCCCAAGAGCCATACAGCTACTGGATAACTCCCAAACAGACGCTGAAAAGATGTCCCTTAGGGAAGGATCCAAGGTGGCGTTGTAGTGAGTTGCTGCACCAGACACCCCCAGACGTGCTCCGAGTTAGAGCCGAGGAGGACTCCTGAACCCCTCGTGAGATGGGGAAAAGGAGAGGAAAAGTACGGGAGTTTCCCTCAACCCCTACCGGGACTCATCCCTCCCAGCAACTGACGTTGGAGCGGTTCGGGGTGACGATGGGACCTAGACAAGCTTCTTCCCCTGCTACTGGCGCCGACGTATCTGAGTTGGCCGGCAGCGTAGACTGGTTTCTTTGAGCTCCGTCATGTGTGCGGCTCCCCCACAGCCAGGAGGAGGAGGCATGGAAGCGGGGGCCTGCAGTTCAGCTTCAGGAGAAGAGGAGCAGAATGTACAGGGAGGGAACCTGCCCATGCCAGGTGAGGTGGTGGAGAGCGTTCCTTTAAAGATAGTTACTAATTTGAACCAGAATCTTAACCCCCCCCCCCCCCCCCCGTGCTTTCATTGGGGTCATTAAGTAAACCAGCCGTAGTGACAATGGAGTCACTCTGGGACTTGACATTCACTTTGCATTCCTCCCTGCAATCTTTGATTTCAAAAAATAGTGCATACCTCCTACCCACCCCCATCCTCCCACCCTGTCAGACTGTCATAGTAATGCTTGAATGTTTTCACTTATATACACTGTCAGCTAGCAAATTTGCTTATTTCAGATCTGACGAAGAAGGGCAACCTTCGAAAGCTAATCAAGAAATGTATTAAGTTATGTCCAATAAAAAAGGTATCATCTTATTTTCTTTTCCATGTTTTATTTTGTTTGATTTCTATTGATAACCTTAAGAGTGGACTAACACGGCTACCACACCTCTCTACATGTAGAACCCCAAAGAATAGCAAGATTCCGGAATGCTAAAGAGTGACAAGATTCCACATCAGAATCTCAAAGAGTAGCAACGTTCCATGTAGAACCCGATCTGACAAAGAAGGGCAACCTTCGAAAGCTAATCAAGAAATGTATTAAGTTATGTCCAATAAAAAAGGTATCATCTTATTTGCTTTTCCATGTTTTATTTTGTTTGATTTCTATTGATAACCTTAAGAGTGGACTAACACGGCTACCACACTCCTCTACTAAAAAATACAGTGGAAATTAAGGTTTTGTCTGAGGCAGTCCTAATCCAGGAGCAAATAAATATCCTACAGTTTTCTGAAGTGAAACAACTTGGGGAAAACTTACACAAATTGGAGAATTTGAGTCAAGTCTCAATTAAGGAAAGGAACTTTACCTTACGTAGGTTAGAACATTTGGAAAACCAATCTAGGAAACATAATCTGAGACTAACCAATTTCCCAAGGTCTCCATTGATAACACCTGTGGATATGGTTAAAAAATATTTGGTTGAGGTTCTGGGGATGTCGAGTGACTCACTGCCTCCTTCATGTGCAATATCTTCAGAATATTATAAAATCTGGTAATGGAACTTTTCAACCACACATGGGAGATGGTATGAACTTAACATCCTTTTTGGAGTCATCATTGGAAGTTGTTACCCAAAGAACTACTGCCGTGGTGTCTTTTGCTCTGGAAAGGGGATTGAGATGCTGCTCTGAGACTTTTCTTCAGGCATTTGGACTCCCTGTTTTTAGGAGCTAAAATAAGAATCTATCCAGATTTATCTAGAGAAATGCAGAAGAGGCGCAAGGCCTTTCTGGCTGTGCGTCATAGGACTTTGGCTTTAGGGGCCAATTTTGTACTTAAATTTCCTTGAATATGTCAAATATTATTTCAGTCAAAATATTTTCAGTTCTTCGATCCTAAGCAGTTAGAAGATTTTTTTGGTTTCTAAGGAAGAAGTGAATGGGAATGTGATTGTGTTTAACTAACAGAAGCACACTGTGGGATAGTCTGAGAAAAGAAAATAGGTCAGCAGTACCTCCTGGGTAGATTTACGTTAAAGTATGTATTAATAATATTATTTTATCTCCTTTTCTTGGATCAGTATTTCTAGTATTTCCTAATTGTTAAGGTCGAAGGAGTAAAGTTAATTTCAACTTCATGTTACTGTATTACAAATTGCTTTATCATCTCTGTTTGAGCTGCATAATAAATAATAAAGAAAATATAAATAAAAAATAGTACGCTGAAAAGAAAATGTTTTCCCTACCTTTATTTTCTGGGTATTTTGTTTTTCACCTCAAATTGCATTGGTACTGGTCTCTGTTTAGGTGGTGAGCCGGTGGTGGGAGGCGGGACTGGTGGTTGGGGGGCGGGGATAGTGCTGGGCAGACTTATACGGTCTGTGCCAGAGCCAGTGGTGGGAGGCGGGTCTGGTGGTTGGGGGGCGGGGATAGTGCTGGTGTCGCGTCCCTCACCTGTGCCGCTTCTCCGTCGGGCATGCCACGCTGTCAGGGTGTCGCAGGGAGCGTTGGCCAGGAGAGGTGGTCGGGCACCAAGCCCCTGCGTCGCACCGCTGGAATCCTGTCTGCAGTCTGGGCTGCTCCGGCCCTCCGGTCCGCTTCGGTGGCGGCGGGGAGACGCCGGCCAGGTGGACAGGGCCGGCGTTCCCCGAGAAAGGGATCCCTTGCAGGCGCGGAGCCTCAGAGGAACGAGGTCACTCCCCACAACGTCCGGATTGGCCGATCGTGGCTGACTCCGCCCACTGCTTCTGGCCGGCCAATCCGGGGCTGTTGAGTCACGGTTGTGGGTAGCTCCGCCTCCTTTCAGCTGTTACCGGTCCTCCTGATGGGGAGGGCTATTTAGGAGCAGCAAGGCAGAACTCTCATTGCTTCGGCTTCTGCTTTGGTGGATTCTGTGGCGTTGGATTCTTCCTGGACTGCTCTTGCTTGGACCTGGACTCTGCTTTTGTTTGCCGCCTGCCCTGAAACTTGCCTGGACCTGGACTCTGCTTTTGTTTGCCGCCTGCCCTGAAACTTGCCTGGACCTGGACCTGGACTCTGCTTTTGTTGGCCGCCTGCCCTGAAACTGGCCTGGACCTGGACTCTGCTTTTGTTTGCAGCCTGCCCTGAAACTTGCCTGGACCTGGACTCTGCTTTTGTTTGTCGACTGCTCTGAATCTTGCCTGGGCCTGGACTGTGTTTTTGCTTGTCTCCTGTTCTGAGACTGGTCTGGTCTTGGATTTAGCTCCTGCTTTCCATCTGCCCTGGAAGTCTCATCTGTGGCTACACACCCCTGACCTCCTGAGGAGTGGCTGCTCCACTCTTCAAGTAAGATCAGGACTGTCCGGCTGCCTAACTCTGTTCGGCACAGGGGCTCACTTTCTGAGGGTTACTAGGCCTGACAGCTGGGCAGACTTATACGGTCTGTGCCAGAGCCAGTGGTGGGAGGCGGGGCTGGTGGTTGGGGGGCGGGGATAGTGCTGGGCAGACTTATACGGTCTGTGCCAGAGCCGGTGGTGGGAGGCGGGGCTGGTGGTTGGGGGGGCGGGGATAGTGCTGGGCAGACTTATACGGTCTGTGCCAGAGCCAGTGGTGGGAGGCGGGGCTGGTGGTTGGGGGCGGGGATAGTGCTGGGCAGACTTAATACGGTCTGTGCCAGAGCCGGTGGTGGAAGGCGGGGCGGGTGGTTGGGGGGGGGAGGGATAGTGGAGGGCAGACTTATACGGTCTGTGCCCTGAAAAAGACAGGTACAAATCAAGGTAAGGTATACACATGAGTTTATCTTGCTGGGCAGACTGGATGGACCATGCAGGTCTTTTTCTGCCGTCATCTACTATGTTACTATGTTTTGTGAAAAAAAAAAAGATAAAAAAGGATGCCTAATATGCAAGTTGTGTTCGCCCGTCTGTCTGTGACCGCCTTATGGTCTTCTTCAGGGTTTGCGACATGGTGGCCCTGTTGTGGGGGACGGAGACAGACTGTGTTCAAGTCACCCAAAGGCAAACGTACAATAGGTACCCTGACATGTTATAGGAGAGAAGCTACCAGGGAACACTTTGGCACAAGATAAAAGCCCCGGAGCAAGTTAGGTGCAACTGAGAGCCCCAGTCAAAGACAAAATTCAGACTCCAGCCACATGAATCTTAAAAGACTGTCTCTAATGGCCCCAGGCAGGGGCAATGGAACACCTTGGTTGTTGAAGCAGTCAATCTATTCTCTGGTCTTGCACCCAAGCTCTCTAGTTGGTTTGCTGTGGTGGGCAAAACATTGGTTAGGCCGTTCCACTGCCTATGGTAAATAACACCATGTGCAGTTCAGACCTGTGACACACTTCCAAGTAGGAAAGTGCTTGGTTGCAATGAACAAAGGGGAGGGATGATGCTGGTGACGGGTACAAATCTCTGAGGGGAATGAACGCCATGGGTTCAATCCCACTGTATTTCCAAAATAAAAGTACACACATGCGTCTGTCTTAGAAAATTACCCTCAAGGAATGTTTGCACCTGTGTTAAACCTGCTCTTTACCATGAACGAGTTTTATGGATTTGTTTATTCACTTATGCCTGTAACTCTGAAAGTTTGTATAAATTCCAGCCCTTGCCCCTATGCGAAGTTTGGGTAAAGTTATTTTACGTACATATCTGGCATGCAGTTTCATAAGCACCCATTTCACCCTCTAAAGAAATTCCATGCAGAAATGTTTAAAATTTCCCTTCCTGGAAGGTACTTGTAAGAATGGTAGCAAACTGAGAAAAAGAACTCCTTCTTCTGGTCTCTTCCACAAAGATAACGCAATTCCTCTATAACGAGTTCATGAACTGGCAGGGGATTCGTGACACCCTCAAACCCAGCTCGATACTCTTTGGAGACAGAACTGGTCTTAGCAATTGCGTGGCTCTGTGCAGACCAGTTCAGTGGGTCCCGCCCACCCCTCGCCCGTGCCCACCACCTTAAGCTATAAGTTATAAGTTTAAAAGGAGGTTTAGAGCTCTTGGAACCCCACCTCACCCCATACCTTGATATGCGTCCACCACGCTTCAGTAGAAAGCGGCAGACAGCGGCAGCAGCAATTTTCATATCCCGTCAGCTGCCGAGCCCAGAGCCTCCTCACTGCTGCATCCCGCCCTTGCAGAAGCAGGAAGTGACATCAAAAGGGGGCGGGATGCAGTAGAGAGGAGGTTCTAGGCTCGGCAGCTGACAGGATATGAAAATCGCTGCTGTTAATTGATGCTCTCAACTGAAATGTGGAGGCACATTAAGGTAGGGAGCAGGGAGGTGTTCCGAGACTGGAGGACAGACATGTCAGAGATGCGGGGCCCCTAGGAGCGCAAGGCCCTGCCTAAGACTGACCCTGTTTGGAGACTTCCCTTAGCACTTAAGGCTGGTGATTCCCTCCTTTTCCAGGAGATTCATTGCACAGTAAGCGAGCCCTCTCATTTCTGAGGTTCCTTTCCAAGCAGGTGTTGGCAGTTCCTACAGGTAGGGCCCTGGCTTGATGCAGAACCTCTTCAATTTTAGACCAAGCACTCTTAAGAGCCAGATATTTCCTGAAAGACAACCCACTTCTCCCACACATCTGCAGGCCAATATTATATGGTTGGCAGCAGGTGTCAGTTGCACAAGTGGGTTCCCCCCCCCCCCCCCCACAATTTCCTGGTCACAGAATGTATAATAGGGGTATGTAGGCAAAAAACGTTTTGGGGCCTTTCTACTAAAGCTTAGCGTGCGGTAACGAACATTAGCACTTGATAAATGCTGCGTATCCTGTTTTATACATATGGATCATGTGGCATTTAGTACCCACTAGTGTCCGTTAGCATGTGCTCACTTTTAGTACAAGGACCTCTTTGTTTTGTCAATTTTCTGTTTCCTTTGTGGTTTATTTTGCTTTGTTTACAAAAAAATTTGGTGCATTTCTACTATAGTTTTCAGCTGCTCAAACATTAAAAAAAAAAAAAAGGTTCATGGGAAACATCTGAAGGTGAGGGGATGGGTTAATGCTGACAATTTGAGAGGGTGAGAACTCAGCAGGCTGGGGTTGGGACGTAGGGTGGTGAACAGGATTTTTTTTAATTTTTTATTTATTTATTTTTGTTACATTTGTACCCTGCGCTTTCCCACTCCTGGCAGGCTCAATGCGGCTTACATGGGGCAATGGAGGGTTAAGTGACTTGCCCAGAGTCACAAGGAGCTGCCTGTGCCTGAAGTGGGAATCGAACTCAGTTCCCCAGGACCAAAGTCCACCACCCTAACCACTAGGCCACTCTTCCACTGTTGCTACTATTTGAGATTCTACATGGAATGTTGCTGCTATTTGAGATTCTACATGGAATGTTGCTATTCCACTAGCAGCATTCCATGTAGAAGTTGGCCCTTGCAGATCACCAATGTGGCCGCGCAGGCATCTACATGGAATGTTGCTAGTGGAATAGCAACATTCCATGTAGAATCTCAAATAGCAGCAACATTCCATGTAGAATCTCCAATAGTATCTATTTTATTTTTGTTACATTTGTACCCTGCGCTTTCCCACTCACGGCAGGCTCAATGCGGCTTACATGGGGCAATGGAGGGTTAAGTGACTTGCCCAGAGTCACAAGGAGCTGCCTGTGCCTGAAGTGGGAATTGAACTCAGTTCCACAGTTCCCTAAGGCCAAAGTCCACCACCCTAACCACTAGGCCACCTCCTCCACTCATTGGGAACTGGTCGACTGACAGACGGCAGAGGGTGGTGGTGGATGGAGTCCACTGGGGAGGATAGAAATGTAGGGAGTGGAGTGCCTCCGGGATCAGTACTAGGGCTGATTCTATCGAACATATTAGTGAGCGACATTGCTGAAGGGTGAGAAGGAAAAGTTTGCCTTTTTGCGGGTGACACTGAGAGTTGCAATAGAGGATGAGAAGGGATCTACAAAAATTAGAAGAATAGTCAGATGTTCGGCAGTTTAAATTTAATGCGAAGAAGTGCAAGGTGATGCACTTGGGGTGTGGAAATCCAAAACAGCAGTATATGCCAGGGGGTGAGAGACTGAAACTCACGGATCAGAAGAGATACCTTGGGGTGATAGTGTCTGAGGATCTCAAGGCAGCGAAACAATGTAACAAGACGGTGGCTGTTGCCCAAAGAACACTCACACTTTCCACCACCAGTGTAACAGAGTGAATTATGGGCCCGAACCCTTCTCCATAGTGACCATTAGGCTACTCCGGGGACTCGCTTGCTGCTCTAATAGAACTGGCTATAACATTTTAAGCTGTCATAGAGGCTGATATGTACTACTTTATTTATATCTTTGGGGGTGGGAGGGGGGTCAGTGACTGTTGGGGGAGCAAGGAGGGGTACATTCCTTTATTTCTCCAGTGGTCATCTGGAGAGGCATAATCGAAAGGGGTGCTCAAGTTTTCCTGAGGACGTCCTCGCAGGATGTCCCGGTGAAGGGGCGGGGAAACCCGTATTATCAAAACAAGATGGGTGTCCATCTTTCGTTTCGATAATACGGTCGGGGACACCCAAATCGAGAAATTGAGGTCGGAAACCGAGGACGCCCATCTCAGAAACGACCCAATCCAAACCATTTGGTCATGGGAGGAGCCAGCAGTTGTAGTGCACTGGTCCTCCTGACATGCCAAGACAGCAATCAGGCACCCTAGGGGGCACTGCAGTAGACTTCACAAATTGCTCCCAGGTGCATAGCTCCCTTACTTTGTGTGCTGAACCCCCCCCCCCCCCCAATCCCCTCAAAAACCACTCCCCACAACTGTACAATACTACCATAGCCCTAAGGGGTGAAGGGGGGCACCTACATGTGGGTACAGTGGGTTTCTGGTGGGTTTTGAAGGGCTCACATTTACCACCACAAGTGTAACAGGTAGGGGGGGATGGGCCTGGGTCCACCTGCCTGAAGTGCACTGCACTCACTAAAACTGCTCCAGGGACCTGCATACTGCTGTCATGGAGCTGGGTATGACATTTGAGGCTGGCAAAAAATATTTTTAAAAGTTTTTTTGAGGGTGGGAGGGGGTTAGTGACCACTGGGGGAGTAAGGGGAGTTCATCCCCGATTCCTTCCGGTGGTCATCTGGTCAGTTCGGGCACCTTTTTGAGGTTTGGTTGTATCAAAAAAAAGGACCAAGTAAAGTTGCCCAAGTGCTTGTCATGGACGCCCTTCTTTTTTCCATCATGGATCGAGGACGCCCATGTGTTAGGCACGCCCCAGTCCTGCCTTCGCTGCGCTTCCGACACCCCTCCCCCGTGAACTTTGGTCGTTCCCGTGACAAATGCTGCTTTATGCCACTTTTTAGACATTTTGCTCTTTCGAAAATGAGCGCCTATGTATGGTTTTATGGACCCTGCTTAGATTCGAAGATAGAGTGGCCAATAATTAAAAAAAATAATTAAGGTGCCCTTTTGCTAAATCTTAGTGTGTGTTAAATACTAAGATGATCATAGGTATTAAATGAGCTTCTTAGCATTTAGTACGTCAAGCTTTAGTAAAAGACTTCTAACTAACTAAAATAATATATAAATCTATATAAATCTGGCCCTCTCCCTCGTTCCATAGCAACACCTAATCTGTAGGCTGTAGATGCTATATCTATTTTTGTTTGACTGGTAGAGCTTGGGGGACCCCACCAACCTCTTTATGGGTACCACCCACCAGAAGTTGTCATGCCGTGTGAAGACGCAGGTTGCACCCATAGTCATGACAGCCCTGTTCTCATTATTGATGGAGATGTTATTGAATATATTACCAAACTATTTCAATACATCATCTGAGTTGATCCTAATGTGAAACGCCCTGGACTAAATAAAGTAAAGTCAACAAAGTTTGACCTGGAGGACAAATTTCCTGATATGATGGAGAAGGGCTTTATCTCACCTACTCCTTAGAAAAGTTTGCGTTGCTTTTGTGATACTGCCTCCTCCCCTTCTACCTCCTTTATGAGCCTTGAGTGTAACAAGGTGTGGTTAGAATTTCATTTCAATCTCCAGGCAAAAGTAAGAACTGTCTACTGACCCAAACAAACCTCTCTTGAACGTCGCACATGTCCAGTCTGCCTTTTGACAGCTGGACGTATCCCGAGCACCACGCAACTACGGTTTGTCTTCTGACACAGCCAGACGTGTCCTGAGAACCACGCAATTCCAGTCTCTCTTCTGACAGTCGGACCAGTCTCGAGTGGCAGAAGCACTCACTCTGTTTTCTGATAGCATCTGATCGGCCATGAGATCCTCTTGTGTCCCATCTACTTACCTGCCCCTCTTCACCTGATGATGTGGACCTAAGACAGCGGTGACACAATGAGGTATATGCCATGGCTGGTCACAGCCCTTCTGGGATTTGGACTCACACTGACTCTTCTCTTTGTGGGTATGTATGCTGTTGCCTTTAGCTGTTGTAATTGAATATTTGTCCCTCTTTGATGGGACACAGCTAGAAGCAGAAAGACTCATGCACTAGACAAGTACTGTGAGTCGAGCGGGGGAAGGAGAGCAGAGCGAGAGGCAACAAGACACGAAGGATGGACCTAACACTTGCTTCAATTCTTTAATATCTAATACGTCTTGGTTGTTCAGGGATGGGCAACCATGGTCCTGGAGGGGTTTTCAAGATTTCCACAATGAATATGCATGAGACTGATTTGCATGCACTGCTTTCATTGTACACAAATAGATCTCATGCACATTCACGGTGGAAATCTTGAAAACCCAATTGGGTTGTGGCCCTCCAGGACCATGGTTGCCCACCCCTGACTTAGAGCAAACTAGAAGAAGTAAATCAAACTCAGTGGGTAGAGAACTGTTATGCCACAGGTGGAAAAAGTTAGAAATATTCATGTTTCCAAAAAGCAGAACCTAGCCTTAAAAGACATTTTTTTTTTAATGAAGGCATATTCCCCTTAAACTCATTTAGGGGAGCCCCAGATTCCCTAAGTGCATACTGGGTTTATCATGCATGCATCTCTAGATAGGTCAAATGCTGGGAGTTCTGCAGCTTGGCTTCGAACTGAAGTCCCAGAAATGACACAAAAAACTGCTTAGTCTCTCTGCAATTATTTACTTTCTAATTCTGAGGACTGAAGTAACCTGGAGGAGAGATAAGGGGAAGGGAAGTGAATAAAGACTGTTCAGAGCTGGAGAAGGGTTTGTAAAGAAAACCTCAGAAAATGTGCAGGGGTGAGACTGGGATAGGCATTTCGGTAGAGGCCTAGGAGTACCCAGGAAAGTAAAGATCATGGGATGTGACTGCTGAGTGTAAGAAAGCAGTACCATATAAACTAGGGGGTGGGAAATGGAAGAATGTATTTATTTACAGTTTTTCTAATTTGTCTATGAAGAAATCGAAGCAGCAAACATCAAGAGAAAACAAATCAATGAAGCATATTGAAAAACCAAATGGCCTAACTATAGGGATGGAGAAACTGTAAGATTGGTTAGAACAGGTAGCTGATTGGTTACGCTCTAGCGGTCTTATGCTTAATGAGCCCAAAACGGAGTTATGATGTTTTGGTGGTTTTTATAGTTCACTGTTACCATTGGAGCCGACTCTGTGGGTGCTGTGGGTGCTTGAGCACCCCCAATATTGAGAAAATTCCTTGTATGTGTCCAGGGAGGGGTAATTTCCATTGGGCTTAGCACCCCCAATAATTTTGAAAAGTTGGCTCATATGACTGTTACTACAGATAAATAAGATGATTATGGTCATTAAGGATTCATTTAGGAACCTATGAACCCTTTTAGATCCAGAAAGCTGTCCCCTTCCACCACCTACCACACCCTTCTCTTAGCAATACTTAAAGTCACAGTGCATCACAATAATAAAAAAAAAGGGTAAGTGCACTCAACTTTGTAATTTTTATTTGCAGTGCATTTCTCCTATATTGTTTAAAGCAATATGCTTTTTGCTGACAGTGCAAGCTAATTCAAAAACGTGTAATGAATAAATAAAACCCAAATGAAATTAAAAAGACCACACACACCCCTAAAATCATAGATAGTACGAAAGCGTCTGTTCACGCTTTCCAAAAATACTAGGACTAGGGGGCATGTGATGAAACTACAGTATAGTAAATTTAAAACAAATCGGAGAAAATTTTTCTTCACCCAACGTTTAATTAAACTCTGGAATTCGTTGCCGGAGAAAGTGGTGAAGGCGGTTAGCTTAGCAGAGTTTAAAAAGGGGTTGGACGGATTCCTAAAGGACAAGTCCATAAACCGCTACTAAACGGACTTGGAAAAATCCAAAATTCCAGGAATAACATGTATAGAATGTTTGTACGTTTGGGAAGCTTGCCAGGTGCCCTTGGCCTGGATTGGCCGCTGTCGTGGACAGGATGCTGGGCTCGATGGACCCTTGGTCTTTTCCCAGTATGGCATTACTTATGTACTTATGTACTTATAAGTTCTGTAAATATGATCTGTGTCCACAGAAAGTTTCTGTTACAACTCAAAAGGCAGAAAAAGAACCCTTTCATCATGAATTTTTTTAGGATGAATTTATCCCTCCTAATATCTAGGAAGAAATAAATCACCCAAGGCTGCATCAGTTTGCTCTTTATTAGATACCTTATTTCTTATCAAGGATTTGTACAATTAGCAGATCAATGATATCTCACTGGGAATACAGAACATTGCTACACAAAATTACTTATATAACTGAGACTCCAAAGAATACAGTATATATAAGCAATCAAATAGTTTTCTTTATTATTCTCCAAATATAATGTACAATCAATTGCTTATGGGAGTACAGTACCACAGCTACACATAAATGTTCTTCTGGGTCTGAATCTCTAAAGTTTTATTTAGTGTCTTTTTCGCCCTCACCCCAAATTACCAGCTAAGGCCAATTTGCAGATATAAAAGATTCAAGACTACTTATGAGAAAGCAATAGGATTACTTGCCAATTGATTGGGTTCTCATGGGAGTGCAGCCCTGCTTGTACAAAGGTGCTGGCTGTGAATGTCTCACCCCATTGAAGTAGGAAGTACAATCATTTTTATATGCTCAAACAGGATACGGGTAAACTGACGTATTCACACCTTATTGGATAAAATACCTTGGTGACTATATATGGTAACATACCAATTAATATTTCCTGGAATTCTACCGTACATGCTTGGCTTTTTTTTTAGCATTGCTCGGAAAGCTTGGTCATCTTCTTGCGAGACCATTCAGTTCTACATTTTTGACCATATCTTCCTGGGTGTAACTGAATCTGCCCTGTTGATAGACTGCACCATCCTGTCATTGAGGTTTTTGCACCCCAGCCCCTTCCTCATTTTGCTGCATGGTGGTGTCCCAATAGCTCAGCAGTTTTACTGGAACACCAGAGTTGAAATTAGAGTTACCAGCCTGTAAGGTTTTCTGTCACTTTTAAATCCTGAACCAAAGTCAGGCTTTGAACCAAGGCTGTTAGCTATAATAATAATATACAATCAACATCACAGTAATAGCAACCCAAACTCCTTCTAGCACTAAACAAACCCTACAAAAAGCACACAGGACTTTTATAGTAAATTAAAATAAATGTAGCAGCACTAACTCCCAGATAAAGATGGGGAACGAAAACCTGTAGAACCATAAAAAGTGGGAAACTAGAATTCTCCGTGGACAAGCAGGATTAGTCAGCCAAGTCCAGGTGACATCATCCTATGGTGCCACAGATGAATGCTGACTTATCCTACTGTTCACGGAAAACCCACGTTACAGGTAAGTAACCTTACTGAATATATAAACTGGAAGAAGTCAATCCGGAGGACGGCTACTCAATCAAATGGTCAACAGTCTTCATCATAAAGCCTATAGGGACAGACAAAGATCTCAATAGGTATACTTTGCAAAAAATAAGAAAGCATTGTTTATTAATTCATAAAAGCTCCTGGCTGCGTCAGGGGTAGAAAAAGTAAAATACCAAACATAAAAACATTCAGACATACGTGGTGTGTGCAAATTCTTTTTTCCATGTGAGCAGCAAGTTTTAAAAACGAACAATTTCCGAGCACCAGTATTAGCAATGCATATTCCTGTACATTTTTGTGAGCAAACATGTAAAATCTGGGAGCAAAGCTTCTAGAATGTATGAGCAATCGCTCATGCGCTCCGCTTAGCGGGAACATTGGGCCCTAGGCTTATTGGAACATTCTCCTTTCCATTATTTTTGCCTCTGTATCCCCATTTTTCCTCTATGGGGGCGATTCTATAATTTGGCATTCTCCATTTAGGCACCTTGACTCTGCAGAGTAGGATCCTATTCTACACAGTGTTTCAAAAAAAAAAAACCAAAAAAAAACATAGACACTATGCAAAGCTTGTTTTCTGCATAACTCTGTGAAAACTTGACCAGATTTTTTCAGAAAAAAATAGACGCTATGCAAAGCTTGTTTTCTGAATAACTCTGTGAAAACTTGACCAGTTTTTTTCAGAAAAAAACAGACGCTATGCAAAGCTTTTTTTCTGCATAACTCTGTGAAAACTTGACCAGTTTCAATAAAATTTCAAATAATGCACCGTTATCTTTCATATCCTAAACGGCACAGCTCCAGACTATATGGTACCATTAATAAACTTACCTCAAAGCGACACTAAATGTGAGGCAAGAAACTATCTCAGACTACACCTCCCAAATTGCAGAAAAAGTGATCTACAAAACTGTCCACTCTGCAGACTTCACTTACCTAGGGGCCGTTTTACAAAGGCGCGCTGGAAAATGGCCTGCGGTAATGTAGACGTGTGTTTTGGGCATGCGCAGAATCATTTTTCAACGCATCTGTAAAAATATGCCTTTTAAAAATTTTTTTCCAAAAATGGACGCGCGGCTAAATGAAAATCGCCACGCGTCCCATTTTGGGTCTGAGACCTTACCGCCAGCCATTGACCTAGCGGTAAAGTCTCATGTGGTAACCGGGCGGTAATGACCTACGCGTGTCAAATGCCACTTGGCACGCACCCAAAATTATTTTTCAGACACGCGTATTGGACACGCAACAAAAATGAAATTACCGCAAAAGCCATGCGGTAGCCGGGCGGTAACTCCATTTCTGCGTGCATTGAGCGCGCGTAGACGCTTACACAGCTTAGTAAAAGAGCCCCTTAGGAACCAAATGGCGGAACTCCTTACCACCCAAAATAAGAAATATATAGGAATATACTAGATTCTGCAAAATCCTCAAATCTTTCCTATTCAAACAAACCCTCACAAAGAACAACCATATCTCAAACAACTAATTATTACCTGACTTGGTTATTACCATTAACTTTCTCTTTGCTTCATGTACAATTTCTCATTGATAACAGAAACAGGGGTGATATGATACAGACGTTCAAATATTTGAAAGGTATTAATCCGCAAACAAATCTTTTCCGGAGATGCGAAGGCGGTAGAACAAGAGGACATGAAATGAGATTGAAGGGGGGCAGACTCAGGAAAAATGTCAGGAAGTACTTTTTCACAGAGAGAGTGGTGGATACTTGGAATGCCCTCCCATGGGAGGTGGTGGAGATGAAAATGGTAACAGAATTCAAACATGCGTGGGATAAACATAAAGGAATCCTGTTCAGAAGGAATGTATCCTTGGGAGCTTAGCCGTGTTTAGGTGGCAGAGCCGGTGGTGGGAGGCGGGGCTAGTGGTTGGGAGGCGGGGATAGTGCTAGGCAGACTTATACGGTCTGTGCCAGTGCTGGTGGTGGGAGGCAGGGCTGGTGGTTGGGAGGCGGGGATAGTGCTGGGCAGACTTATATGGTCTGTGCCAGAGCTGGTGGTGGGAGGCGGGGCTGGTGGTTGGGAGGCAGGGATAGTGCTGGGCTGACTTATACGGTCTGTGCCCTGAAGAGGACAGGTACAAATAAAAAGTAGCACATATGAATTTATCTTGTTGGGTAGACTGGATGGACCGTGCAGGTCTTTTTCTGCCGTCATCTACTATATTACTATGTTACTATGATTTTCTAAATGTTAACCATTCATAGTTATCCCAGTATGTTTATGATACTGTATTGTAAAATTGGATCCTTACAACAAATTACTTTCTTATGCATTATTCTTTGCTATGTATCCTATACTGTTTATTGTAAGCCACATTGAACTCACATTGTTTGGGGTACTGTGGGATATAAATGGCACAAATGGAGTCCGATCAGGACTCCAGCTGAACACTAGTAGAGCATTTAGCAAGGCGGAGGACTTCGCTCTTAAAGAAGCTCATAGCGAAACAGAGGCTTGCTGTAGGCCGCCGCCCCTCCACCCGGCCCGAGCAGCACTGTAAACTTACATCAGCACGCAGCAGCAGGCACATCAGCAAAGCTGCCGTCGGGACGGGCTTCCTTCTCTGCCTGTGTCCCGCCCTCGTGTGACGTAACGTCGGCGAGGGCGGGACAAAGGCAGAGAAGGAAGCCCGACGGCAGCTTTGCTGATGTGCCTGCTGCTGCGTGCTGATGTAAGTTCACAGTGCTCGGGCCAGATGGAGGGGCGGTGGCGACTCCGGGGGAGGGGGGGGAGGGGGAGCGGTTCCGACGTCTGCAGCATGCCAGTAGAGACTTCCCTCTCTGTCCCGCCCCCATCATCACATATTGAAGCGGGGGCGGGGCAGAGAGGGAAGTCTCTACTGCGCATTTGCGAGGGAGTACGGTCACTCGCCGTTTATATGTTTGATTACAAAAAATTACAAAAAAATAAATAAAATTTGAGAGATATCATCCTGAATAAATTTGCAATAAGCCCTACACTCACGGTGGCCACCTCACCTAAACGACGTCACTCACTTCCTGGCTCCTCAGCTGTTTTCTTCAGTGCAAACTGATCGGGCCCTGCCAATTCCCGACTTCTGAGCCAGTTTCTCGCAATCTCTTCAAAACACATTCTACGCTTATCCTCTTCCATCTCTTTTCTGGAAACTCTTACACCAGTCTGTGAGAACCATAACCTTTCTCCAGGTACCAATTTTTAATTAGGATTAGATCCGTCTGACTGAAAACCATGGTAACTGTTTATTTTTACAGCAAAATGGCGTCTCTACTAGGGCTGGTTCAACACAGTTTATAGCAGGAGTCTTCTCAGTACCTGACTGATGGTCTTCACTGGTATAGACAGCGATGAGCTCTTTGCTCTGAAGACTCCTATATGCTGGAGCAGTGGCGTAGCTACGGGGGCTACGGGGGCCACAGGGGCCTGGGCCTCCTAAAAATGGCTCAGGGGCCCCCAATCCCCACTAGCTAAACCGTTTATCCCGCGCTGGTCTTACACTGCTAGCACCCTGGCGCCCTGCCCTGTTTTTCAACGCCGTGTATACTCATTTTAATGAAATGCGGTTTAGCTGGCGGGGGTTGGGGACCCCCACCAGCCAAGGTACCTTCTGGCGGCAGCAGCGACGAGAGGTGGAGGGGGGGAAAGGCAGCAGGGAGGGAGAGCAGCAGCAGGGAGGCAGAAGCGGTGGGGGGCAGAGGTGGCGGCAGGTGGGTGGCATCAGGGAGGCGGGCCAAAATGTGCCCCCCAACTTGGGCTCTAGCCCCCCCCCCCATCAAGGTCTGGCTGGAGGTGCTGAATTTTCAGCTCTCTTGGCTTCAATACACTCGGAGGAAGCTTTATTCCATTGCTGGTCCAACAGAATTGAATAAGTTACCGGTTGCTCTTAGGAAGCAGAAGAATGTGACAGCATTTCTTGTCAGAAGCTGGTTTTTGAATTACGATGGCAATGACTGCAGAATCACTGTTTGTTTGATTGAGTCGGAGAAACTTACTGACTTCACAGTAAACCTGGAGGACATAATGGGGCAGTTCGGCAAACTGAAGAGTAGCAAATCTCCTGGACCGGATGGTATTCATCCCAGAGTACTGATAGAACTGAAAAACGAGCTTGCGGAGCTACTGCTAGTGATATGCAACTTATCCTTAAAATCGAGCGTGGTACAGGAAGATTGGAGGGTGGCCAATGTAACGCCCATTTTTAAAAAAGGCTCCAGGGGAGATCCGGGAAATTATAGACCAGTGAGTCTGATGTCGGTGCCGGGGAAAATGGTAGAGGCTATTATCAAAAACAAAATTACAGAGCACATCCGAGGACATGGATTACTGAGACCAAGTCAACATGGCTTTTGTGTGGGGAAATCTTGCCTGACCAATTTACTTCAATTCTTTGAAGGAGTGAACAAACATGTGGACAAAGGGGAGTCAGTTGATATTGTGTATCTGGATTTTCAAAAGGCGTTTGACAAGGTACCTCATGAAAGGCTACAGAGGAAATTGGAGGGTCATGGGATAGGAGGAAATGTCCTATTGTGGATTAAAAACTGGTTGAAGGATAGGAAACAGAGAGTGGGGTTAAATGGGCAGTATTCACAATGGAGAAGGGTAGTTAGTGGGGTTCCTCAGGGGTCCGTGCTAGGACCGCTGCTTTTTAATATATTTATAAATGATTTAGAGATGGGAGTAACTAGCGAGGTAATTAAATTTGCTGATGACACAAAGTTATTCAAAGTCGTTAAATCGCGACAGGATTGTGAAAACTTACAAGAGGACCTTACGAGACTGGGAGACTGGGCGGCTAAATGGCAGATGTTTAATGTGAGCAAGTGCAAGGTGATGCATGTGGGAAAAAAGAACCCGAATTATAGCTACGTCATGCAAGGTTCCACGTTAGGAGTTACGGACCAAGAAAGGGATCTGGGTGTCGTCGTCGATAACACACTGAAACCTTCTGCTCAGTGTGCTGCTGCGGCTAAGAAAGCGAATAGAATGTTGGGTATTATCAGGAAAGGTATGGAAAACAGGTGTGAGGATGTTATAATGCCGTTGTATCGCTCCATGGTGCGACCGCACCTTGAGTATTGTGTTCAATTCTGGTCTCCGCATCTCAAGAAAGATATAGTAGAATTGGAAAAGGTGCAGCGAAGGGCAACTAAAATGATAGCGGGGATGGGACGACTTCCCTATGAAGAAAGACTAAGGAGGCTAGGGCTATACAGCTTGGAGAAGAGACGGCTGAGGGGAGACATGATAGAGGTATATAAAATAATGAGTGGAGTGGAACAGGTGGATGTGAAGCGTCTGTTCACACTTTCCAAAAATACTAGGACTAGGGGGCATGCGATGAAACTACAGTGTAGTAAATTTAAAACAAATCGGAGAAAATTTTTCTTCACCCAACGTGTAATTAAACTCTGGAATTCGTTGCCGGAGAAAGTGGTGAAGGCGGTTAGCTTAGCAGAGTTTAAAAAGGGGTTGGACGGTTTCCTAAAGGACAAGTCCATAAACCGCTACTAAACGGACTTGGAAAACTCCAAAATTCCAGGAATAACATGTATAGAATGTTTGTACGTTTGGGAAGCTTGCCAGGTGCCCTTGGCCTGGATTGGCCGCTGTCGTGGACAGGATGCTGGGCTTGATGGACCCTTGGTCTTTTCCCAGTATGGCATTACTTATGTACTTATGTACTTATGACTGTCTGTTGCCTTGGTTTTATTTTGTTGTGAAATATGTTTTATTATGTATGCTATTTTGGCGTGGTTGAAAAGTGAGGTGAAGGAAGCTATTAGGGCTAAAAGAAACGCCTTCAGAAAATGGAAGAAGGAACCGTCTGAAAATAACAAGAAGCAGCATAAGGAGTGTCAAAGCAAATGTAAGGTGCAGATAAAGAAGGCCAAGAGGGATTAGGAAAAAAAGATAGCATTAGAGGCAAAAAAACATAGCAAAATTTTTTTTCGGTATATTAAAAGCAGGAAGCCGGCAAAAGAATTGGTTGGGCTGCTGGATGACCGAGAGGTAAAAGGGGCGATCAAGGAAGATAAAGATGTAGCGCAGAGATTGAATGAATTCTTTGCTTCGGTCTTCACTGATGAAGATTTGGGTGAGATACCGGTTTCGGGAATGGTATTTCAAGCGGATGAGTTGGAGAAACTTACTGACTTCACGGTAAACCTGGAGGACGTAATGGGGCAGTTCAGCAAACTGAAGAGTAGCAAATCTCCTGGACCGGATGGTATTCATCCTAGAGTACTGACAGAACTGAAAATGAGCTTGCAGAGCTACTGTTAGTGATATGCAATTTATCCTTAAAATCGAGCGTGGTACCGGAAGATTGGAGGGTGGCCAATGTAACGCCGATTTTTAAAAAAGGTTCCAGGGGAGATCCGGGAAATTATAGACCGGTGAGTCTGATGTTGGTGCCGGGGAAAATGGTAGAGGCTATTATCAAAAACAAAATTACAGAGCACATCCAAGGACATGGATTACTGAGACCAAGACAGCATGTAAACAGCTTTGAGTGTAATTGTTCCGACATCTATGCAATGGAAGAAGTAACAGAACTGAAACCCAGTTGCTGGCTTGTTTTAGTGGAGAGGTATGGGCAACCTCTGTTTACTCCTGGGAAAAAAGAGAGATTTATTCAGAGTTACTGTGGTGACATCCAGGCATACCGTTATTTATTAAGTGCATGCAGGAGTAAAGCAAAAGGAGAATCCGTATGGTGAATGACTGGAGGAGAGGAGAAAAGCTACTGTATTTAGTTGACCAAGTGTTTGAAATGAATGAAACTACTTTCATCAACTGAAGGACAGTGAAGGTTATGATTTCAGAAAAAAAACTGGTGTGGTCTCCATTATTGTGTGAAATCAGCTGTTTGACCTCCAAGGTTAAGCCTAGTCCCGCCCAGGGCTGCCGAGAGGGGGGGCAGGGGGGACAAAATTCCCCGGGCCCGGGCCTCCAAGGGGGGCCCAGCGCCACAGTCCCCTCCACCCACCCCCCTCCGTCCACCACCGGGCCGGCCCCCCTGAATTCAAATCATAGCGCCTCACCTCGACCTTGCTCTGTGTGAAAGAAGCGCAGCAGCGGCAGTCTGCAGATCGCCTCCCTTTGGGCCTTCCCTCCCTGTGTCCTGCCCTCGTCTGACGTAACTTGCGTGAGGGCGGGACACAGGGAGGGGAGGCAATCCCCAGACTGCCACTGTTGCGCTTCTTTCACACGGAGCGAGGTTGAGGTGAGGCGCTATGATTTGAATTCAGGGGGGCCTGACCCGGTGGTGGACGGAGGGGGGCTGCAGTGACGATGACCTTGGGGGGGGGGGGGGTCGGCGGCATTGCCCTGGACCCGGACCAGTCTCTCAGCGGCCCTGGTATCACAACCAATAAATAATAGCATGCAACCACTTGTTCAACTATCCCAGACATAGTCTAGGCAGCTGGCTAGAACACCAATAAAGCGGGATTTACAGTGCTTCTTCCATTAATGACTTAGGAGAAGGACCAAGATATGACAGTCATCCTGAAGAATAAAGACAGTCCTGTGTTAAGCAAAGCCTTGCATTCTTAGACTAAATTAGCTTTATTATCTTAAACTAATATTTTATTTTTGTAATTCTATATATTGTTCCTCAAAAGGGGTGGCAGGAATAAAACAGAACAGAATAAAAATGAACTAAAATAAGCGGCCTAGTAAAACAGACATAAATAGCGGCAGAAAAAAGTAGACAATTATCAAAGACAAAAAAACAAAGATTCATAAGTCTTTCACAACCCTTGAAAAGATTTCTAAACTTCATCTCCTCCACAGGAAGAGAAAATGATGAGAGGAATCCAGAAACTTACCAGACACCACCATGGATCAAAGAAAGGACATGGAGTCAGGAAAACTGGGAAACACAACAGAGCACTAAACACGAATTTCAGATGAGGGGAAAAGAATGGAAAACAGCACAAACATACAGAAAAAAACAAGTACCACAAAAGATAAGTGCCTCTAACAGAACAGAACAAAAGATACAAAGAGAGAGGAGGCAAGCAAACCTTTATACAACAATTCATACAGCTTTTTACAGTATGACAAAACAGAGCACCAATAAAAGCAACATCACCCCTAACACAACCCACAGAAAGACAAAAAACAGCATAGAATCTCCGATCTTACTCAGAACCATTGCAGGAATTAGAATTCACAGTCCTATTGCAAGTACCACGAAAAAGGAGAAAAGTACTGACAGCTCCACTAGTACCAGAACCACCAGTACAGAGACCAGCACTCATAGCTCCCTTAGTACCAGAAAAATCAGTACAGAGACCAGCACTCACAGCTCTCCTACCAGTACCACCAGTACAGAGAACAACACTCATAGCTCCCCTAGTACCAGTATATCCAGCACAGAAACCAGCACTCACAGCTCTCCTACCAGTACTACCAGTACAGAGACCAGCACTCACAGCTCCCCTAATACCAGTACACCCAGTACAGAAACCAGCACTCACAGCTCTCCTAGCACCAGTACAACCAGTACAGAGACCAGCACTCATAGCTCTCCTACCAGTACCACCAGTACAGAAACCAGCACTCATAGCTCCCCTAGTACTAGTACAACCAGTACAGAGACCAGCACTCACAGCTCTCCTACAAGTACCACCAGTACAGAGACCAGCACTCATAGCTCTCCTACAAGTACCACCAGTACAGAAACCAACACTCATAGCTCCCCTAGTACTAGTACAACCAGTACAGAGACCAGCACTCACAGCTCTCCTACAAGTACCACCAGTACAGAGACCAGCACTCATAGCTCTCCTACCAGTACCACCAGCGCAGAAACCAGCATTCACAGCTCTCCTAGCACCATTACAATCAGTACAGAGACCAGCACTCACAGCTCCCCTAGTACAAGTACAACCAGTACAGAGATCAGTACTCATAGCTCCCCTAGTACCAGTACAACCAGTACAGAGACTAGCACTCATAGCTCCCCTAGTACCAGTACAAGCAGTACAGAGACCAGCACTCATAGCTCCCCTAGTACCGGTACACCCAGCACAGAAACCAGCATTCACAGCTCTCCTAGCACCATTACAATCAGTACAGAGACCAGAACTCACAGCTCTCCTACCAGTACCACCAGTACAGAGACCAGCATTCATAGCTCCCCGACCAGTACAACCAGTACAGAGACTAGCACTCACAGCTCCCCTAATACCAGTACACCCAGTACAGAAACCAGCACTCACAGCTCTCCTAGCACCAGTACAACCAGTACAGAGACCAGCACTCATAGCTCTCCTACCAGTACCACCAGTACAGAAACCAGCACTCATAGCTCCCCTAGTACCAGTACAACCAGTACAGAGACCAGCACTCACAGCTCTCCTACAAGTACCACCAGTACAGAGACCAGCACTCATAGCTCTCCTACCAGTACCACCAGCGCAGAAACCAGCATTCACAGCTCTCCTACAAGTACCACCAGTACAGAGACCAGCACTCACAGCTCTCCTACCAGTACCACTAATACAGAGACCAGCACTCACAGCTCTCCGACCAGTACCACCAGTACAGAGACAAGCGCTGATAGCTCCACTAGTACCAGTACAATTAGTACAGAGACCAGCACTAATAGCTCCCCTAGTACCAGTACAACCAGTACAGAGACCAGCACTCACAGATCTCCTGGCACCAGTACAACCAGTACAGAGACTAGCACTCACAGCTCTCCTAGCACCAGTACAATCAGTACAGAGACAAGCACTCACAGCTCTCCTACCAGTACCACCAGTACAGAGACCAGCACTCACAGATCTCCTAGTAGCAGCACAACCAGTACAGAGACCAGCACTCATAGCTCCCCTAGAACCAGTACAACCAGTACAGAGACCAGCACTCATAGCTCTCCTTCAAGTACCACCAGTATAGAGAACAACACTCATAGCTCCCCTAGTACAACTACAACCAGTACAGAGACCAGCACTCATAGCTCCCCTAGTACCGGTACACCCAGTACAGAAACCAGCATTCACAGCTCTCCTAGAACCAGTACAATCAGTACAGAGACCAGCACTCACAGCTCTCCTACCAGTACCACCAGTACAGAGACCAGCACTCATAGCTCCCCTAGTACTAGAACAACCAGTACAGAGACCAGCACTCACAGCTCTCCGACCAGTACCACCAGTACAGAGACCAGTACTCATAGCTCCCCTAGTACCAGTACAACCAGTACAGAGACTAGCACTCACAGCTCTCCTACCAGTACCACCAGTACAGAGACTAGCGCTCACAGCTCCACTAGTACCAGTACAACCAGTACAGAGACCAGCACTCACAGATCTCCTGGCACCAGTACAACCAGTACAGAGACTAGCACTCACAGCTCCACTAGTACCAGTACAACCAGTACAGAGACCAGCACTCATAGCTCCACTACCAGTACAAGCAGTACAGAAACCAGCACTTACAGCTCCCTACTACCAGTACAATCAGTACAGAGACCAGCACTCACAGCTCTCCTACTAGTACCACCAGTACAGAGACCAGAACTCATAGCTCCCCCACCCGTACAACCAGTACAGAGACTAGCACTCACAGCTCTCCTAGTACCAGTAACAACCAGTACAGAAACCAGCACTCATAGCTCCCCTAGTACCAGTACAACCAGTACAGAAACCAGCACTCATAGCTCTCCCTAGTACCAGTACAACCAGTACAGAGACCAGTTCAGAAACCAGCACTCATAGCTCCCCTAGTACCAGTACAATTAGTACAGAAACCAGCACTCATAGCTCTCCTAGTACCAGTACAACCAGTACAGAAACCAGCACTCATAGCTCTCCTAGTACCAGTACAACTAGTACAGAGACCAGCACTCATAGCTCTCCTAGTACCAGTACAACTAGTACAGAAACCAGCACTCATAGCTCTCCTAGTACCAGTACAACCAGTACAGAAACCAGCACTCATAGCTCCCCTAGTACCAGTACAATTAGTACAGAAACCAGCACTCATAGCTCTCCTAGTACCAGTACAACCAGTACAGAAACCAGCACTCATAGCTCCCCTAGTACCAGTACAATTAGTACAGAAACCAGCACTCATAGCTCTCCTAGTACCAGTACAACCAGTACAGAAACCAGCACTCATAGCTCTCCTAGTACCAGTACAAGCAGTACAGAGACCAGCACTCATAGCTTCCCTAGTACCAGTACAATTAGTACAGAAACCAGCACTCATAGCTCCCCTAGTACCAGTACAATTAGTACAGAGACTAGCACTCATAGCTCTCCTAGTACCAGTACAACCAGTACAGAAACCAGTTCAGAAACCAGCACTCACAGCTCTCCTACCAGTACCCCCAGTACAGAGACCAGCACTCATAGCTCCCCTAGTACCAGTACAATTAGTACAGAAACCAGCACTCATAGCTCTCCTAGTACCAGTACAACCAGTAGAGAAACCAGCACTCATAGCTCCCCTAGTACCAGTACAATTAGTACAGAGACCAGCACTCATAGCTCTCCTAGTACCAGTACAATTAGTACAGAAACCAGCACTCATAGCTCTCCTAGTACCAGTACAACCAGTACAGAAACCAGTTCAGAAACCAGCACTCACAGCTCTCCTACCAGTACCACCAGTACAGAGACCAGCACTCATAGCTCCCCTAGTACCAGTACAATTAGTACAGAAACCAGCACTCATAGCTCTCCTAGTACCAGTACAACCAGTACAGAAACCAGCACTCATAGCTCCCCTAGTACCAGTACAATTAGTACAGAAACCAGCACTCATAGCTCTCCTAGTACCAGTACAACCAGTACAGAAACCAGCACTCATAGCTCCCCTAGTTCCAGTACAATTAGTACAGAGACCAGCACTCATAGCTCTCCTAGTACCAGTAAAACCAGTACAGAAACCAGTTCAGAAACCAGCACTCACAGCTCTCTTACCAGTACCACCAGTACAGAGACCAGCACTCATAGGTTCACTACCAGTACAACCAGTACAGAAACCAGCACTCATAGCTCTCCTACCAGAACAATCAGTACAGAGACCAGCACTCACAGCTCTCCTACCAGTACCACCAGTACAGAGACCAGCACTCATAGCTCCCCGACCAGTACAACCAGTACAGAGACTAGCACTCACAGCTCCCCTAATACCAGTACACCCAGTACAGAAACCAGCACTCACAGCTCTCCTAGCACCAGTACAACCAGTACAGAGACCAGCACTCATAGCTCTCCTAGTACTAGTACAACCAGTACAGAGACCAGCACTCACAGCTCTCCTACAAGTACCACCAGTACAGAGACCAGCACTCATAGCTCTCCTACCAGTACCACCAGTACAGAAACCAGCACTCATAGCTCCCCTAGTACCAGTACAAGCAGTACAGAGACCAGCACTCACAGCTCTCCTACCAGTATCACCAGTACAGAGACCAGCACTCATAGCTCCCCGACCAGTACAACCAGTACAGAGACTAGCACTCACAGCTCCCCTAGTACCAGTAACACTAGTACAGAGACAAGCACAAATAGCTCCCCTAGTACCAGTACAACCAGTACAGAGACGAGCACTCATAGCTCCGCTAGTACCGGTACACCCAGCACAGAAACCAGCATTCACAGCTCTCCTAGCACCATTACAATCAGTACAGAGACCAGAACTCACAGCTCTCCTACCAGTACCACCAGTACAGAGACCAGCATTCATAGCTCCCCGACCAGTACAACCAGTACAGAGACTAGCACTCACAGCTCCCCTAATACCAGTACACCCAGTACAGAAACCAGCACTCACAGCTCTCCTAGCACAAGTACAACCAGTACAGAGACCAGCACTCATAGCTCTCCTACCAGTACCACCAGTACAGAAACCAGCACTCATAGCTCCCCTAGTACTAGTACAACCAGTACAGAGACCAGCACTCACAGCTCTCCTACAAGTACCACCAGTACAGAGACCAGCAC